>NC_134248.1:16887500-17512500 GCF_965152275.1 Natator depressus
TGATTCAGTGGAATGAGGTGTGGGGAGTTAGTCCTTCTTCAAATCTGAGTTTTTGAGTTTTGTGGGGAGTTAGTCCTTCCAAGTTAGTCCTTCTTCAAATCTGAGTTTTTATTGGTGTTTTTCAGACCTATTTCTATGTGGTGCTATTGTGGTCAAGTGAAATTAATGGAAGAATTTAGATTAAAGTATTATTATGCAAATGGTTAGACAAAAATGAAGTTTAAAATTTTTTTCTTCCCTTATTTTCTTTCAGGACTAACACAGTCATTCTCATTGATGCAGAAGGACATGTTACTTTCACAGAGCGCACCATGCTCAATGCAGATATCAACCAATGGAAAACAAGCACCTATCAGTTCGAACTGCAGACTTAACAACTTTCCATTTGAATGGATCATGATAAAAGAAACAAGAGAACAAGCTATTGAACTCCAGTGAAGGCTTTGTACCAGCCTCCAGCACCCTGAGATGGAAAGGAAAAGCTTATTAAATCCATAGCATACCCTAGCAACTACTAAAACCTTTTGCACAAAACCGAGGGAAGAAAGTTTTTACAGTAAAATTTTGGCTGGATTAAAAATGTTGCTTTTTGTGCAAGTCTTTATTTTAAGTTTCAAGGACACAGTTTATTTTCTAGGCGTGATTTTTAAACTATGTTGTTAATATCTAGGCGATTGATCCTGCAAGGTATTGAGTGCTTCTTACGAGGTGCTAACTGCCCCTAGTTCCTTTTGATTTCAATCAGAGCTGAAGGTATGCAGCACCTTGGAAGATCAAGTTCTACGTTATTAAAGTTCAAAGATTTTCAGAATCTAACTTAAACCTTCAGAATCAATCGTGATAACTTTTCACACTTCGCTCAGCTTGGCCAAAGACAAACTAGTCAGGTACACATTTATTTATGGTCGATTTCTAGTCACTTTGTGAACTGGCATAACTATGTAATGTGACTTTTGGAAATGATCCCTGGGAATGGTGGTTATGTGAATTATAAAAAAAATTCCATTGGAATTTTACAAAAAGAAACATTTCTATTGATCATAGACCATAAAGGTTTTAGAAAATCTGTCTGCCTTTTCAACATATGCTTGTAGGATTTTTTGATCATGGATGTGGGCATCGGTGAATGTATGTTACGTTTGCAGACTGGGTTGTTTTAGTGTAATATAACAATTTTTCAGACATACAATGGTGCAGTGTTCTGCACAGGGAAAAGGGTTGTTATTCTTCACAAGTCTATTTTCCCTTAAGTTGTACAGTGTTGAGTAAAGTGATTTATCTAGTATTGTCTTTCTCATTTGTATCCAATACTTGTTTCTGATGAGGGAATGAAACCAAAGTTTGGGTCTGTGCTCTTTAATCTCTTGCTCAGGAGAAATTAAAGCATCATGGAGTGTGATGGGCTCCCTCTCTGAAGTGAAGGAATCAGCTGCTCTGTATTGTGGCACCTTGTTGCCTGCAGTCTAACCAGCAATGTAGGCCTCTTTTTTCTTCTAGACTGATAACTTGTAGGATATGTTTTCAAACAAAAAGTGAACTATATGAAGTTTATACTTATGCTTTTTGGTAAGCTTTGGTTTTAGCTTTATTTCTGTACTGGTATAATGTGTTAAAAGCTGGGAGTGATTGCTGATATTTTATGGTAGAATAGAATATTTGTTACCTGGTGACATATTACAATATTATAGTGCTGGAAAAAGTTAAGTGTTAAAATACTTCCCATGTTCCTTTAAGCTGTAAATTATAAAGCTGGTTATTTAAATGTATTTTTTCTTTCCATTAGTCAGTGCCAATGGT
Organism: Natator depressus; assembly: GCF_965152275.1. NCBI lineage: Eukaryota > Metazoa > Chordata > Testudines > Cheloniidae > Natator > Natator depressus. Next base: position 16,889,298 of record NC_134248.1, read on the forward strand.
GGGTGATGGAGAGAATCTCTTGCTAATGTCAAAGTATTTTAAAATCCTAGATTATTTTGCTGCCGTTATAGTTGTACTGTAACTTACTCCAAATGCCAAACCTTAAATACTGATTTGACTCATTGACTCCCCCCTCCCCCTTCATTGAGTGTGTTCTTTACTGTGATCAGAGAATTGTAGAAAGGGTTGCAATATATCAGTATTTCCTATATTGCTCACAGAGAAGTTCAGTTGTTTTCTCTACTCCAGGCCTATATTTTGTACTGAAATGCTTAGAGGAAACTAAGGCCTCTTAGGGTGTCGTCTGTGGTGTGAGTGGAAACCAGATTTCTCATTGGGGTTATAATAGGACTGCAAAAGGCCATTTCCAGAGTAATGACTGTCTGGCGATACCAAAGCAGTATTCAAATTAGTTATTTCCCTCCTATGATCATTTTAGATAAGAGTTTTGCCTGTTTAAATATTTCTAGTGATACCAGGCTACTCTCTCATGCTTAATTGAGCATGCGGTTAAATGCTTTGCTGGATCAGAGCCACACTGTGTAACAAATGCACAAGTGCACCTTCTAACAAATTTTAAGTACCAGACTGCTACCACAGCTATCACAAGCACAGTTATGCCTGTTTGTGACTCATGCACCTGGGTGGTTGCATTGAACTTCATTTCAAGTGCGGGGGACTCCTGGATTTCCTTCTCCTGAGCTATGGAAGGAGTTTAATGTTTCTTTACATGGCTATTTATTCTATCAATTAAATTCACTGGTGGGGGTGTGTGTGTGTGTGTATGTATGTATAATCTGTTGTACTTGCAAACATAATGAATATAAACACAGAAGCAAAAAATAGTCCATAATCAGGAATATATGGAATTACATTATCGTTTAAAATTAATGGTAAAAAAATATCTCATTCAGACAGATTCTATAACCCAGCCAGTTGGTATTCCGTAGTGGCGATGGATTCTGATTTAGTTCTGTCAGTGTTTGAGCCTTGAACCTCTAAGCTTTTGTCAATGTAGTACTAAAAAACTGCTTTTAAATTTGAGATTGGCAAGTATGTATTTAACTTTGTTACTAAAAGTATTTTAACTCATCATTCACAGTCTATTTATATATGTCAGAAACACTGCCAAAGTATGAATGGCTAAAATTTGACCTACATTTAAACTTGTTACCTACATTTAAACACATTACCTTCATAGAAAGTAGAAATATTTGCAATTGCTTTTCATCCTCAAAATGTTGTACAAACATCAGTCTTCAGAACAATCCTTTGAGGTAGGTAAGTATTAAAATGAAGTATTAACCCATCTTACAGATGGGGAAATTGAGACAGAGGCTTATCACCTTAGCCAGAGGCAGATTGTCGGGTGTCGGAGCTTGGATTTGACCACAGGAGATCTTAACGCCCTTTCCTACAATTTAAATCAATCTCTTGATGGCTGGGTTTTGTATTTGTTCAATATATCCAACTTCTAATCGCTGAGAGTTTAAAATGAAAAAGACCATTGTTTTGGGGGGGGCTCTACAAAATATGTAGAGTTCCTCTGCTGGCTGTATCATAGCAGTAATACAGTGACCCCTAGCTTACTCTTGTGGAAGTTTATGGGAGTTTTGCCCTTGACTTCAGTGGAAACATAATCAGGCTCTCTATTCCCAGAGCTGCACTGATATCAGCAATGGTACTAGAGCATGGAAATGTTGAGGTATAATTATTTGTATAAGCTGGTGTTCATTGCTAAGTGCTAATTTTAGTTGCATTCAATCACCGGAAAAAATCAACTATAACCAAGTGACGACAAAATTGACAGAGAAGGCATTTTATTTTTATAAGGTACTTTACAAAGAGGGAATATCAAATGTAAAACTACAAATTAGATTATTGGGTGACATGTTTTTTGGTTTCTTGCTGTGAAATTAATTTGTGTGGGGTATCTTTTTAAAGTCATACGGTTACAGCAGCTTTTTCTCCTACCAAACAGTTTTTTCCACTGTGATGATAATTAGAAGGAATTTATAAATACTATTTATAAATCTTGATTCCATTTTTTTGCCTTTTTAAGCTATTTTAAATTTTGTCATTTGTATATCTGTATTCAAAGCCAGAGTCCGAATAAATTGTTTGGTGACCAAATCTTTGCCGCCTTAATAAATTGTGTACGTGTTTTGTACCTGTGTGCACATGGGATGGGGTAAGGAGACACTCAGTGATGTAACGGGGAGTAGAAATAAGAGAGATGTAGAATGACATCTGTTTCCAACACGTTCACTTTTTTTCTTTTAGGGTGGCTTTTTCAAAACCGCTCAGCATTGGCCTAGCAGTATGACCAAAAGGTTAACACATAACAGAATAGGAGGGAAGCTATGGTCACGTGCCAGTGTTCAGCTGCACAAGATGACACACTTTTTCAGTAAATTTCTCTGTGGATTGTGGGAATAAATACTCAAAATTAAATGCACAAATTCTTTTGGAAATGGGGTGGAAATTGCATATTGTGTTTGAGTAGATGAACGGATACAATACAAGACGAATGAACTGAGTGGCTTTGCCCACTTCGGCTCAGAGGCAGGCATATACACGCATTGCTTTTCTGGTGGCACCAATACAGCACACCCCTGCAAGAACCTGTTTGATGTCTTTCCCTCACTCCTCCTTTCTCTGCAATAGAGCTGCTGCTTGTGCTAACTTTTTTCCTCTCTCATCTCATCATGAGCATTTTTGTCACCTTCTGTCAGCTTGTGGAATCCCCTCTACATAGTGCCGTATTCTTCAGTCTGTACCTCTTCACACAGCGTGGCGTGGGAGAGGTGCTGGAGGCAGTCTTCCTCAGCAGAATCCACCTTGCATCTAGCTATTATCAGTGACTTCCTGTGGCCTTAGCCATCTGCTAGTACTTGCTGCACAGCCCTCCTTGCAGCTTCTCAGAATTCAGACTAGCCCTGTGCCACACCTTTTGCCAATGTCTTTCTTCTAAGCCGCTTCCCCTTTTCTCAGCGGGTTTAACAAATGCCACTCCATGCACAACAGGACCAGATGGAAAATGTGAAGCCCCTCTAACAACCCATGGCTATCTCCCTCCATGTCACAGCCTCTGGTTCCTCTTGGATCCTTCGAGGAAGCATTGGGAACATAATTACTAATCCTTACGTAGATATGTAGGGAAGTCATTCAGTGCTTGCTCATATATCTTTCCCTGTTGGTGTGCAGTCACCCCATGCACTCGAGTTTGGATATTTTTGCCCAGCACTGTCTGTTAGGACCCACACCTGCACCCTGAATGCTTTTGTGACTCCCGCCCAAGAGCATAAATGGTGGGACAACCCTACCCATCCTTCAGTTCCTTCTCACTGCCTGTGGCTGAGTCAGAACTTTGGCAGTATCCAAGCCTCTTGCTCACTCTCTAATCCCTTCCTGTTTTTTGTAAATAGTTGTTGTGCCACAGATAATAGTTTAGGATTGCTTTGTACATCGTGTTTCATTTCTTTTTTAAAATAAAACCCTGTTTTTCTCTGAGACTTCACCCAGTATTGGTCCACCCTTTATGTTGGAACTGAAGTCTCCAGGATTTGAAAACTTTCCTTGTAAGGCAGTAATATCTGTTACTGATGGGCATATGAGGTGTTTGTTTCCCCTGAAAAGATTCTAAGCCATAGTAGATCATCAGTTATATACAAGCCCATTCTCAGATGTCAGTAGGAGCTTGCCTCAGACTTCTGGGACACATGACCTCCTGCACATACATTTCTCAGCATCCCAGATTTCATCTTCACTGCATGCCAGAGAGGTTGAAATTTGTATATCAGTCCAACAGACATAATCTAGACATGTAGGAGCATGGCCCCCAGAAGTCTTGGTGAAAGTGTCCTCTAAAAGTATGCAAAGGAGTTCTTCTCTCCACCATACCTATCAAAGACTTTGGAGATAGACGCCTCCAGTCTCGACAGTCTTCACACGCAAGCCCTATGGATTCCTCAGGAAAACTGTCACGGCATTCCTCCCAATTCTGAGAGGTCTAATGATTCGGATCATGATGGACAACACCTCAGCAATGTTTTATATCAATAGGCAAGGCAGAGTAAGATCCACCCCCCTTGTCAAGAAGCTGTGCGTTTACTTGAGAAGCACTTCACTTACCAGGCTTGCAGAATGTTCTGGCAGACTACCTCTGCAGGTAGTTTACAAATGCCAACGAATGGTCAGTGAAGGACACCATCAGACAGGACACATATGAGGTCAACCCTCTACAGACCTGTTCAATGGGAGAAAACAAAAAATGTCACCTGAATCTGTCAGATGTGTTGCTGATGCCCTGGGCTAGGGGTCTAACCTGTGTGTATACTCTGTTTCTACTAATTCCAAGAGTAATCAGAAAACTTGGGACTCTGCCAAGATCATTATATTGGCACTGGCTTGGCAAAGGCAGTTCTGGTCCTCGGACCTGATAAATCTCTCCATTCGACATGCAGTCCCGTTACCTCTTCAGCCAGATGTGATATTCTGAAGGAAGGGACAGATTCTCCATGTGCACCTCACAGCATGGATGCTGGCTGGTTAACAGTAGAGAGGATCCACTCTTTGGAGGTACAGAATGTTCTTATCCACATTAGAAAAGATTCTATAAGGCTAGCTTACTCTTTCGAGTGAAAGAGATTCACTGTCTGGGCCCAGCAACTTCAGTTTATCCTCATCTCTAACTCAGGTACTTGATATACTAGAATGCCTTTCGTCCTTAAAGAATTCAGGACCATCCATGAGCTTTTTAAGGGTCCCTCTAGCAGTCATTTCAGCTTTCCATCTTCCTATGCAAGGTCATTCAATGTCCTCCCACCCTAGAGTAGCTAAGTTCCTGAAGAGTCTTCTGCGGGTACATCCCCCAATCAAAGAGGCTTGTCCTCCTTGAGATTTCAACGTAGTGCTGACAGTATTGATGGGTCTTCCCTTTGAGCCCTTAGCTACCTGTCCCCTTTTCCACCTATCCATTAAAATAGCCTTTCTAGTAGCAGTGGGTGGGAGAAATATAAGCTGTCATGGAGGGATCTCCATACACTGTATTTCATGAAGACATGGTAACCTTGAGGCCTCACCCAAAGTTTTTCCCAAAGGTAGTCTGACTTCCATCTCAACCAAGTAATACACCTGCCTGTCTTCTTTCCAAAGCCACATTCCAAGAAAGGGTAAGCTAAACTTCACATCTAACATATAGTTAAGAATGGATGCTATCCTTCTATCTTAATAAGACTATTCCTTTTAAAGTGTCCCCACAGGTATTTGTAGCTAATGCAGATGGGGTGAAAAGTCAGGTTATGTCAACAGTGAGAGTACCTAATTGGATTTCTACATGTATTAAGTTATGTTATGAAATAGCTAACTTAGACCAATCATTGAGGGTTACAGCCCACTTCGCCAGGGCTCAAGCAGCTTCCGCAACATCTGAGAAATTTTCCACTGTGGAAATATATAGGACAGCAATTTGGGATTTGATGTATACTTACTCACTATTACTCCATAGTAAAAGCATCAAGATCTGATGCTCATTTTGGCAGAGCAGTTTTACAATCACTGTTCAGATAGGCGCCTAACACCTGCCTCCTGTGATCAGGTTATTGCTTGTGGGTCTGAGCTGTGAAGAAATGGCTACTTACCTTTACAGCAATTGTGGTTCTTCTTGATGTGTGTCCCTTATATTATTCCATGACCCCCCTCCTTCCTCGCTACTATGGAGGCCTGTACCATGTGGATTCTCCATTGACAAAGGAGCTGAGGAATGTTTGGGGGAGGGGGGGGATCATGCTGCCCTTTATACCTTCAGGTGAGAGGCACAAGGACAATCAAGGTGTAAGCATGGCCCCAATGGACACTGCTGGCTAAAAGAATCCAAACTTGGGTGCATGCATACTAACAGTGGAATATATATATATGGTGAATACATCCCGAAGAAGATCATACATCTGTGAAGTTAGCATTTATTTTCCTCTCCCCTCCGGATCCCGAAAACAGGGTGTGGAAACCTTTCTAGGCCACCCCAAAGTTAAAGCTGCTTATGGTTTTTCCCTTCCTCCTTTCTCTTATGCTATCTGTTTAGTCATCTCCCAAACAAGGGCCAAGAAAAAAGATTAAGATGGAGGCCAAAAATCTGAGAAAACCTGGCACTTGCCTTCCTCTGAAGATTTACTCCTCTCATCTTCATCATCCTCACAGTCCAACTCAGAAGAAGGGCATATCTAGGACCATAAGGACCTAGATAATCTCAGAGAACAGGTTCAGTTGACAAAGGTGAAGACCTACATGAAATGAGTTTTCTGTACTCTTTTTTTTCCCAATCCTAAATTCCCTGGGGAACAAGATTGGTAACCTGAATGGTTTTAGCTAGATCATAAGAGATTCACTAGTTGCACTTGTCACAAATTATGTAATCTCAAAAGATATTTAAGTAGATTGACTTCTGTCCCTAAAACAGGTGCCCTGCACACAGGTTCCCCAGAAAGGCAATGATTCCGTTTGTGGGTCCTGCCTCTCTTAATGTAACTAACATTTGTACAGCACAATCCTTTGCTAGGTTTTCTCTGCTTTTATTGAAGATGTGGCATACATGATCACCTTCCGGTTTCACTTTCCTGGTTCTGCCTTCATGAAGTCCTAAAAGCAAAGGTCTTAGAGGCTTGCTCTTCTACCTGTCTCTTGTCTGTGACCACCCAAGCAAGATAACCTGATACTTCTTGATAGTGAGACACAATATATGGCTTTGAGCAACAGATGCAGATTTGAGACCTGATTCTATGATATCTTACATCAGTCTAACGCCACTGATTTCAGTCAAATAACAGAGGGGAATTGGACCCAATCAAAATGTGCCAAGCAAACTCATAGTGGTAGGAACTGCTGACAAAAGAGAATAAACTTGCTTATTCTTGCCTCTAAGATGAAGTGGGTGGAGCTATCCAGCAGCATTGTGAGACTAGCAGAGGTTGCTCTGAGAAGACTAACTATTAAGACAAAATTGTCCCAATTTTGGTCAATGTGGTGGTATGTTAAAAGGAGACACTGAATTCCCAGATAAACCCATGACTAACATGCAATCGAGAAGCATTATTTGACCAACTATCAAGGCACTCGAGTAAATTGTAAAGGATTTTGAGAAACACCTTATTAACTGATCTAAAATATTTGTTACCAACTCCTCCTCCCCCAATCCCACCCACAGAGGAATGTTGGATCAGATCCACTCTCCCGGCAACTGGTACTTTGCACTACCATGCAGAAAACTTGGGGTGGTTCACAAATCTGGTCTCACTTGTGCATCAGTCCTTTATTTTGCACCTCAGGTTGCTTGGTTGCTTCAGCTAATGCAGGGCTAACATTGGAGTAGCATAGCTGGGTTTTGAAGAGTCCCATACAAAATGTTTTTGGTCATGAAGAGACACTGCCAAGACTTGGGGCCTTAAAGGGTTGGTGTAATATAAACTTAGATGAAAGGTGCTATGGGTGCTTCAGGTTTCTGACAAGCAGGTAGTAGCTCATCATTCCCAAAGATGCAAAAGCAACAAATAGGAAAAAGCAATAACAGTAGTTCCTGGATGTCCCACGGGGCTGTTGGTTGCTAGGATGCCAGGTCCCTTTCCTCTTTCCACTAATGAAGAGCAAGAAACCAAGCTGAAGATGGAATAGCTCTAAATCTTAAACAGAAAATAGTTATACCATCAAAGACGCATGCAATCTTGTCTTCAAAAGATTAGATAGTATTGTAGATGTCTGAGTATAATCCATTGTGTATGGCTTTTTAAATTATTCATTATTGCAAGTGAAATACATCAATAACCAAATATTGAGACGTTATCCTAAAGAGACTTAAGTTCTCATTTACAATGGCACAAAACAATATTTACCAAGGTCTCAAAACAAGAGTCCTTGAAATATCTAGGGAGTAAATAGGAAAGTTTTTAAGCATCTTAAACTTGAAATTTAGCTAAACAATTTAAACAATAAATATTGCGTCTCTGGTTTAACAAATATCCTTATTTATACAGAATATTAACTGCTAGAAATTAGTTCCACATCAGATTCAAGTAACAAAACACTGGATAATTCTTCATCTGCTTTATTTTCCACAGAGACATCTTGTTGATGGATTTTGAGGGCTCATGAAAGGCTCTAGACTTGGTGGGAACAGAATCTGTATTGTAATCAACTGAAGAGGAAGCCGAAGAACAAATTATGAGAACTACACAACTCATCTGTGTGAATCATGCTGCAATATTTAAGCTTAACAAGGAGAGCAAAAAGCTAAAATGAAAGAGATACTATCTGTCTGATACATCCTGCCTGGAGAAGAACTTTAGAAACTGAATGAAAAAGCAAGATCTGATTAGAGTCCTAAAATCTCCTCATGCCTTTAAAGCTCAAGATCAAAAGACTGACCACGGAGGTTATGGTGTATGGATATTGGAAAAAAATAGTTTACAGCAAACATAGAAAAAGTGAAGGTTACAGTGGATAGACAAGAACTTGAACCGGTTAAGAAGAATGGGAGACCATACAAAATAGTAAAAAGCAATATCCCTTGCTGGTTCACATAAAGGCTTTGACATGTTTGTAGTGGCATGATAAATGGAAAAGAATGTGAGTGCTCTCCTAAAGAATAGCTCAAAAGCCTGAGGAATGAAGCAGGGGGAAATATAGTTGATTCTGCATAGACAAGACAAATATGATGAAGAAAAATCATTATGCTGAAAGATGTTCTAAAGATGTTGCAGAAGCTCAAGTGGAAATGCACTGGTCACATGACAAGACAGACAGAGAGTAACTCTAGAATATCTTGGCTAGAACAGGGATACTTGGTAGCACTGTAGTGATATCTTCATACAAACAGCTGCTAATCACAATGTCATTTAAATAGTGATGCCTACTTGTTTACAGTATATGTACAAGAATATTGTCATCAATTAAATGATTTAAGATATAACTAGTTTATGTCTGGAATGGTACATACATACTAATGCCATTTTCATTTTCAGTAGAGGTTGGAGCTCTGCACCAGTTATGTCAAAAAGATCCCTAGAGCTAGGTAAGAATTATGTAATGCCTGCAAAGAATGTGTATGTTGTAAAGCATGGGTCTGATGCTGAATAGTCATCAAGAAGTACAGCTACTAAGTCAAAAAAATTAATTGAACTTGGCTTAAAGTTTAGCACATGCTTAAATGGCCTCCTGAATAGGAATGCTTTCCTGAATCTGAGGCTATTCATAAAAGCTTATACGCTTGCTCTCTGTGTGACATCTGAAAAGGCAACATGTCTGTTAGCATAATAAAGCGTCTTACAAGCTTGTCTCTTGTGACAGAGGAAATGCTTTAAGTGGTATCTCACCTGACATGCTAGCCTTTATAGGCAGTGAGCCAACTCTTGGCCAGTAACTTGATCAGATTATAAACATGCATTGATTGCTTCTGTTGGGGTTCATTAAGATAAATTAGATAATGGACTGGATCTGTGTTACCATCTACACTTATAGTGACTTTTCTGGTGATACAGTGCTATAATGTAGAATAATTGAGAGCATTACCCACTATGCAATAGGAGGTCCCAGATTCAGAAATTTGTGCTTTTAAAAATCACTGTAAATTTGGGATTATTTTCCCACTTTGTGTATTGGTGGGGTGGTGATGGGAGGTTATCCTCAAGTCAAGGCACAAGAAAAGTTCACCCCTTCATCCTACATCTGGCATTCAGGAAAAATTGCCATCCTTTCAATGACTATCTAACTTTTTACAGCATCCTAATAGCTCTTCCTTCCATACTGTCCTTCAGAAAAAAACATTATTATCCCCTAGATGACTTGTGCATGCTTTCCAGAAGCAGACCATCACTCTTTCAGAATACCAGACAAGCTTTTAGGAATGCTTTGGGAGGTTTTTATATTGTTTTAGTTTTATTACAGAAGTATTGCAGAAATCTAGTCTCTTCTTTTAGGAAGAAAACAATCTTTGGAAATTTTATTTGATCTTGAGATGACTTTCTAGTATCAGCTGACACTTAAGGGAGATGGAAGCATCGCTTCGAAAATAGTTGTATCGTTTTTCGTTGACTAATATTGTTGGGTCCCCTAAAAGTGGTTCATTGGCACTTTTAACTTATTTGTGGGGTATGAGAATTCTAGAGGTATACTGAATTTGTCAGTATCCTTTTGAAAGTCATGTCCTCCAGCTTTGTGTTTTGTAAACTTAAGCCCAACGTACTATAACGAGACATAATGAAAATATTTAGGAAGGAGACAAAGGGCTCACCCATCACACAATATTACTACTACTTCCTTCTGCAACTTGTTGTCCCACTCCCCTTTCTATCTCCAAACTTCACATACATAATGAGACTTTTCCAGGCTACCCAGATCTACATGATATGGCTAAGTGGTATGCAGTTTGAAAATATGAGTCACTTGCCCTTGCTCCTCTCTACGTTTTTGAGAGCATTTACAGGCAACTTCCGGCAGCAGAAGAAATGCTGGAGTAACACTAGAGAGGCTTTTCTTGGGAGATTTCTGATCCATTTTACTGAATACGTTGATTTGAATGAATACCTTCCTGCTCTTCAGTGGAACCATACCAATTGCAGTGCAGGTCAAGCCCTCTGTAGTTATGGAGGAGGGGGCATGATTTGGTTCCCTGCAATTTATACTATATTTAATCACTCTAAAAATAATTGTCATATTCTGATGAGGACAACTTCAGATATAGAATGGGCAATGGCAGCAGGTAAACTCTTAAGACAACATGATTTTGTTACCATGCAAAAGAGATTAGTAATAAAGGACCCTGATCCAACCTGACTGTTACTGAAGGCAATGTAAAGACTCTCATTAACTTCAATAGGGTTTGGATCTGGCCCCAAAAGACTGATTAGAAATACATGGGGAGGTGCTTTCAAATCCTGCTGTCTACACAGTCCTTTTTTGGAGCTTAAGTGCATAAAGTTCTATACTGGCAAGAGCAAACAGCAGTTTAGGCTTATTCATACCAGATGTTTGCAAGCCCCACATGTATGATCACATACTCTGTTTGTTTCAACGGATACCTCTGAATTTTTTTCTCTGCAGTATGGGGAGGGATAGCTCAGTGGTTTGAGCCAGGGTTGTGAGTTCAATCCTTGAGGGGGCCATTTAGGGATCTGGGGCAAAAATTGGGGATTGGTCCTGCTTTGAGCAGGGGGTTGGACTAGATGACCTCCTGAGGTCCCTTCCAACCCTGATATTCTATGTTTTTTCAAATTTTTCCGTAAGCTACGAATTTCATGGGCAGGTTCCATTACAGCATGATTTTCTAGTTGCTATGGTGAGAGACCTTGGCTTCTGGGAATACAGAGGAAAGCTTAGAGAAGCATGATTTGGAGCCACCCAGAAGCAGTAAGATGACACTACGTTAACAAAAGCAAAAAAAAAAAAAAAAAAAAGGGGGTGGGGGTGGGGAGGGCTTATGAAAGGTGCTGGATTCATAGGCCTGGAGACCAAGGTCCTCTGTCCATGAAAACAGGTACAGCACAGACCGCCACAGCAGTGGAAGCTTCTCTACCCTGGTGCACCCAAATCCCAGTCTTGGGGCACCAACTCTAACAAGGAGAGGATCATTCAGTGCCCATGAACCCATTGAATTCCTGGCCTCTCTGCTAAGCCTATGAGCAAGGAAGCTAGCTGTGGTGAGTTTGTTTTTGATGTGACCACTTGCCTGTTGGAAATGGGACTGAGACCCAGAAGAGCTCACTTCAGACCACAGACTTCTGAAGATAAGCTTTTTTTTTTTTTTAAGGTGCAGGAAGGAAAGGCAGGCACCACTGAAGACAAGGGCAGGCATAAGCTATTAAAATTCTCCAAGTTGTTATCCATCTCTTGTGCTTCCTTTAATGATTTCCTTATGACCTCTTCAAAAGAAAGCTCTGCTTTAATAGACTCCTCCCCATCCATCAGATGAAAGTCTCTTCACGACTCTAAATCCCTTTAAGATTGTTATGATTTTGCACTTGCTCATGAATGTCTCCACTTCCCTCTTCCCCCCCATGGAACAGACGCTTTACACGTACAAATGTGAACCCTGGTTACTAAAATTCCCTTAGCTACACACAACAAGACTGACTTTTTAGGATCCCAGAAAGGCTCACAGTCTGTGATCCAGCCCGATGTTGTTTGTTGCCCTTTCCAATATTGGGACAGGGAGAGGAGGAGGAGGAACAAGAAAGTGGGACCAGTAAAGCAAGTGTGTTTACTGACTCCTGTTTACAGGGTTCTTTCCCAAGCATATTTTTAACGTGGCAACCAAACTGAGTATGTGTAGTCGGTGGATACCATGCTGTGTGCATCACTGGGACAACACATGGATCCACGTTTGTGTTGTCTCCTTTTTGATATGCATTTAAATCAAGTAAATTTCCCACCATACTGATTCACTACATGTGCTGTTAATCATTTTGATTTTTCGTCGTCTTGAAATAATGTAGCGCTTGAGAGGCAGTAAAAACAAAATAGAACACACACATCTGAACAGCTAATCGAGTGATTTTTGTTCTGAAAAAATTCCACAGTGCAGCCTACTTGGAGCCTGACTGATGCCATCACAAAACAAAGGTTTAAGGCAACCGTAGTAAACAAATGGAGTTTTAAATATGCCAAGCAACTGCAAAAGTTTTTCTTCTGGTGACCATTCAGCAGTAAACAGGTCTACGCTAGTTTGCACTTTGCTACTATGGCTATACCAGTATACTATACTGCCAAAGCGCTTCCTAGTTATATTGCATTTTTGCTGATATAGCTTATTCCACTCCCCACTAAGCAAAATAAACTATACCAGTACCAGTGCAATTTGTCCCATGTAACTTTCTACACTAGGGGCTTTTGCTGGCACATCTATGTGGATCAGGGAATTACACCTCTTTATGTCCCTGACTAACATAGCTTTGCTGGCAAAGTTTGTAGTGCAAACTTGGCCTTGGATTTACGGAGATAAGATACCAATATGTGGTTATTAATGGAATGTAACAGCTCCAGCTCTTGAGAAGCGATTAGTTTTAAATTATTAAGTCTTTCTTTTACATTTGAAAAACTGCCTTATGTCAGAGACATTAGGAAATGGAACAGCCACTAACTGGTGAGGAGGATTGTTGTCCTTTGTGCTTGAACTTATGCATCTGTAAAAATGGAGATAATATTTATCCACTTTTGAAAAGTGCTTTGATCTGTTGAGATGAAAGGACCTATATAAAGCAAAGTAGTATTAAGACTGGTATTCTTTCCCTCATGGAAATAGTTTAAATACTTCTCTTTTATTCCCATAGGTGAATGTAGTGTATTTAAGGGTTGCTGGATTTGAAGCGCTGGAAATTAGCCTATTTTTATCAAGTACAAGGAAGAGCAGCCTGTTGCTATACAACAGCACCACCATAGACTCAGCCCTAACCTGCAGGGACCCCCACTCTGGCTGACCGCATCTCTAATGCAGTGTGTTTGCTGACTTCAAAATTGGCAGCTTTAATGAGCAGAGTCTCCAATAATTGACAAGTTTTGTGTGATTTGGGCATCATTCCAAAATTAATCAAGACCACCAATTTAAAAGCCACTGAATAACTGTTTATGATTCCAAGATTTTTAAGGGCAGAAAGGGACTGATGACCATTTAGTTTGACTTCCTACATAATAGCAAGGCATAGGACTTCCCTGAATTAATTCCTGCTTCAAGTGAAAAAAATCCAATCCTGATTTAAAGATTTCCAGTGAAGAAGAATCCACCATAACCCTTAGTAAGTTGTTCTGATGGCTAATTACTCTCACTTAAAAAAAATATGCCTTATTTCTAGTCTGAATTTGTCTGGCTTCAACCTCTAACCATTGGTTCCTGTTATACCTCTGTATGCCGGACTACAGAGCCCTTTATTATCAAATATTTGTTTCCCATGTAGGTACTTCTAAACTGTGATCAAATCACCCCGTAGTCTTCTCTTTGATAAACTAAACAGATTGAGCGCCTTAAGTCTCTCACTATACAGCATGTTCTCCAATCCTTTAATTGTTCTTATGGCTCTTTTCTGAACCCTCCTCAATTTTTCAACATCCTTCTTGAATTGTGGTTACACAAGAACTGGTCAGTGTTCCAGCACCAGTTGCACCCATTGCAAATGCAGAGGTAATATAGCCACCCCTCCTACTTGACATTCCCTACTTATACATCTAAGGATTGCGGGAGCCTTTTTGGCCACAGCATCACACTGGGAGCTCATGTTCATCTGACTATCCATCATGACCTCCAAGTCTTTTTCAGAGCCCCTGCTTTACAGGATAGGATTCCCCATCCTGTACATATGGCCTACATTCTTTGTTGCTAGACGTCTGACCTTACATTTTGCTATATTTAAATCATATTGTTTGTGCCATTTCCCAGGTAATCCAGATTGCTCCGAATCAGTGACCTGTCCTCATTATTTACCACGCCTCCAACCTTTGTGTCATCTACAAACTTTATCAGTAATTATTCTGTTTTATTCCAGGTCGTTGATAAAAATATTACATAGTGTTAGGCCAGGAACCGATCTGTGTGGGACCCCACTAGAAACACACCTATATGATGATGATCTGCCAGTTACATTTTGAGATCCTATCAGTTAGCCAGTTTTTAATCCATTTAATATGTGCAATGTTGATGTAGTTGTGCAGTATAGAGTTAAATGCCTTACACAGATCTGTTGCATCAAGACTATTATTTTTATCACTCAAAGAACTGAGTCGAGTTAGACAAGATCTATTTTCTATAACCCCCTTTTTCTTCTTTGTTAATGACTTGCCCCAGGTCACACAAGAAGTGCAGGGCAGAGCCAGAAAATCAGATCTCCAGTGTTGCATCCCAGTGCTGTAGCCACAGAACTATCTTTCTTCCTCCAAATAACTTTGAATGCATAGTAATTTGAGGTGTGTAGTTTTTAATTCCGTGAACTGAAATCTCATAAACATAAAAGTCAGTCATGTTATAGGTGGATGTTTTCCAGTGAAAAAATAGGGTCCACTTTTGCTAGACCTTCAGAGCTTCTGTGGACAGCATAGCTCCACAGCAACACAGTCCAAGTTGCCCTAAAATTGAAATCAGAGGGGGTGCCACATGCAACATTAGTAATTCTCCTCTAGCACAGAGACAAAGGATGTGTCTACTCTGATTATCTTCTGTAGCAATCAGTGAACTTTGTTTGACGTTAGAGGACTGACCTAAGCATGGCCGTGGAGTCTCCCTGACATCTCTTTCCGTGGGGCATGGACTTTCCACAGCTGACAGAGATGGTTACTTGTGGAGGCCAGATAAGGAGAGCAGTCGTGTGTTTTACGTTATTTGTTTTTGCTGAAGGATATTGGCCTTCAAAGGTATTTGGGACTTGAATGGTAAAATACAATCTGATGGGGGCAGAGATACATTTGCCTTCCCCATCTCCCTTCCAAACAGCTTTGACTTCTCGTGCCACTCCCTCTGAACATACCAGCAGTTTCTAGCTATTGAATGTTTACATTTTGTTGGCACATGTGACCTTCTGCACCAAGTACGCTGGGATGAAGTCCTAACCCTATTGAAATCAGTGGGAGTTTTGTAATTGATGTCAGTGGGGTTAGGATTTCATCCTGGACATGGATTATATTTTGACATTTTCCATCTTAAAAAAAAAAAAAAAAAAAGTGACTTGTTCCAGACAGCACCCCCACAGATGTGGTGTCTCATGTCTGTATATGCAGCTTGCCTCCAATGCCAGTATTGGATGGCTGAAGGCTAGAATTTTTTTTGCCAGGGTTCTTTGACATCCCTGCATGAAGATCTCTCACTTCCTCTAGAGCCTTTCAGATGATGTCAGACTCTATTTTCTCACTCTCTCACTGCCTGTGAATGCTGCTTGCACGTGCCTGGTAGCTCCTGTTGGCCAGGGAAGCAAAAAAACCGCAAGGACAAGAATTTGGATTTCCCCACAAAGCTTTCTAGAAGTGGATCAACTTCATACTCATTCCCATTCTCTGCTCTTCGGAAGCCAGATACTACTGGCATGCACTATCTTAAGATATGATCCAAAACATAGCTAGGCAATCTGTGTATTATGGTGGTGCTAGTTAAGGTTGTCCTGAGATTTCTACTTGGAACCTAATCTGATGCCCATTGAAGTCAATGGACAGACTCTTGTTGATGTCAATCGATTTTGGATCACAGCAGTCATACCTGGCCACCTAGGGATTTAGGAGCACAGACCCTACACAACAGATGCAGCTTAGGATGAAATATTTCCCTGCTGCTATTGCAGCATTGTGCCAGGGCACAAGAACCAAAAAAGAGAATCTGACTAGAAAATATTCCAGAACTGACTTGTCTTTCATTGTCCAAGCTAACCGATGTGTAATTGTTGTTCATTACAAACTGCACAAATGGTAAACATTAAACTAGACTTTAAAAAATTCTTTCTGATTCAATAACACAACCAAGACAGTTTGTTTTTAAATATGAGGCCGGATTTGCAGCTGGTGTAAGTTGATGTAGCTCAGTGGGCTTCAGTCGTACTACATCATTTACACTAGCTGATGATCTGGCCTATGTTCTTTTTAACCTCACAGAAAAATTTTGTAAAATGTACACAGATACTAAACCTATTTTAATGGCTTTATGTAGCTAGCATCAATTTGATATTTTAAATGTTTGAAAAGTTAAGGTAAATCAAAGTAATTGATTTGTTGGAAGTGATTATAGTTTAATAAAACAAGAATTCCTACACAAATAGGGAGAACTGCATGTTCAGTATACAGCCTGGACTGAGCAAAATCAGTCTTGCAATATATGGTTTCACTGCCATTCAGATGGGATTGTGCTGTTTCACACTGATAGTACGCTACTGTAGATATGAAAAAGGCACTAGCACCACCTAATTCTCAATCTGATAAAATGCAGTCTTGCCAACTTTATTAGCAAGCCTGTAACTCCTGATTTTTTTAAGGCTAGTTTTCTTGGGATGTATTGTGGGTGGGAGAATTGGAGGACAGAGTAATCTGGAGTCATTATTGCCTTGACTTTTTTTTTTTTTTAATGCAGTGTTATGCTGAATTGTGGGTGGATGTTATAAAGTGATTTGTTTCTACCCACCACTCCCATGCCCTGCATATGATGAGCTCTGTGGCATTAGGAACTGAGTTTTGCCAGAGCTAACTGTTAATTAAATTTCCTGATGTTACATCCTTAAACCCTGATCCTGAAAGCAAGCTGCTCCATGTTGGTGGATCCCTGTGTGTGCACTGAGCAGTTTGAAGGGTCAGGGATTTAGTGGTAAAGGGCTTGGGTGTTTGAGAAATTTTGAATCTGGCTTCCAGAAGTCCATAAACATAATTTTTATGTGAATTTACTGCTCATAAAGGGTGACAAATTGGCAATCCTGGAGAATGAAATGCTCTGTTTACTGTCCATTACAGGTACAGTGGTACAAACTTCACTACAGGGTCTCCTGAACTGCAGCAACCACCTCAAAGGGATCTCCCTCTGCACAGCCCCTTGGCCCCTCTTCTGAGGCTTCCAGTTCTGGTGGTATTTTTTGTGATGGTAATAATACTTATGCAGGTGCCTTTTCATTGGGAATTGACCTGAACCCACCTAACACATTTCAATTAGGTCATCTTAAAGTCATCAGGTGACAACAACTTTCATTTTCTCCTAACCTGGTCTGTAGTTGAGCTGGTGTCCTAGATCCTGAAAACACTTGTCCATCTAAGGCATTTATATAACTCCTCAGTTACTTATTCAGATTAATATCTGGCCTGTAGGCATGCAACAGTTTAGTCTTCATGCAGGTTAGTGGCCAGTTTCAGACAATCCCGAGCCTAGATTTATTTTTCCTCTTTTGGAAGTGTTAGGTAAGTGTAATGTGTTTAGTAATACTTACAGAAGTCACTATTGGAGCTAGTCCTCTATATTTCATAATCTATTAGTTTTACTATATATACTGTGACAGGGTCAGGCCAGATGGTTACAGGAGAGTGTTTAGAAGGCAGATATATTAGTCCCAGGTTAAGCAGATCTTACCTGGGTAAGGTAATAGGCAGTTCCAGAACAAGCAGGAACTTGCTGGAACCAGTTAAGGCAGGCAGGTGAACTAGGACACCTGGAACCAATTAAGAAGAAACTGCTAGAATCAGTTAGGACAGGCTGGCTAATCAGGGCACCTGAGTTTAAAAAGGATCTCACTTCAGTTTGTGGTGTGCATGTGAGGAGCTGGGAGCAAAAGGCACTAGGAGCCAAGAGTGAGAAGGGAAGGCGTACTGCTAGAGGACTGACGAGTACAAGCATTATCAGACATCAGGAGGAAGGTCCTATGGTGAGGATAAAGAAGGTGTTTGGGAGGAGGCCATGGGGAAGTAGCCCAGGGAGTTGTAGCTGTCACACAGCTGTTCCAGGAGGCACTCTAGACAGCTGCATTCCACAGGGCCCTGGGCTGGAACCCAGAGTAGAGGGCGGGCCCGGGTTCCCCCCAAATCCTCCCAACTCCTGGTCAGACACAGGAGGAGTTGACCTGGACTGTGGGTCCCACCAGAGGGGAAGGTCTCTGGGCTGTTCCCTGACCCACATGGTGATCAGCAGAGACAGTGGGGATTGTTCTCCTTTCTTTTCTCCAGGCTGGCCGGTGATGAGGTTATCTGAGTAAAACAGCAGATTTGAGCCATGAAAGTGGCCAAACTGAGGGCTGCCATGAATCTCTGAGGCGAGCAAATCCGCCAATAAGCCCAGGACCCACCAAGGTAGAGGACGAACTTTGTCACAATACACAGACATCATACAATTGAGCTGAAAGGGTATATTGAATGGGGTCCTGCACGGATCTGTCCTGGGTCTGGTTCTATTTAATATTTTCATAAATGATGTGGCTAATGTGTCAGAGAGTACATGTACAAAGTTTGTGGGTGATACCATGCTGGGGAGGGTTGCAAGTGCTTTGGAGGACAGGATTAAAATTCAAAATGATCTAGATAAATTGGAGAAATGGTCTGGATTAAATAGGATGAAATTCAGTAAGGATAAATGCAAAATACTACACTTTGGAAGGAATAATTAATTGCACAAATACAAAATGGGATATGACTTCCTAAATAGGAGTACTGCTGAAAAGGATCTGGGGGTTATAGTGGATCACAAACTAAATAGGGGTCAACACTATAACACTGTTGCAAGGAAAGCGAACATCACAGTGGGATGTCTGAGCGGAAATGTTGTAAGCAAGACATGAGAAGTAATTCTTTCGCTCTACTCAGCACTGATAAGGCCTCAACTGGAGTATTGTGTCCTGTGCTGGGCACCACGCTTCAGGAAAGATGTGGACAAATTGGAGTAAGTCCAGAGAAGAGCAACAAAAATGATTGAAGGTCATTTAGAAGACACGAGATGTAAGGAAAGATTGAAAAAACTGGGTTTGTTTAATCTGGAGAAAAGAAGACAGAGGGGGACATAAGTTTTAAAGTACATAAAAGATTGTTATAAAGAGGAGGGTGATAAATTGTTCTCCGTAACTACTGAGGACAGGACAAGAAATAATGTTCTTAAATTGCAGCAAGGGAGATTTAGATAGAGGGAGAAAAACTGCTTAACTGTAAGGGTAGTTAAGCAATGAACAAATTATCTAGGGAGGTTGTGGAATCTCAGTCATTGGAGGTTTTTAAGAACAGGTTAAACACTTGTCAGGGATGGTCTACATAATACTTAGTCCTGCCTCAGTGCAGGGGACTGGATAGATGACCTGCTGAGGTTCCTTTCAGTCCTACATTTCTGTGATTCTGTTTTAGCTTTTGAGGACAGATTTAAGATTTCAGGTCATATAACACTTGCATTTGGTACAAACGCTAAGGTACTACTACCTTAGGCCAAAAAAAAAGGGTGAGAAAACTCCAAGTTAACAACAAAAGCATGAGGTAAATACTAAACAGAATGCTCCAACTGAAGTCACAGGCAGCGAGAATGAACTGAAGGGGATAGGTGTAGCACTGCCCTTAAATAGCCATAGGAAGGGTTCTAAAGGCCAGATGGTGTCAACGGTGCCCTAAAAGATACTGCTAAGCAAAGTTATCAGGCTTTGGTGTGCTGGGCACATGCACACCATAATGGAATACACATTTGCAAGCACTCAAAGAAGAATTATAGCCTCTACACTTTTAAAATGCCATCAGCCACTGTTTTGGTAACAACGTTCAAATTAATTGAACGTAATCCTGATGCACCAGAGGTGGCAGGCAGAACTCTGCAGAATTAATCTCCCCTTTAACTTTGGCCACACCTTTCTCATGAACATGTCCCTTTGCATGTCTGCAGGCTAAAATGAGTCCTGTTCTGAACCAGGTTAGTGGACCAAGTTTTTTACCCCTTTGTTTCCTAATGAAATGCAAACACAACACTGGACATTTTCTTCTGTCTTGCTGGAGTTGAAATCAAAACTTTGTGCATTTTCTTGTTTTCAGGTCCAGTAACAGTTTTTTATTTCTCCAGAGGAAGACTTAAGAATTTTAGTGTAACAAAGGGAACAACTGTGGGAAGAAAATCTATAAAAGTAGACAGAAAGAGAAATCATATTAAGAATTCAGGAGGCTTCTCATTCCCTATGTTGGTGGGTGTTCACTGCTTGAGGGCCTCGGAGTCATGGTACAAGACTCATTGCCCCTGCCACACATCTTCCCACTCTTATGGGGACGACTCCCTTTACAATCAAAAGCAGGGGGAAGGTGAAACAGGAACCTTTAACTAAAGAGAATAAGAGGTTGCTGAAATTAGGTTAATTTATTCCTCCTTTGCCATAGCCATTTTGAGTACAGTATGAGTTACTTTTTAAAGATGGTCTGTATAATATGATATACAAGCCTAGTTTGCCTTGTAAACTTGGCCAGTGTTGAATGCTTGTTTATTACTGTACAACACTTAGCTCCATTACGTGACATGATGGATGTTGTGCCTTTTGTATCTGGTATAGAAGACTATTAGTTTCCCCTCATTAATCTAGTCAGGCTGAATGCTCCAGAAACTCAGTAAACATAGACTTAGAAAACACGAGACAAAATAGCTACTGTAGAGTGAACAAGCCACTTTTTAAAACCCAAATATAATAGAGATTCCTACTTCATGTTCCCTACTCTCTCCTTCCCAGCCACCCCCCATGGGATGGGATCATATGTCAGGGCGCAGAGATAATTAATCTGTTGATTAGAGAGGGGGACTGGAGTCAGAAATCCTTAGTTCTTTTCCTGGCTCTGACACTGATTTGTGGTGTGATCCTGGGCAAGCCACTTAATTTATATAAACCTCCTTCTTTATTTCCTGTAAAATGGGAGATGCTTATGTCCTTCAAAGGCTTTTATGAGGCTTAGTGTTTATAAAAGACATTGTGATCCTTCTATAAAATGCTATATAGTGCAAAGTTCTTATAAATAAACTATATTAAACCAGCCACCTGCCATATTTATTTTTTCTAAGTTGTTATTTTTTTGATTACTGGAATGCAAACAAGCATGCTAAACTGTTCCTGGTTGTTTTTCTTCCCTATGGTTTATAATTTGAAAAGAAAAAACACTCTAAAATTACAAAATTTTAGAAATATATTTTCCCTCATAGTCTCTCTCTCCCCTACCTATCAGCCCATAGCAAATTTCTACACAAAAGCATGGTATTATAACCTGCTGAAAAGAGAGGTGTAGTCAAGAAATAGTTGTATATATTAAATAGTACTTAGCACTTAAATAATGATTTTCATTTTCAGAGCACTGTGCAAATATTAATCCTTACAACATCTTTGTGAAGTAATTACTGTTTTAATTTTTTATGAGACAGAAGTTAATTTATTTGTCTAAGGCAACAAAGAAAGCCAGAGCTGGGATTAGAATTCAAGAAGTTCTAGGCTCCCAAGTCCAGTGGTCAGACTACTTATTCTACACAATTCAATGTTTATGATGTCAGAATTCTCTATACCCATAAAAATTGAGTAACGTATTGTTGGATTTTAAAAGAAAAATAGTTATTAAGGAGCTAGAAAGTGCCACGTATCAAAAGATGCAAACATTTAAGTGTGATACTTTCTCTGCAACTTTTAACTCTTCCACATGGCTGCACGATATATATAATCTGGATGTCATGCAATCATTCTGATACCAATAAGCATAGCATTTGTATTTTCTCATACACCCACCAAAGGACTGCCTCCTTCTCTTCTGTCAGTGAATAAATTGGCACTGTTATGTAGATTGTTAACATGATGGGTATAGTTCATTACAAATTCTCATGTCAGTATAAATTCTACAATTAATAATGCAACTACCTGTTTTTTGACACTGTTGAGGCTGAAATAGTCAAAATATGACCTACTGTCTTAGAAAGCCATAGGTATTTCTTACAATGCGTGTGTTAAATATCTCCTTTCAGGTTGCTTTTTAAAATCAGTGATAAAAGCCATCACTTATGAGCCACCCTAAAATAAAAAATTTGTGTGTGCAAACCTATGTGATGAATAAATAGATTGGAAATTTACTTCAGTTTTAAAGATGGCCTGCAAAGATAAGGAACTAAATTTCAGTAACTTCCCTATAATATCTACTTGATCCCAATAACCAGGCGAAGAGGGGAATTTGGCACATTAAAACCATTTTTCCCCTTCTTTCATCAGTCTTGCTCCTGCTTAAAGGGACATCAATAATAGGATGTCATAGATACCCTAAAACTCCACAGAAGCCAGTGCATCAGGAGTTACATAAGTTCTTTCTTTTGTGTTGTATGTTTTTGTTTGGTTATTTTATTTTTTTTGTTGATTTGTTTTTGAAAAAGAAACTTTGAAAAATGGGGGGGGGGGAGTGCCTTCAGGACAGTTCCATGCTCCAACCTAATGCTGTTGAAGCTATGATATCACAAGTCAGCACGTACAGAGCTGTCGCATCAGAGCAAGAGCCAATAATCATGGGATCAGAAAGAAAGCAAATTATAGCAATACCTTCTTCCTACTATTTCCATAATTGTCTTCGTTTTTATCCTGACACCATACTCTGGCAAATACAATACTACAAAGTGTCCTGAAATAACTTTTGAACTCCATACAAAGCAATCGTGGTTGTGTGTGTTGCTGGGTGATGATGTTTTGACATGTTGCTATACTACATTGTAAAGTACCAATGTAACGGTATGACATTGCCAACATAAATGCCACATTATTAGACGTGATTTAATCAAATCAGACCAACTCCTGTGGAAACCCCTACTAAAGGAAATGTTAAGTAAGTGTTATCACTCATAACAGTATTTCTAGGAACCTCAGGACTATCCCATGACTGCAAAAATTGCCTGACAGATGTTCATGGATCTTAAAATCACTAGTCAGGCTTATGAAATGTCATTGCATCATAAGGTTGCAACATGGTGCTATGACTTTCTGATGCACCATTGTCAAATTATGTTGCATATGTAAAATTATTGTGAGCTGGTAACAGATCACAGAACTGGCAGTCCTACATTGCACATCAAGGTAAAGTTACTGAACTTTGATAATTGTGTATGAGCAACTGTGAGGTGTATATTTTAAAGCCTAATTTCAAAGTACTAGAGGAAGAACCATAACAAAGTGTCCATTGACTAATTGTAGTATTTATATAAAATGGGTGTGTATGGCATCTTCCTATTTATTATTGGTTTTGTAATTGTACCTTGAGGCACCAATCAAATTCAGGCCCAGTTGTACTGGGTACTTTACAAACACAGCGTGAAACATAGTCCCTGCCATAGGGAATTTATAATCTAATTTATTTAAAGACAAGAAGCTGTAGGTAAAACAAACAGAAGAACTAGGGGAGGGTAAACATGCATCCATGTAAGCCAGCTTTGTATGTGGATTGAGTCAAGCCTATTTTTAATTATAAGATGCAGAGAACAGATGTATAAAATATCAGAAGTATATCTCCCAGACTAGAGAATTTTATAATCTAGTATAAATAGGTAACATAAGTAAATACTGTATCAACACAAGCAGGGCTGATAAAACAGGGAAAAGAGAAATCTCTTGTGGGAGCATTTTTCCCCCCCTTTGTGTATGGGGAACTCTTGGATAGTGATAGTTAGACTTGCCCCAGCATCGCTTAAGAATAATCCTGTTGTGCTTGGGTGTGGAAGTGTCAGTGCACAGCACCCACACTGAGGCTAGTTAGCACAGGCCAAGTGAGAGAGGTTTTGGACATGAGGTTGCTATTTCAGGGGTAGAGGCCTGTATGTACAAAGAAATACGCAGTCTCCAGTGGAAAGAGGATCAAGCCTTCCAGGGACTGCTATCCCATAGCGTACATTGTAATTTGGGTGACTTTAGGTTTCAGGCCTGTGATATGAACATCGATGAAGTGAGCTGTAGCTTACGAAAGCTCATGCTCAAATAAATTGGTTAGTCTCTAAGGTGCCACAAGTCCTCCTTTTCTTTTTGCGAATACAGACTAACATAGCTGTTACTCTGAAACCTAATAATTCACTGTGTCTAGTAATTCATGGGCCCTGGGCATAGCTGGCTTTGGGCACTTAGTACAGAAGAAGAATCCAGAGAAGCCACCTTTTGTGGTGAAGTGCTTGGCTTCTTCACTGTCAGCAGGCTCCCTATTAGTCCTTGTTGCCCTAGTGGGTGAGATCAGTGGGATTTCCCTGAAAGGGACTCTGGGGCTTTGATGGTGCTTGGATACCATGGTGATGGTTGCCTTGGCAACACACGAGCCAAACAACCCCCATCTTCTGACAGGGATCTCTCAGGGCCTCCTGCACTCACTCTCCCCTAGTCCTAAGAAGGGGCCTAGCGCCTCTCGGCTTCGGACCCTGCCCATTTTCGGGTTCTGAGACGGCCCCTTTCCTCCCTCTCTCGCTGTCTCTCTTCCCCCGCCTCCACCCTTCTCCCATTGGTCACTTTTCCGCAGGGTGTCTCCTAGGTGTGTATCTATTC
The DNA here is from genome assembly GCF_965152275.1 of Natator depressus. NCBI lineage: Eukaryota > Metazoa > Chordata > Testudines > Cheloniidae > Natator > Natator depressus. Next base: position 16,914,260 of record NC_134248.1, read on the forward strand.
GCTGAGGGAACTGACATGGTTGAGAAACAGCCAATAGAGCGCGAGGCTGGAAGTGACCGGCACATGGAAATGCCAGTATGATTGGTTCAGGGCCCGCATGGTCCCGCCCGCGGGAGCAGGAGCCCCGTTGAAGCAGGCGTTTCAAGATGGTGGCGCCTGGGTGGGGGAGGCGGCTCCTGTGAGGAGGCGGCGACCGAGGCACTCCCCCGGCCCGGGAAAGAGGAGCGGCGGGGACACGCGGAATGGCCCAGGTGGGTGCTGAGCCCACAGACTCCCGCGTCGAGGAAGGTGGGCAGGAGCGGGGCCTGCGGCCCAGCCGCTGGCTTGGTGCCGTCCCCCGGCCGGGGTGATGGGGAGGGTTTCCCTCTCCTCCCCACGCCCCACGGGATAATCCTCTGCCTCCTCCTCTCGGCACATCGAGGTAACGGGGACTATTCTGCCTCCTCCCCAGAGCCACCCTGGGTGTGTGGAGGCCCCGTCCTACCTGCACCTCCTTCTTTCGAGTCCCCTCCCCCCTAACCTTGGCGCGGGCAGTGAGGAGGCGCCCGACCTCCCCCAGGATAATGGCGACAAATATCCCCGGGGGGGGATTCTCTCTGCTTCCCCCCCCCCCCCCCCCCCAGTAATATGGAGGATTTTTCCCCACACATCCTATTGCCCGGCTCGCGGGCGGTGATGGGAAAAAGTCCTCCCCATGCACTTCTCTTGCCCCCCCCCCCGGGAATGGAGAGGATCCCCCTCTCGCTGCGCGCGCACACTCAGTGGGAAAATGGGGATTGGGAATTATTTGTCCTTGCGCATCCCCTCAGCGCGCGTCCCCCTACTCTGTGTAATGAGAGGAATCTCGCTCGGTCACACGCAAGGTGATGGAGGAGCGGGGCAGTCCTCTTCATATCCTTTTGCCTATTCACAGGCTCAGCCTTAACAATGTAAGGAGAACTCCGCCCACTCCCTCCGCGCCCCCCTCCCCATCCGTCCGATTCCCTTCACGTTGGGGTAATGAGGAGAAGCCTGCACATCCTCCTGCTTTCCCACCCCCTCACCTTCACTTCTCTTCCTTCACTTTGGGGTAACAGGAAGGATTTTTCTTGTACACTTTCTTCTGCTGCCTCGCTGGAGTGATGAAGGCTCTTCCCTGCACCTCTTCAATCCCTAATTGTGGATTAATGGGGTGGATTTCCATTTGATACATTCCCAGAACAGTATGGGGGTTTGCCCCTAATTCTTCTTCTCTGTTTCTTCTGTGGTCAGGAATGGAGATGCTTTCCCCCAATTCTCTCCTTCTTTGAACAATGAAGATTCTTGCCCTGATCTGTTTATGTGAGCAATAATGAGGTTTCCCTTGGCCCCAGCTAATGGGGATCCCCCACCTGGCCACTTCTTCCTGACTGGGAAATGAAGATTCTGTACCTGATCACCTTCCAACCCAATAATGGCTGCTCCAGCCATTCTCTTGCCCCAATATAATGGCATCTATGTAACATTTCCTCTATAACCCTCTTTTGCCAACCCAGGCAGTGGGCACAAGTCCTCCTACCATCAGATGGAGACAGGAAACTGGCAATGCTGTGTGCTATCATTTCACACCCCCAAAGAGGGGTGGGCTGGCTGGCTGAACCTTTTCAATTCCATTTCTGTCTCCAGCAGGTGAGAGATGTCTAGCCAGCCAAAGAACTTTGAACTTATTTTTTAGGTTTTTTTCCTTTGAATTTTTCCCTTTCTGTTACAGTTAGATAGTTTAGGGATTTTCATAAAAAGTATCACTTCTGCATATTCACATGAACACTATTTGGGGGGATGGTCTTTTGGCTCTGATGTGGTGTTTTCTTGGCAAGAATTACCTTGCAAAAAGCTGCCTTACAATTTGTTTGTTCCCTCTTTTTTGTTATTATTAGGAAGCCAATACTTAAGTGTGGGGTGAATGGAAGCCTTCCTTATTGTTCTCTATACTCTACAGAACTACAAATGGTCCCACACTGCCTCCCCCCCTCCCCCACCATTGAAACCACGTTAGCAAGTGGGTCATGCTGTAAATGGAGCAGCTGTTTCGCTATTTGAGGGGGGCTTATTTAAGGTGCAGTTTACTGCTGCTTTTTCCAGATAACCTACTGTGGTACTCATGGACGGATGTGACTGATTCCCACCAGGTTGCCACCTGGAACTGGAGTACTACTGAGCCCTCTGACCCACCAGCCTGGCTCCCTCTCACACTGTGCTGCTGTGACAAGCTGCAAAGCCCTCCATGCTTGCACTTTCACCAGCATTCACAGAGGTAGAGACTCACCCACGTGAAGTTACATGCAGGCTCTCTAACCGCTAGCCTAGGACCCCAGAGCAGTACTGTCCTGCCCTGCTCAAATCTGGCCCTTATATGGGTTTAATACTTGGTCCGCCTCTCCCTCAGTGTGAAGAGGACCATGCACACTTGTATTAACCAAGCTGCAATTTTCCCCAGACACCTTAGTCAAACGCACATTGATTTGGATTAAAATGTATAAAACAAGTTTATTAACTACAAAAAGATAGATTATAAGTGATAGCGAACAGATGAAAGCAGATTACCTAGTAAATAAACAAAACTGCAAACTGAGTCTAACATACTCCAGTAAAAGCCTTTTTATGCAGCATGCTGGGGGAATGGGGGGTGCCAGTAAGTGAAAAATTCCAGTTAACTAAATAGGAGGGAGTTTGGGTGCAGGAGGTGGTGTGGGGTTGGGGTGAGGGAGGGGGTGCAGGCTCTGGGAGGGAGTTTGGGTGTGGGAGGAGGCTCGGGGCAGGGTGTTGGGGCATGGGAGGGGTTTTGGGGTGCTGGATCCGGGGGGCGCTTACCTCGGGCTGCTTCCCGCAAGCAGTAACCTGTCCCTGCTGTTCCTAGGTGGAGGCAAGGATAGGTGGCTCTGTGCGTTGCCTGTGCCCCAAGCGCTGGCTCCATTCCTGACCAATAGGAGCTGTGGAGGCAGCATGCAGAGCCGCCTAGCCACGCCTCTGCCTAGGAACAGCAGGGACAGGTGGCCGCTTGCGGGAGCCCCTGCCCTGAGCCCCCTCCCAGAACTCGTGCACCACACCTCCTCCTGTGCCCCAACCCCCAGTCCCACACCCCCTCCTGCACTCCGAATCCCTCATGGCTGTTCCTCCGCCTAGGAGCAGCAGGGGCATGTTGCCACTTCCTGGGATCCACGTGGAGCCAGGTAGGGAGTCTGCCGGCCCTGCACCAACCGGACTATAAACCAGACTTTCTATGAAGATTAGAAATGACAGTTTCGAGCTTTCCGGTTGGTACAGGGTCGGATAACACAGCTTTTACTGTAGATAAATAGGATATGAATTAGCAAATTCTCGCCATGAGTGATAAACCGGCTGGCAGATTCTTAAGGCACGAGCTGCCTTTGCTTTGCAGCTTGGGTATCCCAGGTTTTCATACACAGGCTAGAAATCCCTTTAGTCTGGGACCATCACTTCTCCCAGTTCAGTCTTTGTTCCTCAGGTGTTTCCAGGTGTGTTGTAGGGAGAGCGAGGTACCATTGTGATGTCATTTCCCCTTTTATGTCTTCCCACTTGCTGGAAAGCTCTTTTGCTGTGACTGGGTGAAACAGTTCACATTGCGTAACGCTGTCTCTGAGAGGTTTCTGTTGTACACAGTTCCTGGGGTAATCCTTGTGCTTGTGTGCATTTCCTCAATAAGCCATTAACATTGTTTGTACTTTTTACTGTTGTACTTGAAAGTCTGCTTTTGGGTGTTTTCAACCTCACAACATGTTTCAGTAACACATACATAGCACATATAATCCAATGAGATATTAATGTCTAGCGGATAAGACTTTTAGAATAATACTTCACAAGGCATACTTTGTGCAAAACATATCCTGATGATATGACAGTGGTGAATAAGAGGGTGCCGGGGTCACAACAGGGATGTGACCATATTGGACAAAATGGTGATCGCTAACTGGCCGCACCAGTGCTCCTTGTGTTTATCTGTGTGGCCTTGTCATCTGTTTTGCATAGGTATGTTTTCTTTCCAGTATGTGGAGAAAATCATGGCTGTATCCCTGTTTGGCTTTTTTACTTGGCCATCTTGATGGCCTCCAGAGATTATTCCCTACCTTCAGAACATGTTTCTCTGTGCCAAGACTGGTGACATGAAGGAACGTGAACTGTTCTGTGTGGTGGTGATTTATGGGGCCTTCTCCTTTGGAAGTTCAGTTCTGATTTTGTGACAATCGTTAATTCAGCTTTTGTCTTTCAAAACTGAATCTTCTTTGTTTTGTAAGCAGAAAATAACTTCTCTCCTGAAGGCAGTGTTGTCATGCAGACATGGTAGATTCTGATGACATTAAGATAGATGATCCTGAGTGAGAAATTCCTTTTGGGGGAATAGTCTGTAGAGTTTGGGTTGAGGTTTTTTTGGTTGGACTTCTAAGCTGCATTGATTATACAAGTGGCCTGCACTTCTATTCTAAAACATGGCTTTCCGGAGCCAGAGGATGAGGAGGGGAAACCCTGGTTATGGTGAGCCATAGAAAGGACTCAAGTTTCTTCTGAACCACTCATCCTTTCTGGACATCTTGGGCAGGGAATGTACAGTTTCTTACAAGGAACTTAATTTCCTGAAGCCTTTTAGGGCTTTGCCTTTGACTGAACCTGTTCACATTGCTGTGTGCTAGATATTTTCATGTCTCGTGTCTACTCCATCAAGTTTATCTTGTAGCAAGAATCTGTCTCCTTCAAAGAATATGCTCAAAAAGGCAGCAAAAATTAGGATGGGTAGTATGTTGTCTTGTGATTCAGTGGTGTTTTTGTTGTTCTTTATAATCCCTGACAGCATCCTATATACTGTCCTATTAGAATATGGAGAAAGTAAACTCCTTTCCATGCTCTTCTTCCAGATGGAGGTCTAGCATTCCATTATTCAGATGTTCTATTTGGTGGAGTTAGGTGTCCTATAGATCAATAAGAGACAGACCTATGTGTCTATATTCCCTCCAGTTTATCAGAAGTTCCTTCAATTTTTTGTTCTGAATGTTCAGGGTGCTTAATTTCCACTTGACAGTAGCATTCCACATCTTCTCAAAGGTACTCGTAGTTCTTACTGCAGTTTTCCAAAAGGATGGTGTTAGTCAGATTTACACAGACAATTTTTTAGTATGGTTATGTTGGGCATATGGCTTAGCAGTCAGCATGAATCTTCAGGGAATCCAATGTCTGGATGATAAATGAGAACCTTTCTCTACCATAGGAATTAATGTCTCTTGGGGTTAGTAATTTAATACCTTGATAGGTAAGCTGTTCCTTTTGGAATATTTTAATAGTGAAGCTGCAATCACAGGTGAGTTTCTTGATCCATTTGGCCTTTGTAACAGCTGAGGGCATGTCTTGAGGTTCTGAGTTCCATAATGCCATTACTGGATCTAGTGTGCTTAGCATGCTGGCTCTCTTAATCCAGGCTCCATTTGGCTCTGTTTTTAGCAGAGGGCCCTCCAAATCATCCCCTTAGAAAACAGGTGGCATAAAGGGGGTAGAAAGAGGCCCAGTAAAATACCGTCTGCATAAGGGGGTCTCCCCACTGGCTCTTTATAGGTCCTCTCTCTCCGTTCCTGATGTTAGAGGTGTGGGTGAGGATGTGGCTGGGAGTGCTTCTGTGCTCTGCCTATTCTTAGCTTCTGATGTCTCATGGGGAGCCATGAGAAACAGAAGATAAGTTAGATCAGACTTAGGGTAGCTCTGATGCCAGCAGCCGGGCACAGGACAAAAAATGCAAGAAGCACAAAGTTGGCTTAAAGGAGCCTTTGGCCTTCTTAACTCCATTCCAGCTGAAGTGCAGGTACCAAGTAACAGACAGCTTGATTCCCAGTTCATCACTTCAACTTTGATGTGAAGGAAGGACTAAGCAACAATAATTTTACAGGCAATAACATCCAGACAGGGCACAAAAGCTGCCAAATCTTGGCAGGTAAAAAGGAAGTTCCTGTCCCATTGCTGTAAAACTTGGGCCAAGACTAACTTCTTGAGCTGTAGCTGGACACAGCCTGGAAAAGAGAAACTGCAGTAATTAGTATTTTTGTGATATGCCACAAAAGATGATCTTTCTAGTTGGATCTGAGAGCTTCCTGATCAGACAGGGGGGTAAACTGTTCTTCAAGGTCAGGAACATATTAGATCTTGGAGTGGGTACTTCTTTCATCCTTGGGATTTTGAATTTGTGTAACGTAATTTCTACTCCTTACAGCCAGCATTCTTCTCAAGAATCCTTCTGGAGAACCTGGACCATTTAGGAGGCATTGGTTCCCAAAGTTAGTGAATTTATGCTGAGATTTTTGGTTTTATCTTCCCTTCAGCCAAAACTTTCTGATGAAAAGCTTATTTTACCATGAAGAACCTAGGAATTTGTCATTCAGTCTGGCCATTATGTAGGTGTATGTGATGAAAATGGGTTTTTGAAATGGATGCATTCCACAGAGGTATAAAAGTGTAGGGCTGTTTCACACAGTCTAGAGAGTTTCAGAGCCTGATGGAAAAATAGCAAATCAGATCACTTAGAACATTAATATAACAATCTTGCTGCCTTTTCAGGATGGGATGGATAAACACTTAGCATCAGCACCCTGAGGGTCCAAGTATTAGCTATTCAGGTCTTACAGAAGCAAAATAGAACTAATTTCCAGTGGCTTCCCATCCAGAATAATGGGATTATTTTAGAGCAATTAAATTGAGGCTTTCATAGATTTTAAAAGAGGACGACGACAGAGGGGAGCACTGTGATCATGTAGTCTGGCCTCCTGTTTAACACAGGCCAGAGGACTTCCCTGAATTAATTCCTGTTTGAATTAGAGCATGTCTTGCATAAACATCCAGTCGTGATTTAAAAATTGCCAGTGATGAAGAATCCATTACAATCTCTGGTACAGATGCTCCCCGGGTTATGCAATTGTTCCGTTCTGGAACGCCTTGCATAACTCGACTTTTGCGTAAGTTGGAAAAGTATACTTGACTGTTACACCAAAAAAAACCCCCAAACCACCCTCCTATTTCTAGATTATGGAACTTTTTCCATAAGTGCGAATTTGCGGAAGTTGGGTCTTGCATAACCTGGGGAGCGTCTATAAATTGTTCCAATGGTTAACTACCCTCACTGTTAAAAATTTGCATCTTGTTCCCAGTCTGAATTTGTCTAGCTTCAACTTCTGGCCATTGGATTCTTGCTGTACCTTTCTCTGCTAGACCGAAGAGCCCATTATCAATGTTTTGTTCCCCATATAGGTACTTATTAATAGGCTGATTCTGTCACAGAGGTTGTGGAAGTCATGGATTCCGTGACTTTCTGCAACCTCTGTGACTTTTGCAGCTGCAGTGGCAGGTGCGGCTGACCCCAGAGCAGCCACCCCTGAGGCCAGCTGCTCAGGTGTCTCATGGCCAATCGCACCAGCTGCTGCTCTGGTGGCCCCGGGCAGCTGGCCCCGGGGAGTGCCCGAGCAGCGGTCCCTGGGGCCAGCTGTACCAGCTGCTGCTCAGGTGGCCCCAGGCAGCTGGCCCCGGGGAGCGCCTGAGCAGCTGCTGTCCGCCCCTGCCCAGCACTCCCCCAGATTTAGTCATGGGTATTTTTAGTAAAAGTCATGGACTGGTCACAGGCTGTAAATTTTTGTTTATTGCCCGTGACTGGTCCATGACTTTTACTAAAAATACCCATGATTAAATCGTAGCCTTAACTGTAAGGCATGTCTTCCAATCCTTAAATTGTTCTCGTGGCCCTTCTCTGAATATTCTCCAGTTCATCAACATTCTTCTTAAATTGTGGACTCTAGAACCAGAGACAGTATTCCAGTAGTGGTCATATGAGTGCCAAATACCTTCCCTGTCCTCAGTATTTCTATGTTGATACATCTAAGGCAGAGGTGGGCAAACTATGGCCCGTGGGCCACATCCGGCCCGTGGGACCGTCCTGCCTGGCCCCTGAGCTCCTGGCCCGGGAGGCAGTCACCCCTCCCCAGCAGCCACACTGCCACGTGGTGCAATGCTCTGGGCGGCGGGGCTGCAGAGCCCGGCCTGACCTGGTGCTCTGTGCTGCACAGCTGCCTGTCCTGGTACAGCCACACTGCCTGCCACCGGTGCTCCAGGCAGTGTGGTAAGGGAGCAGGGACCGAGGCGGGGCGGGGAGGGGGTTTGTATAGAGGGCAGGGGAGTTTGGGGGGTGGGCAGGGGCATGGATAGGGGTCAGGGCAGTCAGAGGGCGGGGAATAGGGGGTTGAATGGGGGCAGTCAGGAAAGAGAGGAGGGGTTGGATGGGGTGGTGTGGGGCAGTCAGGGGACAGGGAGCTGGGGGACGGATGGGGCAGGGGTCCCAGGGTGGGGGGAGTCAGGAAGGAGGGGGGGTTAGGGGCAGGGGACAGTTAGGGGTGAGGGGTCTGGGGGGTGGTTGGATGGGGTAGGAGTCCCGGGGGGCCATCAGGGGGCGAGAAGCGGGAGGGTCAGATAGCTGTCTGGGAAGGCACAGCCTCCCCTAACCTGCCCTCCATTCTCAATTTCAGAAACCCAATGGGGCCCTCAGGCCAAAAAGTTTGCCCGCCCCTGATCTAAGGGATTGCATTAATGTTTTTGGCCACAACATCTCAGTGGGAACTCATGTTCAGGTGATTATTCATCATGACCCCTAAGTCTTTTTCAGAGTCACTGCTTCCCATGGTAGTCCCCCTTAAGTATTCCTTTTTGTTTCTAATCTAATTAAACAAAAAAAAGCCTATCCTTTAACTCTGCTGTCCATAGATTTCTGCTTGTGTCCTTTGGTTTCAGTTAACAATTTTCTGCAGTTCCTAGCTTCTGATTTATATTAATTACTCTCAGCTTCCCCTTTCTTCTATTTGTTCATTCACACATACCTATATTTATATAGGTATAGGTATGTGTATATATATTTAGTAGCCAGGTTGGATTTTTAACCATGTGGCCTTCTTTCTCACTTGTGGGATTATGGCTATTTGGGCTTCTAACAAAATGTTCTTAAACAGTTCCCAATTAAACTTTTTTCTCTTTAAATTCTTTCTTCCAACTGATTTGGCTCATAACTTTCAGCTTTGTGAAATTGGCCCTTTTAAAGCATTAACTATGTTACTGATTTGTATTTTGTTTTCTGTTTGCATATATTAAATGTAATCAAATCGTGATCACATTTGTACCTTAGTTTACCACTGATTTTTAGCTTTGTGCTCAGTTCCTTTTTGTGAAGTTGAGGTCTTTTATCAAATTCTCCTGTGTTGGATACAATGCTCTTTGAGTTAGGAAGTTGTCTTCTATAATATTGAAAAGTTCTGAGGATGTTTTAGTACTGGGAGCATGAGACCTCCAGCATATGTCACTCGGATTGAAGTCCCTGATGATCACACACTTAAATGTTCTATATAGGTGCTCATCTTGTTGCCTAGTTTGATTTGGCAGTCAGTAGCTGACCCCATCTAATATCCCATTATGTGATTAAGTGTTAGGACGTTGATCTGTAAGCATTCAGCATTGTTTTCTTTTGAGTTGTTAGTGACTTGGAAATAGATACAGGAACTCCTCACTTAAAGCTATCCCGGTCAATGTTGTTACAATTTTGCTCGTTTAAAGTTGTGCAATGCTCCCTTCTGATGTCGTTTGGCAGCCGCCTGTTTTGTCCACTGCTTACAGGAAGAGCAGCCCATTGCAGCTAGCTGGTGGGTGGTTAGAACCAGAGTGGACTGGCAGCCTCCCATCAGCTCCCTGCTCCCCTAAATTCCCTGTGCAGCAGCTGCTCAGCAGGCTATCAGTTGCCGGAATTCAGCTGTCCCTCCCCCCACTGCCATGTGCTGCTCCTGCCCTCTGCCTTGGAGCTGCTCCCCGAGACTCCTGCTTGCTGTGTGGGCAGGAGGGGAAGAAGAGGGGGGCTAATGTCAGGGTGTCCCCCTGCTCCTGCACCCTGCTTACCCCATCTTCCATAGAGCAGGGGGGACACACGGAGGGAGGGAGCCGCTGCCTTAGGCAGCAGCTGCAGTCTGGTCTCAGCTTGCTGATCTAATTAACAAGGCAGTGTACTTCTGACCCCACTCTTCATACTTAAAGGGGAAATGCGCATCTCTATCTCTCAAACACACAGGGTGTGTGTCTCTGACTGCCCTCCCACCTTTCCTGTTGCCTTGTAGAGTGTGAGAGTTAACCCTTGAGGGCTCAGCCAATTGCTATTTCATCATTTAGCAGTAAGGCATTCCCTGGGAAATATCCCACCCTCTGACTCTTCCACCTCAACCAACCTTCACAATCATCATCACTGTGTACCAGTATTACATTGTTTGTTTAAAACTTGTACTGTGTGTGTATACTGTCTGGTGAAAAAAATTTCCCTGTAACCTAACCCCCTCATTTACATGAAGTCTTATGGGGAAATTGGATTCGCTTAACATCGTTTCGCTTAAAGTCGCATTTTTCAGGAACATAACTACAACGTTAAGTGAGGAGTTTCTGTAATGTAATTTTTGACTGTCACTCCTCTTTTCCTTTACCCGTGATTTGATCCTTCCTAATTAGATTATAACAGTTGATTTTAACATTCAAATCATGCTTTGTTCTTCTTTAGTCCATCGGGACTTCAGCCTGGTGCTTCACATTTCACAGTTGCTTTGAACTCAAAACTGCCTTTTTTGTGGCCTAGCCAAGCTTCAATTCTTTCTTGTTTTTTTTATCTTTCATCAATCTCTACATGGGTAGGCTTGGCATGTTGTAATCCATTACTTTTTGAATGCTTTAATTACCTGTCCTGTCTGTTTTGTAGCTTGGATCCTGTTGTTGAAAGTCACTTAGCTGGGCTGGCATAGAGATACATTAGAGAATTATAATTGGCTTCTCTAAGTCCCCCTATGGTAACCCAGACATCTTGCCCTTGCTTCTTCATGTGTGGTGGTACTACTGACAAAGACTTCTGAAATGTTTGGGTACAATTTCTCTACTGCCCGGCAAGTTTTTGAATAGAGCAGACTCAGCCAGCTGACTCTCGTAGGGGGAGTAACATCACTTTATTTCCTGCTGGTAGGAGGACTTACACCCACTGTATGGGGTGGCACAAAGGGACTTGGCGAAACCAAATTAGCAGGTAAGAAAGAACTATAAAATCGGCCTCTTTCCTTCCCCAGGTACTCAGGGCCCTGCACAGACAACAATTAACCTCCTCCCCCCCCCCCAATATAGAAAGCAAGTAAGATGGTATTAAGAGCCTATTTGATGTAACATTGTAAAATTACAGAGTAATTGAATGTGTGTGCCAGTCTAAAGTACCTAAAATACTTTGGCTAGTAGATGCTGCTCAAAATTAATAGTAATGGTTACAAGACTTCAGTTTTAGCACTCAGGATTTAGGTTCTAAATATGTCATGAGTAAGGAATTCTAGTGACCTGTAATAGTCATGAATATAAGACCACACAACTGTTAGCATCCCTACTTAGAAAAACTTTATTCAGACTTTTTAGTAGGTGATCAAATTTTTTGTGTTATAGTATCCAGAGAGTAATTTCTGATTTGATAAACTGTTCTGCAAAATATTGCAAATAGTTAATTGAACACTGAAAAAAATAATCTACTGTCTCTTAAGAACATGGTCAAATTTTAAGCCTTCACTATTTGACCCTGCTTTAACATTGCAAACTAGTTGTCTTTTGAATATATAGATAAGTATCTTAGTAACAGAATGCTATTTAATACCAAAACCAGCTGTTTTTATCTGACCCATTTAAAAACCTGTGCTTTGCACCTGCTGGTCATGCCGCAGTAGTTACCAATACGTTTTCCTTGAACTGTGCTGGCGTAATGTGATTCTGGCGCACAAACAAAGAAGCAATGAAAGCTCTTAATTCTGGTAAAAAAGAGCATTACAATCAGTTGGAAGTTAAAACAGATGTGCAAGTATCCTTTTTAAGTAAGAGTTTGGGAAGGAATTCCATTTTTACCTCTGATGAATGGGACAGTTGACTTTCAAGCTCTTCTGTGACAAATCTTTTTCTTTTTGTAGGTTGAAAGAAGAAAAGGAGACCTGCTTGCCCAATGAAGATGCACTCTACTTAGTCTTCAGCTATTTAAGCTGAATGCATTGTGATTTCCAATAATTGAGACAGTGATTCTGAAAGCTGTCTACATTAATGAAAAGAACAATGTAGTCAGCTTAACTGAATCATCAGTGTTGCATATTGAATAGAACATGATAAACCTATCTTGATGGACTTGTGCATGTTAGGAATATAGATTATATACGTTTATTTAAAGCCTTGTTTTTTAAAACAGTAGTTTTACAGTTTAAATATGGAGAAAACTGAAAATGCACCTCCCCTCCCCAAAGAACCTGCAAGAGAACTGAATGTGGAGAACCAGACTTGTCCCCCACCTCTGCCGCCTAATGAACAGCCTCCACCACCTCCCCTGCAAACGTCCAGTGACGCAGAGGTAATGGACGTTGGCTCTGGTGGTGATGGACAGTCAGATACCCCTGCTGGGGACGCGCACACTGTCTGCAGAACACAGCTTCTGACAAAGGGATCTGCTTGCTACAAAACTCGTCTTATAATAGACCCTAACAATAGTGACCAAAGCCCAAGAACTGCTCGTCATGCACCTTCAGTTCGAAAGTTCACCCCTGATCTTAAGTTACTTAAAGATGTAAAAATTAGTGTCAGCTTTACAGAAAGCTGCAAAAGCAAAGACAGAAAAGTTCTGTACACTGGAGCTGAGCAAGATTATAAGCCAGATACAGATTTTAGTATTAATAATGTCAATGGGGATTTGTATGTTTGTCCTTTTGGTGGTAGTAATGGTAAAACTGTAGGTGTAGGGGGTGACAATGATGACAAGAAGGAGGATGAAAATGATATTGATCAGGAAAAGAGAGTGGAATATGCAGTTCTGGATGAGTTAGAAGATTTTACTGACAATTTGATGGAAATTGATGAAGGAGGAGGGTTCACATCTAAAGCAATCGTTCAAAGAGATAAAGTGGATGAAGAAACCTTGAATTACTCTTATGAGGTATGTAAATATTTTTTACCAAGTGATTAGAAAAACTTATGCAAAGATGTGTAAGAAAGACCACATCTAAGAGCTTGCAGTCTTGAAGACAAAAATGCAAAATTCTTCGACAGAAGAAATTCTATCCATTATGCACAACTTAAATTAAATTATCCTTTAATTTATTCAATTAATTATAGTAAGAATTTTGGTGGTTAAAATTTTGAATGATATAGCAAAATACTTTAGAAGGTGCTGAATTTAGCTCTGAATTATGATATGTTGCCTTTTAACAGACTCTTTAAGGGCTGCCTGGATATGTAGGTTTCATTCGGTTCCTTTCAGATTGTCATGAAATATCAGTTGCTGATCCAGTGACCATTTATGAAAATTTACCTCCTTGTTTTTCAGTCTCTTTACCATGGCATTGGGAATCTTTCATCCAACTCCATAGGCAAACTATGTATAAATAATGTGTACCTTTTCTTGACAGAGCAAGGGACAGTAGTAGCTATAGAAGGATGGTATTTGACCATGTCTTTTTCAGGATGATTTTGATAATGATGTGGATGCTCTGCTGGAAGAGGGCCTTCGAGCTCCCAAAAAGAGGAGAATAGATGAGAAATATGGAGGTGAGAGTGACCACCCATCTGATGGAGAGACAAGCGTGCAGCCAATGATGACCAAAATAAAAACTGTACTTAAAAGTAAGTTACTTTTAATTAAACCTCTGATTTTTCTGTGGTGCATGTATGTAGAATTGTGGGTAATTCAATGTTGGAACTTAGTAAAGACAGACTAGTATGGTTCTTACTGTTAAAGGGCCTTGCTTCATAGGATAGGACCATGACATTTCTAGATTTCAGAATTTAACGTTTGAAAATTTTTGTGTTCAGTCCTTCTCCATAATGTGCAAATTTATTATATGGATTTATGGAGATGTGATGGGATTTCCTGGGGTGCAACCTGGACTGTGGGACTGCTGAGCCCTCTATCCCATCAACCTGGGCTCCCTCTCTCACTGTGATGCTGTTAGCAAGCTACAAACCTCTGGCAGGTACTGCACTTACACAGATATCCACAGGCAGGGACACCCCCAATTGAGTTACACGAGTGCTTCTCACAACCACTCATGAACCAACAATAAAGAGGCTCTAGCCAATTCCCCCCAGCCTTGCACCCTAGAACTGTACTGTCTTGCCCTGGTCAGAAGCCTGACCAGTGTAAGTTCATTACCCAGTCCCTCTCCCCCCCTTGATATGGGGAGGACACACCCTAGCCTTGTACACTGATCTGAGATTTCCCAAGCACTTCAACCAAAACACACTGTTTTAAGTAAAATGTAAAACAGATGTATTTAACTACAGAAAGATAGATTTTAAGTGATTATAAGTAGTAAGCATAGAGATCAAAGTTGGTTACCTAAGAAATAAAGTAGCCCATGAAAGCTTATGCTCAAATATATTTTAGTCTCTAAGGTGCCACAAGTACTCCTTGTTCTTTTTGCTAAGAAATAAAAGTAAATTCACAACGTGATTTCTATAAACTAAACAGGATTTGAATCAAGTAGTGTCTCACCCTGATGATAGAAACAGGTCACAGATTTTCAACTGTCTTCCAGCCCAGGACCACCCTCCTGACTTCAAAGTCTCTGTCCTCCAAAAGTGTTTCCAGGTGTTGAGTTGTGGTGGGAGAGAGGTCAAGTTATGATGTCATTTCCCCTTCTTTTATAGTTTTTCTTCCAGCTTGCTGGAAAGATCTATGCTTGTGACATGAGGGTCTGCCCCCATTGGTCAAGTAGCCTCCATTGTCTGTGTGCTCTCTGAGAAGTCTTCTGGGATGGTCGTTTGGAGTGTGGATTCCCTTTAATGGGCCATCAGCGCATCTGGTTACTCCACTGTTGTGCCTGAGAGGCTGGTTGTGGGTGTTCCCAGCCTCACAACATATTTCAGTAACACACACATAGCAAAACTTCATAACTTCACATACAGTCCAACAGGATATTAATGTTCAACAGATCAAGACTTTTAATATGATACCTCACAAGGCATACTTTTATACAAAACATGTCATCATTATATGACAGTGGTGAATATCTGGGTTCAAGGGTGCTACTCTGAGATACAGAGTGCCATGGGAGAAATATAGGGAACACTTCTGCATTAGCTGGCAGATGAACTATGTAATCTACTTTTTCTTCCATCTTTAACATCATGGCATGGCCAAAAAACGGAAATGTTCTGCTTCAGTCACTTACATTTTGTGGTTAAAGTTGTCTTATTTTACAGGGAATATTTCATGTATGAAGAACTATCGAAAAAGTCAGTTGCTTGCATTTATGTAACCTTCCCTATGCAAACATCGCAAAGAACTTAAATCAGAAGTAATACAGAAGAGTCCAACTGAAAATAGTCTAAATTAGATTTAAACTCAATCTGATCTTGAGGAATGCATTTTTAAAAATGCATCATATTATATATAAAAAAAGGAAAAAACCCTTTTTTTAAAGAAAAACCAACAAAACACTGTCCTAACCTTCAGTTGGCATAGTCTGTTCTGTGGTTTACAAGGTAGGAAAAACGAGACCATCCTGCCTCCTATGTGAGCATAAGAATCTTTCCCTAATATTGTTTTGGAGTTGTCACCTTTATAAAAAGGTAGCTGATTTAAGTATGGAAGATTGTAGGATGAAATCATGTTTGGGTTGTGTCTTGACTGAGAGTGAAAAAGTGATTCCTAATTACTCTTTGATAGCTACAGAAATAACCATTTAAGAAAAGTAATGGTTGGCCATAGAATCTATTGAGATTAAAATTCAGAATTTTTTGCCTAGTTAAATTAGGCTCAGTCATGGCTAAAATTACCTTCTGCTTTTATCCACCTATGTGTGGGAACTTGGGAGGGGCACAGTGTGGTGGTGGGTGATATGTGATAGCACTCCAATAAAGTACTAGGTACTGTACAGACACTTAAGAAGTAATATCTGTGGGGGATAAAAATATCTGTAGCATTTCTTAGTTTTGTAATGAGGTTTTAGGTGGAAGAATGTTCTCAGGATATAGAATCAGAAATTAATTTTTAATAAAATCAGATTACATTCAAAAATGGTGAACGGTCTGCATGAGTTTCTTTTTCCTCTCATAAAGGTCGTGGCCGTCCTCCTACGGAACCATTGCCTGATGGATGGATCATGACATTCCATAACTCAGGCATTCCTGTATATCTGCACAGAGAATCCAGAGTTGTTACCTGGTCCAGACCTTATTTCTTGGGAACAGGAAGCATAAGGGTAGGGGTCTGAGCTGCTAATTATTATTGTAATGTTTGAGTTATTTAAAAATATTAGGTATCAGTTTATGTATTTATTTGTAATTGGTCAAAACAGTCTTTGAAGTATGCTTTGGAGAATTTTTCAAACCTCTTAGATATGACCAGATAGGGACGTTTTGTTTTTCAAACAGTTTTATCTGTGTTCTTAACACCTTATTTCAAGTATATTTTATATTTTCACTACACTACAGTTTGGGCAATTAAAATGGACTAGTCAGTCTTACTTTCTGGTTTTCGTGTTCTACCACAACACTGCAGAATTGTTTTTTTAATACTGCAGAGGTATATCTAAATTGTGGGTATTCATTCTGTTTAGAGGGTCAGATTATGGCTTGGGAATCTCATTCCCAGAACTAGACATGTGCTACCCATATACAGCAGAACTCCCACAAATTACAATGGGAATGTGGAGAACCTGAATTTCTCTTAACACCATTAATTTAAATTGAAACAGTCACTGAATTATCTGAAAGCATTCCTGTTAAGTTTTGTAAATATAAATATATTTGTAATTTTAACAAAACCTTGACTTTTCAGTCTAAACTATCTTTTTCCTTTTTAAAATCAGAGCTTTCATCAAAAGGAATTTTGTTTTGGAGAAGGGTGGGGGGGAAGCGTAGCTCTATCTATTATTACTTATAACAGCTAGGGTGTCCTGGGGTGGGTGAAGTATGGGAGCCTAAATGGAATTATGTAACTGTACTGAAAGTTATTAGATAGAAACTTTCTTATATTATCTGTTTTAGTTTGAGTGAAGTACTATATTTTATTGGACCAACTTCTGTTGGTGAGAGGCACAAGCCTTGATCTAACAGAAATTAATCCAATAAGAACAGCCATATGGGGTCAGACCAGTGGTCCATCTAGCCCAGTATGCTGTTTTCTGACAGTGGCCAACGCCAGGTTCTTCAGAGGGAAATGAACAGAATAGGTAATCATCAAGTGATTCATCCCCCTTCACCCATTCTCAGCTTCTGGCAACAGAGGCTAGGGACACTTCAGAGCATGGTTTTGCATCCCTGCCCATCCTGGCTAGTAGCCATTGATGGACCTATCCTCCATGAATTTATCCAGTTCTTTTTTGAACCCCGTTATAATCTTGATCTTCACAACATCCGTTGACTGTGCATTGTGTAAAGAAATACTTCCTTTTGTTTGTTTTTTAAACCTGCTGCCTAATGATTTTATTTCGTGACCCCTAGTTCTTGTGTTATGAGAAGTAAATAACACTTCCTTATTTACTTTCTCCACACCCGTTGTGATTATCATATCCCTCCTTAGTCAGCTTTTCCAAGCTAGAGTCCGTTTTATTAATCTTTCCTCATATGGAAGCTGTTCCTGCTAATCATTTTTGTTGCCCTTTTCCACTTCCAGTATATTTTTTTTGAGATGGGGCGACCACATCAGCATGCAGTATTCAAGGTTTGGGCGTACCATGGATTTATATTGAGGCAATATGGTATTATCTATCCCTTTCCTAAAGATTCCCAACGTTGTTAGTTTTTTTGACTGCCACAGCACATTGAGTGGATGTTTTCAGAGAACAGTCCACAATGATTCCAAGATCTTTCTTGAGTGGCAACAGCTAAGTTAGACCCATCATTTTATATGTATAGTTGGGATTATGTTTTCTAATGTGCATTTATCAACTCTGAATTTCAGATAGACAGACAAGGTGATTGAAGTACTAATATTCTGGGACTAATATGATTACAACAATACTGTCTGCAACTGTTTGTTCATTTGACAGCACTTTGTAGTCAGTTTCATTGTTTCTTCTCTCTCATAGTTATTCTTTTTTTACTTGCTTGCATTCTCCATAGGGCAGCAGGGGGCAGAGGAGCACTTAAAAATCAGAAAATGTGACTTTAAAAATGTTGGGCGGATTGAGAGACGGTTAGTGTAGATTTCTAGTATAACCACTACTGCTAATGCATCTTGAAACTGACTAGATTTGTCTTTTCATGGTCCCTAAACTTATATATTCTTGTATAATTGTACTTCTAGAAACATGATCCTCCCTTGAGTAGCATTCCCTGTCTGCATTACAAGAAAATGAAGGACAATGAGGAAAGGGAACAAAACAATGACATAACCCCAAATGGGGAAGTATCGCCTATAAAGCACATAGACAAGTCTTCAGACCTGGACTGCCAAACAGAGGAGCCAGATTCGACTGCTGCTGATTCTGGGCCTTTAGATGAGAGAGAGCCTTCAGGGGGTGATGCAGCACCAGGAGCCTTAGGACAAGTTAAGGCCAAAGTTGAAGTGTGTAGAGATGAATCTGTAGGTAAGTGCTGAAAGCCATGCCTACTACTTGTTAGAGGAGGGGATTGGCAGTCAAGATTCCTAGATTTTATTCCTGATTCACTGCTTGACTTTGGGCAAGCCATCACATTTCTCTCTGCTTCAGTTCCTCATCTGCAAAAGGGGCGGGATACATACCCACTTCAGTAAAGCAATTTGATCCTCAGTGAATGGAGGTATGTAACTGTGGAGTATTTTTGAGGAGTGCTGATGGTCAACATGAAAGGATCTTTTAGAAATAGAAATTTGAGAATTATCAGAATATAGTACTGTAAACTTGTATTTTATGCATTTAAGGACTATTTAGAGGAGACTTAAATTATAGAATAAATAAATACTACCACCATTTGGGTCATCCTTTTGTAAAGTATTATTCCCATACCCATCTGAGGAATTGTCTACACACACAAATTTTCTGTACTGATTTAACTATACTGGTTTGCAACCTGTTTTCTTGAGGCACAGCATGCAGTTAAACTAGTATAGCTTATTCATATATATTCAGGGGAGTAAGCTAGACCAATATAATTGCATGCCCACTAGTGGTTCTATTGCTTTAACCATTTTTTTTAACAAAACAGAAAATTACACCCATAACTGAAATAGACTACATTGGTACAAAAACTATGAAGACGGGTCTGAATCCCTTCCCTGCCAACTTCTGATCAAGCCTCATTATGAGCTTTGTCAGTGATTTACCTTGGTTGGTTAATTAATGTATATTGCTGTTTCTTAGAAATACTACTGTGGTTCATAGGCTACCAGTGGTCTGCGTTGTCTTTTAAATTTGAAGCTTACCCTGGGCTTTAGACTATGACTTTTTATGTTAAAGATTAAATAGATTGACCATATAAGTCGTCATAGAATTGGGGAATCATAGATAAGGGAATCCAAGGGAAGCAGTGGGGGCAAAAGATCTATCTGGCTTTAAGATTAAACTCGATAAGTTTATGGAGGAGATGGTATGGTGGGATAACATGTTTTTGGTAATTAAATATTCATGGTAAATAGGCCCAATGGCCTGTGATGGGATATTGGATGGGGTGGGATCTGAGTTACCCAGGAAAGAATTTTCTGTAGTATCTGGCTGATGAATCTTGCCCATATGCTCAGGGGTTAGCTGATAGCCATATTTGGGGTCGGGAAGGAATTTTCCTCCAGGGCAGATTGGAAGAGGCCCTGGAGGTTTTTCGCCTTCCTCTGTAGCATGGGGCACGGGTCACTTGCTGGAGGATTCTCTGCTCCTTGAAGTCTTTAAACCACGATTTGAGGACTTCAATAGCACAGACATAAGTGAGAGGTTTTTTGCAGGAGTGGTGGGTGAAATTCTGTGGCCTTCATTGTGCAGGAGGTCAGACTAGATGATCATAATGGTCCCTTCTGACCTAAATATCTATGAATAATACTTCCAAACAAAAGCAATATCCACAATAAGCCTTTACTATTCTCTGTACATATTCCAGCAGCCTGCCCCTCCTCTAAAATCCAGGAAGTAACATACGGGTTGTTTGGTGTTACTGGAAAGCTAACAATTCATGTTCTGACAGAGCAAACAGGAGAGCGTATTTGGAATTCATCATTAGAAAACACCCTGCTAGGAGCTTTCCTACTACATCCTTTTTTAATACATCTTGAGGGGACAGGAACTCTGTTGTTTCCACTAATTGCATCTGCAACAGTATCCCAGACAGGAGGAGGGGCTGTGCCTCAAGTAACCAAGTCTTAAATTGTTTCATGTTTATAGATTAAAATGAACACCTTAAACTCTATCCAGAAGCTAAAAGGCAGCCAGTGGAGATTATGGAGTACCAGAGTAAAGTGTTCTCTCTATGTCGTCGTGCTTAATAAGGAGTTGGCCACAATGTGCACTGGCATCAGCTGCCAGATTGTCTCATGGTATAGTCATGTGTATAGTGCACTAGAGGTGTCCTCTAGGTCGGTGCTTCTCAAGCTATCTGATGTGGGGGACCGGCAATTTTTTTCTTCCAGTGTGCTTGCAGACCGGCAGCCGATGGCTTGCGGACCGGCAGCGATCCACGGACCACCACTTTGAGTAGCACTGCTCTAGGTGACAGGAGTGTGAATAATGGTTAAAATAGAGCCTCATGGTAGTAGTTTAATTAGTCAAGATGTTGCAGTGAATGGACTAAGGCTTTGTCTACACTGCAACTTCGTCGGCAAAACTTCATTGGCAAAATCGCCGGTGTGAACAGCACCACAGCTGCCACTCGGGGGGAGGGAGTGGAAGTCTTTGGTCTGCAGGACAGCTTTCTCCTGCTGACAAACAGCAGATACACTGCGTGCCTTTTAGCGGCACGGCTGTGACAGCACAGCCGTGTTGCTAAAAGCAGGGTAGTGTAGACAAAGCCTAAGGCTATGTCTACACTAGAGATCTTACAGTGGCACAGCTGTACTGCTGCAACTGCACCGCTGTAAGGTCTCCCATGTAGCCACTCTATGCCAGTGGGAGAGATCTTCCACTGGCATAATTAAACCACCACCAACAAGCGAGGATAGCTATGTTGGTGGGAGAGTGTTTCCTGCCAACATAGCGCTGTCCACACCAGCACTTTTGTTAGGGAAACTTGTTGGTCAGGGGGATTGTTTTGTGTTTTGTTGTTTTTTCCCACACCCATGACCAACAAAAGTTGTACCAGCAAAAGTGCTAGTGTAGACACAGCCTAAGATAGGCTCTGTAAATTTCTTAAGCAACAAGTTTAAAATGAGTTCCTTTTTAGACTTGTTTGAAAACTTAAGGTTAGTACAGAACTATGGGAAAAATGCAGATTATTTCTAATAATATGGAATAGTGTACTAACTAACTAAGAATACATGAACTTAAGCTCAACTTTTTTCCCAAAGTATCTTTAAGAAATACCTGTTTAGTATTTTCAATGTTGTGAACTGTTCCGATGGTCTTTCAGTGAGCTGCCATTTTATTGATGCTTCCTGGTAAGAAGTACATAGTGCTGATGTAGTTTGTGCTAAATGAAGTGGCTGCCCAGCCGACAAACAAAGAAAACTGAACTGTAGAGAGAACCTCTATGCTGCAATAGTGTAGAGATTGTGGATGAAGGTGGTGATTGTATCTTAAAAACGTCCAGGGCATCAGCAGAGAATAAAATAAAAAAGCTTGCTTTTACAGTTACATGGCGAACTGCATTTTAGAGCCCTTTGCAGACCCTTTCAACAGCCCCCCCTCAGGTTGCATGCTTGGCTTCCTGCACCTCTCAGGGGTGGAATACTGTGGTTCAGCCACTCTTGGACTCGATCTCTGGATTACAGTCTCCCTATTTCCCAACTGTGTAAACGTGACTGGCCCAACTGTATTTGGCACCTGCAAGAAAGTGTCTCTCCAGGGGCCTATGACCACCATCAAATTAAAATGACTCAAGAGTTCTATCAAAACGTACTGTTTATTCATTCAGAGGAATATAACAAGAAGAGAAATGAAAGAACAAAAAGCCTATACGCCAAGGTCCTACCTAAAACTTTTTCCTTTCCTTGAATTTTTTTGGTAAGTTCCACTCAGCCCAGTGGTTAAAACACTGGACTGGGGCTCAGGGCTTGTTCCTGGCTCTGCCACTGGTAACCTTAGGCAAGTCATTTCACCTCTTTGTGCCTCTGTAAAAATAAGGATAATGATACTGACTTCCTTTGTAAAGTACTTTAAGAAATACTGATGAAAAATGCTATAAAAGCTAGGTGATGGTATTATTACTTCTGGGCTGGGAGAAATAGTGAGTTGCTGCATTCTCTGCATTTCTTTGTCAGTCGCTCTTCCAGCAGGTGCTCCCTTCCTTCCTCTGTAGCAAGGGGTTTTTAACAATTTAGTGTCCCTAGGCTGTGGCCTGGGGAAAATTCAATCCTGTTAATCTGGCAGGAGCCAGAATGGCAAGCATTTCCCATTAATAGTCTCCTCCCCTTTGTCCCTCCCCCTTCTCTTAAGAAGCATTGGTATTCTCTCTGGAGGAAACTTACCTTTGTCATTGTTCTGTTTTCTACTGATTCTCCCTACCACTCTCCTTTTGAACTAAAAACTGAGGTACATATGATGACATTCTGGGGTGCAATCCAGACCAGTGAGGGGCTGTCACCCCAGCCCTGAAACTTTGGGGTGTCTCACAATGCTTTGCTGCTGTAGCTCTCAACCTGGGCTCCTCACAAATGGCATACAGGTTTACAGCCCAAGTGGCTGTGTATAGACAAAATCCTAGTCCAGCAACTCTGACCCCAGCAGCCTGTCCAAAAACACCAGCCACACTTTGGCATCTAACAGCCTTGGTTACTAATTGCAGGGCGAACCCAACATACGCACATACTCTACTAGACAGTCCAGATATATTAGGTTCATTTCCTCTCTAAGGGGATCAATATATAACAGCTTGCCACCATAAATGGAGATTCCTGTACAGTTCAACCCGTGATTAGTTTTGATTAAAGAATAAAACAAGTTTATTTAACTATAAAGATTTCAAATGAGTACAGGTATAAGGCATTAAAGTCAGAAATGGTTACAAGAGAAAGAAAGATAAAACACTTTCTAAACATAAACTAGATTGGTTCAAGGTAAAATTCTTACCACAGATTCCCAGTGACACTGCTGACCAAATTTTCAAGTCAGTATCTGCTTCCAAAGTCCATATGCTGTTTCTTTTGTAGTCTTAGGTGGAAAAGAGAGAGATGGGTAGGGAGAGAGAACAGTGGTGTGCTTGCCCTTCCCTTTTATAGTTGTCACCCTTTGAAATGCATTTTCCTGAGGGTTATCCCTAGATAAAGTTCCTACCAGCTGTGGAGATGGAGATATGGGGTCTTGTTGTGAAAGAGGTTTCATGCTGCTGTTTGCTAAAGTGCAGGTTTGCCTTCTCTCTCTCTCTCTTGCTGTCTCAAGGACCTTGCTTACTACTTATATGTAAATTGAGGTAAATACACATTTCTTTGTTTAAGACCTGCTTGACCAGTTGTTGTGCCTAATCAAGGATGGCGATTTGTAAAACTTCTTTTTAAAAAGAGACTAAGGTGAAAATTGTTTTTACATTAAAAATAGACTTGAATAAATATAATAGGAACAAGTATAGAAATTATGTTTTGAGAAAGTTTTGTAAAGCCTTGGGAACCAACAAAATTGCACTGTCATTGAAATATATAAAATATTAAGTGTTGGACACAATGCAGGGTTAGTCTTTTTTTGGCAAAGGTACAACAGTTGCACATGTAATAAAAGACAGGAATGAGTGACTGTACAAATGAATTACATGCAGTTTTTCATTAATCTTGCTCTTGAGAGTCCACAGGCAGGTCTCTTGCATGGTGAAGTATAGGAATAACTGGATTTGATTATTTTTCATAGACCTTGAGGATTTTAGACACTACCTTGAAAAGCGTTTTGATTTTGAACAAGTTACCGTAAAAAAATTCAGAACCTGGGCTGAGAGACGACAGTTCAACCGTGAAATGAAGCGGAAGCAGGCGGAGTCTGAGCGGCCTATTCTGCCAGCCAATCAGAAACTCATTACCTTGTCTGTGCAAGATGCACCTACAAAGAAAGGTAAGTTTCATCGAGTTGGAGTTAGAATTTTGAAATTTGTCATTTTCCAATATTAAATTTGACTTAAAGTATGGAAAGTGTTGATTTCTATATGGTCCCATGATTTTAGGAAGTACTGGAAGTTTATAGTCTTGGTTCTGTTTTTGTACCTACTATGGTCATTGGAAAAAGTATTGTCAAAACACATTTACTATAAAAAGAAAAGGAGGACTTGTGGCACCTTAGAGACTAAGAATTTTATTTGAGCATAAGCTTTCGTGAGCTACAGCTTATGCTCAAATAAATTTGTTAGTCTCTAAGGTGCCACATGTCCTCCTTTTTCTTTTTGCGGATACAGACTAACACAGCTGCTACTCTGAAACCTGTCATATTTACTATAGAAAACATTGTGTAGAAGGTACACATTTTTGCTTACATTGTGAATCATTAATGAAATGTCATCTTCACAGCCTCTGTTCTGAATCAGTTAATGACAATAATTTTTTTAAAAACATTTTTTTGTTTAAAAATCACCAGTTACAGGTAATAGGGTGTTTGTAATTCGTCCTTAAGACCTTTATCTTTTTTGCTCAGTCATTCCTTTTCTACTGCTCTAGGTTTATAATGCTCTTATGCTATATGATGTAATGATATTTATTTTGCAATTTAAATTTGCGTCATACTGAGCAGTAAGTTCTAAAGAATGGTTCTTTCAGCCGTATTGAACTTAATAATAGATGGTACCTACTTTTCTGACAGCATCCAAAAACGCATTGAGCACTTTGGCTGCAGTAGCTGGGAATCTTACAACACACTAAAGGCTAATGAGCCTGCTGTCCTGCATGGAAGACTCTGCTTGACTTAGGAAAGATTGTAGGATATGCTCTAATTTAATTTATACTGGTTGCTTTGGACATAGGTGGTGAAGCCTTTTCTTATGCTATAAGGGAAATAACTGCGGATCTCCTTGTAAAAGGACTAGCTTTTCCAAGTTCTTTTCTGTTGCCTGCAACTCCTGCACTTGCAAATAAAGTAAAACAGAATTCTACAAGGGAGGATTTTGATTGACTTCTAACCTTATTTCAGGTCATAAGTGCTGTGGCAGAGCTGAAATTGTAGAATATTTTTGTTATAGCCAGATGATGCCACATTTTAAGTATCTGTTTTTGTCAGGAGAGAAATAGCATATGATGCATTTCTGAAACCAACTTAAAAATAACTCATTTTAAAAAAAACTAATTTGTACTCTGTGCTTGCCAGAAATAGTTCAAGAGACGTAAGGATGGGCCAAACATATACATAAAATATTAGTGGAAGAGATGTTGTAAACTGTTGCCTTAATATGGCGCACAGTTTTCTTTGAGTAGATGCAGCCATGTATTCCCTTCGGGTGTGTACACGTCCAGCATGCCAGAACCAGAGAATTTTCTCTAACAGTACCCATAGAGGTAAGAGTTCCTTCTTACCATCCATGGCTGCAGTTTGAGCTATGTATGGCTTTCGCCTCACAATCCCTCTATTTTAGTGATTTTTCTAGTTGTATATAGTTAATTAGTATAGTTTAGGTTTCAGAGTAGCAGCCGTGTTAATCTGTATTCGCAAAAAGAAAAGGAGTACTTGTGGCACCTTAGAGACTAACCAATTTATTTGAGCATAAGCTTTCATGAGCTACAGCTCACTTCATCGGATGCATACTGTGGAAAGTGTAGAAGATCTTTTTATACACACACAGCATGAAAAAATACCTCCCCCCACCCCACTCTCCTGCTGGTAATAGCTTATCTAAAGTGACCACTCTCCTTACAATGTGTATGATAATCAAGGTGGGCCATTTCCAGCACAAATCCAGGGTTTAACAAGAACGTCTGGGGGGGGGGGGGGGGGAGGAATAGGGTTATTGTAAGGAGAGTGATCGCTTTAGATAAGCTATTACCAGCAGGAGAGTGGGGTGAGGGGAGGTATTTTTTCATGCTTTGTGTGTATAAAAAGATCTTCTACACTTTCCACAGTATGCATCCGATGAAGTGAGCTGTAGCTCACGAAAGCTTATGCTCAAATAAATTGGTTAGTATAGTTTAGTTTGATTTAGCGTTAGCTGTAATTTAAGTATTTCCCTGGTGATGCCTTCACCAGAGTTTAAACATTGTCCATTGTGTGGGGGGGGGGGGGGGGGGGCGTGGGCGGGTGATCCTCAACAACGATCCCCACATGTGATACTTGCTGTGCCTAGGCACAGCCCCTATCAAGGAGTGGTGTTCAATTTGCAGATCATTGACCAAACTGACACAGGTGGTGAGGGATCTTTGTCTGAAGCAGCAACAGCTCAAACAGGCCATTTGGCCTGCTTCAGTGATGAGGCCCTTGTCAGATCAGAGGTTGCCATCACTTTCTGAGTGTGCTGCTGCTCGTATCCAGGAACTGGCACCCTCCAAAGAGATGGAGGAGTCCTGCCCTGTTGAGTGTGCTGAGATAAAGGTTGCATAGGACTGACCTGAGGCAGCTCCAGGTTGCATGGGGACTCCTCTGCATGCCCCAGAAGGAGGGCAGATTGGCACAGGGTGAATGCCAATGCATGGGTTGGAGCAGGTCCCATCAACCGCACCCCAGTACCATGCAAGGAGATCAGAGACCCCCATAGCATTGACTCTGTTTCCAGTCCCCGGGCATCTGTTGCGTCTGGTACCGATGAGGTGACTAGCACCAGCTGTTTCTGCGTCGGCAGTGTCTCAGGCAGCAACGGACCTCCTCTGCCTTTGTCCCAACCTAACCCTTGGTCCACAACTTTAACAGGGCTGTGGCTTTGATAGCCCTGTTGACTGGGCAGGCAGCTGAACCTCTGAGTCTGTCAACACTGTACACTGAGGATTCCCTTTTACAGTCATTGGAAGAGAGGCTGGTGCAAGGCTTGGTGCAAGGGAGCTCCCCAGCACCAGGAATGTCTTTGGCACTCCTGCAACTGGTGTCACCGATGTTACCCTGGTAGCAGTCACCGCCCTGCGCATCAGCACTATCAGTTCCTTTGGCATGGCTACTGTCTTCAGGATCAATACCGCTTCCAGTACCGAAACAATGAAGGCATACTTGGTGCCTCTGGTACCATTTCCACCATCAGCGCCAGCTTCCTCATCATTCTGGGCTATGGACTCACTAGTCAGACCAGTTGCTCGCACCCTCAGGGCTTGCTCCATCTTTATCCCCTGAAGCCTGGAACTCTTTGGCGTCTAGGGGCTGTTCATGGAGTGCTCTGGGTACCAGGATCAGCGCTCTTCTTACTATCAGGTTGGGGGTCCCTGGCCTTGCATCTACAGGCTACCAAGGGCCTATCCATACCAGTAGCCTCCAGGAGAAGAGGAGGTGCTACTCCTCCTCATCTCGCCCAAAGGCAAGATCACTGACCAGATCTGTGGCATTGACTGTCGATCCACCACAGGCACTGGTAAGCCTCCAGCATCATTCTGTGCAGGCCCCTCAGTCCTAGAGCAGGATCCAGAACAGTTAACCGCTTCATCTTCATCCCTGGATGAATCTGTGATGCCTGGCTCTTCCTCCACTTCGGTATTTCAAAGTGTATCAGCACCTTTTGCAGTCAGTGGCCGCTTCTCTAGGTATCTAAGCGGAGTTCATGAAGGAGAACATCCACAAGTTAGTGGATATCCTACAGCCAACTGCGCCTGGGAGAGTCGTCCTTCCTATTAGCCGGCTCAAAGAACACATTGTTAAGGTCCTCTAGAGCATGTTAACTTCAGTACCACCTGTGATAAAGCACATGGAGAAGCGCTACTTTGTTCTGGTGCAAAGATTTGAATTTTCACTCCCATCTGGCCTCAGATTCACTGGTCAAAACCATGGTGAACAAGACAGGTTTAAATCCACTCTCAAGGAAAAGGACTCTAAACAAATTGACTTAAGGGCAAGAAGATTTACACTTCGTTTTCCTTGCAGGGGTAAATTGCTAACCAGCAGGTTTTGCTGTTTCAAGTACAGCTATGTCTTAAGTTTGCAGACAGGCTGCCTGAAGCCTCAAGAGCAGAATTTCAGGCATTTGTCAGTGAAGGCTGCTTGGTAGCTAAGATACTTCAGCCACAGTGATGGTCTAGGCAATGATCATGAGAAGGGTTTCCTGGCTGCAGAATTTGGGCATTGCTCCCAAAGTGCAGTAGGCCATAAAGGATTTGCCCTTTGATGTCAAGCACTGTTTTCGGACAAGGCTGATGAGACTCTGCACTCCTTCAAGGACTCCTAGGCTACCCTTTGATCTTTGGGAGTGTACATGCCAGCAGTGCAGAGGGGCCATTATGTTGGTGGTCAGCAGCAGCAGTATCATCCACAGTACATGTTTATGCAGCCTTTCCCTCCCCTGAGACAGTGGGACTACCCCAGAAAGGGGCATAGATCCCATAGGAGGAAGTAGTCGGAGCCGGGGTTTTGCCAGTCCACAAGCCCTCGCCTGGGACCCCCCCAAGCGCCTATTTTGACTCCTTGGTCCTGAGCAGTGTTCCAGTTGTCATTCCTTTCTCCCATCAAGAGAAAACTGTTTTGCTTTGTGTATTTGACAGCACTTTGACTAGTCACTTATATCCTAACATCTCCTGCATTAATGTGGTGAGATCATACATGTACTGCACAGGGTAGAGCTTGTGTATGGTCTTCTAAGAACCTGGAAAGGGGTGTTTACTAGTAATTGCGGCAGCAAAGATGAAACTGAATAGGCAGAAGGCAGGCCTATGCACGTAGAGCAGATGGGAAGGACTGGCCTGAGTGTGTGTACATATTGCTTTTGGGTCCACCTACTTTCAGCTTTGCTGAAAAAAAATGATAAACAGCAGGGGAGCAGAGAAAACATTTTAGAAAAAAAGAAAGAAAGAAAAAGAAATTTAACAACAAGCCTGTGTGTGTTTTATGAGAAACTTGAACTTCTGAAGTTAGTTTTAAAAAAATCAACTTACACATCCCTTTAAGAGTTGGATCCAGTCCTTCTAAATTCTGATTTGATTGGTCTCAGAATCCTGGGCCATTGTGGGGCTGCATCATCAGGCATCTTGTCATCTTAATTTGGCAGGCTTCACATCCCCAAAAAATACCAGGACACCATGCTTGTATCAGGTTAACAGGATTACTTTATTGGTCAGACTTTCTGTAAATGGTTGGTTGTCTTAGTTCCTTCTGCCTTTTTATTTAATGTAATACTTCATTGTTTTCTAGTAAAATACAGTTTCTCTAGCTCCAGCATGATTAAACAAACAGTCCCTTCATGGTGGTGACACTAAAGCAGTTTGCTTCAGTGGGTATAAATGAAGCAGTTCCTTTGTTTCAGGGGATGATTAACAAACAAAAGTCCTTTTTTGGCTAGAATCAAATGTGATCTCCCTTTCTAGGATAGTTCAGGGATAGTGTATTTTGTCTTTTGGGTCCAGCAAACAGTTCTCTCCACTGTGGAGAAATATGCTGCTTCTTCCCATGGGAATAAGTGCAGCCTTACAGTTGGACCTGGCAGGTCTTGCTGGCACATTTCTCTGGGATAGGACAAGCTCTTTTCACTTTCATGAGCTGGATTTGAAGCCTACGCCCACCAGGGAAAGGAACAGATTCATACATAACCCATTTTATCTTGCTATGAGACAATAACTTTTCTGTGGTCGTTTTGAGGTGCTAGAGTCTGATAGGAAGGAGAAATCAAATGCACGACTACAAAATGGGGAATATAACTGTCTAGGTGGTGGTATTGCTGAAAAGGATCTGGGGGTTATAGTGAACCACAAACTGAATGAGTAGTCAGTGTGATGCAGCTGCAAAAAGGCTAATCTGATTCTGGGATGTATTAACAGGAGTGTTGTATGTTAGACACAGGAGGTAATTGTCCCACTCTACTCTGCACTGTGAGGCCTCAGCTGAAGTATTGTGTCCAGTTATGGGCACCACAGTTGAGGAAGGATGTGGAAAAATTGGAAAAAGTCTAGAAGATAAAAGGATAAAAATGATAAAAGATTTAGTGAACCTGACCTATGAGGAAAGGTTGAAAAAACTGCATGTTTAGTCTTGAGAAGAGAAGCCTGAGGGGCGACGTAAGCCTTCCAATATGTTAAGAGCTGTTTATAAACAGGACGGTGATCAATTGTTCTCCAAGTTTACTGAAGGTAGGACAAGAAGTAATGGGCTTTATCTGCAGCAAGGGAGATTTAGGTTGGATATTAGGGAAAAACTTTCTAACTATAAGGCCAGTTAAGCTATGGAATAGGTTTCTAGAGGACGTTGTGGAGTCCCTATCATTGAAAGTTTTTTAAAAACAAATTGGGCAAACACCTTTCAAGGATAGTCTAGTTTTACTTGGTCCTGCCACAGCTCAGGGGGCTGACTTGGTGACTTCTCAAGGTCCCTTCCAACCCTGCATTTTCTGTGGTTTTATGATTGGATGTCAGGAAACCTCAGTGGCTGCAGAAAAGTGAGTATTTATTTAATAGGCATGTTACAATAATTAGTGTATTTTTCAGTCTTCTCAGAACTTGGTCTAAGATTTATTTTCTTAGTAATTGTTTTAAAAAAGCCTTTAAAAATAGATTCTCTGGGGTTTTAGTAATCCATGTTTGAGTAAACTGCATTTATCATAATATTTAGTTTCATGCATTTGAATAAATGATTGATAAGCAGGGCATTTTTAATCTCAGTAGCTTGCAGTTTTGGATTTTTGTTTTTTGTAGACCGTTTTTCAAAAGCCTGGAATTACTTAAATGAAAGGTCTTTATTTTCCCAGAGTTTGTTATTAATCCCAATGGGAAGTCTGAAGTTTGCATACTGCATGAATATATGCAACGAGTCCTAAAGGTCCGCCCTGTTTACAATTTCTTTGAATGTGGTAAGTCTGCATGAATTCTAACTTCAGCACAATACTTTTTGTTCAGTGATACTTATTTTAATGCTTGGGTATTCTGAAAAGCAGCAAGAAATGGAGACTTTCCTACTAAGCATCTTGAGAGTATACTGTGGGCCAAATTCTAGTTTGTACAACAAAAGTAGCATAATCTTCTGCCTCCTTTTACCTCTCCCTTACGTACGTGTGTGTGTGTGTACGTGTGTGTGTGTACACTACAAAAACAGTGTTACTATGTTCCTCTGAGCTGGAAAAAATACTCTAAAATGAAAACTGATTTAGGTAATGTATATATTTGACTTTCATCTAAAAGGAAGCACTATTGAAATGTGGTAATCCTAACTTTTATTGTATGACACTATCAGTCATAAGGGTAGTGTTTGATTATTTTACTCATGTCACTTAGTATCCAGAAGATCTGATTTGCAGCCAGTTGAATAGCATGTTGTGCAGTATTATTGAATTGACTAGTGTTAAAAGAATTCTTTTAAAAATAAACACAAATTATTTCCAAAATGGCCTTATACTAAAGTTAACGTAGACCTTTTAATTAGGAAATGCTTCTTAAGGTGTGTCTCTACAGGGATAAAAGACCTGCGGAACCACTGTGGCTGGCCTGAATCCCCTGACTCTGGTTCGTGGAGCTGAGGCTGCGGGCTGAAAAATTGTTGTGTAGACGTTTGGGCTCCAGCCCAAGCCCGAACATCTACACAACAATTTTTTAGCCTGCAGCTTGAGCCCTATGAGCCTGAATCAACTGACCCAGGCCAACTGTGGGGTTTTTATTCCTGTGTCGACGGATCTTTAGAATTGTACGGTTTCGCTTAATATATTATCTATTATGTTACACACAACACACACTTATGCTGGGATAGCCATAGTAACTTTTTAACATTAATTTGAATTTTATTGCTCACAAAAATTGGATTGACTTTGGCAAGTCAAAGTTCAAATATCTTCATTACAGCTCTTGTATTTCATGTTGAAGTTGATCCGTATCAGTCTTGTCATTATGGCATTATGTTCCTTCATAAATCTGGTAACATTAGAATTGTATACATACAAATTGACCTCTGAAAATATGTGAATGGATACTGAAAATGACCACGGTCATGTGGTAAGTGGATCTATATTTAGTCGCCGTTAACTCCTCAGGCAGTTGCTGGAATTATAATTTTGTTTTTTTCGATATGAAGAGGAAAAAATAAAGTTGGTTAGGTATAGATTATAAAGTTTCCATCCAGTTAATAAGAATAGAAAGAGTGTAAAGATTAACTATCTGCTTCCCAAAATGATGAAGGGGTGGAATGAATTCTATAGGTGGCTGGCTGGCTGAGTTCCTCTTGGAATTATTATTTCAAAGCTGCTGGGATTTCATTATATGTTTAATTAGTGAAGTTATTGGACTGCCAGGAGCATTTTTGCGTGCCATCTTATTTTATAATTTTAAATCTAAATAAATACATGAAAAAAGAATCAAATTATCCCTAAGGTGATGGACTATATCCTGATAGTTCCTGGCTGAGTCTTTAAACTTCCTGCTGGGTTTATCTGCCATATGAGAGGCTCCCAGTTGGACAAAGATCAGGGGAGCAACTGTCCTTGGGATCTAACCTTCAAGATAAGGATTGGGGTTGAATGAGTTAAATTACATTATCTAACAAAGGCAACCTAAAAATGACACAAAATTAGCAGATCACAATTTATTGTACCAAAACCATCTACCTCGTCTGCAGATATCTTCCAGGTTTTCCTTGCTTCATCCAGCCACACACTCCAGTCAGCCTTACCCAAAGGCATACATAACTTCCTTGCCTCTGCTTTTATCCATTTCATCACATGTATATTGGAGAAAGAACTTGTGCCCTTCCAGCTGTGTGGTGGGCACATAAAAAAGCCATTCAGCTGCTAGATCATGTTTGTTGAAATAAGACCCTTTTCTTCTCTCACCTGTTGTGTTAATCCTATTGGATTTATATTTCAGCTCTAGTTCTTCAAAAAGCACTTTTGATGAACAAAAGGAGTACTTGTGGCACCTCAGAGATAAAAGTACTCCTTTTCTTTTTGCGAATATAGACTAACACGGCTGCTACTCTGAAACCTTTGATACTATGCTTCACTATAAAATGCTTAGGTTTTGTGTTGGAACACTGTGTAAGAGACTCCAAAACATCATATGGAATTAAAACCTTAATGTTGACAGAAATTCCAAAAAAATGTGCTCACAATGTAATACAATCACAGTACTTTAATTCTGAACAAGTACATGAGATGGTGATGATTTCATGGTTGATATGTCCCTTCTGAGAAAAGATACATATGTTTTTGTATATAAATGGGTGAGCGGTGATTTGCTATTCTCTAGAGCAGGGATTCTCAGACTTCACTGCACCGTGACCCCCTTTTGACAACAAAAATTACTATGTGACCCCAGGAGGGGAGGATCGAAGCCTGGGCCTGCCCAGGCCCCACTGCCCCAGGTGGGGGGACCAAAGCCCATGCTTCACTGCCTTGGTGAGGGAGAGGGGGGCAAAGCCAAAGTCCAAGGGCTTCAGCCCCAGCCAGGGGGCCTGTAACCTGAGCCCCGCTGCCCAAGGGTTTCGGCTTCGGCCGCTGGGGCTTGGGCTTCGGCCCTGAGCCCCAGCAAGTATAAGCTAGCCTTGGCAACCCCATTGAAATGGGATCACGACCCACAGTTTGAGAACCCCTGCGAGGAAGAAGTTAGTTTTCAGATCTCCTGAGGTTCAAATGAAGGAGAAAACAAATCTCCAAGTATGGGGCATTCTCCTATTCTTGATGATTTTATTTTTACTGTATGTTTTTAATGTGTGTTTATATTTAAAAGATTGGAATTTTGAAAAGCTTTTCTCTCCCACATTTTAAGAGAACCCAAGTGAGCCTTTTGGAGCCTCAGTGATTATTGATGGAGTGACTTATGGGGCAGGAACTGCAAGCAGCAAAAAACTCGCCAAGAATAAAGCTGGTAACATACATACTTCCTAAGTACCAGCCATTGAATTGCTATGCTTGCCTACTTGTACCTCTGCTTTGGAGATGATTGGTTAACAGCAATGAGTAGGATTAAATTAAGCTTTTTTCGATACTCAACTGAGAGGTGTATTCGTGTATATTTTTGGAGGAAAATGGTTAACAATTGATCTGGGGAACACTATTAAATTTACAATGAATCCTGTCTCAAGCAACTAACTGTGGGATTTAGAAACCTTGGAGAAACTTCAGACACTAACATAAATACTAATCTTGGATCTTTAATCAGCAGATATGAAGTAATTCTCTATTTCTAGAAAAGCCATAAGATTTCATGAGATTTAAGATCATAAAGGGAGTGCAAAGGGTGATCATATAAATGAGAAAGGTAAAATATAATTACCCAATTCTTGTCCTTCTGTGAAATTCTCTGGTAATTTTGATCTTTTTGCTTGGTAGTGTAAGCCACATGAAACTTATTGTTCCAGTTTCCAAAGACTACCATTTGCTCCTTATTTGCTTTCAGTTGTTTAAGAAGTTGACTCTGTTCTGTAATAAGTCTCTGGATGATTTGGGGCGTGGATACTTAGAACTTTGTACTCATCCCTAGATGTGAATGTTTTGGAGGCCTGCTGCTTTCAAACTCTGACTTAAGGGCTCAGCATAAAGACAAGGTATCATATTTTAAAGAGAGCCTAAGTGATTTAGGAACCTAGGACCTTGGCTACACTTTGAAGCCTTTCCAACTTTAGAGCAATACCAACAAAATCCTCCTAATGCAGATGCAGTTATATGAGCAAAATATACTTTTGCTGATATAGCTTAGACTGGTTTGGCAAATGAAATAAGCTGTACTTGCAAAAAGCACTTTTTTTGCTGGTATAACTGCACTTGTACTTGGTTTTTTTTCTGGCATGGCTACTGTAAAAGCATCACACTTCTAACCTTCATAGCTACACTGGCAAAAACTTTTAAGTGTAGACCTGGCTTTAGTCATGTTGACTGTCAGTGGAACTTGGTCTTCTGTGCCACTTTTGCAAATGGAACTTAAGCACTTTTGAAAGTTTGACTTAAACTCTCTTGTGACTCAGACTTTTGCCAGAAGCAATTGTTTATGGGTGAGTGTACAGCTTAATAGTGATGAGTCTTTCAGTGTTGACTCAGTAAGCTTAAATACACTTTCTTAAATAAGTCAGTGTTCAGAAACTCTGTACTTATAAATTAATAAATTGTATACTACATAGAGGCTTGGAAGGATTAGATTTTTATTGGTAAATGTCAATTTCACCGTACATGCCCAAACCAACTAAGAATATTTCCATCGATGATAAAAATTTACATTTAGTTAAAAAAAAATGCGGCTTGAGAACTTCTTAGAGTTTTATTTAAGGATATTTACTTTGTATATTTTGATGTGACGTTGACAATTTGTGTTTAACAGTCATAAAGCTTTAACTCTTTGAATCTGTATGTCTACAGACAATTATTTACTGACAGAGCTCCCCATAGTTACTGACAACTGTGGACATTTAAATTGATAAAAATGGAAAAAAATGCTTAAAAATAAACATTCATATTATCTATATTGAAATTTATTCTTAAAATCCAGTTCCGCCAAGCCTCATTATAAAGTAGAAAGCAGTTTACTTATCTGTGAACTGCAGCTCTGAGAATCTTTCATTCTAGAACAGTGGTCCCCAAACTTTTGAGGGTTGTGGACCCCTCCCACCCTTGGGGCTGGGGCCATGGCTCGGGGGCGGGGATGTGGACAGGGTAAAGGGGCCAGGGTTGGGAGTGGGACTAAGGCTGGAGACAGGACTGGAGCAGAGCTGGGGGTGGGGAAGGGATGGGTGGCGCTTCCTTCGGGGGCGGGAGCCAGGCACGTGGCTGGAGGCAGGACTGGAGCAGAGCTGGGGGTGGGGAAGGGATGAGTGGCGCTTCCTTCCCACCCCCGTGGGGGTGGCCTGGGCCCCGCCACACCCCCTTCCATGGTCCCCTTCGTCTTCTAGGGGGCTGTGCCCCACACTTTGAGGACCTCTGTTTTAGAAAGAAGTGATGTTTCCTTGTCATAAACATGCCTTTGTAGAATCTTTGTATATAGTAAATGTAACCAAGACATTAAATCATTTCTCACAGCCCGAGCTACACTGGAAATCCTCATTCCTGACTTTGTTAAACAGACCTCTGAGGAAAAGCCCAAAGACAGTGAAGAACTTGAGGTATATATTAACTTGACCTTCTGATATAAAGTAGCTTAATTTAAAAAGCATTAGATGCCAAAAGGCAGAGGGTATGTGGATGCTGACTACATAGTGGTAGTTATCAGTTTCCCATTCAGGTGGAAGATTTTAGTTTAAAGGCTTGAAATTTATAGTAACTACCTAGTAGCCAAAAAGTGATAAAGAGGGTGAAGGGTTCTCTCTAGCAAGATCCAGCATCAGTCCTTGTGGGAAATGCGGATCTCTCCAAGCCTTGGCTGCTGGGATTTCTACCACAGTATTGTCTTTAGAGCTTGCTTGGTGGGGGAAAGGAGACCTCTGGTCTTCTTTCATATCAGTTCTTGATACATTTTGCAGTTCACCCCAAATCTGCTTCAGCTGCTAAAAATGACAAAGTTGGCAGCTTTATTCCTCTGACCAGAGTCTCCTGGTTGATACAAGACGAAGCAGGTCTCTGTTACTCAATCCCCTCCCTAGTTTCCATTCTGTGGGGCTTTCATTACCTGTGAGTAACTTTTTAGTGCTGCCTCTGGTATTGCTCATAAATTTCCTGACCAGCATCATGAAGCTGACCTTCTGAAGAGCAGATATGAAATTTGATCTTAGTGGTTAATTTAAGCGAAGCAATAGCAAAATGGCAAATTGAAGCCATTAGTTTGCTGACTTCATAAGACAACACTGAATCCACTTAAATTTGTTTCACATTTGGAAGGCTGTCAATAAAAACTTAAATTCTGTGGAAACTGATGACTTGGCTCTGATTGGGATTTGTCATGGGAAATTGGATTTTTCCAGCCCTGAATACAAGATAGTACTTTCTTTGGTTGTATGTTTTGTGGGGTTTTTTTGTTTTGTTTTTGTTTGGGGGGTTTTTTGGTTTTTTTTTCTCCTTCAACATTACAAAGTGCTGTCCTAATTACTGAAGGAGAGTCCCTCATGTTTTCAGGAAGAAACAGTCAATACTTGTGATTTTTCTTATATTATCAAATACATGGTGCTTGGAATTAGGGGGGGGGGAAATCCAGAGTCACATACAGATAGTCTAATACTACCATGGTAAACAAATTTTGGATGGGAGGGTCTTAGTAGGGATGAGGTCTTTTTCTCTTGTCCTCTTGATGATTTGTGAAAATGATAGTTATTAATGCTTGACTTTTTTCACATGCCCAGAGTTGTTGAAAAGTACATTGGACAAATGTGTAGAAACTTCAGAAAGAGACCAGACTTCAGTTGTCAAGCCTATTTTGTCCCTTAACTCTCTCTGTTAGCCCTATCCATGGGGTTCAAGCCTAGCCCATGGAAGTGCAAGCAACAGCACAAATAAAAATGTACATAAAACCTTTTAATAGTAGCTTAGAGGTAGATCACTATTTAGACTTTGGCTATTTTAACCAGTACATGCATTGGAAGCAACTTCTTGTGGGTTAACTAGTCCAGGCGTTTCTAAACTGTTTCAGTGTAGACCATTGCTTGATAGAGGTGGTTGTGTGACTCCATTTTAGCCATGATTGCATAACACCATTGTGGCAATTACAGCAATTGCTTGCAACAAATTGATCACATTAAATATTCTAATAATCTTTTAATTTGATCAAAGATTAATCACTATCTAATTTTGCTCTTAAATTCATTTCCCTTCACATTTGTTTTTCTTCCCCTGCCTTTTTCCCTGTTTTCTGGGTCTCTTGTCACTTGCATATACTGTCCAGCCACTTGATTCTCCATTGCTTCACTAGACATTGTTGGCCTGCCTTGTGTCCCTGGCATATTCCTCATATGCTAGTGGTTCCAGTCCCTGAGGCTGGCTCCTATTTGCACTCTTTCTTGTTTTTAGCAGTTTCTGCAAGCCTCCAAGCTCTGCTTTGCAAAAAGCATCTCAAGTATCTGTAGAGAGAGCTGAAAACAAGGAGAGCTAGCTCTCCATGGACCACCAGAGAGTGCTGGTGGCCCACATGTTTGTGAGTCACTGTTCTAGTCTGCCCTCCTATATCATTCCTGGTGGGATTGAGCTTATTGTTCTTAAACAATCCCTAAAGAATGTGTGTCCAATCTTGAAATAATTGGAGACAGATACTGATTTAAAAT
Source organism: Natator depressus (assembly GCF_965152275.1). Lineage (NCBI taxonomy): Eukaryota > Metazoa > Chordata > Testudines > Cheloniidae > Natator > Natator depressus. The sequence goes on from NC_134248.1 coordinate 16,952,572, forward strand.
AAAAAGACCGGGATTCACACTAGAAGGAACACTTTGCTGGAGTTTTCTGAGCCTGAACTCTCTGGACTTGTTCATATAATAGAAAGTGGATAGTAGCTCTTCACTGTAAGAAGCTAGTAAACCTCCAACCTCAAGCTGAAACTTTGGGCTACAAACCCAAAATCGTGGAAAGTACTAGAAAAGTGGTTTGGAGGAATGACAACAGTGCTGTTTGATTAAAGTAGAGAAAATATTATTTTAAATTTCTAATATCTGCCTAATTGAGGTATTTCAATAAATACACAGTAAATCATGAGTAGAAATTAAAGAACAGTCATCACTGAGCCCTTTGTTTTTGCCCTGAAAAACCTGAACAGGACAGGCTACCTAAAAAGAGAAACTGAGACAAGACCACTCTGCAGATTGAAGTAATAAGTATAGGAATTGGGGAAGCTTTTATTTTACTATAGGAGACAGCCCAAAGATTTTTTTTTTAATGTAATATTAAAAGCATTAAATCACAGTTGGGAGTTTCGTTGTATTGGGCAACGATGTTTTCATTATGTATGAAATGCCAATAAGTAGAACTGAGAATTACATCTTTTGTGGAAATGGGGGAGCTTAAAAAAATAAGGTCAGAAGCTCTTTCTAATATACCGTAGAGGAACAAGTGTATTTTTCTCATTGTATATTGGGGTGTGAAGGAAATGGTCTGTAGTGTTGCTTGCTAAAATAGGGCTAACTCAGTAATTCTAATAATGAAGATCTAATGTGTAGTTTAAAATGCTCTGTGATGAAAAATATAAAACTTAATTTGCTTACAAACGTAAATATAGAAGAAATTGAGAAGTAGGACACTTTCAATATTGTGCTTGTTTGACGAGTAGCTGAAGAACGTGTCTCAATTCTTTTGTAGTATTTTAACCATATCAGTATTGAGGACTCACGGGTATATGAACTGACCAGTAAAGCTGGACTGTTGTCTCCATATCAGATTCTCCATGAGTGCCTTAAAAGGTAGGATCACATCATAACCATGCTAAAAATGTTATTGGGGGCAAATTCTGCTGTTTGTTAGATGTACTAAAGTAGGAAGGGTACAAGAGTCCCTCTGTTCCTTTCTTCCTCATCTACTCCTACTGAGGTACCAGCAGGATGGTATACCTTTCCAGCACTTGTGAATATCAGTGTGGCCACCACTTACTCCGTCTGCTATGACCCTAAGGTGACATGAACTGCTGTTTAGCTATGGTTTGCACCAGTGTATATACTGCAGCATTGCTCCATGTCTGGTATTGCTGCTCCCCCTTCATAAGGGTAGGATCTGGTCCTTAGAATTTTATATGTATTTTTGTCTGTCACTTGAGAGGCGGTAATGCTGATTTTTTGCAAAGCGGTACAGTCACGTTACTGGCACAGAAAATGAGACTCCCTGTTAGCTTGCTTAATTTTTAATTGAATTTTACTGTACTTTAAGTCCAGATTCAATTATGTTGACCTCACATTGTTCAGTTCAGTTTCTTTCTATGCAACTTGCTTGGTTGACCCTTACAATATTAAGTTTGTGTGCTTAAGAAACCATGGAATGGGTGACACATCTATCAAGTTTGAAGTGATTCCTGGTAAAAATCAGAAGAGTGAATATGTCATGACTTGTGGCAAGCACACAGTGCGAGGCTGGTGTAAGTACTGTTCTTGGTTTTTACTTCCTATGCTTGCTTACAAATTATTCTTCCTTTTTTCTTGTCCTCCTCAACGCTTATCTTGCGTGAATATTTTGTTGGTGCATGCTTATTCTACCCTTCGGTGTATAAATCTTGAAGAGAATTAGGAATATATTAATTGATTCCCTTAATGTAGTTTTTATGTACACCCTTTTTTAATGTTCTAGTGTGATGATTGTGTGTTGGTTATCATTTGTCCAGGTAAGAACAAGAGAGTTGGGAAACAACTAGCTTCTCAGAAAATCCTACAGCTACTGCACCCGCATGTGAAAAACTGGGGCTCTTTATTGCGTATGTATGGTAGAGAGAATAGCAAGATGGTCAAACAGGTAAACATGATTTTGTGGTTGCTTTGTAATTTACCCTGTAAAAAGTTGCTTTTTTCTGTTGTGATACTGAGCAGTTAAAAATGATAAAAACTCTTCATTCCCTTCCTTCTCTTGGCATAGCTTTCTAGCCTTAATACTCTTATTCATTGCATGTTACTTATCTATATTGATAAGTAACCCTAAAGGATATTCTGCTTTCTGAATTAATTGATTCTCGCTATTGTCATGACATAAGGTCAGCACTCTTTTAGAGATGCAGCGTTTTCTCAAGCTCATGTGTTTGCTATAGGCTAAAATGGTAAAACCAATTTTTAGCAGCTAATACACAGTTGACTTGTTGCACGTTCCTTTTCATTTAAAGAGGGATGGGTGGGGGGGAACCTACCCTGCTTAAATTCTGTGAGGTGTGACTATTTAAAAAATACACACGAGAGACTGATTTTTTTGGTAACGTTTTTTCTGCTACTACTTATGGTCCTATTGTGCAGGAAACCTCTGATAAAAGTGTGATAGAACTTCAGCAGTATGCCAAAAAGAACAAGCCAAATCTACACATCCTGAACAAGTTACAGGAAGAAATGAAAAAGTTGGCACAAGAAAGGGTGAGTGCATACTGCAGACTTCTTAAAAATACGTGTTAAAATTGTGTTGCAGGGCCAGAACACAGAACAAAGTTTGTTTATTTTTAGTGTTCTGAATCTGTTTCCTACAGTACCTTAGTGAAGGCTAGACACTCAAAATTTGAATATTATTCCTGGGGGAATTCTGCGCCACTGCATGCATGCAGAATTCATATGCCCTTCAGAGTTCTTTGCTTCCCCGTCAGAAGTCATTTTTCTGCAGGGAAGCAAAGAGAAGCCGCAAAAGCGGTCACGTGCCCCTGCTGGCATGTTGTTTCGGGTGCCTGGAGCAGCCAGCAGAAAGGTAAATTGCGGGGCGGGGAGGCTGGGATGCCCCAGTCGGTGGCTCCTACCCTGCACTGAGCTGCTAGTCCCAGCTGGGCAGGGCGGGGGGAGGGGAGAGAATAGGATTCCCAGGTCAGACACCCCCTCCCCCAGTGCAGGAAGCTCCAGACCCCTCCCCCCCCTTTCTGCCTCCATTGCTTGTCAGCTGCAGGGGGAGAGGGTCACTGTAATGGGAGCTGCTTCCCTGTCCACCCAGTCCCTGTGCATCTGAACACTCTTCACACCCAGACCCCCCCCCGAGCCTCCCAGCACCCTGATCCCACCCCCACCAAGCCTTACCCCCTGCATCTGGATCCCCACCCTTGCACCCAGACTGCCCCCCCGCCCTCAAACCCGCACCCTGATGCGCCCCACCCCCTCCCATACATGGACCAACCTGACCAGTCCTCCACCCTGCTGATCCCCAGTCAGCTGCACATTGACCCCACCCTGCTGAGCCCTACTCCATTAGCACCTGGGCCCCCCTGCTGAGCCCCCCAGACCCTCCTGCCAAGCCCCAAGCTCCTTCACATGGACCCCCCCTGCATAGTCCCATTCCCCCTGAATCCACCAATAAGCCCCTGTGCATCCAGTCCCTCCCTGCACCCAGATTGCCCTATGCAGAACCCTCTCACCCCACGCCTGTATCCCTTCCACATTAAGCCCCTCCACACTTGGATCCTGCTGGGCTGAGCCTGCCTGCACCAACCTGGATTGGGGGCCAGGGCTGGGCGTGCGTACAAGACTCACTGTCCCATTTGCTACCTATCTTGGTGGGCCTGGCATGGAGGGGCAGGGCTCCAGGGTGTTTCTGGGGCAGGCCTGGCCATTGCGCTATGTCAGGTGTGGGTGCAGCCTCACTGTCGAGTCTGGGGGCGGGGGGCAGCCTGCAGGTGATCTTCCTCCTCTGTGGCATGTGCTCCTCACTGACATGCTGGAGCTTCCAGATTTATTTATTGACAAATAAAATGCGCAGAATTTTAAAAACTTTTTGTGCAGAATTCCCTCAGGAGCAAAACTTTTTCCTTTTAATGAAATTCTGTTATAGCTACCAGACTTTTTTCATCATGAGCTAAAGTAGTCATTCACATAATTTGAATTAATCAAGTCAAACTTAATTGATTTTTGCCACTAGAACTAAGTAGTTGCTCAGTTTTGTTTTGTTTTGTTTTTTTTAAAAAACTTGTTTTAACCTTGATTTTTTTGCTTTTTGTTTCTTTAAAGGAGGAAACTCGAAAGAAACCCAAGATGACAATAGTAGAATCAGCTCAGCCTGGTAGTGAACCTCTGTGTACTGTTGATGTGTGACCAGAAAACTTACAAGCGGGGAGCAATAACAAATGGAGAAACTACTTTCAACAATTATTTAAGAATCTATTTGCTGCAGAATGCAAGATAACTTTACAATCCTGGCTGCTTCAGTTATGCATTGTTCTTTTGCATCATCAGGGCAATATTACTTTTTTTTTTACCTCCTGAGATATGTATGTTTAAATGATTGATCATAAAGATCTCTACTTGGGCAAATGCACAGAAGATATAGGCATGTTCACACAGGATACATTTAAGGAAGCACTTTTTCCTTGAAAGTCATCCATGTTGTCTTGAATGGATGTGTTTTAAGGATCAAATTCAAAAAATCTATGTACAGGTTGAAGCTGATATATTATATATAAATTTTTATATATACATACTCTTGTATGAACATGCCTAAAATTATTTTTGTGAAAAGTTTTGTTGCATTTCAGCACATAATAATATGCACTGATAAGACACTTTGACAGATACATGGAAAAAGTGATGAGTGATGTTCCTAATGTCATAGGATTAGGCCAGTCATGCCGTTTTTATTTTGTGTACTGCCAGGCTAAGGTTGGTTTGCTTTTAATTTTTTTTGAGATCACAGTATGCAGGTTTGTTTGTTTTTGGGGTTTTTTTTGTTTTGTTTTGATTTTTTTTTTCTACTTGAAAAGAACAAGTGTACCTGGTAGTGTTAAGAGCAACAAGCTGGATATCCCAAATTGTTGGGCTTTATTTTAAAGGAAAAGTTATGATTGTTTACAAACCAATTGGAAGGGAAAATATTTGGCCCTCTATTTCAGTGTTTCCCAACCAGTGTGTCATGGAATTTTTTTTTAAAATTATATGTGAGAACAGGGGAGGGGGGGAAACTGCCTTTTGATTGGCAGTATGCCTCATTGTCCCACCTCCTCCAAGGGTGGAACAACCAATCAGAACTCAATCTCCTGCTCCTTCCCTCCTGCAGCTGCTTAGCTGGGGGCAGCGAGAAGAGTCCCTGGAGCTCGAGATGTGCCATGGCAGAGAAAAGGTTGGGAATCACGGCAATTTGATATAAACTGCAAGTAACTTAGCCACTCGAGAGGCTATCTGCAGAGCTTGAAGGAGAAATATAACTGAAGACTCTTGATGGGTATTCTGAAATATATTGCCAGTGCATTGTTTAAAGAAGCTCCACCCTTACTCCCCTGTAATAGAGTAATTTTAATTTGTTTGGTGTCTGGCCACGTTACTTGTTTAGTTAAGTCTTAGATAACTTGCTTCATTAAATGAAAGATTTTTGAAACAATTTCTCCTTGTGGCCTGGCCTTTGGAAATGCTAAACTAACTGATTGCAGCTGTCTTACATTTTTAAAAAAAAAAAAAGTTGTTACTGGCTTTTTACTTACATTTTTCTTCAAATACTAAAAATCTTAATTTCTGCAATGGAAATTAGAACGTAGATTTGGGATACAACGTAGAAAAAAGACTAGAATAAGACCGTAATAGAGTGTACTGATTAAGATGAAAAAGGACATGAATATGCAAGCATTTTTGAAATACAATCTTAGAAAACGGGCAGTACTTACTGTATCTGCTGAGGCTTTAATAAGTAATGCACAGAAGAAATATTTTGGTTGTAGTGAAAGCACTGCTTTTCCCCTTTAGTTAGGGTTTTTACCTTATTGGTTAATGCAGTAAATTCCTCAGATTTGAAGGGGGAACCATTTAGTGCTTGAGAAGGGGGGAAATGGCAAGAAGCCAGTTTGGTGGTAGGGGTCCAATGACTTATCCAAGAGTTGATATTAGTACTGCTATATTGTATGCTCCCTGAATCATTGGTGGGACAGAGAGATACAGTTCTTAATCCTTATAAATGCTGCAGGTCTGGTACTTGTCCGGACAGTTGTCATGTCTGAAATCTGAGTACAGCATACTGCAGTATATTGACTGATCGTGCCAACTGGATTTTAACACCTTTACTATCAGCCCTGCTATTTTGGAAATTAGAAAACTTAAATTTTTGATCCCAAGCTAAAGTTCTGTAATTTATTGCTTCTGATATTTGAGATCAGTCTCATCTGTTTCTGTATTTGCATTGTTATAAGTGATATGCTCAGAGGTGTCTGCAAATAAGAACTCACCCAATCTTCATTATCGTATTCAGCTTTTGAGTTCTGTGAGTTGTAATCCTGTTTTCAGTACAGAAGGATAGGTGGAGGATGAGACGTTATTCTTAAAAGTGACCGATCTAAAAAGTACTGCCTCTGCTTCTTTTCTTTTAATATAGCTTTAATCTCCATCTTTTGAGAGATGTGTAACATTGGTGCAGTACTTACAAGCAGTAGTTGCTGCTTCTCTCTGATTTTGATGAAGACAGGGCTTATACCTTTGCCTAAATATATTACTGTGTAAGTAGGTGGTGGTTCAGTTTGTGTGTTTTCTAGCAAAAAAAATCTGTCCTTGGACAATACTGTAAAAGACAAATCACCCCTGTGGATCTTTTGTCCAAAATCAGAATGTCAATATTTTGCAGGCCACCTGCAGATTATCCATAGATGCCTCATTTAGGAATTTATTTGTATTATGTTCTAAGAGGATTGCTGTATTGAGCATTTTTGCTTTAGTCTTACCTCAATCTGCCACTATCTGAATCGTAAGGTGACCATTGCCCTTAAATAAAGCATCTAGATATTTCATTGTGAACCAAAGCCTCTCACATATTATGCATTCTTTAAAAGGATGGTATTAGACCTTGCTGCAGCCTTTAACTGGAGAGTTGTCCAGAAAATAAAGCGCAATAACTGCTGGAACAAACAACTTAACTGCTGTTTATTGTCATTGTGAAGTATTCTTGTGTTTTAATGTTTACTATTGTTTGGAGTGTAACAGTCTTGCATTTGCACATAAGCACAAGCTGCTGTGATAGAGGATAGGTCATTGCATTAATTTCTGCTTCTGCATGAACACTAAGGTGTGATTCAAGATGTACCCTAAATTTGTCTTGTAACTCGTGTTTTTAGGTAACCAGCTGTAAAGGTTTAGATCTTGATTGTATGAATGCATAAAGCAAAACTACTGCTTTTGTCACTGATCTTTGTTCTTTATCCTCCCCCTTATCCTAGGAAAGGTGGTTATATTTATGGGGATGGAATGTATTAATAAGAACTGTTCCATCCTTTGGGAATTAGACCTATTCTGCTTTGCATATCATGTGCTTCTCGACAGAAGTGTGGTGTATTGACTTTAAGGGTTAAATTAGCGTGCATTCAAATCTTTATGGTACTGAATGAAAAATTACTGTGACTTCCAGTGAAATAGTCAGAGGCTACCTATTTAAACACAAGTCATTCAGCTTTAAATATTTATTAAGCAAGAGATATAGTTGGGTTCCCAGATGCTTGAAATGGCTCTTTTAAGCTTAAAAACTCTTGCTGTTGTATGTAAACTCCCACTTTCCTATGACACTGTTAGGCTTTACATACAATGCACACTTGTAACATCTAAGTATTCTTTCTTTAAAAGCTTGATTACATCCTACACAAGCACTATACTTTGGTTCTGGGGCAAAGTTCACAAAGGTAATTGCCTTGTCAAACTTCCTGGGGGAAGAATTTTAGATTAAGTATCAGAAAAGTCAAGAACTAATGCTATTCTCGACAAAATAAAAGGTGAACAGTATTCTGATGTGTATTTGAGAAGGGAAAAGTGAATAATGCATTCTTATGTGCCCAAGTAGATAACAATGGTTGCTGTATGAACTGTAGAGTGCAGTTGCTTGATGCCAGTGCTAAATTGGTACAACTATAAAGCCTCATTCTCACTGAACCTCTGCTTTGCTTTTTTTCCTGCACAATCATATAAGCCTTTGTGTTTGGTCTTTGAGTACTACATGTGTATTTTTTCAGACAATTAGTTTTAAGCAATAAAGTTTGATATTACATTATAAAAATGATTTGTTTGACTAATAGTATTGTGTTGCCACTGTCTGTGAGTGGGAATCCTCTCCTTGAGCTGTCTCCCACCTGGTCTTTTGAAGTTAACTGAAGTCTGCTTTTGTTATGCAAATATCAGTATCTCTTACCATTTATTAGCAGGTATAACATGTTGACTTACATTTTCATGGTAAAACTAGCCCCTTTTCATAAAAATGAAAACCCTTTAGCCAGGTACACTGATATATTCTTCAAGTGCTTGCTCATGTCTAGGTGTGTGCGTGTACCCATGTGCAGAGTTGGAGATTTTTGCCTTCGTGGTATACATAGGGTTGGTAGTAGCACCCTCCAGAGTGCCACACTCATGCATCGGTATATTTAGATGATACTAGCCCTATGCCCTCTCAGTTCCTTCTTAGCATGATGGTTGGTCGGAGCACCTTCCCCTGGCCTCATAAGTGGATAGCCGTTTTCTCTCTCATCATTAGCCTTGGGAACTGAATCTCATGCTGCTGCAGCTCCTGGCTCCCCCCTTTGAGTTTTTGGCTTCCTGCTCCCATCTTCTATTCTCCTGGAAGGCTTCTTTCTTGGTGGCAGTGACATCTGCCCACAGGGTCTCTGAGATTAGGGCGCTTACCTCAGAGCCAACCTATACAGTTTTCTACCAGGAGAAGGTCCAACAGCAACCACACCTGGCTTTCCTGCCCAAGGTAGTTTCACAGTTTCATACAAGCCAGGATATATACTTACCTGTCTTTCCAAAACCTCGTAAGTCAGAAGAAGAGCGTAAATTGCACTCTCTGGATGTCAGGAGAACGCTAGCCTTTTACATGGAAATGACCAAGCCATTCCATAAGTTGACACAGTTTTTCGTCATGGTGGTGGACATGACGAAAGGTCTTGCTGTGTCCACCCAGAGAATTCCATCATAGATGACCACCTACATCCATTTCTGCTATGATCTGACAAAAGTGCCTCCACCGGCGATTGTAACCACCCACTCGACCAATTCAAGATATCTGCATGGCCGAGATGTGGTCATCCATCCACATGTTTACATCTCATTATGCACTTACCCAGCAGGCCTGTGATGATGCTGGCTTTGGTAGAGCAGTGTTGTAAACCACAGGATCATGAACTCCAAGCCCACTTCCAGGAATACTGCTTAAGAGTCACCTAGAATGGAATCAACATGAGCAAGTACTCAGGTAACCGTTTTTTCTTCATCTTTTATACTGTTCTTCGAGATGTGTTGCTCATGTCCATTCCATTTCCTGCCCTTCAGTTGGAGTTGTCAGCAAGAAGGAACTGAGAGGGCATAGGGCCAGCAACACATAAATATACCGACATATGAGCGCGGCACTCCAGAGCGTGCCACTGACAACCCCTACAGCTACCGTTAAGGCAAAAATCTGACTGTGCAACAGATGTGTTGCTCATATCCGTTCCATTCTAAGACCAACCGTTACAAAAGTTAGGTAACTGTTTTTCCCTCTCCCAAATCAGAGATGAGATTTAGTTTTTCCCTGCTTATTAATGGAGAAGTTCCACACAACCTGAAACCCTGTCCCTGCATAAATCATTACATTCCCTCTTTTGTATTCTGTATGTAAATGTATAAGACTACTTCAGTTACAAATGTGTAAGCTTTAGGATAAATTGCCTGTATTAGATTTCTTCAATTGATAAATTACTTCAGAAGTTTAATTGATTAAGTTTTTGAACTTTATTGATGTTTCCGTTTTTTACATTCTGGACTTGGCTTGAAGTAACACCACCCTGTTGATGTGCTTTTGGCTTGTTCAGTAGATAGAGAAGTTATTGTATTTGAAGTTTTAATGTTACTGACCAGCTCACTGAAAATAGCTTGATGCAGAGGATCTAGTCCAACACTAGCTCTGAAAAAGAATAGGTCACATGTGGACTCTCTACTTGAGTTCATAGGCACAGTGTTATGCCTAGCATCACCAGAGTCAAGGTCCACAACTGAGGACTCCTAGGTGCTATGGAAATACAAAAAAGTGTACTGCTTTAAGTCCCCAGTCACTTAACTTGAGCCCTTGTGCATCACTGGAGGGAATTAATTCTAAGAGGGTGTGGGGGGAAGATGACAGACAGCACATTCATTCTCACTGCTGCAGCTACTGCAATAGTGAGAGGTGTTCAACAGTGCAGGAGTAAAATCCTGGCCCCATTAGTGAGTGGGAGTTTACCTAATGTCTTTATAAACATAAAACACTGTCAAGTTGCAGTTGTAATGAACTCTGAAAGGTAGCATGAATCATGTGTTAATGCAGTCAGGTCAACTTCTTCCTCCTGGGAGAAGCGGCTATTACTCCTGGAGCAATTCTGTGCTAAAAAATTCTGCACATTTGTCAAAACACAATAAAATCGTGCCTGTTTCAATTATTTTGGTAATTGATTTCAAAATACTTGTCCAAGTATGTCTGACAATACAGATGACAAAAATGATTCCCCTGGGAGTAGAGTTAAAGAAACGCCTACCACAAGCCACTTCCTGTTATGCTTTAGTCATGTCCCTTAGTCTGGGTGTGTCACATGTGCCAGCTGTGCACATCAGGGGGAGGGGAGGAAGGAGACTGCCCCTCCAGTCTTGTAGTCAATTCTTGGGAGGTTTCTTCACCCTGAACCCCTAGAGTTACCATATTTCAAGTTCCCAAATAGAAGATAATGTGAGGGGGAACTGGAGGGGTGCATGTATACTGGAATTTAGGGTTTATTTAGGGTTGCTGGAGGGGACTGCACCCAGCAACCTGCACCCTTCTCCCCCCTGCAAGCCCAGCCACAGGCTCTGTGTAGCTATTACTGTCCTGCTAAGCAGAGATGACCTGTACCTGCTGCTAGGAGGGGAGGGCCCCCACAATTTTAAAAGTTTCTGCCCCTCCTGGAAAGCAGGAAACCCATCCTGCCTCTCCCTGCAGGATGCAGCTTGCTGGCTCCAGCAGCTGCCATGCAGGGAGAGGGCCCAGCCACATCACATGACTGAGCAGGAGCAGCAAACCCAGGAACCAGAGTCTTCCCATGCAGCCACTCTGCAAGCTGGGCTCTGCTGGGTTCCACAGCTCCTAGCAGCAGCCCTGCACTGCCAATTCTGCAGGGGGGAAAAAAATGGAATTCTGCACAAATTCTGCCTTGCACAGAATTTCCTCAGGTGTCAGCTATGCTCTGAGTCAGATAAAGCTTCTGTGTAGATTGAATGTGCCTAAGAAAGCTCACATTACAGCACTCTGGGCTGAAGGTGCTAGAGGAATAGTTAACCATGGTAAGGTCCATAGTTTCAGTCCTAACCTAACCTTATACCCCTGTATGAATTAATCTGCTGTGGAAGTTAACTCTGCTCTGTTATCTTCCTCCTCCATCTCTGGAATAGAGTATTTTTGTGCACATTTGTCTTGTTCTGAATCTTTCCTCTTTTTTGAAACAGGAGTGGGGTAGCAGTGAGTACAGTCCTCTTTTCACTTTATTACAGAACAAGAAAAACACTCTCCCTTAGAAGTTGTATGGGATCTCAAACATCAGATCATCAGTTTGGCCCATAGCTCCAGTTTAACTCAGAACAGTTACACTTAAGGAGGGTGACTGATCTTTCTACTGAAGGGGGCAACCCATTGTCTCCACCAGAACCACAAAACAGAGGTCCATTTTCTACTAGGAGTATGTAAGCTTCATGTATTTTTCAGATTACAAGCAAGTTGAAGAGGGAGTTTAGAATCTCTCTCCCCGCAGTAAAGAATTAGTCTACATACCAGGGCAGCAGGAAAGTCTTTTTACAATAGTAACTAAAAATCAGGCTTGCTTTAATGCAAATAATTTATTATAAACCTGCAACTGCCAACTCCAACCACTTTTCAATGCAAACCAACATCCCGGCTAAGGAAAATTTCAACAATGCTTTTAAAAATCAAATTTATTTAAAGTGGTCTGCAAGGCAATAGTCTCCTGTTCAACAGAATTGCCCATCTGCCAGATGGCCATTAAGTGATGTTCTCTCTCAGCTATTTATCACTCATCTTCAAACAAAGAAATTTCTTGGGCATAAAAAAAAAATCCTACAATCAGTCAACTTTTGGAGGGAATCCACATATCTGAATCCTAGTAACATACCTGGATAGTATTTTATGAAGAACGTGCAAAATATTTAGGTCAAGTCACGCTGGCCTTACTCCTGAAAGATGTCCCAATGCCTTCAATATAAGTGTGCATGAGTGAAAATAGCAGGTTTTGATCCAAGTTGTCTGTAATAAGGTTATTTTCCTTGTAAGAATTGAATTGTTTTAAGCATCTTAAAGTTAAACTAATCTTCCTTCACGGAGTTGAAAAATGCTGCTGTCAGTATACTTAACTGAAAGCCTTCATCACTTGGAAGACAGGTAATTAGTATGTTGTACAGAGGTTAACTTGTATGGTGTTTCTGCTGATGCCTCAAACTGCAACATTCTTTAACTAGTAAAAGTAACTTCTGCCTCTTAGAAGGAAATCAATAGGTTAAGATGGTTGCCTGAGTGTATATAATATGTATGCACATGCGTGCGCAAACAAACTGCCCAGCCTTCTACAACATTAGGTGGAAGACAGAGTTCCTACTTTCTCTTCAAGTGGGTCAATACTGCCATCCTGGGTAGAATCTGCTGTATTTGTATTCATGACCTGAGCTGTGTCAGGGCTTGCTTCAGTAGAGTTTCCATTTGAATGTTCTACCCTTTCAAAGAATATCAGCAGCTCACAGTGCATAGTTTGAGGGAAAAGATCCACTGCCATTGCTTTAACTGGACGGAAAGGGGTTCCTTTGACACGATTGGAGGGGGCCCGACAAAGACTTAAGAGAAAAACAAAGTATAGTATTAATTTTCCTGGACCATGAACACCAGTCTGCATTTTCTAGGAAAAGCCCTTGCCTCATAGGATGATCATACATTTCAGGTCTACTACTTAACAAGCTACTGGAGGGTAAGTCTTCCTCCCTCCTGCTGGGAGAGCCTGCCATCACACAATCAAAAGTGGGTCTCCCAAGGCAAGGTCAAGTACTGCTATACAATCCTATAGCTAATATGCTTAATCTATTTGTATGCAAAAAGAATTCAGCCTCACTTTTTTTCAGGAAGCATATTCTGCCTGCTGGCTTTACCTGGCCAATTCAAAAACTTACTCCACAAAGTTGTTCATGGCAGCTCTGGGATTGCAGGATACATAGATGAGCTTCTTCAAGTGTTCAGCTCTTCGGATTGCAAGAATGACTTTAGAATCTAGGCGACAAATTAAAGTTGTTTGCCAATAGTGTATGTTACTATATTTGCAGAAAAACAAACTTTCAACTTGAGCATAAAGATTGTCCTGTTACAGTACAAGCGTGTTTCAAGTTTTCTCCCAACAATCAGCTAACTGATTTCATTCTGTTAAAACCATTCAACTAAGTATCCGTTAAATAAGACCTAAGTAAATAAACTTACGTAGTCCTGCCCGAGGTGGATCTACAATTGTAATCAGGTTGTGTGATGCTAATAAGTTAATTAAAGAAGGAACAACGTCTTCAGCCTTTCCACAGTGAAATTCAATGTTATTCAGATCTGAGAAAGGTAAATATAAAAATAAAGAACTGATGTGAAATTTCAGTATAATCAAAACATCTTAATTAGTGTGCACACATAAGTAGGTAGAGTTACTAGCTAAATTGTTCTTATAGTATTTTGCATATAGAAATGCCAATATTTGATGCCTTGGGACAAACTGTGGATTAGCTTTTGCAGGAACTGGCATCGGTATAATATTCAAGCAGACATACTAAAGTTATTGTGTTTAAATAATCTATTATTGTGCCTGAGAGCTAATATACAACTTGAAAATCAACAAATATGAATTATTTTTGTAATCCTGCATTAAAATTCTGTGTCAAGGAAGTTCTCAGTCTTTAATATGCCATCATTAAACGTTATGGTACATAGTGTTAGGCAATGTTGTTAAATGAGCAATTTGCTGATTATATTAAGTTATTTTAAAAATTCATCATCATCATCACTCCTATAACCGCATTGGTCATTGGGGCACCATCACTGATAAGCAATCAACCAATTGTCTCCACCCCTGACTATTGTGTCAGTCAGTGCTTGAGGCTCCGAAGTTCATTCCTGTCCACTCTTTTATGTTGTCAATCCATCTCTTCTTCTGTCCACCTCTTCTTCTCTTCCCCTGTTACTGTCCCTTCGAGGATGATCTTGGATAGGCCAGATGATCTTGTTACATGGCCGTACCACTTCAGCTTGCGTGTCTTCACGGTCGTCAGGAGGTCTTCATTTGACCCAGTGTGTTGGGTGATGATGTTGCAGAACTCTTTATTAGTGACATGACTGAAGTAGGAGATGCCCAGAATTTTACAGAAGTATCATCTCTACCACCTGTATTTTCTGTTCAAGTTCTGCTGTAAGGGTCCATGTCTCACACACATACAGAACAACAATAGACCTGGCACCTCCTGGGAGTCTCCGAGGTCGGATTTTTAAAATTAAACTAGGTAAATTTCCTTGATTTAAAGAGATACTAAATTTGTATTCAAAAGACTATTAACGTCAGTGGATTTTTATCAATGGAAATATTTGATGGAAATAATTACAACTTTCAAGTAATTAATTGAAGCTGGAATTTTCAGACGAAAATAAGGAAGTTAGGCAAATTCAATGGAAGTCAGGTGCTTAACTCTTATATTCCTACATAAACAAAGATCCTAGTATTTACACACACAACTTTACCAACCATTAATTTGGGCATTCACTTTGGCATCCTCCACAGCTTCTTGACAGAGTTCGATACCAATAACTTTCTTCACTTTCTGTGAAATAAAAGAAACAACATCAATGGGTCCAACAGGGTGTGACAAATGCTTGATGACACAAGTGCCAGACTGGAGGAAAACTGAGGGTGACTGTCATGCATCAGTGATTCCTGCCACAGCACAGGCTTTAGAATTTTATTTCCTCGGTTTACCTGATGAAGAAAAAAGCACTACCTTTACAGCAGTTAAATAAATAAATAAATAAAGCAAGTGGTGAGTAAACTAGTAGGGTATCTTTAGAGCTTGTCTTGATGACCAGACAGTACACAGCAAGCTGGGGTATAATCTACAGCGCACAGCATGCTAGTGCACTGTGGACACTGCTCCTGTGCACTAAAAGTTCAATATTGTGTAATCTACTCATTTCAAAGCAGAATAGATCAATGCACACGAGGAAACTAGGGACCCACAGTAGCAGAGTCTACACCGAGGTGGCCAACCTGTGGCTCTTCAAAAGTTAATATGTGGCTCCTTGTATAGGCATCGACTCTGGGGCTGGAGCTACAGGCACCAACTTTCCATGTGCCGGGGGGGTGCTCACTGCTCAACCCCTGGCCTGCCACAGGCCCATCCCCCACTCCACCCCTTCCCACCCCCTCCCCTGAGCCTGGGGGGAGCTGATGGGGGACTGCTGATGTATTACGTGGCTATTTGGCAACGTCCATTGGTAAAGCCTGGATCCTTCTCAGGCTCAGGTTGGCCACCCCGGTCTACTCAGACAGGGCCCAGCATGCTAGTGCGGTGTAGATTTACACCAACTTGTTGTGCACCAATTGTTCCTCTACACAAGCCCTCAGACTGTCCAATAGATCAGGATAGATGGAAAGACCTCCTTTGACTTCCCCACCTCCACATATAGGCAGACATTTTAGTCGTGCTCAATTTATTCTTAAATAGATATCTCCCTCACTGCCAGCCCTGCAAATTCTGCCTTAGAGTGAAACTGAATTCTTTCCACTGTGTGCATAATTACCAGTAATAAGAAATTATGACGACTAAATTAGGTTCTCAATTATGTGTGCACATCTTTATAGCTGTCAATGCTTTTCCACAGATGTAACTGATTAGGACTTAGTAAATAATTATGTTGGTGCACAAAATGGAAAAGAGTCCAGCTCAGTCAGTTTTAGTAGTATTGTTTCTAGAGATAAACAGTCACTAAAGTAGATCTGTCTTTGAATATAAGCGGAGACCGGCAAAATTAATAAATAAAGTGTCCTTTTCCCAGTGACTTTTCAAAAATACGAACTACACCTTCATGTACTTTTGACAATGAAACGTGTGTCAGTTGCTATGAAGTTAATTGAAATTATGTTATGTGGGACTTTTCAAATCTAATAAAGGAAATGTAGCCAGAATATCTAGCAGGGAAGTATTTATTTATGTCCAGAATTAAGTCAACTTCCTAAAGCACTGGCAATAGCAAAGTGCAATAACTTGATTTAAGCATTTTCCTCAGTTAAATGCAATATGAGAGATCTGCAACTTAACTTTCAAGTTCATTTTATGACTTGCTGAATAATATGTTTAAGGCAAATGGCTCACCTTTGCCAGTGAAATTCCAATTGTTCCTGTTCCACAGCAGATATCAAGTACAGTGCTATCTTGGTTCAGCTGGGCCCAGTCTCTAATGGCTTTATATAGAACCTCTGCAGCCTGTGTATTTACCTATGGAATTCCAACACAAATGTTCCCCTTTGTTACAACAGCAAAGGTAGTATAACCAATACTGTATTTAAACAATATTAAGTCCCTTATATGAAAACGTGCTTTCCCCTTCCTCATCTCTAACACTTATTAAAATAAGCCAACTTTACATGTAAAGTTCAAAGCAGAATTGTACTGACAGCATGAGATAGCAAATCAAAGTTTATCTCTAGCAACAGCAAGATATACAACTGGCCCAACAGACCAGGACTTATTCAAGGCTTCAAGAGGTGTTTTTGACCAAAGTTTAAAAAAAACCCTATATAACCCCTTCACGTATTTGGATGTTGCTTTGGTGTAAATTCAAACATGTAATACAGCATACGCTTAAGGCACTAAATAAATAAGTCGTGTTTGTTGTACACCGAAATCAGAGGGGACAGCAAACACAGGAGAACAGGGCCAAACTGCAGGCAATGAAGGGACAAATCTGTGTTAAATGTCAATTCCTACCCAGGGAGAGGAAACAAACAAAACAAAAAAAATACTCCACATACAGAAATAGGAGGACATACCCATGCAACTACATCCATCACAAAGTGAATTTATTTTCACCTTGTCTCATTAATGCTGCCTGCCTTAATATTACTTTTCCTGTAACCAAGTGTAGGTATGGAATCAGGACTGGAGGGTCAGGAAAGAAGTTGTCCAGGTCAGTACCTCTAACCTAGAAAAATGGTCTACATTAAGAAGAAGGTAAGAACTTAATAGCTTAAGATCTCAAGTGAGGAATAAAAACACAACTATAAGATCTCCTTAAAGCACATGTGTCATTCCCAATTTCTCAAGGAAGTTACATGCAAACTAAGGTGAAGAATATTCTCCTTCCCCTAATGCTAGCACTCACTTTATTTCCCCTCTCCTCCAAATGTTTTGTTAAACTAACATTACCTCTTCTGTGTTTTCAGACAAGCATTTGTTGAGGCTTAAGTGTTTGCTGGAAGAAAATTATTTGAAATACAACATTTGTAGTATATTTCCCAACTGGCAACTGTACTACTTCAAGGAGCGTCCCTGTGGTGAATCTGCATCCCTGCACCTGCAATTGGAGAATTTTCAGTAGCAGTGCCCGTTTGGGTCGCACATGTGCTGTCCCTATCTCACGTCATCTCTGATGTTTACATAGCGCTTTGAGACCAACCCCCCGTCACCTCAGTTCCTTCTCTACCGCAGAGTCCCTAGCAGGAAATTCCAAAGTAGATGGGAGAAGGGTGGATAGTGGAGCACTCACAGGGACAACCACCTCGAAAAACCTCAATTACTGCACTGGATGAGTAACAGTCCCGTCTTCTTCGAGTGTCTCTGTGGGTGCTCTACTTTAGGTGATTGTAGAGCAGTGCCCCTCATTGGGAGGAAAGGGCTTCAGAGTTGAATTTGTGAAGGATGATAAAACAGTAAGTCTCAGCAGAGCATCTGATGCTGAGTTCTGCTCTATTGCACAGTGCTCTGTGAAACTGTGGGCTGATGCCTAATGGTTGGAGGCAGGTCCTGGCCAATGTCTATGGGCTGGTTTGTGCTGTAGTGATCAGATTGACTAGATCGACAAACCTGCATAGTGAGATGGAGAGTAATTGGACTGAATAGCCAGTCTCGATTTCTAATACCTATTTGTCTGACATGATGCTCTGCCACGATGGGTGGAATGGGGTCAGACGGTCTCCAAAAGGATGGACGGTTGTAGGTGGTTCCAGCACTTGAAAACGGGGGAGGCATCTCGGGTCCTCAACCAAACCCTCAAAATTGCTGCTTCGAGCGGGATTGCTGGGATGGCTGAGATGGGAGTGGTCTACGTCTTGTAGCCCTCTGTCTACGTTTCTGTGGGTCATATTACCTCGGTGGTTGTACGTATGGCACAGATCTTGTTCGTTGCCATGAGTAATATTTCCCTTGCTTCTATCTCTGTGTAGGTATATAGATGCCTAAAAACCAAAGAGTCACCCTGGAATCTTTTAGGGTGTGAAGCGACTTGGTCTTAGCTGTGAACAGCTTCAGTCCCTCAAATGGGAGATCCTCCACTGTAGACTGTATCTCTTTGGGGAACCCAGAAAGGTGGAGCCAGGAAGCCTGGTGCATGACTATAGATGTAGCGATGGATTGTGCCGCTGTGTCTGCCAAGTCCAGTGAGGCTTGTAAGTCTGTTTGAGCAAGAAGGTGGCCCTCCAAGATGACTGCTTTAAATTGCTCTTTTTTGTCCTAAAGGAGATAATCAATAAATTTGGACATTTTTGAATAATTTGAGTGGTTACACATTTGGCTATCAGTACCTCGTAATTGGCAATTCTGAATTGTAGGGTCACTGCTGAGTAGGTCTAAGGCCCAAAGAGGTCTAACCACTTCCAGTTCCTATGATACGGGGTACATCTGGATTGATGTTGTCTGCCCCATTCATTCACATCCTCTACCACCAGAGAGGTTTCAGAGTAACAGCCGTGTTAGTCTGTATTCGCAGAAAGAAAAGGAGTACTTGTGGCACCTTAGAGACTAACCAATTTATCTGAGCATAAGCTTTCGTGAGCTACAGCTCACTTCATCGGATGTGAACTGTAGCTCAAGAAAGCTTATGCTCAAATAAATTGGTTAGTCTCTAAGGTGCCACAAGTACTCCTTTTCTTTACCACCAGAGAGTTTGGTGTGGGATCTGGAAGAAAAAAAAAAATCCCATTCCCTAGGAGGGAATGTAGTATTTTTTGTCTGCTCTTTTACAAGTGGGTGGAATTGCTGCTGAAGTCTGCCAGATGGTCTTGGCTGGATCTATGTGCCTCGTTTATAAGGAGAGCAACCTTGAATGAAGTTGACGTTTATAAAATGTCCAACAGCCTGTGTTGAGACCCTGCAACTTTTTCCAGTGGTATTTCTAATGAGTCCACAATCCCCTTAAACTCCTCCTGGAATTGTTTAAAATCATCACCCGTCGTGGATGGTGGGGACAAGACTGCTTCGTCCGGAGAGGAGGAGGAGAAATTAGTAGCTGAGGTGATCTCCTGATCTGAAGTCTCTTCCAGCCCTTCAATCACCTCTTCCAGAGGATCAGCAGGTCCAGGTATTGAGGGTGATGGGAAAAGGTCTCTCTCCCTCCCCCCCCCCCCCACCCGGGGGTACTGGAAGGCTTAGAGAAGCATTGTCAGTATGCCACCCATGGATCCCAGTTGGACTACTGTGGCGGGAATGGCATTGGTGGTGATATCCTTGGATGTCTATACCACCCATGGGTTTCAGTCATGGGGTGGTATTCAATATGTTCTGGTGGACCCACTCTGGTGGCTGTCTGCATGGGCAAGAAGTGGCATGATGAGTAGATCTCCCCTTCCTCCTCCTCATTGCTGGAGAAGGGAGGAGCTGATCTGGATGGTGGTGTAACTTGACATGGTACCGATCATGCTGGAGTAACATCAGTATGAGTTGAGGAGATTCCAGTGCTGAAGAGACTAGCAGGTCTTTGTGCTAGAGAAACTGTCGTGGTACCGAGGAAGTTGTTGGCATCACCAATGAGATTTCAGTGGTTGTCGGTACTGATGACTGCACGCTATGCGTTATAGAGGCAGAAGGTGGCGCCACAGACAGCAGTGCTTCTGAGCTGCTTCACGATGCATGTTTGAGTGGCTCCAGCACTACCTTGGAAGGGAGGGTAAGTTTCCCTCTGCTGCTCCTCTTCGAACCTGCCCACTTTGGTCTTTGGCTGTCACAGTACCAGTTTTTTTGCCACCTTTTTAGAATGGTGTTCTTTCCTCTATGAGGGCGATAAGGAATGTCCGTCAGATGCTGTCGCTGGAGAGCGATGTCCAGGAGGAGTCCATAATCCTAGATCGGAAGCTGGGTGCAGAGACTTCTCCATCAGAAGAAGTTTTAGCTTAAGGTTCCTCGCTTTTCTGGTGCAGAGTCTTAAGAGTATGGCAATGGAACACTTTTGCAGAACGAAAGTCTCGCTGAAACGGAAGACACACTACAAGTGTCTGTTGGAGAGCGGGATTGACGCCTGGCAAGTTAGGCAGCGTTTAAAACCTGGAGATCTGGGCATGCCCCTAAGAATAACGTTTCCCCCCGTGAGGGACGATATGTATACTATACTAAGGGGTAACTGGGAATAATAAAGAAAATAGCTAATCTACTAAGAATTTTTTTAAAAAAAAATAAAGAAAAATAAACGGGGAAGAGAAGGGTAGCTAAACTGTGTAACTGAGCTCTATAACTACTAAGGCTAAATCTAATTTTTAAGATAAAGGCAAGCTCGGAGGCACTGCCAATCGCTCAGTCTAAAGCCAAGGGCGGCAGAAAAGGAACCAAGAAGGGTTTGGTCACACAGCACTAGGTAACCGCCAGAGATGGCGCGAGACAAGGACAGCGCAGGTGTGCCCCAAACGGGTACTGCTACTCAAATTCTCCGATCGTAGGTGCAGGATACAGATTCACCGAAAGTGGAGCACCCCAGGGACAACCATCTTGAAAAACTTCAGTTACTGCACATGGTGAGTAACCTTCTCTTCTGTTCTATTCACAGACTGCTTGCTAACACAGAATGCGTCAGATACCAAAGTAGTACAAAAAAAAAAAAATCCCATTAAACATTCACTTCAGCTAAAATGCTGGAACTAAATATTTAATACAGCAAAAACCGTTATTCATCCACTAAAAAATATTTTCAGCTACATCAGATTTATGTAATTATGGAGATTAGATCGCTCAGTATATTTCTGCAGCCTCTTTGTCCAGGCAGCATTTTTTCTGCAATATTAGCCACCTTACTGTTCTTAGCCAAAAAATCTGTTAGAAAATGTTTAAAAATCTTAATGCAGTAATTTAAGCAATCCATCTTATTACTTCAGCTCTAATACAATTTAATTTAGCAAAATTCAATACCAACATTACTTGGAAAAATGCATGGGGGGAAATTCTAAACTTTAGACCAAGAAGCTCTTCATATATGTACTTATCACCAGCCAAATGTTGTAAGGGCAAGTCTTCACGATTGGGTGATTTTCTGAAAGAAAAAAGCCACCAAACACATTACAGCAGGTTTTAGCCATGGCCTCTTATAGTACAGACACATTCAAGGGGGGGAAGGAAGGAGGACACTACAACCACATTAACGGGACCTTAAAAAAAAAAAAAAACACTAATCCACACAGACACACACAACAGTTTTAAAAACAAAAGTATGTTGGTTTCTGACCTTACATATGCTGATTTTCTACTTTTACTAATGAGAATTGGGCATCACTATTACCACACATAGGAAGCCTAGCAAAGTTATTGAAGAATAATTTAGTTGGAGACACAGCTGATTTTACAATATTGTACAATTACTGTGCTTCACTGTAACAGGATGAGACCTATCAATGCAATGATTAAATTATAATTGCATTTAAATTCTTTAATTCAGAGTCTTCAGAAAGTTACTTTTTAGCCTTAAACTGCAATATTGTAAATGAAAACAATTCACAGGCTGTTTTTAAGGAAAGCTGTAAAATATCTTAAGACCAAAAGTTTTGTCTTACTGTCCAATTTCTGTTCTCAAAGGGTACATCTGCCACTGTATAGAGGCAGCAAGAGGAGGCATTTAGTGTTTCTGGAAAAATAAAATGGGGTCCTCAGGCAAAAGAAGAGAGATTGCTCTGTGAAGGACAGAGGTGAAGAGAGCAAAACCAGACAGAAACTGGCAAGAAAGGAAGGAGGTAGGGAGAGCAGGAGAAGTGTCCCAGAAAATTTCTTCCTGGGTTCTCCACAACAAAATTAAAAAGGTATCCTCCCTCCTGTGACAGCCCCTAACTGGCCAGGTTTATCCAGATACAAAGCTCTAACTGCCTTTATCCAATAAACAAAGGGCACCTAATCCACAAGTAGAGAAACAAGTTATAATGCAGAAGACCATAAAATATTAGGAGTCTCTTCCATGGACAATGTAAATAATTTAGCAATAAAATAATAATGACACTGCTATTCATTCTATATTAATTACTATGCAGGGTGGTAGTTACAGGAGAAATGCCACTTAAGCTTTCCTTTACAGGTACAAAACTTACCTCTGCCCTTCCTCTACTAAGTAAAGAGAGGTTACCCCACTGTCCTTTCCAGTTTCTTCTGTAAAGTACTTTGCCAGTGAGGTTCTCAGGTCAACAAGCTCTTCTTTACTTAATTTCTAGAAGTTCCATTGAAAGGAAGATGTGATTATTGTGTGTTTGGTTATTTTCCAACACTTTAATTTAGTATTTGTTCTGTTCAGTTTTATACATTTGTTTGTGTATTGAGAGGCAAATATTTTATATACGGAAAAGATATCAAACAGTGATTCTAATTACTGTATTATTTTGTATGGGACATTAAACAGACACAGCTTGGGTTTTAGAGTCATGTGGCTACAAATGGCATTAACTAGTGGGACATCCTTATTCCAGCCTGGCCTATGTAAAAGGCCCAAGACCTTCCTCTGTACATTCTTCTAGATTCTGTAGGGGAGTGGACTCTAGTTATTAGACGCTTCCGCCTCATCTCCTTCTGTTCCAATCTGCTACCCCTCCTATGCCTGCTCCTGTTGTCAGCTCCTTCCCATCAGCCCCTCCAGTCTTCTGCCTCCATCTACTCTTGACCATTCCCCCCACCCTCATGCCTCCTGCTCTTAACTTCTTTCCTCGGTCCACATTTTCCTCACCCCTGTGTATTCGAGTCAGGCTCCTCCTCGCTGCCGCCAGGGCACCAGTGGCATGGGGCAAGAGGAGCAATTACAGAAGTCCTGTTTGCCCCAAGATAGAGAATGCTCATAGCTCTGTGGGGATGCACATGTTAAGTCCAGGTGACATGCAGGAGCTGTGAGAGCATATGTGAACTGAGATTTTTCAGAAGCTTGCAAGCTGGACAAATTTGAGCAAATCATCAAAGATGACAAAAGACACATTCCCGATACCAGGGTGAACCTCCTGCCAAATTTCAAACCTTTGCTCCAAAGCATGTCAACTCTAGAGCATCTCAATGAAATGGTTTTAAGATTTATTTTTTTTAAACATGGGCAAAACTCATTTTTCCCTAGACTAGTTCTTGGAAGTAGCTGAACCATTTTAGCTAAAACTTAAAATCAAATCAGTCTGAGGCAGACATATGGCATAGAAAATTTCAGCCCAAACCATTTAAGCATGGTAGTTATAAGCAACAACAAAAAAAAAAAAAAAAAAAAGGGGGGGGGGGACTTTTAATGAGCAGCACAGCACAACCGTAACTGTAGATGTTGCTACCTGTAACATTCTTATACATAATACATGGTCATGCTTTACCTAATTGTTATATGTCAGATCTTAGAGCCCTGCCCCACACAGGGATTCCATGCACAAAATAACATTTCCCAGAGACATGACTGTGAAGAAGAAAGTCTTCAGATAATTTATAGTTTTCAGACAAACTGACTGAACTTTCTTTTAAAAAAATCTATAGGCTTTGTAATTAAGAGGTAGAATAGTTATGAACAACATATATACCATGGCCCACCAATAATTATCAGATTAAATACAAGTAATATAGTACTATTATCAGAGAACTTTGCTTGAGAATCAGCTAATTCATTAAACAAGTGTCCATTGCATTCAGGGGGTTTTCTTATATTATATAAAGCTTCAGTACCTGAGGATTAAAATAAACAATTGCCATGATATGACCATTTTTGTTGGTGCGGACCGTGAGCTGTTTCCAGTGACCTTCGTAGGTTTCTAGGCTGTACACAGAGTAAGGGGTTGACCTGCAATTTTCAAAAGTTCAGTTAGTGAATAGAAGAGCAACTTCTGCATAATATTTAATAATTCACATAAGTAAAAAACTCCACGATACAATAAGGTAGAAGAAAATAAGCTGTTATTAAAATCAAAAGATTAGTTTTGACCCTTGTTGACATCTGCAAAATATACCTGTAACTGAGAGAGCTCTGGCCTGTAGTACCCTATGGTGGTCTGCCACAGAACTGTGGTTATCCCTGCCTCAGTTTGGCTTAGTTCGTTCAGGGACGGAACCTATATCTATCAATCTTCATCTATAACTCCAGTGCTCTAGCTGGGTTGCTTGTCTCTCTCCCCTTTTGGGACTGAAAGGAGTCTGACTCTACCCAAAGTTCTTCCAACCCCTTTAGCAGACCATTGCTCGATAGTCCCAGAAGTTTGGCCCTTTGCCTCAGGGCTTCTCCTAACCCCTTTTCCAGTGCTACCCCCTTTATGGGTTTCTTCCCTTCTTTCTTCAACAGGACAGAAATAAACTAAGTTAAAACAGGAACACAAAGCCAAAGTCCAATTTTTCTGTTATTGTTAACATTCAGTTCAGGATTCTCAGCAGTCCTACGCCCACCTGTATGAAGGTGGTAGGGGACCCAGACCCGCTCTCTCCTCTGTATCATAGCCCAGGGACTCTGGGTGGTACAGTGGCTTGTTCGTTTAAATCTCTCTATGCTTCCTAATTCAGGGCCTTGAACATACCTCCTGCCTGGTAATCTTCTCTGATCCCTTCTGTACGAACAGGGTTCCTCTGGATGACTTCTTCAGGTCTCACCCTGTGGAGCCTCTTCACTGTGGCTTTGTCTGTTCTGACTGGGCTGCAGCCTTTTATCTCTGTTGTTGTTAGCCTGCCCATAGACTGCAAGGGAGGTCCCTTGAAGCATCTATATACCCAATCGCAATACCCTAAGGCTAAAACTCAGATCCAGACCTTGATCGTCTCTCCCCTAATGAATTCAACCTCTTCCTCCTCTCTGGTTTTCATGATTCTCACTTAACACCCTTTACTTAATCAAAAATACAGATACAAGTATCTTCCTTTCTCAACGTTCAGATCACGTCATTGCCCTTTCAAACGTCTCATTTTTACCTTCAGGGTTCTGCCCACATCTCTATTTTCATTTCTTCAAAAACGTTTTTTGCCCTTTTCCTAACTGTTCCTTACTCAGGAGTCTCATATTTTCATCTTTGTGCCTTCCTTCAGGCTGATCTTACATGTGGAAGAGTCCCCCATTTTCTTGTATACCAAACTATCGCCCTCTGTCTTTCAAATTCCTCGTTAAAACTCTTTTCTCTGTAAATCCTTTTAACATTAATCGACGAATTACAATGAGAACATAAGTAAACTTTAAAACAAAATATTTTCTCTATTTTGAGATTGGGCCATTTAATATTTTGATTTAGTACTGCCTGTCCATCTTAGATCTAAATACCTTAAGGCAGTAACGGTCTTCCTCTATGTATTGCGTAGTGCTGAACACACTTAAAAAGCTCAATAAAAGTAAATAAAATAAAACAAGTAACACATGATGAGCCATGTGTAAAAACAAAGTATAAAGGAGTTGCTACAGAAGGGAACCAATTTACTTAAGTTTCAGTTCTCAAAATAACCATCCAGCTCTTCAAAATGTTTCATTTTGTACATATTTCAAAATATTTAAGACAGCAAAAACCTTTTCACAGGAGTTGGTGGGTGAGATTCTGTGGCCTGCGTTGTGCAGGAGGTCAGACTAGATGATCATAATGGTCCCTTCTGACCTTAGTATCTATGAATCTTTCAGGGTAAGCCATTCAGCCTAATTTAGTTCTCACCTTATGTAGTCTTGAAAAGCCTTCACTACCTTTTTGGCAACAGCAGGAATGTGAATAGTGTCAAATGGTTCCACTACAGCACAGCTTCCACCCTTGTATTTGCCAAGGCGACAACCCACAGTTTTGTCTTCTTGATTTAAACTCATTCCAATCAAAAATTCACATTTGTTGCGGTATTCAGTCTAAAATTTTAAAAGAAAAAATAAAATTATCTAAGCTATATACATAGAACCTTGCATATCAACTGCTTCTGTCCTGAAACATCTGTTGTAGCACTAGTCTTAAATTTTAATTTTGTAATACTAAAGTTTAGTTAGTGAATTTATTTCTTTATTGATGGCCTGAGACCCAGAATACCAAATTCAGCCCATATGGAAATTTTAATTTCTGAAGAAGGGTCTAGTAATGATATTGTTGAAAGAACCTGAGTTATAGTTAGGAGGTTTTGCTATATCTGGGTAACAAATGCAAAACTCCTTTGAAAAAATCTGAATTCGCATTACAGAACAGTAAGCAAGCCTATGGAGAAAAGGCACAATCCAATATTTTTAATTTTTGTAAGGTTTCAATTCGTTTAGAGCTTTTTTTTTTTACTCCTAGATTAGTAGTTCCATTACAGTATTTATGTGAAAGGTAGTAAAACACAAGCTTCTACTTACTTACCAACCTACAGATATTTTTGCTACCACAGTATTACCCATCAGATAGTCCCCCATCCCTCAAACCAACAGAGTTTGTTTACTTTCAGAGTGTATTACACATTATCACTCCATACCCACAAGTTAGATTTTGAGGTACCTGTAATGGTGATGCTTTCACTCCCTCTACTGGGCAACAGATTTTATTATACTTCTGCTTCTGTACAAACAACCAAGGTAACAGGGCTTTGTTGTTGTTTCCTATTTCCCTGCAAAAGTTTAACAGATTTACGGAAGACAAGCCTTTCAATAAATACATGCATTTAAACAGCTGAATCAGGTTAACTGGCTGTTATACAAAACAATACAGGACCATTTACAGGCATCCAATTTTATTCTTCTTATCTGAAAATCAAGTTATTAAATACCTGAAGGATATTCTTCCATAAGAGTCTTGTCAATGGGAAATCTAAACAGTATTTACATCATACTGCTACTAAATGCAGATTTCAAAATCTACATAAATACATAAAACAGCTACAGAGTTCCAGAATAAAGCAACTGTTGATCTGTCACCCCTCAGCTGGAATCATTGTAAAAAGGGAAACAGGAGAGCCCTGCATTTTTCTATAATGACCCCCCTGACTAATTAAGGAATAAAAGTTGACAGGTAAAGGGAGTCTCATCCAGTCCTGCTGAAGTGAAATAATGGCTGCTGCAAAGTATAATCTTAAAACGATGGGACCTGGGTGGGTATTTAAGCATGGAGGTGGGAAAAAATAACCTTGTCTGCTTTTATTTTTTTTAAGTGTCTAATGACTATCAAGGTTAAATGGTTTCTTTATATGGATAATTTCGTAACAGAATAAGGCATAGATAAAACTGTAATTTTATATTTAAAATATTTTCTTAGACAGGAGTAATACTTTAAAGACTAAATAATGTGAGAATTAGAGTAGAGGGGTTTATAGAAGACCATCAGAATGATGTGACTGAAAAGTTACATCTCAACACCTATCAGAGTTCATTCCTTATATCACTGAGGACCTGCTAATTCTAGCTTTTCAGTGGTATAAAATTTTCATTTTTAACCTTGGTGGCTTATGGAATAATTTTCCTTAAAACCACATTCCTTAATTTCGCAGGGTCTTTTCAAGCAGATCAAGTACTAAAAATATGAAGTCCTATACATTAGTCCAATGTAATTTTCAAGCTCTGGGGTTGAGGTGGTAATTTAAGGAAAAGCATTCTTACATATTAAAAGAGACTTACTTATACTGTTATATTTGTGTAGGGAATAGAGAGACGGTTTACTGGATTTTAGCTATAGTAATACAAATTTGCATTAAAGCTCATAAACATTATTAAAGTACCATTACAAAAAGGAATTACTTTGTCAGTTTCTGCAGCACTTGTTCACACTCTTGCTTCTTCTTTGTCAGCTGTTCTTCATATGGTATATTCCACAAAGGGGTCACCACATCTGCTATCTGTTTACTGAGAGGCTCCTCTTCACTGTCTTTTGCTAAAGCTGGACGCTTTGCTTCTTTCTGTTCAGTGTCCTCCCCTTCTTTCTTTCTCTTTTTTACAATGGGATCAGCTTTAGGCTTTGCGAGCCTAACACTCAAATATCGGCTCTTCCACATGACTCCATGAAGGACTTTCATAGCTTTGTCCCTTTCCTCCTCACTTTTAAATGTCACAAATGCAAAAGTTTGTTTCCCAAAAAGTTTTATCTTATGAGGGTTAAGTCCATATTTGGCAAGAAATTTCTTTACATCATTAAAGCCAATATATTTTGGAAGGTTCTGAATTTCTACTTTATAAATCTCTGATGTAAACAAATCTCCTTTGATATATCTGTACATATCAGGGCAATTTTCTGTATTCTCTGCATGGCTACTATCTCCCTTGTCTTGCTTAATTTCCACCTCAGTTATATTTTCTGCTTCTACCGAAGGGGCTGTATTTTCTTCTTCAGGGACACAGACACTACTCTTTCCTTCCATCATTTCTTCAGTCCTGTAAAGATTTCAGTTTTATAGATTTAATACTCTTTGAACGAGGACTTGTTGAAGTTAGAAAATATTGGGAGTTTGAGCCACAGTGCAAACCCCCCCTCCCCCCGCCACCAATATGCCACAACATGGTTCCATCATCACAGCGCACAGCCCTGGGCTATCGGCATGTGTAATCATGGCCATGCCCCTCCACTCCAACCACACCACAGCATGCCCTCCCCCATACCATTGCCACACCACCACGATGCCACAAAGCACAGCACCGTGCCCGCACAACAGGGTGTGATGCCACTGCAGCATTCCGCTCCAGACTAGCCTTGCACCATCACCACGCACTCCCCGACGTGCCACAGCAAAGGGCCATCACCACGCCCCACCCCACTTGAGGCCGGGTGCCACAGTCCACAGCCGCCACCCCCCCGTGAGCCACAGCAAGGGCCCATCACCGTGCCCCGCCACCTCACCCCATGGTGCAACGCCGCCGCCACCAGGCTGCAGCACTATCACGACACGCCCCGGCCCCAGGGCAGCACCCTCACCCACCCATGCAGCATCCAGCGCACAAGACACTAGCCTGGGGCATCCCGTCCGCGCCCCGCGGGACCACACCAGGATGCCACCGCATCTCGGCGCGGCTCCTGCGACCAATAAGCGCCGATGGGGCGAGCGCCGGCTCAGGCTCCGCCGGGAGCTTGAGGGAGCCCTGCGCTCTCCTCAGTCGCAGGCCCTCCCCCCGCTACATTCACCTCCCGCCCATCTCCCCGCGCGACCCGTCCCCACCTCACGCGGCACACATACACCGAACGGGGGCGGGTTCAAGGTGGTGGGGGGTGTCTTCCGTGACGTCACCGGGAAGCTAAAATGCCCGCGGGGAAAAAGCAATTTTTTTGCACCCTTTCCCACAGATTCTGACATGGAATCCGCCCCTTGCGCTTATAAAATCCCCCAATCCTAAAAATACAAGATTAAAATAATTCCCCCCCCCCACCACACACGCAGGCGCCATCTTGAGAGTAGAGAGACGCGGGATGGTCGCCGCCAAATCGCAAAGGCTGATGGGAAACAGCTCGGGCATGGGGTAAAAAGGTTTAATTGGGGGCACACACTAGATCTTTGGAGATGAATTTTCTTTAGACTCAGCGCGCGAGTGGGGGATGCTGTGCGCGTTTCGGGGGGAATTCGTGCTCTTTCCGAGACCTCCAGTGGGAGCCTGGAGAAACTGCCCGGCCGGACACCTAGGCGTGGCTGCGATTCAGTACCACGAAAAGGCTAATACTAGGGGGAGGGGTCACCCTGCCGCCTACGGCTAGCGGCATTACAAGAGAGAAAGGGAGCGGGGTAAAGTAGGCGTTTCCCATCAGGCCTTGCGGCAACGGCGGCGCGGGCTGCGGGAATGAGGTAAAAGCGGGAGGGGGCGGGGAGCGGCAAGCAGGAAATTCAGCGCCAAAGCTGCGGTGGGGGGAGAGAGCGACGCGAACGAGTCTAGTCTAGGAGCAGCGCCACCTCCCAGCCCCATGGCGGAGACCAAGGTGAGGATGCCGATGCTTCCCTCACCAATCTGGGGCGGAGGGGCTCCATGGGCAGCGCTGGGGCGGCCTGGGGCTCGGGAGCCGGAGGTGGCGTGGGGCGGCCTGGCGCTGAGGAAGTGGGCTAGGGTGGGCTGAGACGGTGGATGGGGGCCTGGAGACGCAGTGGGGAACAGATGGGTGAGAAGCCCGCGGGCCGGTCGGGTGAGGGGCCCCGCAGAGTAGCGAGGCTGTCCGGGAGAGCAGCGGGGTTTAGGGGACTCGTGGTGAGGGACCCGAGGCCGAGCGCGTAGAGGAGAGCGGGGGCTGAGGAGGGAGATAGGAGGGCGGCCTTGTCTTGGCGGGAAAGGGGGCCTGGGTGGCTTTTCACCCAGCATCCCTAGATGCACGTGGGGTCGGGCATTCGCCGTGCAGGGGGCTGCCCGCCCACACGTGCGTGCCGGTCTCTTGCTGGGCCCATCACTCGGCGGCCGGGGCCGAGACGGATGGTGACATCCCTTTCCGCCTCACTCTGGCTCCTCGTCCTGCAGCGGTGTCGGCTCTGCCCCAAGCGGGCGTTTGAGCCTCCGCAGGCGCCACAATCTGGTTTATGACTCAGGAGCTTTTGAAGGAGCCCCCCCCCCCCCCATGTTATCGACAGGGCCGGGGCTAGTCATCCTAGACTACCACGTGCTTTTTATATCGCGGATGGGTGGGATTTTATCGCAATACTGGGATTCGTTTTCTTTCGCCCCCTCTAACATGTGCTTATTGTTACTTAAGATTTTCTTGTGGCGCCTGCAGGGAATCGAAGTGGGGGCGGAATAAAGGGATCAGTTATCTCTGCAATGAGGTTTGTTTATCTCAGTGCTGGAGTCAGTTCTACAAGCCTGGCCTGTGTTCTCTCTGGGATGTTTTCCCCCTTCTCTTGGAAACCATCAGGTCTTGGTGCAGTGTACTGCAGCTATTCTTCTATCACAGTTCTATTACTGTGGCTGTTCTCCATTTTCTTGTGTGCTAGAACACTGGTGACATTCAACAGGTGTCACCAAAAGGTGTGTTGTAGCATCTTTGAACTAACCTTTGTTTCCTGTCGAACCATTACTTGTATTCCAGTAACAATAAAAGCACCGACCAAGCTGGGGGCCCTGTTGTGCTGTGTGTTGTACATACACCTAGTGAGAGACAGTATCTGCCCAGAGTTTATAATCTAAACTACCAGTAGTGAGGAAGAATAGAATAATTATCTTCATTTTCCAGATAAAGAACAGGCACAGATACTAAGTGATTTGACCAAGATCTCATAGTCTGTGGCAGAGCTGGAATTGAATTAAGATCTCGAGTCCCTTGCTAATGCCTTAACCATAAGACCATGCTTTCTCCCTCCCTGTGTTGCAAAGAAACTGTTTGCTAGACTTCTGGAATATTCTTGTGGCTTCTTTGGCTATAGAAGAACCACATTTCATTTCTTGGCTTCTTAAGTGAGAAGTCTTTTAGTGATTCATATATATTAAAATTAAGTCAAGAACAAAGACAACATAGCTGCAGGGTAAAGTGTTTAATTGGAAATTCAGTTGTGTGATACTAACTCTGTGTATAAAGCCATATCTAAAACTGTCTACATTTTGCGTGTGTATTAAAGGGGTATTCTCAACTTAACTTTTTAAAATTTCTGATAGAGCACTCTTTAAATGGTATGTGCTGACATCTTGGGTTTTCCTCCTCTAATGACATTTATAAGATCTTTTCAGTAAGATAAACTGATCATACGTGCACCATTGTGATCTTAGGTGTTATAATTAAAATGCATACAGAAATTTTAAATTCAAATGGATATAGCATCCCACTGTGTATCTAATATTTTTAATGGAATTTTTCAAGAAGGCCATGAATGGTTTTTACAGAACTTCACACTTTTTTTCTTTCTCCCAACACAGTTACTTAAGCTGTATTAGTAAATGTCCTTTCTCTCATTTATCCAGTCAAATATTTTGAAGCATGAATTGACCCAATGTTATAGAAGAGCTCCTGTTGCAGCTGTCAGTCTTCTTGTTCCCTATTGATATTAAGCTACTATATTATGTTGGACATACAAAGTCATATAATTTGAAAACACTAATTGTATATTTGAACCCAACATTCTCATGAAAAATGTCACTTTTCTTAAATTTCACGTACCATGACAATTTCATTTTGAGGGTTTTTTAAATCTCTGTATCTTAATATTTCCTTAATATACAGATCTTGTTCCTTTAAAAATAACCTGCTTTGAGTGCACAGTGTCTCAAAACCAATAACTTAAATGATAAAAACAGATATGGATGTGGTGATAAGTATGCTCCTTAAGTTGTATGGGATCCTTATAATGTAGATGACTCTGAACTTGTGAACTTCAGCATCTAAAGTTAACTGTAAACCTGTAGGAGGGAGTACTACTTCAATAACTTAAAACATATTATCCAAAACCAAAAATAGGGGAACAGTTTTTCATAGCCTTAGGCTAGTTTGCTAATTCTAGGTTTCCAGCCAATACTTTAATCAAGATTTAAAAATAAAATCAGTGTAATATTTAAATATCTCTAACATTGCAAGAATACCAACATTCTTTTAACCTGAGACATTTTGATACTGTTCTCGTATTACAAGGTTGTGTTATAGCTAAAAGCCAGACTTAGTGGTGTTGCTTTAGATCTTTTGATGGTTAATTGGTCAGCTTAATTTTTTAAAGGAACATTGTAGCTATGTTATCTTAATTGTTTTACTGTGAGAATACTAGGGAGAGGGTATCTCTTGCTTTCTGTTGGCCAAGCTAATCGCACAAACCAGGGGACTCTGTGTTCATCTGTTCCACCCCACAAGGTCCCTGTGTGCCATTCTCCCATCCCCCCTCTATTTCAAGGACTTTTGTAACTCCTCCATCTACGCTCTTATGCCCTGGACTCTGTGTGCCCCCTGTTTCTCCAAATATGCATCCTTTCTCTTTCTTCATGGCAGGGATCTACAATATAAAAGGAAATCTTGATTTTTGTTTTCAAAGAGCTAGCGCAATGCTTTATGACACACAAACCAAAACCTTTTTATTTTCAAAAAACTTTTAGAAATTTTCTGTCCTCACTATTTCCACTGTGACTAGAGTCCTTCTGTATGAATAGTTTCTTTACTGCTTTTGGGTAGGGAAGGTGTGGGCAAACTTTTTGGCCCAAGGGCCACATCTGGGTATGGAAATTGTATGGCAGGCCATGAATGCTCACAAAATTGGGGTTGTGGTGAGGGTTCTGGGGTGGGGCCAGAAATGAGGAGTCTGTGGTGCAGGAGGGGGTTCTGGGCTGGGGCAGGGGGTTAAGGTGAGGGCTGCAGGCTCTAGGTGGGGCTGGGGATATGGGGTGCAGGAGGGGGCTCCAGGTTGGGATTGAGGGGTTCGGAAAGTGGGAGGGGGATCAGGGCTGGGGCACTAAAAGTGAAATGTGCTAAAAGTTCCCTAGTGCATGTTGATGTAGTCCCATTTCAAATGGGACTACATCAGTTTGTGTTAGAGAGCTTTTAGTGTCCACCAGTAAGATCCACAGTCAGTGTGCCATACTCTGGTGTGCACTAGAATTTACACCACAGCTGGTGCGCATCTGTGGAGTATGTAGATAAGTCCTTAGACTCCTGGGTGAGTGTTCCTATGTTTCACTAATGTGAAGGAAATCTGCATATTTTAAAAGGCTGAATAAAATTTAGTTAGTGTATCTGTAGTTGGAACATTCAGAGTAGTTCCTAAATACCTTTGGTAACACATGTTAAATACAGATGTAGCCACTGCAGAACTGTTCTTAAAATTTGCATTATTTTCACAGGAAACTCATGAGGAACATGACACCTCAACTGAAAACGCAGATGATTCTAACCATGATCCTCAATTTGAGCCCATAGTTTCCCTTCCTGAACAAGAGATCAAGACCCTTGAGGAGGATGAGGAAGAACTCTTTAAGATGTAAGTACTTGCACTGGGTAGGTCTCTAAACACTAGTTGCTTTTAAACTATGAAAAACACTAATAAAAGGTAGGAAGGTAGCTTGTTGCAAAACACCACACAGGGGTACTTGCCTAAGACAATGAAGTACTAGTAGAAAGAAAATAGCACTTGATATGACTAATGTCTGTGCCCCTGGAGTGTTGGGGCTGATATAGTGTAACATGATGAAATCCTGACTCTCTAATGATATCTAATGGATAGTGGAAAAGTTTGGATTTGAAAAAATTTAAACCTGTTAACTTGAATTGTGCAAAAATGTTGGGTCTAGAGATGTGTAACTGTGTCACAAATTAGGTTTTTCTTTTTTTAAAATTAACATGTCCTATTCTGTGCTTAAATATTTGGGTCATTGTGACACTTCCTCCGCCCATCTTCCTCCCTGCCCCTCCCCCCCCCCAGTAGAAGCTGTCTGCTTGCTTACTGAATCAATATTTTATAGATTTGAGGTGTTAATGCTCCACCCTCTCTAACTCTTCAATGGTTCCCTTCTGCCATCATCTGGAGCAGTTATAGAAACACCTCTTGCTCTTTCCATTGTGTTAGCAGACATCAAATTGTAATAGTTATATGATTAGAAAACTGGACAAACTGGCTTAATCTAAGTTTAAATTTTGTAGAATTCCTTGAACTTTTCCTAAGCTGGAGACCTCTGTAGAGAGAAGTGTATGTAGCACAGGAGCTAAGATGCATTCCTCTTGCTCCATGATGCTGCTGCTTCAAATAGGCATGAAGTCCATTTGGGAAAAGTCAGATGGCCAAAAGTAGTCATTTTCAAGCTTCGTTCCAGAGTGTGCTCCTGTAAGAGACTCTGATAACACATGGTTCTTTGGAGAAAATCTCCAAAAATTGACCTGCATGAGGAGTGTGACCACTAAACTTTTCTGTATGCCAAGTGATGTGCAGACCCAGATGAAAGAAGCCATTCTCTTATAAAAACAACCCCTAAAGAAACACTGGAATATATTCTGCTAAGGATCAGAGGGTCCTTTAAATAGAGTTTAGGAAAGCTGTTAAGGTGCCAGCAGTTCAATATGTTGTACAGCAAAAGGAAGTGTTTTGACAAATTTGCTGAGACCTGGCTGGATGCCAGTGCTCTGGGCTTTCCTGAATCTTAGGGTTCCAAAAAATAAGCCACCTTGAATCCAGGTAGTTGATCTGCATTAGGATGCATGTCAGACTGACCTGGCTGCAGCATAGGACTCAATCTCCCCACAAGGCTGTGGTAGAGAGTGCAGGTTGTTCAAATTCTATCACATTAACTCCTGACTACTTCCTTTAGACTCTTAGTTTAAAGTGAAAACTTTCTCTGCAGCTCAATTGCAGACACTGATGTGGGGGGCCCCACCTACCTTATTTCATAAATACGTTGTCCTACTTATATCTTTTCGAGTCACAACTTCATTGTAGTATCAAGAAGATACATATTAATCAGTTCCATTAGCAGAGTTCCTTGGCCTACCTTTACAGAGAAGTCACTGCTACATAATCTCCTACACTAAGGGCTTTGTGAAGGCATTGTTTTTGAAGGAGAGAAGGGAGTTACTTACATTGGGGGGGGGGGGGGGGGGTCCTATTTATATTGCCTCTGCAGAGCAACACTCAATCTCCCTTTCCTCTGTGTTGGACAGTAACTACAAATTGAGATTCTGAGGGTAGAAAGCAACGAGGGATAGTTTAAGGGAGTGAAGTATTTATTCCTTGGGTATATGGAACACTGGGATCCAGGGACTTGCGCACTCCTGTTAACTGGTAAACACTAACCAAATTGTGTTATAGTTACATTGTGAGACACCTGATCCTACAGTATGGCTCTGTTTGAAGGTCAAAATTACTCCCAATAAAGGGATTACTTGCCAAGTTATAGTATTGACATGGATCTGAGATCCCTAAACACAAAGGGAATCGACCTTTTGCTTTAAAAATATTCATGCGGTAATCTTGTCTTGCTCAGCCTTAGTGTTAGGAAGAAGATGTCTTGATTTGATCTGAAAGTTTTTTAGGTAGGAATACTACATTTTTAGCTAACCAATCTAAAACAAGGTATGCTCTTAGCTTGGTACCTTTTTGTTTACATCAGAAAAGCAGTACACTCTAAGAATTAGTCTGCTTTTTCTTTCCAATTAGGATATCAATCCTGTAGCCCTTATAGAAGGGCACAAAAGTCCACCTTGTGAATTGGGAGGGAAACAAGCACTAAAGTTTAAATGAAAGAATTGTAAGACTGAATTAACTTTGAATGCAAAGCATTTACATTAATATATTGGGTTGGAAAACACCCTCCTAAATGGAACTGTTGGTGGTATGTGAGATAGAATTGCCTCAGGAGTAAAACTGCCAAAAAATTAAATTCTGCACACAATATTATAAAATTCTGTACGTTTTATTTGTCAAAATAACACAATATAATCTCACCGTTTTAAATTATTTTCATAATTTATTTCAAAACACTTTTCAACAAATAACTGAAAATGGTGTGATCATATTGTTAATGTGTTACTGTTGTTTTGACAAAATATGCAGGATTTTAATGTTTTGGTACAGAATTTTTAACTTTTGGTGCAGAATTCCCTCAAGACTACCAGGGTTCTGTGTGGTACAATTTGTGTGCGGACAGATTGGTGTGGGGGTCGGGGGGGATCTGGATGCACATGGACTTGTTGGGGGATTCTCGGTGCAGGGGGAATGGGACCTTGCTGAGGAGTCCAGGTGAAGATGGTGGGGGTGGACTCAGCGGGGGGTCTGGGTGTAAGTGGAGTGGGGCTTGGTGGGGTAGGGATCGGAGGGGGGGGGTCCCAATGTAAGGGGTGGGCTCAGTGGGGATGGATTCCAGGTGCAGGGGGCTGAGTTTCGGCAGTGGGGTGGGGTCCAGATGCAGGGGGGTTGGGCAGACAGGAGCAGCTCCCTGTACAGTGACTCCTCCCCCTTACTTCCTGGCCCCATCGCTCCTAAACTGTGGGAGGAGGGGTCATTCTACAGGGAGCTGCTCACCCCTCCCCGCCCATCCCCTGTGCGTCTGTACTCCCCTAGTCCCACCCCACCTGGAACACACATACACCCTTCCCC
This sequence comes from Natator depressus, assembly GCF_965152275.1. Classification (NCBI taxonomy): domain Eukaryota; kingdom Metazoa; phylum Chordata; order Testudines; family Cheloniidae; genus Natator; species Natator depressus. The sequence goes on from NC_134248.1 coordinate 16,990,108, forward strand.
CGCACCCAGACCCCACTTCCCACTACCTACAGAGCTTCCTGCAGCCGGGGGAGGTTTCTGGGGGTTGATCTGACCCAGCCCTGGCTGCTCCATGTAGGGGAGGGGGAACTCTGTCTCCGTCCCCACCCCCTTCTCTGCCCCATCAGGACTATCGTCCCTGGGCAGCCAAGGCATCCACAGACACCCCCACACACACACTCGTGCTGACTTACCTCTCCCCCAGCTGCCCGAACAGATGCGTCTGTGCTGCCAGAGAGGGTGAGTGAGCACTGGTGCAGTTTCTCTTTGCTTCCCCACAGAAACCATTTTTCTGCAGGGAAGCAAAAAAAAATCTGTGGGGGGACATGTTTCTGCGCATGTGCAGTGGTGCAGAATTCCCCGACAAGTAGATAGCTGGAGAAAATAACGGATCTGGAAAAGAGGCTGGGCAACTACTTTTAAATGTTCGTCTCTCCTTTAACAAGTTTGTTAATTAACAAACTGCCATGAAAATAGGCCAACATGGCTGGCTTCATTTTTGTTTTTGTTGAATCATTGGTTGTAATTTCAGTGCACTAATTTCATTCCAAATATATATGACAGTAACACATCTCTTCTGTAACTTAAATCCATGTACTCTACGATTAAAAAAATCATGAAATTCACTTTTTGATGGAATAAATTCAGTGCTGATATGGACCTGTCTTGGAATTACACAGACGTTCTTTCAGCAACATTTTTGTGGGGCAGTGAAGTTTTTTTTTTAATGACTCCATTCATACAGTATTCTGTCCTGAACTAGTGCATTGACTACTGATAGCATGGTGCTCAATTTGCCTAGAAAATCTGTCATCTTGAACTCTAATTTTTTGGTGAGGACTCTGGATTTATTTTCTCTCTCCTGAAACCTCTGTGGAATCTTAACTTTCACCTAAGACAGGTGGGCTTAGGGACCTTTTATTCAGCATGGTTTGTTCTTGCATACAAACTCTGATCTCTTGCTCTCTCTTTCTCAAGGCGAGCAAAGCTGTTTCGATTTGCATCAGAAAATGATCTTCCAGAGTGGAAAGAACGAGGAACCGGGGATGTGAAACTCCTGAAGCACAGGGAGAAGGGAACAATTCGCCTTCTCATGAGGAGAGATAAAACCCTAAAAATCTGTGCAAATCATTATAGTATGTTTGTTCCATTATTTCCCATAACTTCCCTTTGCCTGTCACCTATTTTTATGTGCAATATAGTTATCAAGTCTTATAGGATTCGTGCAGGTTTTTTTAACCCTAAAAATGGCTTGGCAGAATGGGCCAGTGGTCTAACATCAGTAAATAGACGAGTTCTGTGTATGCATCCAGTTTGATGCCCGTTTAACTTATTAATTGTGCACAGTTCTATAATACTACAGGTAAATATATTTACAATCTAGTAAATTAGAGGCATCAAAATACTTTGTTGCATATTTTAGTTTTGTAATGAAGTCTCTTTGGGTGCTCATTCATTTTCAAGGAGATCTAGCAATGTGGAGTATGTAAGTTCTGCAAAGTCTCAAACTTATTTAAAGCAGAAAATAACTCTTCTGCTGAAATCATTTAGATGGCTGAAAGGATTGTCTTGACACAAGTTTAGGAAAAAATTGTTTGAACAGAAATCAGACATGGGAAGTTTTGCTGAAGGGAGATGTTTGAAGCAACTGAAAAGTATAATTGGAAATAGCATTTTAGCATTCTATTTGTCTGTGGTCCCTGTACTTACTATATACACTAAATAAAAGGCCCGGGGATGAACAAAAATTGGAACAAAGGGTTCATCAAGCTTGTGACTTCTGCTGAAACTACAGTTTCTCTAGTTTAGTGCACTTGCCCCAGAAAAGGGTAAGCAAACGTAACAAGGCAGTTAAAAAGATACTGTTCTATGTTGAATATTTGTAGTTTGTTGTCGCAGGATATTGAAACAGAATTTTAAGATGGCATAAAGGGAGGAGGGAGAAATCACTTACATGAATAATCTCAGAGGAAAGCTAAGTGCTGTCTATAATACGTAAGATTACCAGCAGCAGAAAGGAAGAAACTTTACTATTTTATTTGGATGCTTTTGTACCTTCCTTTGAAGCATACGTATTGGCCACTATCTAAAAGTACTTTTTAGACCATTGGCCTTTCAGTAGGGGAACATTGCATTCTAAAATGGTATTAAATTGGAACTATGACCTTTTGGGGGGAGGGGGGGAGTTGAATAGAAGTGTGTGGTTAGCACTCTGGCAGTATTGGCCTCCCATTACAGATTGTTCTGGGACACAGGACAGAACAATATGGGCACCATCCTTTTTTCCCTTCCCTCCATTTCAGCTAGAAATAACTTTACATTACAATCCCTTGTGAGTTATAAAATCTTTTATTTACTTCATCTTACTAAGAGCTGACTTAAGGTACTTGTGGGGCTTATGTGGAAATGTATTTCAAAATGTTATATGGAGCTAGGACTAATCAGTTCTTTTTCTTTGTAGTTACACCTTTAATGGAGCTGAAGCCTAATGCTGGAAGTGACAGGGCATGGGTTTGGAACACACATGCTGACTTTGCAGATGAAAGCCCTAAACCTGAACTTTTGGCAATCCGGTTCCTAAATGCAGAAAGTGAGTGATGGCACAAGATCAGTTTCTTTTGATACTATACTATCTGCTTTAGGAAGTAACCTTGGGCCATTTAATACTGCACAGTATTCTACAGTAAATGTATGAAAGTAGTTACCACTACCTTTTGTAGCTCCCATGGTAGAAAAGAATAAATATTCCCTGTCTTTTTAAAGAATCTATCCCACTGGCTGTAAGCACTCAAAATGGGATGAGGGGAGAAAAAAGCCTCATTTGTCCATAGAAAGCCACCCTAATATTTGTCTAGGACAGTCCCTTCTCTCTAAATAGTACTGCAGCAGAAATAATTCAGAGTGCAACTGGTTAATTAGTAATGCTCTGAATATGTAGATAAATAGAGCAGTTATCCTCCACCTTCCATCCAACACCATCTTTATAACTTTCTTGGTGTGTGGGGTTTTTTTGGGTTTTTTTGGGCGGGGTGGGGGGGTTGCCTTGATAAGTGTGCTGACACTTTGTTTTCAAGAGAGCTTCTTAGTGTTTCCAAATAATTTTAATACAATATAACTCCAGGACTTCAACCAGTGTATTCACCTTACTTTCATTAATTACCTCAACTTCATGTTTTAATGAAGATTAAATTTGTGGCAGTGGTTCTCAAATGTGTGGTTTGTTTTGTTTGTTTGTTTGTTTGTTTTCACGGACCACTTGAAAATTACTGAGGGTCTCAGCGGACCACTTAATGATCTTTCCAAATGTCATTTGTACCGTTAGCTAACTATTGTAAAGCGCTTTGGATAAAAGCGCTATATTTAAAAAAAAAAAAAAAAAAAACCCAACCTTTAACGTTTTTTGTTCTACAAATAAAAGCGCACAACTCCTATTTTAATATCAGTAGTCTTACCTTTCTAATGTGATGGATGTGCCCTCTCTCCCCTGCTGCAGCAGCCTCTGAGCTGGGGCTGGGAAGGAGGGCCGTTTCTCCCTGGCAGCCACAGCCCTGGAGCTGGGGAAGTCTCCTCTTTCTCTGGCCGCCGCTGCCCTGCACGTCCCAAATTCCCACTGCCCTTTCCCACTTACCCTCTGTTTCCCCCAAGGCCACCACCTCACCTTACATGTGTGTCTTCTCCAGGGTCCAGGCACCTAATTAGTGGAGCCATGCCTGTGCAGCTCCACTAATTAGGTGGGTGGCCCTTTATTTTCTTGTGTGCGGCCACCCAGGCACAAACCTTAGAGGGATCTATCCGCGGACCACCTGAATGGAGTTTGCAGACCACAGTTTGAGAACCTCTGATTTGTGACCTTACAAATACTGTATGGAAATTATTACCTTGTATTAAATCTTTCATTCAGGCGCATCTCCCTTAGAATCACATACTTTACTGACTGCTACACTGAAAAAGTACTAGGTGTTAATATCCATTTGTCTCTTCCTTCTAACATATCAAATGAAATATCCTCTAAGTGGAATATGGTAATCCTAACAACCACGGTTAACTTGGACGATAGGTTATAGTAAATCTTTCTAGACTAAAGTTTATTTAAAGTTATATATTATTTGCTACAATGCTCCCAAAGGTTAGTATAGTTTGACCATTCAGAGAGATGGTGCAAGATTCTGGTTCTGTTATTTTATGTTAATGAAAGGCTTTGAGCACTGTGGAGGAATCACACTCCTGTTGAAGGGAGTATCTCATATCTGTGGTCAGAACAGGCAAATTCTCTCATCTATTCAAAATATAAAAACAAATTTGACTGTGCAGTATCTCCTCTAGGTAACTTAGGAGAATAGATGCCATGATTTAGGGAATTAGAGGTGAAATTATTTGTATCTTGGTAGCACCTGAGTACCCCAGCCAGGAGTGGTTAGGGACTATACAGACATAGCATGGAAGCCACTCTCTGCCACAACTACCTTACAAACGCCAAAATAAGTGACGACAAATTGTAGTGGTTTGCCTGGAATTCCCTACATGGAATGCCAGACTGCATTCATTCCTAAATAGAACATGCAAAACTAATTGTATGAGAAATAAAATGAGACTTGGAAAACAAAATGGCTGCCACACTTCTTCCCTTCTCACCACCACCCCCCCCCACCCGATGGCTACTGGGTTAGTGAACTGCTCTCTGGGGCTGCTAAAAGCCCTTCTGCCTGTGACTCAGGCATCCAAGGAGAATCCCATGGTGGCTGCACAACCAGCTTAATCTTTCTCTTCTGGCTCCTGTCTAGTCTAGTGGTAGCTCTTGTAAGGGGTGAAGGACTTCTAGATCCAGCTATTCTCACTAGCCCTTAAGCAGTTAATGCAGCAAACAGTGTGTGACTGTCAAAGACCATTATAACTGCTGGCTTCTTATTGTGCATCCCAGATAACTTTCAGGTTTGCATGTGCCAGTGGGTTAGCCACATTAAAATGTCTAGCTTGGCACATAAGAGGAAGGTAAGATGGTAGTAAACAAAAATACTACCAACATGTTCCATTGCACAGTTGGCACCTTGTGGCCGATCCATATTAACACATGTTGGCAAACAATGTTTTCTTCAGTTTCACCTTTCTAATAAAGCATCCTTTCTTCTTCAGGCAAACTTTCACTGAAACCAAGCCTTCTATTTAAACCCCTGAATCCCCTACCAAAAAAAGTCTACTTAAAAGAATAAGCTTAGGTTTGGGATTTTAACGTTATCTCTGAGTTAGGGAGTGGGGTGACTGAGGGCTTTCATTGCTTCCTTTACACGCTGCCTTGCAGTAGCAGATATGAGGGGATAGAAAGCAAACTATTAGTGGAGTTCCTTCTTGGGTTCATAGACAAAGAACTAAAGTTAAGGTTTAGAGTAGCAGCCGTGTTAGTCTGTATCCGCAAAAAGAACAGGAGTACTTGTGACATCTTAGAGACTAGCAAATTTATTAGAGCATAAGCATGGATCTATGTTTTATGGGAGTGCCTGGGTCATTACACACATTGAATCTATTTCCCTCTGTTAAGTATCCTCACACCTTCTTGTCAACTGTCTAAATGGGCCATCTTGATTATCACTACAAAAATGTTTTTTTTCCTCCTGCTGATAATAGCTCATCTTAATTAGCCTCTTACAGTTTGTATGGCAACTTCCACCTTTTGTGTGTGTGTGTGTGTGTGTGTGTGTACATATATATCTATATCTCTTATTATATGTTCCATTCTGTGCATCTGATGAAGTAGGCTGTAGCCCATGAAAGCTTATGCTCTAATAAATTTGTTAGTCTCTAAGGTGCCACAAGTACTTCTGGTCTTTTTAATTAAAGTTCAGTTTCTGGTCCTGTCAGGGGGTGTCACTATGCACGATGAACTCCCTTTCAAAGAAGCTCTGAAAATCCATGAGGAGGGTGCACACTCCAAAGAGATTCTAAAAAACCTCTGGCTTCATGTTCAGTCTTTAAAAATGTGCATTTTCCTGTGGAGCAATAGTGACCTCAAGTGGCCAGTCATGCTATCTCAATGTGGGCTTATCAAATTATCCTTTCTAGTTCTATTTGAGAGTGACTTGACTGTGGTTATCTGCTTCTCAAATTATTTCAGTTAGAAAGGGTTGGAGGGATGCTTATTGTAATAGGACTGATAGCAGCCATTATCAGAAAGTTTCTATCTTTGAAATGGAACTATTCAGAACCAATCACTTAGACTGAAATGTATTGATGTAGCTTGTCTTCAAAAGAATTCTGGTTAGCTGTAACTTGAACCATGTTACCTGCATCTTTTTATTGATGGCATTGTGTGGTGGTGGTGGTGTTTGGTTTTTGTTTTTGGTTTTTAAAGTACAGTTTGTGCTCATGAAATGGACTGGATTTTCAACTCAGGAGACTGAAATTCTCCCTTCAGGTGCAGTATAGGTAGTGATGGTGCAAACTTGCCGTTCCTCCTTAGCTGTATACTGGCAGAACGATCTCTAGGTGTGAGAAAATAAATGTCAATGGTCCTCTCAGTCCCTGACCTCTGACTGAACAAGAATGTGTGGTAGGTAGACTTCTAATGTGAATGCCTAGTAAGCTTAAAATAGCACTTAGCAGCAGAAGCTTAAGATGAGAACATTGTAGAAAACCCACTCAAAAGTGCAACATGCATTGCTTTCTTTGGAGAGTATAAATAATGAGAAATAATTGAAGCCTGTATACTTAAGATGACTTGAACTAAGATGAAATCCACTAAGTGCATATTTCTAGACTAAAAAGGCAGTCAAACTAACATGTAGAAATGAATTTGTTTCAGGATAAATGTCTTTGTTTCAGAACAAATAGATCTAAAGAATAGAGGCATTGTACATAAAATGTTTCTTCATTACCTTAAATTATTTCTTTCAAACAGATGCACAGAAATTCAAAGCAAAATTTGAAGAATGCAGGAATGAGGTAGACAAGGGAGCAAAGAAGGGTAAGATGTTAATCTTCGCTTGGAATTTAGATGAGTATTGCACTGTTTTGTCCTCCTTTTCCAAGTTTTTAATGTCTATGGTGGGGGCGAGGGAATATCCTTAGATTGCTCATTGTAATATTTGGTGTCTCTTGGCAGACTCACTCTGTGCCTGACTGCAATCTTCAGTCCAGGGGCTTTTTCAGTCTGCTAGAGTAATGGTCCATGGTTTGAGAACTCTTCTTTCCTTGTAGAAGACTTGCAATTGCTCCTGGGACATAATTTTTAGGGCAAATATTATAGAAAGACTTTTCTGTATAAATAATGAAAATATATACTACACTTGAGTAGCAGTTTTACCATACTGATTTTTTTTAAATTATTTAATTTACCTTTGTTCACAAGTAAATACCCCAGTTGCAGGATTATATTTTAAACTAACATTTGAAACTTGGTTCACTTTGTTTAAATTGTAAAGTAACTTTACCAACTTAATTTGATGGTTCTGTATGACACACACACAACACGTATAATGGAGAGAAGCTCTCTGAACAAATATCTTCAGTTTCATATAGAAGATTACTCCTTTAGCGGATAGAATTTCATTCTAAATTTCTAAAGTATAGACTCCTGCTGGTCGGCAATTCAAATGCTTCCGGAAATCTGAGTGGTTTAGGCAATGCAGGGAACTGAATTCCCTTGTAAACTGTAGCCTTAGTATTCTCTCACTCAAGCAAAGCTGTTGGAGTGGCGGGAGAGAGGAGGATAGAGACCTGAATTGCAAATAACTCCTTATTAGAATAAGGATATTGTGTGGAACCAGCCCATCCAATTCCACAAAATACGCCTTGTCAGTAGTTACCCTGTAGCAATCCAAAAAACTGTTCATGAGGGTACTGCAAAGGGTAGCATCCCATTTAGTCAGTAAGCTATGGCCTAGTGTAGTGATTGGGTTTTTTTTGTTTGGTTGGTTTGTTTGCTTTTGTTTTAAAGGAGGGGGAAAGGAGTGAGTCTACTTTCATTTGGCATGGTATGTATCAGCAAGGGAAAAGAAACAGTATGAATCATTTTGGTGTGTGGCAGAGAGTTCAAGGCGTTCAAAAAACACTTCATCTTTATCCTCTTTCAAAAGCCAATTTACACTCTCTTTAGAAAAACAAGTTAATACAGCTTTCCAATTGTTAATTAAATCTACCATACTGTGCGTGTAACTTTTTTTCTTCAAACAATCTCTTAGCAGGCAAAGAGAAAAATGATAGTGCTGACAAAGTTGCTGAGAAATTAGAAGAGCTTTCTGTAAAGGAAGAGAGCAAAAAATCTGAGAAGAAAGAAGAGACCAAGGAAAAAATTGAAGAGAAGCAATAAATCATCTTGGGCCTTGTGTTTTTTTCCTTAATTTTTTTTTTAATTTTTACAAGGGACTTTATAAAGAACTGAATTCCAACATTCAGATTGTTTTTTCTAAGCTTTTGCCCTTTTGAAGATGTCTTCAGAAAATCCATTCCCCAGTCATGAAAATGTACTGTGCTAACTTTCTTTTCCATAGTGGAAACACTTATTTATAGTCATCCAAAAGAGTGAATAAAACAAATTTGAAAACAGCATCAAAGGACAGAACTGAGTTTTCTGTACACTTCAAACACTTGTGACTATAATTCTTGCACTTGGTGTTTACATATTTGAGGGTGCGTATCTCCATATAAGTGATGTAATCAGATTAGATTAAGTGCATTTTAATCCTTCCTGTTGGTAAAATTATGCAGACATTTCTTGTATGTTAAGTTAAATTAGTAGACTTAAGCAGGCCTCTTACACCAGTTTTGGTTGTTTGTGTTTGCTAATTGAGGATTGTTCCTGCTTGACAGGGTACCTACAGTTTTCTTTAGCAGACCACTATGTCTGTTGCTTCCTAGAAGGCTATAGTGCCACAGAATTCTGGATAGTAGAATTTATTATTCTCCTGGCACAACTCCACTGGTATGATGGCCGCTTATGGCAGACAGTAGTGGAAAAGGATATCCTTTGAACTAGCATTGGATGTAATTTAATACAGTCTCATGTAGGTTTTCATTACAAAAGATAAGTAGGAAGCTACTTTTTAAAAGTCTTAATGACTTTCAAAAGCTCTTTTAACCATGCTAAAGGATCAAGAGTGCTGTTTGTGTTAGAAAACAACTTATAAAACCTACTTATATATTGTAGATAGGACCATAGATCACTCATGATGTGCCATTCACTGACTCTTAAGGAAGTACATTTTTTTTTTTTTAATATATATATCTACTTAATGTTAGGGATGCATCTAACCTCGTTAGACAACATGCCATGGAGCTCCTCAAATCAGAGCTTCCCATGTTTTTGCTGTGTGCCCCACCACCACAATGTGAGTGGCGTAAGAGGGTCGCCTACTCCTGCCCATCCAGGACAGAAAGTGACTCACTGAGACAAGCAGATGGCAGGACCCAGCTGGACATCCCTGGAGAAGCCCATAGCAGAGTGAACCAGGGGTTCTCACCCTCCCTTTCATTCCTGCAGGGCTATGGCTTTCTGGCTGAGTGCAGGGCAGCAAACAAGGGAATCCTCAGGAAGACTGCAGTGGTCAGTGATGCATGGAAAGCAGCAGGCTATGGGTGGGGCTGCATGTACTCTCTCTTGCCCCAAACCTCCCTGTATGCTCTCCCTAGCCTGGACATCTGGAGCCCCTTGCCCCAATTGTCACACCCCCAGATAACCTCCTCCCACAGTTTGAAATACAATGGTGTAAGCAATACACTCCAACAGTCACTTTCTAAATTTGGCACTGATGTGTTCAGAACTTGCAATCACTTTACCAGAATTTGTGGAGTTATAAAATACTTGCATTTTAGAAAAGTATGAGGAGGTCCTAATACTACTACAAAAATATTAAACCTATAATTTGAATATGCAAGATGGAATATAATGTTAATATGCTCTTTAAATGGGAATAAGTATTATGGTTCAAGCTGCTCCCTTAACAGTGGTTATTAGCAATAGATCTTAGTTTCTAACTACTGCTAGAGTTTTGGAAGACTTAAACCAGGGTAGAAAACCAACAAAAAGCCTTTTCATTCAGTAAATGTCTTGTTGTTTTTGTTTTTTTGGTAGACAAATTTCCTTGTATAAAGATTAACACAACTATCAGTAAAACAATCTAGCCTTTCTAAACTGTAAAGGTGTGATGACCAATAATATCTAAAAGAGGGAACCGAATGTTGGTAAAGAGGGTCTAAAAGCCTGCTGACTTCCCTCCACATAGATTCTTCCATTTATTAAATTTAAATTCTCCAAGACAAGACAAACTACATGGAAAATGAGCATTAAATATGCTTTAAATTTATGTAAATTGATCAAATCTGGAACTATAAAGAAGGTACTCCATTTTATATTAAAGGGAAAAAATAAACTTTTGACATGAGCAAAGTTCATTTCTCTTCCTCTATTACTAGCACAGCAGATTTTCACAAGTACTATCTGGTGTGAGATTTGCCCCTTCCAAACACCAGATACATAAATCAAATGTTTTAGAATTATAAAGATCCTAGGGAATAAAACAAATACCTCAGCTGTCTCCTCCGTAAGGGATCTCAGCAGCATGATGTGTTTGATATTTGTGTTTTTGATTTAAAATAGTATTGTATGTTTCCAAATACTTAATTTTACTGCCATCTCAATGTAAAAGCCAAAATGTTATGTATTCATGAAAGCCACTGTAGATTTAAATGGAAGCTGACAAGCAATGTTTTTAAATTTGTTAAAGGGGAGGTGAAGTTTACAAATCTAATTTCAAAATAAACTATACATTAAATTTTTTCATTTAAAAGATTTGCTTTTTTTATTTAAAAAAACAACAAAACCATGTTTTGGAAATGCAGACAATAGATTATGCTACTGCATAAGAAGCAGAAAACGGGCCATTCTAGTTTTGCTGTTGAGCCTGACTGCAAAAAATTAATACTCATGTATACTTCATTTTTTTTAACCTGTTAATCCCAGGTATTGTTACAATTAAAATAAATTGTCATTACTTCATTGTATGATTTTCAGTCACTCATGCATGTGTGCTTAGTTTTATTGGCTTGATAGTTTTACCCTACTGTTCAGATGAATTGATTCAGGCTTGTACTTCATGGGCCATATTCCTCCTTAGTGAAAGTCCATTAGTATGATTTTTTCCCTAGGCCTTTGTGTAGTGCTCATGGATTGTTAGTCTTCTCATTGCTTCCTCTGTTTTCCAAGTGAACACCTAAAACAATTTCTGTGGAAAAGCATTTCAAAGAAAAGTTAATGGGTTGTTTTTTGTTTTTTTTTAAATTAAACAAACATTACTACTTTAAAAAACAAAGTATCGCAATCTATTGGGCTGCTGTTCTATAAATAGAAAAGCAAGAAGTGGTTTAAAAATGGATCTTAACATAAAAATTAGACTTGAAAAAGAATCTAAGTTTAGTATAGAAAACTTTGTTTAGCTTTCATAAACTCAAGATGTTGGCTACTGTGTTCTCAAGATGTTTTTCCGTTTGATTTATTTCCCCTGCCCTTTTACGACAGTATTGCTCACTGTTGGTAGTTTCAGGTTTGTCAAAGTCAGATTCAAGACTCTCAAAATTTCAGACCACTTTGTTTATTAGCAAAGCACTTTGCCAGTGCACCCAGATATGTGAGCCTCCTGCAAAAGCTCAAGCTAACTTATTTAAACAGATAAGGGAAAGCCAATTTAACATAAGAGACAAAAGGAAGCAGCAACTGACAAATACACATACATATCTTATTTGCATACTAACATTTACCAATCTCCTAGCTCAGTAGGAGCTCTAAGTTAGTTAGTTTGAGGACCCATTGTCTCACACTCCTTAATGTTTCTCTTCCTGACAACTATATTTCAACAAACCCTTCAAGCAGCATTTCTTTAATGAATTATACTGCAGATCTCTAACCTTAAGATTAGTGTTCTAGATTTGTTTATATTACCCACTTAATGAGCTTCTAAAGGGACAGTATTGACAAAAGCTTGTATAAATGTTTTCCCTATATACGTTTAGGAATCTGCATCAGAGGACTTAAACTACATATCGTATTAGTATAGTAATACGATGTATGGAATTAGAGCTCAGAATTTCACAAGAATGGATGTCTTAGTTATGATATGTTGGGCAAATATAGTGGAATAGTAACTCATTCTTGTATCTGTAGCAGTATCTAGTTGAATTACCACATCAAATTGTCAGTTACAAAACTGCAGGTATGGAGATGGGAGTAACACAGATTTGCTAAGGAAATATTTTTGAAAGTTCGATTGAGATAATTTAGTGGTTACTTCTATTATGCTTACACTTTCAATCCTAGTGAGGAAATTCACAGGATTCCATTTTTGTATGTTATCAGCTATTTACTCACTCCAACCCCATCTTGCCTCCAGAATATTTAATCCTATTTTATATGAGAATATGTAATATATTGGGGGAGTGGAGGAGTCTCTAAAAATAATGCACCCAAAAGCTACATCAAGGGCAGAACATGCTTAAATTTGTGACTTGCAGAATACTTGCTTGCCTGATTTGCAGAAATTATGCTGTCGCTATGAGCAGAATGGTAACGTTTTTCTTGTTGGGATATAGCAATCAGCTGTTTGGGAGAATGGAGAGAATTAAGGTGTGGGGCTGGTGATAACCCTGTATCCAATTAAGAAACTGCTGAACCCTCTATATGGATTATGGGGGGAGGGGGGGGTTGTGTGTATGTTTTTAAGATCTGCTTACTCCTAAACCTTATCGCTAATAATTTTTTAAAAATGCCTTCACTGTACTTGTTTAAACTTGACCTTTAAATTATTTTGATGTCTGTATTAATGGGTGTGAATTCCTGTAGAAGAGGATCATATTCAGTAAATTTTACTCTCTAAACTCTGTCTGTGCATACCTTAGATAAGGTAGGTACATATTAGAAAATTGCTAATACTGAGCTTCATAAGAAACAACACAAGGTTGCATAAGAACAAGCTACTTGAATATATTAAATACTGGATGCTTAAACATTACAACACAACCCAGACCCCTCACAAAAAATTGTTGTCTTGTCATTATGCCATATTGATGAAAGCTGCTGTCTTACGTAAAGCAGACACTTTCCCAAATGTCATCTCCTGCAAAGACAATTTTTTCTACATAGTAAGGGTGATTTATCCTGTGTCCAACATAAATATAACTAATTTTCTGAATTTGGGGTGTCACTGGGAAATTTTCAGGGCTCTACACACAATGTTGATCAGATATGAGAGTTGCAGATTGAAACAAGACTACAATGCCCGTCTGTTGTATTTTTAAAGCGAACAGTTTAAATACAAATGCTATTTTCAAAGCAGCAATGTAGAGGTCCATGTTGTTTTCCCCCTGCCCCCAACTCTAATTTATGTTTAAATTTGCCTAATTTAGAACTCTTCAGCAGCCGCCTAGAAGATTGGGCACTGCATTTTAGTAGTAGTGGCTGTCTAAGTGGAAGTTTGGAGACTTCAGAGTACTTCAGAAGATTAAGGAATACTCCTACACTGTTCACCACTTCCTCCTTTAGTAACACCTCCTGATTTTATTATTAAGTTATTACTTAGTGAAAAAACCTAGAGAAACTGAGAAGGCTTATCTTAAAAATAGGCCTGTCAAGTAATTAAAAAAAATTAATCGCAATTAATCGTGATTAAAAATAATTGCAATTAATTGCACTGTTAAACAATAATACCATTTATTTAAATTTTGGATGTTTTCTATATTTTCAAATATATTGATATCAATTACAACACAGAATACAAAGTGTACAGTGCTCCCATTGTTTATTTTTGATTACAAGCATTTGCACTTAAAAAAAAGTATATTTCAATTCAGCTAATACAAGTACTGTAGTGCAATCTCTTTATCATGAAAGTTGAACTTACAAATGTAAAATTATGTACAAAAAACAGCATTCAAAAATAAAACTAAAATTTTAGAACCTGCAAGTCCACTCAGTCCTACTTCTTGTTCAGCCAGTCATTCAAACAATTTGCAGGAGATGATGCTGCCCACTTCTTGTCTACAATGTCACCTGAAAGTGAGATCAGGTGTTCTCATGGCACGGTTGTAGCTGGCGTCACAAGATATTTATGTGTCAGATGCACTAAAGATTCATATGTCCCTTCATGCTTTCAACCACCATTTCAGGGGACATGTGTCCATGCTTCTGATGAGTGCTGCTTGATAACAATCCAAAGCAGTGCAAACCGACACATGTTCATTTTCATTATCTGAGTCAGAGGCCACCAGCAGAAGATTCTTTTTTGGTGTTTTGGGTTCTATAGTTTCCACATCAGAGTGTTGCTCTTTTAAGACTTCTGAAAGCATGCTCCACACCTCATCCCCCTCAGATTTTGGAAGGCACTTCATATTTTTAAATCTTGGGTCAAGTGCTGTAGCTATCTTTAGAAATCTCACATTGGTACTTTCTTCGCATTTTGTGAAATCTGCAGTGAAAGTGTTCTTAAAATGAACATGTGCTGGGTCATCATGCGAGACTGCTATAACATGAAAACAGAGTAGGGATCATACAATTCTCTTCCAAGGAGTTCAGTCACAAATTTAATTAACGCATTTTTTTTTTTTAATGAGCATCATCAGCATGGAAGCATGTCCTCTGGAATGGTGGCCAAAACATGAAGGGGCATATGACTGTTTAGCATATCTGGCACGTAAATATCTTGCAATGCCAGCTACAAAAGTGTCATGCAAATGCCTGTTCTCACTTTCTGGTGACATTGTAAATAAAAGGCCAGCATTATCTCCTGTAAATGTAAACAACTTTGTTCGTCTTAGCAATTGGCTGAAGGAGAAGTAGGATTGAGTGGACTTGTAGGCTCTGAAGTTTTACATTTTGCATTTGAGTGCAGTTATGTAACAAAAATCTACATTTGTAAGTTGCACTTTCACAACAAAGATTGCTTTCTAAACTACTACATGCCACAAGGGGCCACAGCAATGGTTCCCTCAACCCACCCAGCAATATTGTTAACCTATCCAACTATACTCTTAGCCCAGCAGAAGCAGCTGTCCTATCTCGGGGCCTCTCCTTCTGCCCCTCCACCCCCATGAACATGATACAGTTCTGTGGTGACCTAGAATCCTATTTTCGACGTCTCCGACTCAAGGAATATTTCCAACATACCTCTGAACAACATACTAATCCACAGAGACCTCCCTACCAACACTACAAAAAAGTATTCTAGGTGGACTCCTCCTGAAGGTCGAGATAGCAGACTGGACTTCTACATAGAGTGCTTCCGCCGGCTGAAATTGTGGAAAAGCAGCATCACTTGCCCCATAACCTCAGCCATGCAGAACACAATGCCGTCCACAGCCTCAGAAACAACTCTGACATCATAATCAAAAAGGCTGACAAAGGAGGTGCTGTTGTCATCATGAATAGGTCGGAATATGAACAAGAGGCTGCTCGGCAGCTCTCCAACACCACTTTCTACAAGCCATTACCCTCTGATCCCACTGAGAGTTACTAAAAGAAACTATAGCATTTGCTCAAGAAACTCCCTGAAAAAGCACAAGATCAAATCCGCACAGACACACCCCTGGAACCCCGACCTGGGATATTCTATCTACTACCCAAGATCCATAAACCTGGAAATCCTGGGCACCCTATCATCTCAGGCATTGGCACCCTGACAGCAGGATTGTCTGGCTATGTAGACTCCTTCCTCAGGCCTTATGCTACCAGCACTCCCAGCTACCTTTGAGACACCACTGACTTCCTGAGGAAACTACAATCCATCGGTGATCTTCCTGATAACACCATCCTGGCCACTATGGATGTAGAAGCCCTCTACACCAACATTCCACACAAAGATGGACTACAAGCTGTCAAGAGCACTATCCCCGATAATGTCACGGCTAACCTGGTGGCTGGACTTTGTCCTTACCCATAACTATTTTACATTTGGGGACAATGTATACCTTCAAATCAGCGGCACTGCTATGGGTACCCGCATGGCCCCACAGTATGCCAACATTTTTATGGCTGACTTAGAACAACGCTTCCTCAGCTCTCGTCCCCTAACGCCCCTACTCTACTTGCGCTATATTGATGATATCTTCATCATCTGGACCCATGGAAAAGAAGCCCTTGAGGAATTCCACCATGATTTCAACAATTTCCATCCCACCATCAACCTCAGCCTGGTCCAGTCCACACAAGAGATCCACTTCCTGGACACTACAGTGCTAATAAACGATGGTCACATAACCACCACCCTATACCGGAAACCTACTGACTGCTATTCCTACCTACATGCCTCCAGCTTTCACCCTGACCACACCACACGATCCATTGTCTACAGCCAAGCTCTGAGATACAACCGCATTTGCTCCAACCCCTCAGACAGAGACAAACACCTAAAGATCTCTATCAAGCATTCTTACAACTACAATACCCACCTGCGGAAGTGAAGAAACAGATTGATAGAGCCAGAAGAGTTCCCAGAAGTCACCTACTACAGGACAGGCCTAACAAAGAAAATAACAGAACGCCACTAGCCGTCACCTTCAGCCCCCAACTAAAACCCCTCCAACGCATTATTAAGGATCTACAACCTATCCTGAAGGATGACCCAACACTCTCACAAATCTTGGGAGACAGGCCAGTCCTTGCCTACAGACCGCCCCCCGACCTGAAGCAAATACTCACCAGCAACCACATACCACACAACAGAACCACTAACCTAGGAACCTATCCTTGCAACAAAGCCCGTTGCCAACTGTGCCCACATATCTATCCAGGGGACACCATCACAGGGCCTAATAACATCAGCCACGCTATCAGAGGCTCGTTAACCTGCACATCCACCAATGTGATATGTGCCAGCAATGCCCCTCTGCCATGTACATTGGTCAAATTGGACAGTCTCTACGTAAAAGAATAAATGGACACAAATCAGATGTCAAGAATTATAACATTCATAAACCAGTCGGAGAACACTTCAATCTCTCTGGTCACGCGATTACAGACATGAAAGTTGCGATATTACAACAAAAAAACTTCAAATCCAGACTCCAGCAAGAGACTGCTGAATTGGAATTCATTTGCAAATTGGATACAATTAACTTAGGCTTGAATAGAGACTGGGAGTGGCTAAGTCATTATGCAAGGTAACCTATTTCCCCTTGTTTTTTCCTCCCCCCCTCCCCCCCCCTCAACTTTCTTGTTAAACCCTGGATTTGTGCTGGAAATGGCCCACCTTGATTATCATACACATTGTAAGGAGAGTGATCACTTTAGATAAGCTATTACCAGCAGGAGAGTGGGGTGGGGGGAGGTATTTTTTCATGCTTTGTGTGTATAAAAAGATCTTCTACACTTTCCACAGTACGCATCGGATGAAGTGAGCTGTAGCTCATGAAAGCTTATGCTCAAATAAATTGGTTAGACTCTAAGGTGCCACAAGTACTCCTTTTCTTTTTGCGACTACAGTACTTGTATGAGGTGAACTGAAAAATTTTTTGTTTACAAATATTTGCACTGTGAAAATTATCAAAAAAAATACACTTTGATTTCAATTACAATAGAATACAATATATATGAAAATGTAGAAAAATGTCCAAAATATTTAATACATTTTAAGTGGTATTCTATTTAACAGTGCTATTAATTGTGATTAATTTTTTTGAGTTAATCATGTGAGTTAACTGCAATTAATTAACAGCCCTAATTAAAACTCTTTTGGATACCTTTAGAGATGTAAAATCAAATTCTGTTCTAAGAGGGTGCAGAAAGAAAGTTGCTAGCTGATACTCTGAGATTTCATAATTGTACATGAGAAATTAATTATTTATAACTACCAAAGTAGAATTAGAGGCTCTGGTTGGTAGTGCTGTATGCTGCTATGCAGCAGTCTTGGGTTTAACTCCTTGTCCTTGTCTCTTATTCCTCAGGCTCCCATGGGTTTTGTGTGCTGCATAGATAGACAGCAAGCATGTTGCTTAAAAGCTTCCCTCTATCCAATTGAAATGTGACACTGAAAGGTGTGCAGTCCCGTTTGCATATGCAGCTTCATCTCAATCTTATCTGATCAAATTGATCTATTTCTGAAGGGGGAGGATGGTAAATTTTGAAATACTATAGTGATGGATAGTATAAGTCTCACCAAAGGGAACCTCCTGGTCATTACACTTCCTCCACTCATCTCACTTCTCTAAAAAGAGGAAGAGTTACAAATTTAGCCAAATGCTTCTCCTGGAGCTGCCTTATACTCAAGGAAGAGCTTCAGTTCAGGTGTGCGGGGAGGGCAGGTGAATTGACTGAATTACTTTAAACTGCTGCACCTTATTTGTAATCAAGAGCAAGTTTTTTTTTTTTTTTTTTTAAAGCCTCTGGGAATCTGCTCTTGGGATTGCTCTTTTAAAGCCTGCGGGAATGCTTTTGATTTCTTACTGGGATATCAGGTATGTATTTGGCCTCTTACAATGGGCAATATTAATATTCACCTGACCAAAATTGGGATGTTTAGTTTCTAGCTACCAGTGTAGCTGTGCTAGTGCTAGCCTCTAATGTAGAGAAGGAAAGCTGCTATTTGTCGAGGTGCAGTGTACTCCTGGTTGAAGCAAGGTAAGCTCTACCAGTATACATTGTGATCTATACGAAGGGTATGCATTGGTGCAGCTATAACTTTAGCTGGTCAGTGATGATTAGAATGGAAGCAAATATCCAGTGTAAACAAGACTCTAGATATTTTTTTAACTTATAAAATCCTAAATAGCCTTGCACCTAACAGATTACCTCTCTCCCCATGTGATACTGGTTCCACTGTGACCAGTGAGGGTACTTGAGCTTGAACCCCTTTAATATGAAGCAGAGGGAGCTGCTCACAGCAACATTCTCTGCATAGAACTGTGTGGCAAACTTTCTGCTCTGTCACCTTCAATCACATCATATTTGTGCCCCCCTTACTGCACTGGATGAAACCCCTTTAAACAACAGAAGAGCAAACAACACAATTCTGGGTTAATTAAATCATTAATGCAACAACTAATTAAACTTCCAGGACACTCAATTAGCAGTTGTTTGAATACTAAAGACCATGATTCCTGGTTCAACAGTAAATCAAACTTGGGTCTGTGGTGCTGGTGTTCTTCATGAGGGACCCTAATCCTGCAAGCTGTTTGGCATAGAAAGCCCCCTCTATGGAGAGCCCTGCTGAGTTCCATGGGACCCTTGCAGAGGCTTGTCCATGAGCAGTAGCCCACAGTACCGAGGCAACAGTATTTGATACGAAAGTCTGGATTGTGTTGTGCAGCCCGATAACTGACTAACTTCAGCTTTTGAATGTCATGAAAAAGTCCCTTGGAATTTAAGCCAATAGGGTTCTCTAGAAATAGTTACATCGACCCCTTTCCACGTTGGTTCAAAAAGCCTCTCCATCCCAAGAGCGGGAATACAGGTGTCTACTGAATGCTGAAGGATGGGTTAAAAAAAATTCTGTGGAACAATTATCAATTCGATAGGACATAAGGGATGAGCGTGGTAGGCACTTGCGTGTGTGGTGGCTTAATCTGCAGCTCCAGGCCTGTTTGTATTGTGTCCACCGCACGTTTGTGGCTTGCCTTGTAGCCTCTGTTGTGCAGATCGTAAAGCCTGTGCCTTGAGCTGCCTCTGTTTGCGCTGCAGGTTTGAACGTGCGTGTCTGTCCGCTGCGTGGCCGTGGTCCTGTCTGTCTTCATTCTTTGCGTGGGGCGGTTCTCGCTGAGCAGTTCTACCTTAAGGGGCTGGTTGACATCAGCTGAGTGGGCTGGCCTGTGTGGGTGGGATTTCCTGTGCTGGAGGTCAGCTGTTCTCAATCCCTCTTTCTCACTCCCTTTCTCTCTGTCTCGTCCCTTCTTTTCCCCCCCGCTCCCTGCCTTGCCTCTGCATTGGAGGGTCCTCGCATCTTTCTCTCTCTCCCCCCCTCCCCTCCCTCCCCGGCGCCTCTTGGGTTGCAGTGCACAGTGATGTGTTAACTACAGGATGCCCAGCAGCACTGGAAAGAGGTTTAAACCTACTAAATACATCCCTGTCTCCACAGCAGCTGCCTTATTAGTGGGTTCGACTACTTTATTTTTTGTTTTCACGTAAGTAAAGCCGAGCTTTTCTCCCTGGAGGGTTTGGAATGGGGGGCTCCGGGGGGGCTGGCTGGGGGCAGTTGGGCGGGGGCTGGGTTTGGGCTTGCAGGGTCTGGGCTGCTGGGGGTGGGTTCGCGGCTTGACAGCTCCTCAAGGCCCTGGCGCTGCTGCTCCGGCTCTCCCCCCGCCTTTTGCCATCCCCTCCCTGGCTTCGGTTTGCAGAGGTTTGTTCTATTTCCCCAGCATAAAAATGTGTCTCCCCCCCCGTTGGGGGGTTTATTTGCCATGAAATGGTGGCTCTCCCAGACTCTGGCCGCTGCTGTCTGTGCACACCAAAGGCGCCAATTAACTACCCTCCTCTTCCCCTTATATGCAAATAGAGTCCATTTATGTGTGTGTGTGAGAGAGAGAAACAGATCTGCAGAGGTAAAATGCTTTTGTGCCATTAGCAGTGAAATCTGGCCAAAGTCTGTGGATGTTAGGGGGATGGGGGGGAAGGGGGAAGAGAGAGAAGTGGCCTTTTGTATTGAAAATCTCATGGGTTTTTGTTTTCTGTTTTTTTTGTTTGTTTGTTTATTGGTTTTCTTTAAGGGGACGGGGATTCTTCTGAGACGCTGATAATCATTGATGTATCTTTTTTTTATATAACTGTCCCTGAAGCTTCAGAATCTGATATACAGACTTAGGTTTTGGTTTGTGGTGTTTCTGCCCCCTCCCGCCCCCCAGCAAATCTTTCTTTTGCTCATTTCTTCTCCCCTCCCCCCATTAGATGCAAAATTATGCTCTGGCTCCGAAGACACTGGCTTGCAGCTCTCCAGTAGTCATATTAATATGTGAGTCGTGTCCTGCTTTAGCTCTTTCCCTTTTTCTTTATGTTAAATTGAGTTAGAGAGTATTAACCCCCCCCCTTTTTTTTTTTTTTTTTTTTTTTTTTGCTTGAAATACTGGAGTTTGCTTGCAAAGGCATTGGTATATATTTTAAGCAGAGGTTGCAATAACTTAATTCAAGTGTGTGTGTTCCAAACTGTCTTCATGGGTTTGTTGTAGTTGATTGAAATGTGCTTCCATGAATATTCTCTCTCTCCTAGAAATGAAAAGCTTTTTACATGGATATTAACTAGAAGATTCATGCTTCCTTGCTTTATTTTGAAACTTTGTTTGTATGTATCCTGTTTTGTCATGGTTGAATTTTAAATTGAGCCCAGGAAATCTGTCAGCACTGCAAGATTGCCATTTAACAGTGGGAGTATACTCTTGTCTGCTATCGGGTTTATATTGGCTGTGATATGATTTTCAATACTGTACTGTACCAGCAGTTTAGGGTGTTCATTAGCCTTTTAGAGTAATCTTAATTTAGAATTTTAGAATAAGATACAAATATTGGTTATATTGTATTTTTGAAGGAGCTTTTGACGATGGCACACATGCCGTTGACCAAATCATTCTTTATTTTTATTAGTGCTTTCGGTTTAAAGAAATTGCCAGCTTTAATCCGATGAAGTGAGCTGTAGCTCACGAAAGCTTATGCTCAAATAAATTGGTTAGTCTCTAAGGTGCCACAAGTCCTCCTTTTCTTTTAGCTTTAATCCTGTACTTCCTTGTGACTGTCACTCTAAAAATTGCTGCTAGCTTTACAGGCCTGCCATTCATCATTTGAGTATCTAATTATAGTTGGCTGTACACGGACAGACATGAGACACAGGTTGGTTTATGTGGTAGGTTTGGTTCGGTTATTTCAGACTGACAGTGTGTGGCTTTTAAGAAGTCTTCATCGTTCTGTGACCTTGAACCTTACATACTAATAGTTTCTGTGATGTTCAGTTCTAATCATTGAGGGTTCAGGGGAAGAAAGCGTACTGTGACTCTTGCACGAAGTATGCTTGCAACTTAAATGATTTCTCGGTACTACCATAATGTTTCACTGTATCATAAGCAACAGATGTATACAAAGGAATATGACTATTCCTTTGGAAGTATGAGTATCTATTGAGTTGAATAAGAGACTTTGAACGCAGTGCTGCAAATGGTCGATGACTAAATGTCTTCCAATGCACTTTGCTTTTTCTGAGAATAGTTCTAGTCCCACATCACCCTTGCCTGCTGTTGTGAAGTCTTGATTTATAACAGGAGTAGCAAGTAGGTGTGAATGGACAGGGCCTTAGATTTGTCACTTGCCAGACCAACACTTGCACAAACAAGATCTGTTCAAGAATTGGTTTTCCATCTTCCACTAGCTTTTCAATAAATATTTTTCTTGTAATACAAACAAGTTGTTTGACTTGCATTGGGTAAGTCAAGGTAGAGTCCATGTTTGGTTTCTCCAACAACTTTCTCTCTCTACCTTAGTAGCTTGGTTTACAGATTTTGGCAGCATCTCTGCAAGGCTGGGATTGTGAACCAGATCTTCTTCTCCATTGACTTCAGTGAAGCCCTGATTTACACCAGCTGAGGAACTGGTCCTAAATGGTTAAGCCTTAGCAGGATTGAATTGTATTCATGACAATCATAACATGAATATGTTATCAGCTGGAAGGGTCCAGTTTTAAGATTTAGCAACACTCACTATTTCCTTATTTAAAACTTTCAATTCTTAAGGCAGATATTCGTGTGACATGAACTTCAGTGCCCTAGCAAGACCGACTAATTCATTGAGGTCATTCTTGTGTATTACACCAAGTTAGCATATGAATCTGTAGGACGCTCTAATCAGGATCTTAATCTTTCTTATGTTGGGAATCTAATAATTAAGATAATCCAACTCTGGTTAAATATGAAAATACTTTACCTAGCTACCTATCACTTCCAAGCCACTTACTGAACTACTATACAGAGAATACTGAAAACACTTGAGAGTAACTGTACTCTTATGAAAAGTGCTGAGAATGTGAATGGGACCACTCACGTGTGTAAGTGCTTGCAAGTTTAAGCCTTATGTCATTAGTAAATGTTTTCCTCCCCATGAAAAGCTCTTTACATTTTAAAAATGAAGGCCAGTCTAAGCTTTTTACTAATTGAATTTTTATTTTTAGCCTTTTGTCTGAAAACTTTGCTAAATCATAAATTGGTAGCAATTAAAGATCATTTGAAATACATACTACATAGACATTGGCATTAGCGTTATTCCATGGTGCTGCTAATCGATGGTGCTCTTATGATTTTAATTCACACAAATTCCATTATGGATTTTTTTTTCACTACTTTTTTCACCAAGACGTGGGAATCTTCTTGTGTGTCCTCTTTTGGGGAGAGTTAAATTTGTTAGTAATCAAGGAATTTGACTGAATATTGCACTTCTGTGCCCTTAATTCTTCAAAGTATATTGCTTCAATAATAAATATGAGCATTCCAAGAGGTGGTCTAATTCAGTCCCATAAAAGACTGGTACAATGTAATTAAATCTAACATTTTATTCAAAAATGATTAGTATTCACAGTTGTGGGTTTTTTTGTGTGTGTGTGTTTTTTGTTTTTGTTTTTTTAAATGGATGGGAAAGATGTATTGAGTAACTGCGGCAGGGAAGAATGAAGGGAAAATTTGTTTCTATGTTCAAAAAATCTAGAGTGACCATTTACTTGTAGCAGAAATTCTGTTACCTCTTTCTTCAACATGCTTTCTTCAAATTGCTGTCATTTTTGGCAACAGAATACAATATTTTTATCTTAACTTATCTTTCATGGAGGATGGGGGTTTATGCCTCTGACCACAGACTACCATGGTGTAAACATGGGGATGTTCAACCAAAGAACCAGACTTCTGCCATGAACTCTCACCCCTTTATGTATTTGCAATTGCATAATTGCAGTTAAACAGTTAAGGGTTTTGTACTTTACTAAAAGTGTGTGTGCTGTAAATGCACACCTGCATACAGTGAAATGTGATTCTGTAGAGAACAGAATGGAAAGAGAAAGATAACCAATCTTTTTTTTTTTTTTGCCACTTGTTGCAGTTTTTAGTACTGAATGATTTGAACTTGTGGATTTTTAGTCTGGTATCTGTGATCATAAGAATTGCAGGTAGCACAATATGCTAGGAATGCAGGGCCTTAAACAAAAGTGTGGCAATACATGTAAGTGCAGAGAAGTTAGGAAAAGCTTTGAGTTCTCCCACTGAATCATAGAATATCAGGGTTGGAAGGGACCTCAGGAGGTCATCTAGTCCAACCCCCTGCTCAAAGCAGGACCAATCCCCAATTTTTGCCCCAGATCCCTAAATGACCCCCCCCCCCAAGGATTGAACTCTCAATCCTGGGTTTAGCAGGCCAATGCTCAAACCACTGAGCTATCCCTCCCCCCCCATGTCAGAAATTTCTGGAGGTTCCACTTACTGAAATGGAATGCTGGTTCTAGGACCATTCTGTGACTCAAACACCTTTTAAATCATGGCAGGAACATGAACCTTAATAGAGAGACGTTGCAGAAATGGTCTCGCGGAGATCACGGGAGGCAGCAAAAAGTCCCTTCTGTAATAAAACTTGTATATTGGGGTTTAAACAAGGTTAATAAAACGGGAGAACTTTTAGTAAAGAGAAAATTCAAAAAGTGGAAACTCGTTCAATAAATTTTAAAGATAAGACTTCAGCTTGTTTTTTATAGAGAGGAAGTAAATGGAATGTACTCATAGGTGCATGCAACAGACATTCTGGGGTTGCAGTCTGTGACTCGGGACCTTTTTTTACAGGACCATCCCAGAGAAAATAGACTTAAAGACTAATAGGTGTGCAAGGAGAGAGAAATTGAAGATTAGTCACAGTAGGAGTGAAAAGAAAATAGTGACCATCTGAGTTAGAGATGGAGGGAAAACACTGTTAAAATGTGGAGTTCTACCTCTAAAAGCTGTGAAAGTGCTTAAACTAATTAGTGGCTTAATGTTCTCAGTGAGAAGTCCTCTTATGGAATTCACTTCTCTGTCTGGTTAATAACCTAGTAATTGCTTTTTGCAGAAAACTTAAATTGTTTTCTAAAAATGTTCTGTGAAAAATTGATTTGGTTTTTCCTCCCTCTCCCTCTGGCAAATGGGAAGAAGGGGAAAATACAGTTTTGAACAAGTCTTCCACAAATTTTCACTTGTCTGAAAAAATGGTTTAAGATGTTTTGAAATGAAAAATTTCACTCAGCTCTGACCATTTCTAGAGGATGGTGGAAGGTGTAAATGCTGGCTTAGTGTGTAGGTATGTCTCCCTCTAGTGGATTGGCCTCTGCCCAACAGCTTGCTAGGTGCAGCTAAAGGAGTTCTTGGGTATTAGCTCTCCTTTAGCTCACTTGGTAGCAGCTTGTGGTTTTGGTGCTGAAAGTTCCAGATTTACTGCAGCACGGGTGGAAGTTCCTTATCCAAGCTTTGTGTGTCATTTTTCTTCTTTGTTAGCAAAGGTGATAGCTGTTACATTTAATACATAGTTTGAGACACGAAAGGCACATTTTACAAATCTAAAAATAAAAAATGTTTGTCCCCTGCTACCTCTGTATGCCCAAGAGGACAGCTGATGTCGGTTATATGATGCTTGATGAACTCCTTTCTCTCCTCATCCACACAATTTCTTTCAGAAAAAATCCCAAGATCCTGGCACTCAGTGTACTAACAACCTCAGAACTGTTTTGCCTGTCTGGACTGGATTGTGAACTCCTTGAGACTTAAGAATGGCCCTACTGGGTCACACCAAAGGTCCTTCTAGCCCAGTATCCTGTCTTCTGACAGTGGCCAGTGCCAGTTGCCCCAGAGGGAATGAACAGAACAGGTAATAATTAAGTGATCCATCCCCTCTCGCTCATTCCCAGCTTCTGGCAAACGGAGGCTAGGGACACCAAGAGAATGTGTCCTCTAAATGTACATGTGGTGCCCCCCACCTGGTTAGCACTCCATGAATAGTCAAATACAAACACTTCTGCAATACAGTGATTTAAAAAAAGGAGGAATGCTGTTTTGACGGGGATAGACAAGTGGAATTAACAGTCCCACTTCTAAATAGGTCCCCCTCCCCGCCCCCAGGAGAACTGCTGTTGCTATGAGCAAGTTAGCTATTAGCTTTAACTTCAACATTGCAACCGCCTCCCCCAGACAGAGCTCATCAATCATTAGTCTTGAGCACACTGTTTTCTGCACCTTCTTAAGAAAGCATCAAGGATGCTGACTGGAATAAAGTTAACTAAATGTTTAAGCTGCTTAGTTTACTGGCTTTAGAGCTGAATTCTAGCATGCACATTCAGGCCATATCTACACTAGGAAAACAGGGTTAGCAGTGTTTAACACAAGTGAGCTAACGTGTTAGTCTGAGTGTAGACAAACTAGATGTAACTTTAACATGCTAGCTGCGCAAGGGGGAGTTTAAAGTTTACCTTGATCAGTTAACACACATTAACTACAACTTGCCTTATTTACACTAAGATGCTTACATCTTAAAACACCTTTTCCTAATGAAGGTAAGGCCTCAGTGGCAAGTACCTCACTGAGCTGTATGGAGGTTTGGTTGTTAGATCTGATCTTTGGCCCATGTTTTCACTACAAAAAGTGTTCTTACATTGAGACAGTTACCTTGTCTCCAGTAAGATTTTATATGAAGATGTCTGAATGCATCTAGTAGATGCAGATGCTGGATAGGGGGCATAGTTTTTACCTCAATAGAAGCGAATCTAGGTTAACCCTATCTGTTCCTTGTTTCCAGTGAGATTTTTAAGTTGTGATTGCTATCTAGATGAAAAACACACATCTCCTTTTTTGCAATGAAGACAAAGTCTCCGATGTCGTCCTAAGTAAATTTTTTGGCACCACTGTCACTTCAGAATCCGTAAACAGACAGCTAAATAATGACAGTTTCCTATCCTCTGTCCTCCATTGTTTACTTCAAACCAAGAAGCTTGGTAACAGGGATGTCCTCTCATTCCTTCCTTGTCTGAATATTGTTAATTTCCAGAAGCTATCTCCTGCCACACCCTGTTTAGTTTTATTTGTGTAATGGCATTGTCTTATTCAGAATATCCTAAATCTTGTTAGAGAATTTTATACTCTTTGGAAAGAGTTTCCAATATTTCCTCCAGGTTTTTTTAATTTACAACATTGACTTAAAATTCTGATTCTGAACCCAAATATTTTTTTTTCTGAAAAAACCACACCCCTGCCCAATGAAGCTATGCCAGACTAATCCCCAGTATAGATGTAGCTATGTCCAATAGAAGAATGCTGCCATCAACATGGCTCCCGTCGTTCAGGGCTGTGGTTTTCCTACACTGATGGAAAACCCCCTTGTGTTTGTGTAGGCTGCGTCTACACTATGGGTTTATACCCACATAGCTTCAGCGATGTAACTATGCTGGTTATAGTCTGAGTGGTGTAGATGTACCCTTAGGAGGATGCCACCAGTTGCTACACAGCTAAGGTTGTTTTGCTAGGTTAATGTTAAAGGGACACTATACGTTTTTTTTAAAATCAGTTCAGTTTGATAATGTTTTAGCCAGTGCAGTTGCAAGTAATACAAAATTACTAGAAATGGAAGAATTTAGAGAGGAGGGAAACCTGTTTTCCTTTTCAGTTGACTTTGGTTTATAATCAGCTGTTTCCTTGATCATTTGCACCTCTTAGCTCAGTCTATGCTGGTCTCCAGGCCCTGTGCTGTTTACTAATAACAGCTGAAGGTGAAGAGGGAGCAGGTACACAGCGGAGGAAAAAGGGTGGCTCAAGCATGTTGAGTGCTGCTTTTGCACTTCCTGAATCATGCTCTTAAACATCACGGGGGAGCAGAAGGAACCCATTATACGGTTTTTAATTGTTTTCTTTAAATTTGGATATTGTTTAAAAGCTGTTTTATCGGAACACTATTTTTAAATTAGTTTCAAAAGTCAAGCTGACAGTATCCCTTTAACCTGGCTTGTTGGGGGTACCTCTTGCAATGCCTCACCTTCTGGATTCTTCCTGCGTATTTTGAAACACAAATATCAGAAAAACCTGCCTTCGTTAACTGAGGATTTTAAAAGGGAAACTGTGAAATTTCTTAGCTCTTCTGGAAAAAGTACCCTGAATGCTCACTGCTTGTTTGGATGCCATCTTGTCCAGCACACCCAGGAGTGAAGCAGGGACCTCCAGACTAGAGCCCTGTAACCCAAACCAAACCTGATGAGGTTAGACTTCAAGTGTTTGGGTCCAGGTTGGGTGGGAAAACAACAGGTCCTTCTTGGGTTGGGTCATCTCCTTCCTGTGGGTTTGGCACGGCAGTGGCTGAACTGGGCCTGCTTCTGCCGGCCTCTGCCATCTTGCTGTGCTGTGGAGTGAGTGCACCAGGATGTCTCTGCACCTCTCACTTTGCAGTGTGCACAGCAGAGGACAGCAGGAGCAGGGGACTCACCAGCTGCCTTGCTGACCCCACAGCCTGGAGGAGAGCCATGCTAACGCTGGTTTGGGGGAGAGGGGAGGGTCAGATCAGAAAATGACTAGATCCTCTCATGTTGTGTGGGCTTGGGTCTGATCTGGGCCTAAAAGTTAGGCCTGAGTTGCCTTTACTCCAGAGCTAAAAACATGCATCTCTACACTTGAGCTAAACAGTCTCCAGCTATGGGGGTAAGGGCATAACACTCATCCTCTGCAGATCAGGTATAGAGGGAGGGACCAGTAATGTTTGCCAGAGTTACACTCTGACCCCGCAGGCATGGAGAATGAGATCTCAAATTCAGCTGGTATCAAAGTGCATTTGTAAAAGTGTTCTACATAGTTGAAAACTAGATGAAAGCAGCCTCACACCTGTACAATGGATTTATCTGCACCACAAGTTGCACCAGTTTAACAAAAGTTTGTACAAAATTTAGTTAAACTGGTGCAAACCACTGTGTGGACACTTCTATTTGGGTTAAAACTGGCCGTAGCAGTTCAGCTTGCAACTGTGAATTTAGTGATGCAAGCTAAACTAATATAAGCCTGGCTTAAATCAATGTAAGAGTATCCACAACTAAAGCTGCACAAGGTTAACAAAATGGGTGTAAAATAACACCGTTCAGTTTAAAATGGTGCAACTTCCTGTGTAGATTTAAAAAAAAAAAGAGAAATCTTGCTTAATATGAAGTTGAACTTGAAATTAACTCTCCGGCATAATTACTAAACGTTCTAGCCTGAGATGATACTGAGGACAGTCATGTGCATCTGCAAATGTATTGTAAGAGCTTTCCATCTTTTATATTCTGAAAGCCTCTTTAGTGACAGGTTTGTGTTTTTCTTTTGCTTTGTGTGAGTGCGTGATTTCCAGTTGGGAAGATAAATGGAATGACTCTGGAAAAGGTAAGGTCTTTCAGATGGAAATAATCAAGGTGTAAATTTTAAGGCTTTCCAGTGTCTCTGAAATATGTTTATTTGTATCAACCCAAAGAAGTGCCCTTTTAAAAAGGCAAAATAGTGACAGTTTCATTGTGGGTTTATAGGTTCTATAAGATGGCACTTGTCATGGTGAGACACAAATCCAGGCTCTCTCAGTGGTAAAGTCCATTTACCTAGAGTGTGAAAGGTGATTTTTATAATGGAATATAACATGGTTTTATTATAGCCAGTTCCCATGGATTCTATGACTCTTCCTCATGTGGAGTCCAACGGATCTAGCATGCTTGTTTTTCTCTTTTAGGAGCAGAAATCCATTCATGGGCAATAAATGAGCAATGTCTATGATCAGAGTTTATATACTCTTGTGGACTAAGAGGGAAATGGACAAAACATTAGGGCCTCTAAAGGTAAAAGTTTTAATCACAGTTGAAGTCAGTATGCAACACACACGTTTAAATTCCTCATTGACAGTAACATAGCTAACACTTAACATGGTGCTTTTCAGCCATAAACTGTGTAAACAATATTATCCCCATTTTACAGGTAGAGAGATTGAGGCACAAAGGTGATTTGTCCAGTGTGTCACAGTAGAGGCTTGCCTACACAGGGGAAAAAAATTCAGAATAGCTAGTATGGAATAGTTATTAACCTAAACTGCAAAAAGGCACTCTTAGTATGGAATAAGAGAGTATCCACACAGAAATTGATGTGGAATAACTATTATGCTTTAAATATACATCCTAGCTTTTTCATACCAACTTGCCTGTGAATTTTCCATGAAGAGATGGGAACGCTCAGGAACACTGATCCAAATTTACTTTTAAACTATATAAACCTCATCAAACCCCTGTTTGGATGCTTCTATTCAGTATTAAAATGACATTTGGAAATGTATTAAGCTAAATTGAATTAAGGCTACTTTAATTCTGAATAGATGTCCATATTACGTATACACCTTTAGTTAATTCATTAATATTCCTAAGTATCCAGGTGTACACAAACTCTTTAAGAGGCCGAGCGGGTCTTCCTAATTACGTAGATTAGGTTTTCCATCGTTTGTAGAACCTAGTTACTTAACAAGACTATTTCCTGTGTGCCCTCTTATTTTAAGTGTTATTTTTCTCTTCTCTACCACTAAGAGATGCATGTGGACTGAGAAGAGACTATATATTAATCTCCTTTCAGTAGCTATTTTTAATGCAGTCCTCACTGTGGTATTGGAATGCTAATCTAGTTTGAAAAGTCAAAATAGCTAATCTTATGAAAGTTATCCCTGCATGTTGGCTGCAGCTGTGGCTGACCAACATGTGCGATTTATGCTAGTAGCAAGTTCCTTTAATTTTCCTAATGAACAGAGCTTAGGAATCTTGAGGCATACAGAAATAGAGTAAAACAAAGTGCTGTCTGAATTAGATGAGCATAAGCCTCTAGTCTCTGTACTTGGTTATACCAAAGCAATTTTTTGGCTTAGGGTCTTTTATGGAATATTAGTTGAACTATGGTCCATGTTTGAAAACTATGCTGGGCATGCTCCCTTTGAACATTTTCATAGAGATTGTTTCTATTTATATACAGCCTGGGAACAAACTCTGTTGGTCTCTGGATCATGTAAACTATAAGGGTCGCTCATTCAAAACAAAATAATTCTTGAAAGTGGTAACTAATTCAGAATTGCAAGGTCCGCCTACTCCACCTCTTTCCCCAACTGTCTTAAGGTTTGTCTACATGGGACAGTTGCTAGTTTTACAGTTATATCCTCATGTGAACATTATTATGAGTGGCTTTTCAGTGTAGCTTATACCCTTTCCCAAGTGACCTAATGAAAAGTGTCCAAAATAGGTACAGCATTACATGTATATCTGTTTGAATTCACGCATTAGATTATGCTGAACACTTTCTCATGTAAAAGAGGCCTTAAAAGTGGAATGGTAGCATTACATCGCTGCAAGAATTTTGGAGCTGAACATGAGGGGTGAAGTAGTAGTGATGCAGCAAAACTTTGGTGTCACTGCTCCGGTGTCTGTTTTTTATATTTTTCCCCCATCAAGCAATGCCAGATGAAATTGATCTAAGGCTAGACAACTGGAGTTCTTACAATCTCAACAGGTATCTTAAATTACACTAAGAAAAAACCCATTAAGTGAATTTAGCCAGAGAAAAAATATAATTATGAATAAAGATACATTGACATTTTCTCCACCTGTGCCAAAAAACCTTACAATCCATATGATGATAAAGCATTTAATAGCCTACTTCCGATTAAAAGGAAACCCACTTAGCAATGGGAAAGACATTTTTGCGAACATCTGACTTAGTGATAATAAAAATCGACTCGGATGACTAGACAACACCATCATGCATGTTACATAAAACTTCAGTTTGCAATATATATGTCCAGATGGAATATTTCATTAGCCCCAGATTGCTCTCCTACTACTGCAAATAAAATATGGCTAGACTAACCTAACAATTATTGTTTATGGGGGGGTAGACTATTTATTTATAGCTGGATCTTAACGTATACATCTTGTGTAGATATTACTGGGAATGCTACCGTTTATCTCATCATGTGAACTGGCTGCAGATATCAAATAAAACCTTTATTAACTCAATTTAGAAATTATCTTGGTTACTTTCAATCATAGCTAAATAGTAAATACTGACTTTTTAGATTCCGAATGTGAAATCATTAACTATTTGAGATTTACTCCTATGTTCTGAGGCTTCCCAATGGCCTGGATCGTACTGCAGATAGGGGAAGAGTCTCTCAGGTGTTCTAAGGCTAAATCCTTGTACGTTAGTGTGAGAACAGCTGCTTTATATAGAAGCTTATTACTCATTATTTTACCATGCCTGTTAGTGTCTACACTAACATGTCACTTTGGCTGATGTAAGTCGCCTGCTACACCGACTTGACTTCACCTCCGTGAGAGGTGTAGCGCTTAAGTCGATGTAGTTAGTTCAAAGCAGTGTCTGTGTATACACTGCATTGCTTACATCACTTGTTGCTGGCCGGGCCTGGGGTGAGGGATTGGGGGGGAGGGTGTGAAGGAGAGCCCTGGCAGCGGGGCTCCATCTGTCAGTGTCCCACAATGCCCATTAAATCAGTGTAAGCGCTCTTGGTGAGGATGTTCACCACTGACAGAAGGAACATAGTGTGGACATTAAAAATTGAATTAATCACTGTGGTGGCTGTATGTCCTCTTAAGTCGACTTAATGTTGCAGTGTAGACATGCCCTTAGTTTAATAGCGTTTGTAAAACAAAAAACACTTCCCAGTCCACCAAGTAAAAATAACCTTGCTTTTTTTTTTTTTAGTACTTAACATTTCAATGCCAAGTATTAATTCCCTTATCGTGGACTTCATTAGACAAGCTTCTTCCACACATGCCAGAACAATCTGAATTGCAATTCACAAGATGGTACGCACTTGATTATTTTCGAAGTAGGAGCATCTTCCTCCATTTGGAAATTGTTTTGAATTAACTCATAATACATACAAAGGAGCAGTTAACTAGGATGCATTTTGCTGCAGAATTATCAAGACTTGACGACAATTTTAGGGAAAAGTTACTGATACCTTGTAAAATAACAATACTTTGAGCAGCTTCAGTCTGTCTCGGTCACACATTTTGTTTAAATTCAGGATTGTTTCAAATAAGTTATTGAGGCAGTTTGCTGTTCATGCAAATGAAGAGGAAAAAAACAAAACAAAACCTGTCTCCTGGTTAAAATCTGTAGATAATCTATACAAGAAATCTCAGCATGTACTCGACAATGCACTTGGTGTGAAATCTGCCCTTGCTCAGGGAGTTAGCACTTTAAGACATTGGATTTAAATGGTTTCATAAGCCTGTTTTGGCCCTCTGTACAGGGGTAAATGTCACACTTAAACTGAGCACGTAATCCGAGTTAAAGCTAGAATGTGACAAACAGTAAAGCCACTGTGAATTAAGAGGCTACATACCATGAAACGGTCCCTGGCCGTATGTATAATGAGAACAAAACTAGAGTCCGATTATTTGTGTTTTGGTTGTTTTAGGCTTTGATTTCACTTTGGGGAGAGAGTTTAATGTAGTATATGCAATCAAACTCTAGAACATCCAGTTCCAACGTTTTCCTACAGAGCAGGGTGTAAGTTTAGTATGCTGAGCTTGTCTGCTGCTACAGACTCTAGATATTGTACACGTCAAATCTTCTCCTGCTGCAATGAGGCGCCTGCTGCAGTAGATGAGAGTAAACTACTACGTATTTATTTTTTGCTGTTATCTCACTGCTGATAAACCCTTGCAAAATAACCTGAGACGAGTGCTTTTTGGACAGACTGGTGTAAGATTGAGGGTCGGGGTCTCTCTGTTTTCTCCCTCCCTCCCCCCCCCTCCAGCCGCACCCAAATCACTCAGGCAGCCTGGAAAAAAACTCAGCAAGGATGCTGCTGTTCCACAGTATGGGAGCAGAAGGGTGCTTCCTGCACACTCAGTAGTGAGCAGAGCCACCTCTTGCAAAGATTACTGTTGCCAGCTTCTTCACATTTTATTGCAAGTCTCATGAGACTTGATGTTTTTTTCTTAAAGCCCCTGCTCCTGGAGATTCTCACATAAATGACTATCTCTGCTTTCACTGAAGAGTTGCACGCCCTCATGGTTGGAGACACAAGTTCAGAAGACAGGGTTGATGGGGAAGCAGTAAGAAGCCTAACTTGTCCATTTTAAGCATCACATTGTTCAAAACAAAGCTCTCTTCCTTTATATAAAAAAAAATTAAGTGATGCTTGCTTATATACATTTTCCCTATGCTCAATGTACTTCACCTGTTGTGATATAGATATTACATAGATTATTTGACAAGGATACGAAAGAGGAAATGTAAATGACAATTTAATTTAAACCCCCAGGAGACTAAGTTTTGACTGGCTTTATAGACGAACATGTATATTTAAACAGTCAAATTTGTGTTAGGGTCTGTATTAAAAAATCATCATTTATTCAAGAAAATATTTTGCTATTTTAGTCCTTGTGGATTTTTTTATAATGTGATCCTTTAGAGAACGTGAAATACAAAATGTTTGAGAGAGTTATTGAGCAGTTATTCCACAGTTTTCATCCCGCCACCCATGCTTGTCAAAGATGCCTTATTGCTCGAAGCACTCTTGATAACCTCATATAGCCAGTTTTACAAAATCTATTATTTCTCGTATTCCTGTCTCCATGATATGTGGTTTGCTCTATAATTTTCATTTCCCTCACCCAGGGTAAAATATTTTGCAGTGATATGACTTTGTACAATAAAATGTTGAAAGGCATGGTAAATAGTTTTACCCAGCTGCCTTATGTCAACCTA
This sequence comes from Natator depressus, assembly GCF_965152275.1. NCBI lineage: Eukaryota > Metazoa > Chordata > Testudines > Cheloniidae > Natator > Natator depressus. Next base: position 17,024,830 of record NC_134248.1, read on the forward strand.
ACTCTAGTGTAGACCAGGCCTAAATGCTGCCCCCCAGGTACTGACACACAAAAGTACCAGCAACTGTACTTGAAGGGCCAGATTTTTTTAGAAGCATTCAGCACCCAGCCACGCCCATTTAGGCACCTAAATAAGTGACAATTGGAGCTCCTGGGTCAGAGTTCTGTTGAGAATCTGGCCCCTGCTGTAGGTGCTGAGCACACTTGGGGTATGTCTACACAGCAGTCAAGATGCCTGCAGCTGACCCATGCCAGCTCACTCTGGATCAGGCTGCAGTGCTGTTTCATTGCTGTGTAGATTTCTGGGTGTGGGCTGGAGCCCAGGCTTTAGGACCTTGTGGGGTGGGAGGGTCCCAGAGCTCGGGTTGCAGCCGGAGCCTGGAAGTCTACACAGCAGTGAAATAACCCTGCAGCCTGAGGCCCGCAAGCTCGAATTGGCTGGCACAGGCCAGCTGCGGGTTTTTAGTTGCTGTGTAGACAGACCCTTAGGAATCTAGCCGGGGGGGGGGGGGGTTCACACTTAACGTGCTGATGCTCAATGCTTCTTCACATAAGTATGGAGGAAGTTTTGGTTTCTTTTAAATACAATGTTCCTCACGTTTTGCTAGGATGTGTCCCAGCTAGGGCATGGTGTTTGACAGGTGAATGTCAGTGACCGCTGTCTACCGCTTCTTCCAAGCGGGTTCATTTAGTTACTGCCACTGGGTACAAATGCCATTTTAAACAAGTGGGGAAATCTGTGCGCCGCGTTCCTAACACGCAAGCTAAAGAAGAGTAAAGAGAGACTGCACTGAACCCCTTCTCCTTGTTTGTTTTTTATTTCATGTCTAAGCCTCTGTCCTGCCGTGAGCTTCACCCAAGCAGATTCCTGTACCTGCATGGAGCCTCACTGATTTAAATGGGAGTCTATGTGAGCGCAGGGATCTGCCTGTGCAAAGCTCGATGCAGGACTGAGGTGTTAATCAGGACAACTACCTAAACAGGAAGATAAGACATCCCGTGGGATGTCTCAATTAAGAGGGCTCTGGGGGGGGGTGTGTGTGTGTGTGTGTGTGTGTGTGTAATGGTCATCTTTTAAAATGGTGAAGCAGTTAGTTATGACCGATCTTTTTCAAAGAGCCACGTTTCAGTGTGCTGATATATGGTTCTTATGCATTCAGATGTCTTTCAGGGGAGGCTTTTAAATTCCTCTGAAAGTGTTGGGTCATCTAACTAGTCTAGGTCAGTAATGAATGAGTCATTATTACCTCTTTTCATTTGACTGTGAAATGAGTTGTGGTTGCAGTCCAGTTCCCAGTGGACAGGTGTTTAAACCAGCATCATCCTTGGCACTAATAAGCAGTTTCAGTAATAATGCTTAGCACTTATACACCATAACTGCAAATGTAATTATAGGGAATAATTCTGAGTCAGCAGAATGATAGTCTAGATGAGGCATCCTTTTTTTAGAGGAGGACAGTCTTTTGTTTAAAGCACTGACCTTCACAGGATTTGGGTTTGATTCTTGTATGACCTCGGGCAAGTTACTTAATCCAACTTTTGAGTTAGAGTTAAAATAAAAAATAACTCGGCTAAACTTTTATTCCTGCTGTGACTGCCTTCTACTTTAGTAGTCTGTTGATGCACAAATGTGTGCCACTGCCAGGCTTTTTGTACAGCTGATACATAGAGTCCTGGCCAAGATGCTGCCATGAAAGACTTTCTTCCAAAGGTTCTGTCTGCCCTCTGGCCTTTACCCATTCATTGTGTGCCAGAAGTCAAACAAGAGGGCCGTTAGTACATCTTTCTGGCATGATGCAACTGGGATTTTTTATTTTAATGTGTAAATCTACATGGACATGCCTGTATCAAAATTTCACCAACTACCGTTAAATGTTTTATGCTATAACACTGTAGTCATTAAACATTCATTTATATCATTCTAGAGTGGCTAATCTTCCATGCCAAATTATGTTTCTTGCATTGTATTACAGGGCTAGTGGGACAGATTTAATTGTAAGATCTGTGGTTCAAGAACTGCGAAATTATGATCCTTTCCCCAGTCTGTTGTATTTGATTTACAATTTTTTTTTGATAAAGGGAGAAACAGTTCTCTTAGCTAGATTTTATATCACTACATACTGGGATCCCCAGTAGAGGCTGGGTTGTGTGTGGAGGGTGGGAGGAGAGGTAATGAGATCAGGTGTTATCAGTAACTTAGCATAGGCTATGTATATCCAAGTAGTGAGAATAATGTACGCTCCAGTTCCTATAGAAATTTTACATTTTTCTGCAGGATTCAGGGATGTGAAGTCCTAAACCTTATTTAGTCTATCATCAGATTTCACGAGTCTGTACTGTAAGAATTAGTTCTAGTGTTAATTTCATGAAAAGGACTAGTATTCTGGCCCATCCTACTGTGAGTGAAGGTGTTATGCTTTACAAGTTGGAAGCATGCTGCTATCTCTGCTTTTGTCCCTTTCTCCAAATCTGCCCTATCAAAAAAAGGTAAAAGTAATTAAAATTCATGGACACAAACTTCACCTTATCTTTCACTTACTTTCATCCTTCCCATGCGTTCTCCACCATACCCCGTCTATTGTTAGGTCTCAGCCCTGATCCTGCAACTGGAATCGGGTAGATCGATATCTGTGCTTGCCTAGAACCAACTGCAGGTTCAGAATGTCAGACTGTAAACTGTTGTGGGCAGGGACCTGTCTTTACTTGTTACGTCCATACATATGATGCGAATAACATAAGAAAGAATCCTTGTGTATTTGGAGGTCTAGGGATATTTATTTATTCTTCACCAAATATTAATGGTAAGTTACAAAATAGCATTTCAGCAAAAGATATAGAAACAAGAACTTTGGAGCAGCTTTAGTGGTAAAGCTGGAGCCTCTTTTTGGCTCTCTTTATCGAAGACCTTGCAGTTCCCATTTCAAATCAGGTGATACAATCAATTAAATATTGTGCAAGGACAGTAATTAGCTATAAACCACTGGGCTGAGTAAGTTAGTCCTCTGAAAAGAGCTAAGATCTCAAACAGAAACGAGGTACTTATTCAAGGGATCCAGGTGTATGTAACTGCTGGTGAAAAGTCTAATTCCATGTATTGCACCAGCACTTTTTACCAAAGGTCAAACGAGCTAGCTTTCTTTTCCCATTGTAACAATAGCTGCTGCAGTCAGTGGCTACTGACCTCTACCACCTGAGAGAGAGAGAGAACCCTTTGTAACTCTGACCCACAACATACGTCTTGGACTAGCATTCCTGTGTCTTGCACCACTGTAGGCCACACCATCTTGGGCTGAGATCTTGTTGACTTAAGTAAGAGAAGCAGGATTGGGCGTGGTCAAGTCTTCAGTGGGAGACCGCTGAGAAAATTGCTATGCCTTTTATAAGGTGTTGAACCCTAGAGGATAAACTGCAAGAGAAAATGATGTATTGTTAGAAGCACTGACAAAACGACTCCTCATTACTGTGATTCTGTAGTACAACCTGTCCTTGTGTGGACCAACCTACAAATAGGCTACCATGCTCCTAGTCTGGCTCACGAGTATGGGTAAATGTGTTCCCTTTCTCTTTCCTGACTCACCAATACTGGCAAAATCTTCTTAAATTGTATGTAAAGTTTCAGAAAAACATCCTGGTACGGTAAAGGACTTTCTTACGCCTTGTCTACACACAAGAATTGCAACAATTTAACTACTTCAATTTAGAAACTAATGCAGTTAAATCAGTGAAAACCTCTTATGTGAACACTTAAATTGCTTTGAGTCCCTTATGTCAGTTTAGCCTGAGGCCTGGTCTATGCTACAAATTCAGGTCAATGTAAGTTCAGTGGTGTCCACTGGGTTATGCATGTGTCTGCCGCTGACATAAGCATCCTGTTACAGTGATGCAGTAACACCCCTCTCTGAATGAAGCAGAGCCAGGGTTGACCTACTTAGGTTGACACAATGTGAGTGCAGACCATGCATGACCTGTGTGGACTCTAGCAGTCCTCCAGCAGCTGTCCCATAATGCCCCTGTCCTGTGACAGTGATTTCTCTGGTCACAGCTTTGAACTCCATTGTCCGTGGGTCATAGAAACTGGAAGCCACCTTCCCCTTTAAAATCCCTGCGTGTTTTTGAAGTGCTTTTTCCTCACGTGTGTTGCGTGTATCTGACTGCCAAAGTGACCATGCCTGCTCCACGCACAGAGAACTACTAGGTGCACTCCTGCCTGGAGCAGGCAAGAAGTATTGGATCTCCTTGGGCTGTGGAGAGAAGAGAATATGCAAGCAGGCTACGGACCAGCTGCAAAAACAATGACATCTACAAGTAGGTTGCATGGGAGATGCTGGCAAAGGGGCACGGCAGGGATCAGCAGCAGTGCCATGTGAAAGAGTTATGCCGGGCATACCATGACGGGAGGGAGGGGACAAGAAATCTGGTGCTGCTCTGCAGAACTGCTTCTTTTACAATGAACTGCATTCCGCACTTGGTGGTGACCGCACCAGCACCCTGCCAGTGACTGTGGATACCTCAGAGGGGCCTGGGATGAAGATCCTTGCTATGACCAGGGGTGGTGGGGAGATGGGATTCAAACCAGGCGGTGAGCCAGGACCTGTTTGAAACTCCATAAGAGTCCATCCAGGCCTGCCAGACAAGTGCAGGTGAGCCTGCAGGTGAAGAGGATGGGAGCTCAGGGAAGTGTGTACATGCATTATTACTTGCAATAGGTTGTGTTTTTTTTTTTTTGCTTTTCCTTTCCCTCAGACCTAATCTGCCCCCTCTCCCCCCACTCCCCTCCTGCCTGTTTCCTTAAAAAATGGCACAAAGCTAAGACAAAAGTATTGACTTTTCAGCTTTACTTCTAGAAGATTAGAAAGTAAAAGTTCAGGGAATACGTTCAGAGAAGGGATGTATGGCAGTCTGGTTACACAGTCCGCATCATAGCCGTGCCCTGTGCTTGGGTAAAGGTAGAATAAACAGAGGTAGATTTGATGTCTGCTTTTCATTTCTTGGGCTTGTTGGGCTAGGTGGGAGGGGCCATGCAGAGCAGTCTATTTATCTGAACAGGGATGACCCTTTTTTTAAACTCGAGTTATCTCAGTGGAGCTTTCATGGAGATACTCTGCAATCCTCTGTCAGCTATTTCTAGAGGTGGCAGCCTTGTTTCTTCCACTGTGATCAGACACTTCCCCATTCTACTCTGCAGCGAGTTCAGCTGTTACCATTGCAGTAAACAGGTTAGCAGCACCCGGGCTGGAGCAGCTTTGGGATGCCAGTAGCAGCTGAGTTCTCTGTGCCTTTGTTTCTTACCAGCTCAAGCTAAATTGGTATAAGGAGCTCTTAAATCAATTTGAGAGTCAGTACAAGGACATAGCACTGATTTAATCGACAGGTTCTAAACTTATGTAGTTAAATTAGTACAATTTTTGTGTGCGTACAAGGCCTTAAAGAAAAGGAGTACTTTTGTTAGTCTCTAAGGTGCCACAAGTACTTCTTTTCTTTTTGTGGATACAGACTAACACAGCTGCTACTCTGAAACAAGTCCTTAGTGGTTCGTGGCTTGTATGTGTGTGTAATTTCATTGTTTTGTCGTCCTATCACTCATGGATTTGCTTTTTCTACATCTTACTTAATTTTCCTCTTCTATTTACAAATAATCATGCAGATTCAGCAGGACAGACTATACACAACTTCTTCAAACATATTTTGCAAATAGTTAAGCTATTTTCTCATGTCAAAGTTTCCTAATGTAAACCTATTATGGACCTAACTCCAGAAAGGCTCTAGAAGGCAACCCTTTCATGATGAACTATAAAACAGGAATGTGATTTTTTTTCTGGATGTAAAATGTGTAGAGATCAGATGTCTATGAAGTTACTAATTTTGGAAATCCTTTTCTGAACACATTAATCAGCACCATGCTTACAGAAGTGATGCACTGTGTCCTACATGCTTGTGGTGAATAAAATTTTGATCGTGACTGTGAAGTTGTCAAGGCTGGTGCTATTCCAACTGCTTAAGAAAAGGTGAGGAACAGATGTACTGTAGAAACACTCTCCTTAAGAAATGAGAAAAGGCATTCTGAGATAACAATTGGCAAAAAAAAAAAAAAAAAAAAGAGAGAGAACCAAAAATATGCCTAAGATACGGAAGAGACTGTATAGTGGGGGATTTCCTGATTTTTGAGCCCAGTATCTTTTCTAGGCTTCTCTGGTTCTATGTTTATAAAACCTTTGCCTCCTCCTAACTTAGGTGTGCTTGTGGCACCCTGAAGGCTGTTAGAAGGAGGCTACGTCAAGAGTGACACATGCACAAAATAACTTGCCCTAGCAGTTGTTGCTCCATGGCACAGTAGCCTTGAAGGGATACATCTTTAGAAAGCAGGAGCTGGCACGAGTCAATAGATCTGCAGTGAATTTTTAAACTGTCTATTAATGCTCTGCATACAGTTTTAGCTTTCTTTCCTCATTACTTATGTTTCCTCTGCCCTGAAGGAAACTGTAAGGTTTTTGATAAATGGAGTCCAAAGCCATCTAGTTTTACTGTGTCTTCTCCAGCTTTCTGGAAATAACTTCTTGAAGGAATAGGCAGTGAATCAGCACAGAGATTTTCCGCATGCCCTGCTGTTGTTTTTTCACACTCAAAGTGCAAGCATGTATTTAATATCTAAAAGACTCACTTTTATTCTAAGGGAAACAACAAGAAATAAAGCAAACTCCACAAGAAAGCACTGTGTGTGTCCTCTTTAACAAGCTGCAGCAAATCTGAGAACAAAATGGCTGGTGTCTGTGCACATATAGAAAGTTTAGCTTTATTTTCGGTTTACTGCTTTCAGATTTTGTAATAACTTTGTAGTGATGTGTACCATACCTACAACAGCAATATTAGGACTACTTGTCCTCTCTCCAACAATGCAACATCATTTGTGTCCCAAAACCTTGGTAAATCCAGGCACCAGTCCTTTATAGATTGCAGCTGATAAACTGTGCATATACAGTACAAGCTTAGAATTTTAGCACACTTTAGTGCATCCTTTGAATTTTTGCTCATATCAGAGTCCTAGGAAGGAGAGACAGATAAATTTAAACACAAGTGACAAGTGGGATCATCTGTGAATTAGCCATGGGTTTGTGCCCAAATGCATTTGGGAGTGGGGAACATTATTCAAGGACCAGTGCACCCGTTCAGCCTCATTACCCCTGCCATGTTTATCTTTCACCTCCATATCAAGAACCTCAGAACATACCTATCGTAGTCAGAGGGAATCTCTCCTTGGACTTTACGGGAATTGGAACAGCCCCAACTACCCTACTTATACTTGCCTGAGGGGATCATTTGTAGGATGCAAGTGTATCCAGTTTGTAGAGTTGGTTTAAATTTATTCATTTAATGTATGTATTCAATAAAATAGCATTTAGAAAAGTCTCAGCAGATTGCCAAAGAGACAGGAAATGATCAACTAAAGCATGTTAATAAACATATGATACCACTTCTTATTACCATATGAACTGCTGCCGTTTAAATACAGCAAAATTTCTGGTGTTACTTTTTTGTTCATTACTGTCAACAGCATGCCTTGTTTCTTTCTGAAGGAGTTCAATGCACAGTAAGTGACATGTCAAAAAAAAGCTTTTCAAATGTTGTAAATAGTCTTCAAAAGACATCCTAGGTTTTGATTTTTGCTCTGCCCTCTATTTCATGAATGATATAAAAGCCAAATTAATTAAATTATTTTAAAGCAAACTGCTTTAGTTCAATTTTTTAAAATGTGTAAGGCAAAACTGCTTTCTGTGTAACTTTAACAGGGTTTTGGCAAAGATCATGGAAGGAAGTGCAAGTGTCTGTAAATCATCATTATAGATTTTAGGAGTACTTTTCAGGATTATCTAAATCTGATCGGCTGCTCTTGGGGGATTTTTTTCCCCTTTGTCTTTGAGGTCTATGAGTGTGAAGTTTGTAAACCACTGCTTCCTTAATGCCTCTCATGTTGGACCTGCTTTTTTTTTTTTTAAATTATTTATTTATTATTCCTTGCACAGTTCTTACATGAATACACTGTCATGATATGGAATTTAGATGTACCAAAGTGCAGTAACTCAAAATTTAAATGACTCCTGGAGCTGCAACTCTGCACCTTTGCAAATACGTAAGATTCTTGTTCTGTCAGTAAGAAAAGATCATGCTTTTCTTTTCTTTTTTTTTTTTTACAGTGTAGACTCATTCTTCTCATTTACTTGTTAGGGCCCTGAGAAGAGTGAGCCAGGGCTTTATATTCTCCTCCAGTGCAATCAGACTGGGAGGAGGGGAAGATCCAGGAAGAGGCCTGGGAAGTTAGTCCTTATGTGGGAAATAGTTTCATGGTGTTGCATACAACAGGCTTGTTCTGCTGAAATTGTTTGGAAAGATTGTCCTTCAGGCTTTCTTCCATTGTACTTACAGATAGGGCATTGGAGGTGCTCTCCTTTTTGAAAGATGAATTGTATGTTGGAGAAAACTTTAGGGAGCTGCACTAACTGTTATGTCTATGTATGTAAAGGACCTTAATTCTTAATAAACTGCTCCATTTCTCCTCTTATCTCCCTTTTACTAGTGAATGTTGTCAGGCCAACTCTCATGACTCTATTGTTAGTCTAGTAATACTTGTTTTTTTACTTAAAACTCCAGATTCTTGTTCTGTGATTATGTAAGAACCTCAGTTTTCCCATTAAAAAAAATTTCTCGTTCTCATGTTTGAAAGAAATGCCTAAAAATGTTTTAAAGCCTCAAAAACTCGAAGGCAAATATAGTCCCAAATCTATTCTTCATTAAAATGTTACTTTTTAAAGGTTTGGCTCATGATTTTTGAACGCTGGAGGTTAGCGATATTGTGAATGAGGCATCATGAATCATTGATATGGTTGCAGCAGCAAGTCATAGTTGCTATAGGTACCTACAACTTTGAATTGTTTGACGCATGTGCCTTTAAATGCTTAGCTGTACTTCTGCACTGTTGTAGGTTTATTCGGACTCTTAATTATTCCATTCTTTTCTTTCAAAGTAGATATTCAAATTCTCAGCTTTAGAGCATCAGTTGCATCTCTTCTGCCTGCTTTTTCTCATTTTTTTTTTTTTCTAAATGAGAAACTGATTCCTTCTGGTAATGCTATCGTAAATAGCTTATTCTCTCTTGATGTTGGGTTAGGATAATATCAATGTAATGTAGCATTTTTTTCAGAAGAAACACTAAAAATATGGAATCTCTACATATCACTCTAGATTGATATAATTTCTGTAGCTAATTTAATGGGCAAAAGCCACTCATTAAAAGAAGAGTCATAAAACCAAAAGATTCTGCTCCAAATGGCATGTCTTTTGTTATCCACTGTGACTTGGGTAAGGTGTAAATGTTTCTCTGTATCTGTGGTCTGTCTGGTTTTTAAGCTCATAGTAATCTCCATAAAGTTAATTACCTCTTCGCTCAAGTTTTGGTGGTTGTACAACTTGGTGCTTTGAAGGGAGGCTATTTTTGGTACGAGAAACTTAATAAGCACTCTTCAGGACAATTTTTTAATGTGACTGCAATAGTGATGGCTTGTTTTTGGTTTTGAAATTCCTGAAAATTCTCAGTTGTGACTCCAGCGTGGACATCCTTTATTTATAGAAGTTCTTTAATGATTTCTCTTTATTTTTTTTATTTTATTTTATTTATTTTTTTTTTGGTCCGATGGGTGCCTAAATTAGGAATTGCACTAGAGCACAGAACACAAGCTTGCATTAGATCTTGTTTGTAGCCAAGCTCATCTGACTAAACATAGCACTTCAAGGCAGTCTCATCAAAGGTGGTGCGATACCCTGGAATTCTGAAGTGTGGATGTGATGCCTGCAAGCCTGTTGTAAAGACCCTCACCTGTGGTAATGCATTCCTGAAAATCTAAATAATATATAAATGGAGTCCTCCACCAGTGATGGCTGGATGTATAGCTCTTAACCTCAAACCTCCAATTGCGTTTAGCCTGGAGCCTCACTCAACATTTTAAAAGCCTGGTTGTTTCTGCTAACCTCAGGGAAATACTGATTTTGGGGGTGCAGGGGTCCCTGTTGAATGCTGCATTGACTGCAAGATAAGGGTTTGAGAGCTTCAGTGCATGCTGCCCTGACAGTATTTGCTACTAGTTGGGGGAGGAGGGCTCACAGTGGGAGGAGGCTGTGTTATTTTGACTGTTGCGGGGATAGTAGAATTGCCTTTAGGATGGATAAGGAGGAGAATTGTTCAGGTTTTTAAAATTAATAAAAACATAAGGCCCCTCAGTGTCAGCAGCAAAATGACTAGTTGAATCATGCATTGTGAGGAGGGAATGCTGCCTGGTGTCATGTTTCGTGTGACTCATTTCATAGCATCAGGGCTACCATTTACTGAATGGAGTCATGAGAACAGAAAACAAGGCTCTGCTTTCATTTTAGAGCTGTTTTAAAAGCACCAGCCTGGAATGAGCAATTGCCTCAGAAACACTGAAAGGGAGAGAGTGGGACCTAGTGTGTGGGTGAGGTTTAGCCACACAGGAGCATCAATATTTAAATCTCAGCTTCCAAAGCTTATTTCTGGGCAGAGAATTTGTGCATCGAGGCCTTGTCTACATGCAAAAGATTTTTGGTATTACTTAACTGTTTGTTTAAACTGACATAGTTATTCTGGTATAACCCCTTGTGTGGACACTCATTCTGCTTCTTCTCTCACAACATAAGCTAGCTACTCTTCTGCAGGAATGAGAATATCCCTGTGTGGGCTGGGGTGATGTTGCACTGGTATAACAAATTATTTTAAATTCATACCTTGGGTTATACTGAAACTTTCCTATGTAGACAAGACCTAAATTTCATCCTGAAGCCAGTCAAGTGGCTATATTATGAATTCTCTGGAAAACTGGGCTTTATGTAATGGGGTCATCAACCTAGCCTTAACTCTCTAGCAACACCGCAGTGGTTATGGGCCACACCGGAAGACCAGTTTTGGGCTGAAGCTCAGTCACTGACAGCTGTATCTGCCGAGGGTGTGAGGGCTTTGGGAGCAGTGCTGAATTTTCCCTTGCAAAGAACCTCTTCCCAATATTACCCTTCTTCCCAGTGGGAGCTTCTCAGGAAAGATGTGGCCGGCTTCAGTGATCTTTGCCAACTGCTTAAAAGCTGCCTTGCTCACTGCAAGGAACGGTGGTGGTAATCTTGAGATAAAGCTGCAGATGTGCCTCTGGCTGGAAAGAGGGGTGAGAGGAAAGGATGGCTCCTCCAAGGTTGAAAGAACAGAGGTGGTGGTTGGGGGATCACCATGCCTGGGAAGCAGACTTTAAAGATGACTTGCAAAGAGAAAATAATTGAGCTTGTGCCCCTTTTAGAATCTTCTTGTTCTTTGTGAGAACAGGGATCCTTCCTATGCTTTGGTTTTTTTAGTCTCCCCCCTCCGCCCCCTCAATTCAAAGCCTCTTGTCCAGTCTGAAGGATGCCATAGTGGCTGCTTCTGTCCACACTACAACTTTCAACAAAGTGTAACCAGTTAATATTTGGCATTAACTGTCTTATACCCATATGCCACGTGGTTAAAATTCTGTTAGTAATGGTGTCCCCTGTCAGAGGTGGAGTTGGCACATAGTTGCTGCCTAGTAATTGGCTTGGCATACTTTTTCCAGCATGGGGGTGACTCCTAATCATAATGTGTTCTGATTTTTGGCTAGTTTTCCTTCCTCAGGACGTACCATAGTGCATTGATTTGCATGCTGCTGGCGCTGCTCTGTGCGAATATCCTTCTGGCACTGTCTCCTGCTGAAGCACTGAGGGCTGGCATGACGTCCTAGAATGGAGTGATGTAAACACGACAGACAGGGTGATAGGTGTGAACAGGTGAACTTGGTTGTGATGCCACAAGTGTTTGTGTGGACTGGAGGTGAACTGAATCATGTTAGAACTGGCTGAAGTGATTCATAGATATCAAGCTCAGAAGGGACCATCATGATCATCTAGTCTGACCTGCACAACGCAGGCCACAGAATCTCACCCACCCCTACGATAAACCTGTCACCTATGTCTGAGCTATTGAAGTCCTCAAATCATGGTTTAAAGACTTCAAAGTGCAGAGAATCCTTCAGCAAGTGACCCGTGCCCCGTGCTACAGAGGAAGGCGAAAAACCCCCAGGGCCTCTTCCAATCAGCCCTGGAGGAAAATTCCTTCCCGACCCCAAATGTGGCGATCAGCTGAACCCTGAGCATATGGGCAAGATTCACGAGCCAGATACCCAGGAAAGAATTTTCTGTAGTAACTCGGATCCCACCCCATCTAACATCCCATCAGAGGCCATTGGGCCTATTTACCATGAATATTTAAAGATCAATTAATTGCCAAAATCATGTTATCCCATCATACCATCTCCTCCATAAACTTATCGAGTTTAATCTTGAAGCCAGATAGGTCTTTTGCCCCCACTGCTTCCCTTGGAAGGCTATTCCAGAACTTCACTCCTCTGATGGTTAGAAACCTTCATCTAATTTCGAGTCTAAACTTCCTGATGGCCAGATAGTGTTCCTAATTTGTCACAAAAGCATGGTTAAAAGCTGTAAAGTGGACATGGCCTTGGTGAAACTATGATACTACAGGAGACTGAGCAACAGGGAGGGGAAGAAATTTTTCAGCCTCTTCAAGTTTTGAACACCTGTTTGATTCTAATGACGAATGAATACTTGGGGAAAATGGATCTCAAGGATTAAAACCCCTTCTTTTCAGCGGCCATGTCTACGCTAGAGGGGAAAAAAGGGGTGTTAGCTAACATGTTAGGCTCCAACTGGGGATTTACCTCAAGCAGCTAATGTGTTCAAGCTACAGCTTGCTCAGTTTATGTCAGAATATTAATGTTAGCTAATGCATATTAAAAACTGCTCCTCTTTTCCTGGTGAACACAAGGGCCAATAACTGTTGGAGGTGGGGGACAGCAAACCATGGAAGAACAGACTTGGCATTCTGGATGCCTTTGAAAATATTTTTATTTGCTAATTTTTAAGCTTAATACAAAACTTTCAGGCCTTATGCATGCATCACTAAAAAAACAAAAAGGGGGCACACCCCAGTTTTATCGTCCTTTTCCAGGGCCGATTAAAATACAGTAGAACCCTTTATAGTAAGACAGTATTTCAACGCAGTGTAGTGTGCAGATTAGAAATATAGTTTATAGTTTGACTTATTACAGTGAAGTGTGCGAAAACTCCATCATAAGATTCCACTGTATTTGACTGGCTGTCACAGACGCTATTTTGAACTAATGGCTAATGCCGTGAGTAGGCAGCTATTTACTACTACTAAAACTTAAGAGCTTGAGCAGCCATTCTGTTTTTAAGCATATGATACATAATGCTGCCAGTTACTGATGCATTTAGTGCTGCAACAGCTTCATAATACTATAATTAGCCACACTTGGCCTATATTGATGTTACTAATTATATTATTATGAAGTCATTTGTATTTAAACTTTTAATGGCTTCAAGTAAAACCATTTTAGTCCCAGGCCTGTAGCTATGAAGCAGTAATTCTAGGCCAGTTTTTGTCCGCATTCAAGCTTATGTTCCAGCTAACGTGCCTTGAGTTGACATAAAAAACATGGGCACATGACACTGCTGGTATTCCCGCTGGCTTGGGTACAGCTGCGCAACCAGCTTCAGGACGAACTTGAGGCTGGGAATAAACTGCTACTTAACATGTTCGCTCTTCCAAGGGCAGCAGTGTTTACCTTCTGCCTGTCTCTGGGCGTGTGTCTCAATGCAGAGTGGTGGGGAAGGGGAAGACTTTTTCTCGAGAGAGAACAGAAGTTGCAAGGTAAATTATTCCATTAAGTTAAACTGATCAGTATTTTGGAAAGGTATTTAAAAATCTATGGGTTTCTAATATTAATTTGGTTCTTCAATAGACGTGTGAAATAGAAGTACCTTTTATTAAAGCCCTGGCAGCGTGTTAGGCACTGAATTGATCAGCCTGAAGTTGTCGTCCAAAATATTTGGTCTTACGTAAGTGGCAGCTTGCTGATGATGGCTTTGCATGCTTTGGCACTGAACTCGAGGATGGAGAAATTCATTTCAATAAGTACCTATATCTGTTAGAAGAACTGAATAATGATGTTGTCCAATTTATCTCTGAAGAGTGCTTATCTCTTTTTTTGTTGTTGTTGTTGTTAACCTTAAGACCTGTAAAGATAACACTGTTTTAAACCAACAGTATAACTTCTTGTTTGGACAATAAAAACATGTTACAATGGTTAGGAAATGTTTAGCTAAAACATACTTCCTTAATGTTGGGGCTGACTGGAAAATGGAAAGACTTAAAGAAAAACATTTTTGTCTGCTTCCTAATCAACTCTGCTTAAGAGGGTTATGATACTTTTTTTTACTGGCCACTGTGGGGAAAATTTGCAAAAACATCTAAGTCCTATTGACTTTTTTTCAGTGGCGCTTAGGCTCCAGAATCATTGAAATGTTTGTGAAAATTTTACCTCATGCCTGTAATATGCTTGGGACATAATCATTTTACGATAGTATTTAAACATAACTATTTTTGTCACGTAGGGGGAGCCAAGGTATGTAGAGAAGCAGCAATGCTCTTGTGTATACGTGGTGATGCATTGTATGTGTGCGATGGGTTACTGGCTGCAATATTTTGGATTTTAAAGCCAGAACTGAGTACAGTTCTACTCTGTGCAAGTAGGCTAAACTAGAAGCTTGTTTGATGCTCTACTATAAGATAAACTAACTTCTTAGCAATATTAACAATTGTGCTTTTGCACAAAACTCTTACTGAAGCTATTCTAACTTTTTGTTGTATCCAGTACTGATAAGTTACAGAATTGGAATGTCCCTTGCTAATCCAGCTGCATTCATAGCTTGTTAAGACTGTAAACTTTTTGGGGCAGGGACTGTCTTTTTATGTGTTTTGTACAGCACTGGACATACTTCCTGTATGTAAGTAATAGTCATTATTATAAGTCTCTTGCCAGACAATCTGTGATTTATTTTCATTAAAGTGTAAAGACCATTTTTCCTCATTACCCTGCTAAGCTTTCTCTTTTCAAACTGAAGTTACTTGGAGAGCGGCAGCTTCTCTTACATACAGCCAGATGACTGGTCTCCTGGAGTCACCAACTGAAAGTGGAGGTAGGACAGCAAAGAGATGAGTCAGAACAAGCTTATTGGAGGTGCTTATAAATATAGATTATAGCTTCCCAAAACGACCAGGAATACAACCTAAATCTAGGACTGCAGCTCATGAAGCTTCAGTTCAGTTTTTTTGCCTTCTTGGAGCACCTCGCCAAAGGGCCCTACGTTTCTTATACAGCAGAATTGCTCACACTACCTCAATTTCTGCTCCTACCCTTCTGACTCTCTCTCTAAACTAGTCACACCTAGACTGGATATAGATGATGATGAACAGCAGCGTTTCCAGGGAGTGACTGACCTACTGATTCCCAAACAGTGATCCATGAATAGCTGGTAGGTCACATAGTGCTGTCTATTCCTCATTTCTAGCTTCTTCTGCAGGTCTGTAGAAAGAGCTAGAAACAAGAATTAACCAGCATAGGCTGCCGCTATAGAAGTGGAAAGGAAGCAGGAGCCAACTCCTGAAGGTGACAGCCACCTCCTGCGGAGACGGAACAACACAACTATTCCAAGGGGTAAAGAGAAATGAGTAGCAGAGGAAGGATGTACAGGGGATGAGGAGGGTTAGGGAACAGGGGACAGGTGGGAAGGAGAGAGGGAATGAACAAAAAAATTAAATCCCTTTTGTTATCCAAAAATGACCATGCTATTGAATTCAAAATGTCAGAAAATGTTTCCATGTGACAATTGCTGTAGCTGTTACAGAGGTTGGATGAGTAGAATTATGGGGATTATGAACATCTGCAGGTCCTAGGGGAGAAGGACGGGAAGAAAAAATAGAGCCACCACCCTTACACTTCAGGGTCTTTGCTCTCAAGAAATGTGACCTGCTTTGTCCAGAGACAAGTAGAAAAAAACACTGGGCCAAGAGGAGCTGCTCCTCAAAATTCCAGTCCTAACTCTTACACATTTTTACACATGTGCCAAGCTCTTTAAAAAAATCCATCTTTTATTAGCTATTTTAAAATGCATTAGAAAAATCAAGCCATCTCTCAAGCATCTGTTGCTGACATCAGCTCTTTCCCTTGAAAAGCAATTTCACTTAATTTAAGTTAATGTAAAAGAGCATTTGAAATTCCAGTGGAAACCACTGTTCATGCACAAACATACTGTAGTTCCTTCAGGATTATTTCATGAGGGAACTGCAGCATCATGTACAACAGAGTCACCAGAAGAACTGAAGGTGTCATGGAACTCAATCTTAACATAAAGAAGAGAAAAGATTGTAGTTGTCCTACTTTCTGTTTATATGGTATATTTGGCATTTCAGGATGCATCCATCCTATTAAGCAAATTTTGTTCTCTGTACCAAATGTGTTTTCTTTTAAAAGTTTGGGCTATCTTATTCCTAATGTAGCCCATAATACAATGAAGTAAATCTATCGAGTAATAGGCTGAACAGACAGCTTCAGGTCTGTACGACTACTTATGGATCTGGCTCTGTGTACTACTGTTGGGTTGGATGGTTCTGCCAGCAGTTCGCTGGTGCCAAGTGACTATGTCTATGGTTCCATTTCCACACCTGTAAAATGAGTAATTTTTCATTAGAAAAGTAACTTCAGGAGTGTTACTGTATGTCACTGTCTAACTTAACACTAATTCTGATTCTTAAATTGTCATCTCTCATCCTTGCATCATGGTGAAGGAGCAGAAGTGCTAAGAGATCCTTTAAGATGCTCTAAAGTGCCATGTATTCTACTATGGACTTAAAAAAAAAAAGTAATCTGTAAATATTATCCTCCACAGTAATTCCAGAACCATCTGGCTCAGGGAGCAAAAAAGAGGACTTCAGATTAAGCTCTGGTTTTCCATATGTCACTGCAGTTTTACTACTACATTGCCTAGCCTTTTCAATGCTTCAATCTTAGGCTGAATTATTGAACACCAGCATGTTCCTAGTTAATCAATAAAAATGTTTTTAATCTATTGATGTGGAAAATGGAGGGCCAAATGGTTTCATTAATCCAATTATATATATATATATATATATATATATATATATATATATACATAATATTAGAGTAATCTTATTGATCTGCATGTTTTAATTAAAAGGAAGACTCTGAAAGGACACTTTATACTACCTTGGCTCCTTACTGACCAAATCTGGGAGAACTTCTTTGGTTTAAAATTCTGATGTTCCTGTTGCTTTATTTGGCAGACATAAAATTGGTGAATCCTAGGATTTATTGCTTTCAGGCACTGGATTATAGTCCCCTTCATACATGTGTAACTTGTAGTAAAATTTGAGTTCTAGGAGTATCCATTTACTAACTTGCACTAGTTCAGATCTCCAATTGATTGGACAATCAGTTGGTTAAGATTGTATCATTAGTTACTGTTCCTTCTAGCAGATTGCTTTAAATATATACTTATATTTAAAATAATTGGTGCAGATTACTTTCTTCTTGTGTTAGGTGACTTTTGTGATCTGACCAGACAACAGGGAGACAGGAATTCCAGAGTTTTAATTCTAGCTCTTCCCTTTCTGTCATGTTTCAGAGTAACAGCCGTGTTAGTCTGTATTCGTAAAAAGAAAAAAGAAAAGGAGTACTTGTGGCACCTTAGAGACTAACCAGTTTATTTGAGCATGAGCTTTCGTGAGCTACAGCTCACTTCATCGGATGGATATGCTATGCATCCGATGAAGTGAGCTGTAGCTCACGAAAGCTCATGCTCAAATAAACTGGTTAGTCTCTAAGGTGCCACAAGTACTCCTTTTCTTTTTTCCTTTCTGTCATGAGTCATATAACCTCTACATTCACCTCACTGTCTGAAAATGGAGAAGACTACCTAACGCACATGGGAAGTGGTAAAGTTAGCTAAAGGGGCACCATCCACTTGAAATCTAGAATTAATCTAAACAGGGAATGTGCCTTGATTCCACTGAACTTCCACCAATGTAGCTGAACTGGTTAAACCTCAAATGCAGACAAAGAGAAGTCACTTGCACCTGGGCAGTTTACTTCTGTTTTAAGCAGTCCAAATTGGAACGGTCCTTGTCTGCACTGCTCATCTGTTTAAATGCTTTGTCAAGAGTCTTTCCTGTTTCTTAAAAAATTGTCCTTTCCAGTTGCTCTAAGAAAGGTTTGCATAAACAGAGAAAAAATAAATATATGTGCATACACACACAAGGCTGTCAGTTATGCCATGGGTTCTTAACCTTTTTCTTTCTGAGACAGCCCTCCTCCCCCATGCTATAAAAACTGCACAGCCAAACAGTGCCACGACAACTGTCTTGATGCATATAAAAACCAGGGCCAGCATTAGGGGGTAGCAAGCGGAGCGATTGCCCAGGGCCCCACACCACAGGAGGCCCTATGCAACTAAATTGCCCAGGCTTCAGCTTGAGCCCCAGGTGGCAGGGCTCAGGGCCCCAGGCTTCAGCCCCTCAGGATGGGGCTTCGGCTTTCCACCCTGGGCCCCAGCGAGTCTAACACTGATCTTGCTAGGAGGACCCCCTGAAGCCTGCTCAGGGACCCCTGGACTCCTGATTCAGAACCGCTGGGTTATGCAAAGTAAAACTGAAAATATAGAGACTTTTTCCTCTAATCTTTTAGTCAGTCTGTCTTGCACGTTGTAACTCTGGTAGGAAAAAAAGATTTTTCAACAGTAGAAAGGATGTCAGCTTAAGTGCTTTTGAGGATGGAGGAAATTGTAGAAGTGGCTAAATTATTGTAATATCAGTAGACTAAAATTAAGGTTCTCTTGTCCACTACCTTACTTTCTTGTGGTTTTAATTATCTGTAGCACTGGCAGCAATCCCTTATCATTAAGGTGGCCTAACGCTTTCCATTATAAGGCTCTGTTTTCAGTTGTTTATAACGTTGCCAAACTAACCATTTAGGCTGAAAATTTCCTTGCCAGGCATCAGCCTTATGCAGAATTTTTTTGGAAAGTTTCAGCTAAACAGAATGAGGTATGGAAAAAATGTTTTGCCCATGGTAAATTTCATTTCAGCAAGGCTAGCACCTCCATGCTTTGCAGCAGGGACTTGAAATTTGTCAGGGGAACCGGACTGGTTTGGTGTGTCTGTGAAAATCTGCTCAAATTTGGTCAAGGTGTAAACCTCTCAGCATAGCACTTGGTTATGCTCAGAGGCTTTTTAGAGGCTGACAGGGAAACTCTCTCTGAACATTCCAGCTTCTGTGAGCATGCTGTATTCCCCCACAGCTATTGTGTGCCAACCAGCTGGCATGCATGCCATCCCTATAGAGCAACGGAGTAGGCTGCATCCTAGGGGTGCTGGGCTCTTCCTCCAGTTGCTCTTCCATCTGTGGGACCAGGCACCTAACTGAGAGGAGGAAGATTCTCTCCTGTGCTTTCACTGCTCCCGCTACTGGAACCCATGCAGTATGGTGGAGAAAGAAACCAACTTACTTGCATGAATGAGGAGAAGCAAAAGGAAGACATAGGCTAGGTGGGATGGACAGGGACAGGGCCTGGGGTGCAGGCAGTAGGTAATTGGAGCAGAGGAGGATGCTAGGCGACAGGCAGATGGGTAGAGCATGAAATATAACCCAAGGTTCCTGAGTCCTACCATTCCTCTGTTGCCAGCTGCAGCTATGAAACCTACTGCCAAAGTGTCTCCTCCCCTGTTGTCAGTTTAGATGGAATAAATGAGCCAAAGGCCTTAACCTAATCCAGTTACTGTCCAACATTAAACAGTGTTAAACAAGGTTTGGGGTTGGGTTTACAGAGACTTTAGCCTGCTTAGTACTATGGCGCAAACAGCATTAAAATTCCTTTGAACTGTTTGTTACAGATCTAGAGAAGAGGGGAAAATAATTAAAGCACTTGAAATGTAAAGTATTAAGTAAGGCTTTAATTTTAATAACATTCTTTGTTCCCTTTCTCTTGAGCTAGAGAGAGAGTTTTTAGAAGGTTTCAGAGTAGCAGCCGTGTTAGTCTGTATTCGCAAAAAGAAAAGGAGGACTTGTGGCACCTTAGACTAACCAATTTATTTGAGCATGAGCTTTGAGCTACAGCTCACTTCATCGGATGCATACTGTGGAAAGTATGTTTTTAGAAGGGAAAACCTCTTTGTTTGATGGTCTTTTAGAAGGTGTTAAAGAAGGTAATAACTGTTTTTTGGGGAATCGAAAAGAAGTTTTTTGAGTTAGTTTGATTTTATTTTATTCCAGGTGGTGGTTGGGATTTAGCTGGAGCCAGAAGAGGTGGCAATGTTATTTTGCCTCCCCCCACTCCACCCTCTTTTTTTGCGGGGCTGGGGGGCTGTTCTGGTCAGGATGCTTTATAGGATTAGGATGAAGAAGGTGGTCCAGGGTCTTAGGAGACACTGGGGGTGGCACCCATGATGTTGAAGCTTGCTTCAGTAGTCTGTTTGTTTTTCCTATATTTTTATTCCAAAATCTCTTTTTGGGTCATCTTTTTTTTAAAAAAAAAAATAATAATAATAATAAAAAAAAGGGTAAGGGAAGCAATGGGTGGAATAGCCATCCCCTCAATATTTTGTCCACCCATTTAGGCCTAATATCCACCATGCCAATTTTGGCTCATTAATTTCTGATTCCACATCTTCTGTTTTTACTAAGCATGATTTCAACATAGTGACAGTCCTTGAGTAATGTCAGCCTGGCCTTTTTTTGTTTGGAATAATTTAGTCTCTCTGTCTGATTCTCTTGCGTCTGTCTGTAACATTGCTTATTGAAAGCAACTCGGCTTACTTTCCATCAACATTTAGGTATGTCTACACAGCCGACGGCAGCGCTTTAACGTGGCTGTGTAGTTGTGGCTCCAGTGCTGTGATAAAACCACCTCTGCAAGGGTAACAGCTACTGTTTACACTGCCACTTTACAGCGCTGAAACTTGCATCACTCAGGGGGGTGTTTTTTCACAGCCCTGAGCGCGAAAAGTTTGTGATATAAGTGGCAGTATAGACAAGGCCTTATTCTTACAGGTTATTTTATCATTTTATAAACTTTTACATGCTTTTTACAGTTAAGATTACAATTAGGGTAAATTTGTAGTCCCAATTATTGCAACATAATCCCTTTTTTGTTTGTTTTTATGAACCAGTTCCACATAGGATCAGACATTTGTTCATAAAATCACAATTACAAAGAAAATCCTTATTTTAATTTAAGCATCCTAAAGGAAAGGAGGGGGAGTATTTGGCTATATTTTTAAGTTTGCAAATTACTTATTCCAGAATTGGTATTTGCAAATATTATTTGATTAGATCGTACAAAATTTACAATTAAACTTTTTAGATGTTAACAAAGCTTGAGAACTTACAACTTGCTTTATTTGTAGTTAAAACAAAATTTAAAACTGCTGCTGCTATATTTTGGTAAGATGTTTTAGAACAACCCATCTTTTATTACTACTTTGGCTATCCTCCCAGGATGGGCAAAAGTGGAAAACACGTCCCCTGTTTTTGCTGTTTGCATAGTTAAAGCTGTGCATTTACATAAACTATGAAAATTTTATGCATTAGTGGTTCAGCTTGCTTACTTGGAGAAAAACTTTAGCCTTGATGACATTTTTATCCAACTGTGTTGCCTTCTTTAAAAAGGAGAAACAAAATGATGGTTTTTGGAACCACGTCTGCATTTATGAGCCATTTGAGACACTCAAAGGTGGCAAAAACAACAAGGAGGAAAAAAATGTTTTGTTTTTGACAATAAGAAAAAAAATGCTCAAACAAAACAGAATAATCACCAAAAAGTTTGGAGTTGCAAGAGTCCTTGATTCTGGCTATTTGAGTCAGTCTGTGCAATAGCAGCCCTGAATTTGCTGTCATTTTGTTAACAAGGGAGAGTTACCCAATATGTTGTTTTAATAGAAGTCTGTGTTAGTAATGTAATGTTCAAAAATATAGAACACTTCATTTTTACCACTTTTGATTTTGTTAAAAACACTTTTTCCCCACTAAACCTTCAAAATTATTACCAATTACAAAAACTACAAACCTCAAAATCAAAGAAAAAAATTAATAAAACACTTAACATTTTTTAAAAGAACTTTAAAACAATTAACCTTCTCCTTTTAAAAAAGGCAAAAAACATACACAGTTTGCTTTGCATTCTTATCTCAAACAAGTTCAAGACATTTAAGAATTTCGTAACCAGCTTTGAAAACAATTGGCAAATTGTTTGCCAAGGTATCAGCTTCTGAGTATGTATTAACCCTTTAAGCCCTACATTGGGTGCCAGAAATGTTGCATTCATTTAGATGGAATAAATGAGCCAAAAGTATTAACATAACCCAGTCACTGTTCAACATTAAACAGGGTTAAACAAAGTTTGGTATACAGAGACCTCAGCCTGCTTTGTACCATGACAAGCATGCTGTTATCAATCCTTTTAACCTTTTATTAAAGATATAGAAAAGAAGGAAAAACAGTTAAAGCATTTGCAATGTAAAAGTAAGACATTTCTTGTTCCTTTCCCCTTTAGCTAGAGAGAGGTTTTTAAGAAGGAAAACCCCCTTTGTATGACAGTCTCAGACTTAGATGGTATCAAAGATGGGAATAACTGTCCTATCGGGGAAAGGAAAGGAAGATTAGTTGAGATGAGCTGCTGCTGTTAAAGGGCTTGTCTACACTACCGGACAGATCAATGGGCAGCAATCGATCTAGCGGGGGTCGATTTATCGTGTCTCGTATAGACGCGATAAATAGACCACTGATCACTCTAGTGTTGACTCTGGTACTCCCGTCGATTCCCCTTGCGCTTCTCATTGAGGAGGAGAGTGTCTCCCGTCAACACACCGCAGTGAAGATACCACAGTGAGTACATCGACTTCAGCTCCGTTGTTCACGTAGCTGAAGTTGCGTAACTTAGATCGATTTCGCCCCCGTAGGGTAGACCAGCCCAAAGTTTCATCCCAGGTGGTGGTTGGGATTCAGCTGGAGATGGTAGAGGTGGTGATGTTATCTGAGTCCCTCTCTCTGGCCTGGTCTGGTCAGGACCTCTCTTATGATTAGGGTGAAAAAGGCCTGAGGTTCCAGGATATGGTGAAGGTGGCAGCTGTAATGGTGAAGCTTGCTTCAATAGCCTCTATCTGTTCTTCCCTCTTTTCCTTCCAGAGCCCTTTTTTTTTTTTTTTTTTAAAATAGGGACTCAAAAAAAGGAGTGATGGGTGGAATAGCCCAACCTCTCATTATTTTGTCTTCCTATTAGGCCTAATATCTAACCCATTGATTTTTGGCTCATTAATTTCTGGTTCCACATCTTCTGTTTTTACTAAGCATGATTTCAGCTTAGTCCTTGAAGTATATCAATGAGGCCTTCTTTTTTGTTTCTGGAGTAATTTAGTCTCTGTCTGGTTCTCTTGCATCTAGGGTGACCAGATAGTGTGAAAAATCCCCATATATCGGGAATGTCCCTATAAAATCAGGACATCTGGTCACCCTACTTGCACCTGTTTATAAAATTATTGAAAGGAACTTGACCTATTTTTCATCAACACTTGTTTTATCTTTTTACAGTTAAGCTTATATTTAGGGTAAATTTGTATTCCCAATTATTACAACACCCCTCTAGTGGAGAGCTGATACTCAGCTCAAGTGATAGAGATGTTTGCTGTGGATCTAAAGTTTCCAACCCTGCTGATGCCCTTTGTGTATGCGGCGGGGGGAGAAGAGGAAGGCGGGGCAATAGGGTTCCATATGGCTGAATTTCTGGCTTTTGAGGGTTTTTTTAAACTTAGAAAATTACAAAAAGCCTTTATTAAAAGAACGTTAAGGATGCAAAGCTAAGCAGTTTTGAAATGCGGCAGTTAACCTTCCAGACTCGTGAAGCTCATCATCAGAAGGAAACTCCCCATGGACCAAGGCATACCAACTCAGTGGCACCAGACCCTGCTGTAACAACAGATGCAAAACCTGAAGACACATCTCCACTGTTATGACTATCAAAACCTCCCACAACATGCCTTTCAAAGTCAATGGGTTCTACACGTGCCTATTGCAACATACTCTGCACTAGGTGCCCCAATAACAACTATGTGGGTGAAACCAGTCAATTGCTACACTCCCAAATGAACTCATACAGATGAATTAGAGAGACAAAAACACCATATCAGCCATGTGCAAACACTTTTTTCACAAATGACCACTCCATATCTGACCTCTTAGTCCTTTGTCCTCAAAGGAAAGTTGCATAACAACTTTAAAAGATGAGCCTGGAAGCTTAAATTTATAACTTTGCTAGACACTAAAAATCATGGGCTAAATAAAGACACTGAATTTATGGCTGATTACAATAATCGGTAACCAACTAACCCTCCTGTGTCCTATGACTGCAGATCCGTTAATTTCCCACTCCACCTTGGATGGTCTCTTACAACATGTGTTAACTCCTTTATGCTGTATTTACCTGTGCACTGAGTACCTTTCCCAGATCTGAAGAAGAGCTGTATGTAAGGTTGAAAGGTTCTTTCACCAACAAAGCTATTACCTCATGCAACCTTAATTCACCCCCCTTTTTATTCGTTAATTACACAATCATATAGTATTTTTTCCAGAGCACCCCTGCCTTATTCAGTGCATAAATGGACAATACTGAGGGAATGAATCAAAGTTGTGTAGTGAATTAGGCTATTGTCTGTAGGACCTGTTGGTGTTCCCCATGCAGAACATGGAAAGTGTGCAGTGAATGACACAAAACCATACAGGAAGGGGATGATCTTGTGTTTAAGGCAATTGAGTGCCATGCTGGGGAACTGCATTCTATCCCTGCTTCTGCCACAATGTTCCTTGGTGTTGCTGGGTTAGTCACTTCAACCAAATTGTTCACAGCTGGATAATAGCTATGTACCTAACTTTTGGGCTGTCCAACTTGAGACACATGGGGTCTGATTTGCAGAAGTTCTGAGCATTTGCATCTCCTGTGCTCTGAACAGATAAATGATTAAAAAATGCCAAGAACACTGAAAAGTCAGGCCATAGGGGTTTTAAGGTGGGCACTTAACAATTCTGGCCTTAATCTCAGTTTGCAGATCAGGAATGGGGGCAGAGAGAGTATCATTTTAGCACATGGGGTGTTATAATGATAAATATGTTAATCATTTTAGTATGAATGTTTCACAATCATAGAAAAGCCCATGAGAAGACTAATTCTATGTTCGGTGCAGGGTTTAAATGGTATGCAATAAATAAGATGTAGGGGGACACATTGAATGGTGAGGATACAAAGAAAATTTGAATCGCTACCCATTCACTGAGCACCATACATCCTGAGTACTGAATGAGGCAGCGGTCCAGTAGGAAAGAAGTGTGATCATGGAATTAAACTATTGTAATGTATATGTACAAAGAGGCCAAATTAACGTTGCTCATGAACCTTAATTCTGGCACTTCCCAAGGTCTGAGTGCTTGACTTTCTAACATTAATATTCTTAATTTTATTTATGCAATAGTGAATGTATACTGCATTTTTCCATAGTTGGTATCCCAAAGCAAGTCCTTGTCCTGCTAGGACTCTGCGCTTTTTGAGCTTTCTAAATTAATAGTTTGGGGTAGAGGGTGAGAAATCCTATATCTGAAAATGGGAAGAACTTCAAGGTTTGAAAGATGGTTTGGCTAGTGTGAGATGACACAGAGCAGACTTTCACTTTGTGATGATTTCAGACTAATGGCTGAAAATAGCTGTCTGCATTGCAGGCATGAAATATTAAAGCATGCAATCATCTCTTTTAATTCCCTGTAAATTGTAATAAGATCCATTGAACTTAGTGCATGGGGTTTTTTTAAGGGCAATTATGGGATTCTAAAACTTCACTTGTCCTAGTCTCACTCTTTCAGTTAGGATTGGGCAGTTCCAACACATACTTCTAAAGAAGGGCACCATGTGACATATCAGGCATTTGATGATGACAATGTACTACCCCCATAAAACCAATATGCTTAACTAACCAGACTCTGTCTCTTGTGCTTAAGAAGAAAATCTTCACTGGTCTGTTTTGAGTTGCATACAAGTGGTTTTTTAAATTTTTTTTAAATAAATTTAAGTCCTTGTACTCTTCTGAAGACTCATAAATTGTTGTTCTATCCTCTTTAGCTTGACAATTGATTTATTTTATATCCTGGATTAATTACATTTTCTCAAAGCTATTTTTATTATTCCTTTGAAATAATTATGAGCATAGCTACTAGTCAAAGTTAAATAACCGGGATTTCAGATTATTGTATACAGAGCTATTCATCCATTAAATAAATTAATCTGTATTACAGAACGTCTACACAAAGGTGTCCCTTAAGAGCATGGTGCTTGCAATAAACAAGTGAGGTACTGTATCTTAAAATCCAAGTTGCTACCTACACACACACATTCCTAAGGTTTTGTTTGTTTTGTTTTTTGTTTTACAAAGGACATCCAATAAATGTGTAATAAACTGTAATGATACAGAAGCAGCTTTGCACCCTGTTCCCTCATGCCAAATGATTTAGCCCTCTTACCTAATTGTACTTTCCCATTTTTGTAAAGTGTTTTTGAGATTTTTGGATTAAAAAAGGCACTGTACATATGCAGAGTATTTTATGGTTACCTACAGTTCTGGCCTCTTTGCTCTCCAGGTTGAGGGGTAGGGTGGGTGGGTGTGTGTGTGGTTTTTGGTTTGTTTTTTAAGTAAACAGCCTGGACTATAGTTTATATGAGAAACTGACACTCCAAAAGAAGTTGCCATTACTCAGGTGAATTGGATGTTTAACCAAAAAATTCCTTTCTTTCTAATAGAAGAATGAGGTTTGGGAGTGAAGAAATGAAATGTTCAAATTGTGATACAAAGCAAGGAAATCTGAAGTGAATTGTACTGCTTCAGCCCTGATTCACAGCCTAGCCTTTCTGTTCACCCTCATAATGGTGCAAGTTAAATCCTCAATGTTAAAATTATAGTGTGATGCGAACAGGCACTAGTCAGGAAATTCAAAGAAACATAGCTTATCGTGTTTAATGTAGTCATGAAATTGGAACAGAGATGGCAGTTAATGAAGGTAAATGTGGTGAAAAGACTAACTTGCGTCTATTGCAGTTTCACATCTATGTAACATTAATATTCTGGTGGCAATTCCACTCCATTACCCAAAACAAACCTAACAAAATAACCTAGTTCCATCTCTCAGCTGCTACATTTTGATGAGACATTTCAGTGACTCATTGCCTTAGCCCCAGTACTGAAATTAGTTATGTAAGAGTGGCATACTTATGTACTTAAACTAAATAAAATAAGGCCATTTTATCATCAGCCGTAATGCAGGGGTGTAGATTTTTTTTTCTTTTTTTCCCCAATCTGTAGCTGCTTGGCTTGAAGATAACAACATGAATAGGGTAACACAACTTTTTTGAAGGGAGTATGGGAAAGGAAAGACTTTAAAATGGTTCACAGCCATTTCTACCATTCTGCATATTTTGTAAGCTAGGTAACCTAGCTACTTGAAGGACCTGGTTAATTGTACAGTCTGCTTAACTTGCAGCTTCTAGTTCCTCTTCTGGATAGAGGATCCAGAACATGCACAAATCATCCCTCTTGAGCTAGCATGCTGAGCTGGTTTTTTTTTTAAAAGGCAGCGACTTATTTTGTTAAAGTAAGTAGCCCTTTAAAGGCAGGTGCCCCTTTTCAGACAATTTATTGTCCTGTGACAATGGTAAAGAGTCAGGGTCACTGTCTTCTAACACTGAGTAAGGAACTTTAGTAGAATAAGGAAAACGGTAATTCTAGAGAAGAGGGGAGTACAACGATGCTATGCTGCGACCACTTTCAAAGTTGCAAATTTTGTTTTTGTTCCGCATCAGAACGCAAACGTTTCACAAGTTTTCACTAAATGGAATGGTCTAAATGTCCATTTTGGAAAGAAAAGATCAGGCTTTTGATTACTCTCTCTCCTCTCAGAAGTAACCAGAGTTCACCCTAGATCTCCGAAATCTTCCTGTTGTAGTTGATGATGTCTCCACGAAACATCTTGGCTTCAATCTAACAGCATATTTTGACAAAAATGCTCTGACGAGCTTTAACTGTACTGAGCTAAATTAAGCAGTGACTTTGCTTTTTAAAATACAGTATGTAATGGTCTACAAATTTAAAAAACCCTACACAGATTTATGCTTGTCTGGTGCAGGGGAGAAAAAACAGTGCATATTGTGGGAATCCTATCAAAAGAAAAACTTTTTTTGATGTGTCTGGGGGAAATCTGCTATCACGTCTTATAAATCCTCTCCCAGGCTTATTTCTTACATATTTGGACCTAATTACACATGCACTGCTTTTTCTCCCTTCCTGCCCTGCTCCTTGACTACATGGTACTATATATGTAAAGTTATTTCAGAGTTCAGCACCATAAAAAGTTGGTAACAGCTCTTTTTATTAAGTAATAAGTCACAACAGGATGTGGTGATGCTGTCTAGAATTGCCACACCTATGCTGTGCTGCGACACATGACTTCATTCACCGTCAGTGTGGTGATTATTAGATAACTAATCACCACACCCTGGAGTATTTTATTGCTATTATAAAGTGGCTTGGTTAGAAAAAGTATTATTTCCTTTAAGGGAAAAATGCTAACTTTTCTTTTGAAAATAAACCAGTCCAGGATGATATAATTTTAAAGATTTCTTAGTCTGGAATACTCATTGAGCATATTTTGTGTGTGTGTGTGTGTGTGTGTGTAGAGAGAGGGAGAGACCAATATTGCTTTTTCGACATAGTGCCATATTTGCATAACACCCCAATTATATAACAATCCCAGCTCTTATGCTTAGTGCTTATAAAGCTTGTGTAGAATTGTTTAAGGTCCCCAATCCTCCCTCTGTTCCCCCCATATTACTTTGGTGGTGGTTTTTTATTTGTTTGTTTTTTCACTAGTGCTTGACAAAGCCTTGGCATAAGGAAAGATTAGTTTCCCTAAGGTCATATCTGACGTCTCCTTTATTTAGTTCCAGAAGACAGTATAGGTCACTTGGCTAGAAAATAAAGATAAAATGTAAAAGTTCATGAAGGTAGTTTCTGTTGGAAGTTACAGGGGCTGGAAGTCACAATGTACGGCTTCTGCACTGAGAGGACACCTATAAGCAGGGATGCATCTAGTTTGTTTTCTATAAAGAGACATGCTCTGGAGCCATTGGCTACCTATCATAGCCTCTTCCATGGTCTCGAAAACTGTATGGGCAGAACTCCTAGTTGGAACCAAATACATACAAGACTTTGTACATACAAGTTTGAGCCACGCTCGGTGCTACTGGGAGTGACAGCAACCCCAACAGCTTCAACTTTAACCTCCCACTTGGACTTAAACTGCTCAGTTTTGTGTCTCTGCACATGTAATACCTAACGCTACCCCTTGAGATACCTTATGCTGAACTGCTCTGCTGTGGGGTGGAGGTGGTGGGAAAAGATGGCTAGATCCTGACGTCCCCCCTCATTTCTCCCTGTTCTCCGGTAGTGGGACTTTGAGGGCAAAGGTAACTCATGCTCTCCTCCCTGACAACTGAATTTGGAGGATGAAAACTGCATGCCGCTCCTCATCACCAGTGTGGCAGAAACTTCCTATTTCAGAGGAACATTTCAGGCAGGGACCATGAGGGGTCTCAGAATCTGTCCCTTGGCTATTTTGTGTTGTGGTGCCACTTCTTCAGTTGATTCATATCTCTCATCAATCACTGCATGGTCTCCCATCTCCTAGTAGCTGCCTCTGAGCGTGGTATTCTATCAAAAGGTTGGACTTTGAAGAAACTGACTGTGTGAGAACTGGAGGAAGCTTCTTTACCTACACAAAACAGAAGTTGTCAGAATTATCCTTTTTTCAGCCTTCGAGACCCACAAAATTAGGGGCAACCAAAGTTTATCCTCCATGAGACAGCAGAGTGTGCGTGTAACCTAACAGTATGCATGGAATTAAACACAAAATGGCTGGCTGTCCCTGTGTAATGCTGTCAGGCGTGCACTTCGTTAGAGTCCTTAGTTTGAGCATTTCGGTACATAGAAAAGAGAGACATAACTGTTAAGTAGCTAAATGTACCACTATCTGAAACTGAGGTAGCCAGTAGAAGGCCTCCCTCATCCTCTAGAGTTTAGAGTGGTGCCTCATATTGTTGTATAGACTACTACCTGCACAATCCAGAAGAGAGACTGCTAGACTCCAGAAGTAGCAACACCCACCTGCCTTGGCTGGAAGGATGGAAAAATTGCAAGTGTATTTGGGCTCAGCATTGACTTCCGGGACTTGAGCACACACTTAAGTGCTTTGCTGAATCAGGACCTACATGCTGCAAAATGAAGCCTTCAGCTTTCTCTAAGACAATAATAAACTATTATGCCCTGCAAATACCAGAAATATGGCTGATAAAATATCAAACCTCCATCTAAGGCATTTGTAAACGCAGCCAAGCCTGCTGGAGGGAGCTGGATTGGAAACTGTTTCACATAATTATTTTAGAAGGAAAGACTTCTTCAAAACTGTCTAAGGAATGGACCATATTAAGACATTATTTAAGTAACTTTATTGCAAAATTATTTACACTAATTTCCCTTGATTATCATTGGGGAAACTGGCTAATGCCAACCAGCTGCAAGTATTTTGCCCCAAAATAGGAAAGGGTTTAAAAAAACAATTTAATATTGGCTCATATCAAGTTCTTAAAAAATCCTAAAAGTTAGATGGATAAAGACCTTGACCATCCTGCTGCCCATACAGGATGGCTTTCTATAGCATATATTTCAGTCCCTTGTCCTATCTAGTTCTATATGACTCAATGATGGGGATCTCACAGCTTTACTTGTGAGACTATTTCACAACTCACTAAATCTGTTGCCTGGAAACTTTTTTTCCCCCTAGACTGAATAAATTTGAAGCTTGTGGGAGTGGGAAGTGACTACATCTCAAATGAGAACATGGTCAAACTGCCCCTTCAATTCCACAACAATGTTTAAAAACTAGGGGGAAAAATCACTTTTCATCTGGACACTCCTAAATCAGTGTAGTAGAAAAAGGAAGGGACATGATACTGTGCAGAGGGATACCATCTAAAAAAATTCTGCTATAATGTCTTCCTATTGCAATAATTTAGTCTGATTTCAGGAGGGGCTTGACAGCATGACCAATCATAACTTAGTCTCATTACAGTACTATTGTGGTTTTTCAGTAAACCTGTCACTGCAGCCAAAACTCTGCTTCAGTTGATGAAGTGCAGAATATAACTTCTTTAACTCTTTCATTCACCTTATGCTTCCTACTATCCTCCCTAAAACTTATTTGGGAGGAGCATACTAACTTTGACATTCATAGAATCATAGAATATCAGGGTTGGAAGGGACCCCAGAAGGTCATCTAGTCCAACCCCCTGCTCGAAGCAGGACCAATTCCCAGTTAAATCATCCCAGCCAGGGCTTTGTCAAGCCTGACCTTAAAAACCTCTAAGGAAGGAGATTCTACCACCTCCCTAGGTAACGCATTCCAGTGTTTCACCACCCTCTTAGTGAAAAAGTTTTTCCTAATATCCAATCTAAACCTCCCCCATTGCAACTTGAGACCATTACTCCTCGTTCTGTCATCTGCTACCATTGAGAACAGTCTAGAGCCATCCTCTTTGGAACCCCCTTTCAGGTAGTTGAAAGCAGCTATCAAATCCCCCCTCATTCTTCTCTTCCGCAGACTAAACAATCCCAGCTCCCTCAGCCTCTCTTCATAAGTCATGTGCTCTAGACCCCTAATCATTTTTGTTGCCCTTCGCTGGACTCTCTCCAATTTATCCACATCCTTCTTGTAGTGTGGGGCCCAAAACTGGACACAGTACTCCAGATGAGGCCTCACCAGTGTCGAATAGAGGGGAATGATCACGTCCCTCGATCTGCTCGCTATGCCCCTACTTATACATCCCAAAATGCCATTGGCCTTCTTGGCAACAAGGGCACACTGTTGACTCCTGATATCGGTGTCAGTGATCACTTTCACTTATTCATTCCATGGCTATAACATGGAGTATGGAAGCCAAGCCATATTAGCTGTGCATGTTTGGTTTACTTTATCTCTAAAAGTATTTGGCTTTTCTTGTGAATAGGATATAATAGCAATCATTTCTCAAGGTGGGATGTGCATGGAAAAAGTGAAATCTGACAGTCTCAGTATCAGTTGCCTGCAAGAGGAGAATACTCACAGCTCAGTGCCAGCAGTGGTGAGTGCTAGTGTAGACCAGCTGCTGTTATCTTGGCTTGCTTTGAACACACTAAAATGATGTGGTTAAAATGCCAGCGCCTAGTCTCAGAGCAGTCCCGTCATTGCTAGCATGTCTAGTCTAGATTTTTGGCCAAGATCTAGTAACAAGGCCCCCAAACTTGGAAAAGAATAATCTTAGCAAAATTTAGCTCTTCCATAGTGCATTTCATGCATAGATCTCAAAGTACTTTGCTAAGAGAGGCAGGTATTAGCACTGTTTTACAGATGGGTAAACTGAGGCACAGAGGTGAAGGTCTGCTAAGCAAAGTCAATCGCAGCACAGGAAATAGAATCCAGGTTGTTTTATGGTCCAGTTTTCTATTCACTGGACTTCATTGACAGTAAATTATCTGGAATGACTGTGGGGATTTGAATGACTACCCTTAATTAGAACAAATCTGAAATCTAATATTTGAAGAGTGCTATGTACTGATGTGGATGACTGCCATTCTCCCCCCCCCCCCCCCCCGTGGTGGTAGATCCCCTAAGAGAAATGTGTATAGTGTAATCTGAGATGGATTGATTATGAAGCTAATTCTTGGCAAATGTCTCTTCACTTAAAGTTTTAATGCTCCATAACTGTGTATTGTAGAAATTCCCACAACTACGAGCATTTAGGTTTAATTTAAAGCTTTCAACCTGAATTTTTTAAAGTGTTCTGTTACTCCTTATTTATTAATCAGTAAGACTACATCCCTGGAGAGCAATAAAAAAATCAATGTTACTATGCTTTGCCTACAGTAAAGCAGGAAAGGGTTTTGTGGGGGTTTAATGGGTGACGGTGATGCCTAAAACTGGGATTTAGGTGCCTAAATACATCTGTAGATCTGGGACAGTAAGATCATATACCTCAAGGTGAACCCGTCCATTACAACCTTTGTTGTCCTGCATCTTCATGCAAGCCAAGTAAGCAGCTGGGTAGAGATTTTTGTCTATCCTTTTGTACTCTGCCGAGTGTATGGAAATGTTACTGTTGCAGCTTGGGGTAGACATGATTTAAAGCACCACCCTATTATTTTGATATGCTAGTATAAAGAATATAATTTTAGATAAAGGCCACACTTTAATAAGACCGTAAATCCAGTGAATAGATGCATTACAGGGAGGCAATTTTTCAAGATCTTTCTAGCACCTCTGTAAAACATCATGACCAGCTAAAGATGAAACTTTGACAATCGTCTCTTACTTTTTAAAAGTAATCATTTCATTTTTGTTCTTCTTTAGGCTAAATTTACTTTTTTTTTAATGTGCCCATGTTTTTAATTAAAAAACAATTTCTGATTTTATACCACGTTCTTTTCCGGAAGAGTTTTTAAACAAGATTTTACTTGTCACTAAATTGAACCAATAAGAGAGGCTTAAAGCAAGAATATGTTTAAATAGAAGAGAATCTGTCATGTTCAATTTATGATTAGAGAGATGCATGGAAATAGTCAGCAGTATGCAGTTTTTGGCTCCCTTTTAGCCTCTTTGGGCTAAAGAATTCTGGCATAAGAGGCCAGGTGTTTGTCCTTTGCAAACAAGACTTCTCACCTCTTGCTGAGCTGCTTTAATCAGAAGAGTCTTCATTTATTCACTACTCACCGAGGACCTGAGCCAAAGCCCATTGAAGTTAATTAAGGTCCTTCTAGTGACTTCAATAGTCTTTGGATCGGGCCCTGTGAAAGTAATGCCTGGTGGCTAGCAACAGATATCTGGCTACATTCAAGGGAGCACTCAAACGTTTGCCAGTTCTTTCTGACAGTCTCCCATCTGGGTTTTCTCTTGTAGTTCTATAGTATGTCATTATTTTTAGAGCAGTTCCACCCTCTATGGTGCAAGCTTGATTCCTCCAACAACCACCACCAAGCAAGCTTGATAATACTATTGTAGCCTGTAATGTATAAAGCAAGAGTACATAGTCTGTCCAAATTACATATAGCAATCATAATTTATGGGTGGGGGCATTTTCCTAAACTTAACCTGTTAAAGACTCAACATCTGGCTTCCAAGCCTGTGTTTGCTGCTTTGGCATGAGGGGGAAGCAATTTTTAAAGTCACCCAAAATGTAGCTACAGAACTGACAGATACCCTCATTTACAAGCACAAAGTCCTGCATCTGCTTGTACAACTGGGAATTTAAATATGCAGTTTACCTATCTACCCTTGTAAATACAAGTTTTTGCAAATATGCAGTTAATGGGTGCACATGTTCTTGAGTACGTATTTTTGATGGTATGGCCAAGAATATACAGGGTTGAAGGTAGTCTTGCTAGCCATGCTCTGCATTTGAATGGCCTTGGGTAAACTAGTGTAAGTATGGGATCCATTTAATCTGCATTTGAGGATTAGATCTGGGTTAAGTGTGGGACTGGGAGTCAGGATGTCTAATCACAGCTCTGATAGATTTTGAACTCTGAGTTGTGATCATTAATGTTTGTAAAATGCCCTGGAGATGCAAAATGTTGCAGAAGTATTACTTATTTATACTAAATTGCAGCTCCACAGATATTACTTCTGAGTCACTAACTTCTCAGAGAATCTGTTGGAAAGATTTATGGTAAATTAGGCCTTGTGATGCATTCATTGTTGAGGTGCTATAGTTTCACTGGAATTGGGGAAGGAAAAAAGATTGAGGATAATACCATAAAGTACAGCAGGGAAAGATTATCACAAAATCCGCATCTATCAAAACCTTTCCAGCGCTTACTGCAACACCAGCTGAAATCCCTCACTGCAGAGCTCAACTTCAGGTTCCCTCAAAATCACTAAAACAAAAAATGCTTTTGTGTGTCCTTGTCACTGTTGACACTCTCCTGACTTTGAAGACGACGGCTAGGTCTATTAGCTTTAATGGACCACCAGTAGTACAAACATTTTTTGTATTAATGCCATTCAAACCAAAGCATTTACAGCAATGTCTTTAGGTGAATACGTGCCATTCAAACACAAGAAAGGTTTTCAGGGGATTATGCTCAGATTTATTAAAGTCAACTTCTTTTAAATGTTTTATTATTTGCATTGTGGTGGGGCTGAGGAGCCCCAGCCATGGACAAGGTGCAGTATATACCCACACAACAAAAAGACAGCCCTAGCCCCAAAAAACTTACAATTCAGTTTCCTTTTCTTGACTCCAATTAGGGTTGCCAACTCTGACTGAAGCTATTTCAGGAGATTTCTTTTTCCAACATGACAAAATGTTATTTTTCTGAAAATATCCTATTAAAATCTCCTGGATTCCTTTCAATAGTCACTGGGAGATTGATGCCGATTCCAGAAGACTCCAGGCCAATCCTGGGGGGTTGGCAACCTTAACTCTAATGCAGGAACCACTGTCAGAGTCTGTTTCAAGCATGTACCAACCATTCATTTCTTCCACCTCCTCATTGTTCACAGTGAACCATCATAATTCACTCTCTCCTACTTGTACTGTAGATAGATATTTCTAATAACTTACAAATCAGGAATGAGCAAGAGAAAAGTCATATCTGAATAACAGATTGGGTTTTGAACCTTTCTGATGTCTGACTAGCACTATCTGAAGCTGCTTTAGAAACATGCCTAAAACCACATGGCTTTAATAAGAAAACTATACATTTATCCTAGATTAGATACTCTGGGTTCTCCTCTTAATAATGAAAGTGCTGTGATGATTCCGGAGGTTTGAGGCTTGATTTTTCTGCCTTGACACATCAGGCTTGGCTATGTTTCAGGATTGCACCAATGCAACTTGCACCGTTAGGAACTGGCTGGGCAGAGCTGCAACAGTGCAGTGAGGCCATACTAACCATCCTGTTGTGGGCGCATACGGTGCGTTGTATCCATGCACAGCATTAATGTTCTGTGGAGAAACCCATGACCTTTCCTCTCCAAACTGAGCTTCTGTTCCTTCAGCAACCTTCTAGCTTCAGTGGGGCATGTGACCAGAGCACTGGCTGGTGTCCTTCGTAAAGACTTGGAATGTCTTCCCCTTCTGAAGCCGGCAAACCTCCCCTCGCCAGGAGCCGGGACTCCCTGTGCCCCCACCCCGAAGCTGGGAGCCGCACTGGAAGTACCCTCACCCGTACACAGCCCCTAGCTACCCCCTTCCTGCACCCTGAGCTACTCCCCTACTTCACACAGCCCCAGCTACCCACCTTGCCTGCACCCTGAGCTACCCCCTTGCTTGCACCCAGCCCCAGCTACCCCGCCGTGCACCCCGAGCTATCCACCTGCACACACACAGCCCCTAGCTACCTTCTCCCTGCACCCTGGGCTATTTTCAGACTTTTTGAAATGAGTCCCCCCTTTGAGTTATATTTTTTTGGTTGCGTCCCACCACAGCCCGGAGAGGCTGGTTGACCTCCTGAGTGAGTCAGGGTGGAGGTGGTGCTCTCTCTCTGGACCCCACTGTACGGAGCTGGCTCGAGCCCCGCCAGCTCTTTCCTCCACCCCCCCAAATAGACGTGAAACTACGCTAATGCCCAAGGGTCCCCCTGGCCCTGCCCCCACTGGGCCGTGGTGTTTTTAATAGCTGTTGAGGGGGGGGCCTCAGCAAGAAAAACATTGAGAACCCCTGCTGTAAGCCCTGGGCATGTAGCAAAGGCAGAAAACACTAGCGTAGTCTGGGCTGACTCATACTATGCTAATATTTTCAACAACCTATATGACAGGGAGGGCTGCCTCGTCTTGCCCACAGAACAAAGGAACTGTATCTTCTCTGCTCCTGGCAGACCAGACACTGGAATCTTTTTCTACAGCAGAAGAATCAAAGCTCTTTTCCCAGCAGTAGGGAAGCAGCACGATAGGAGGACTGGTCGGATAAGAAGAGGCGCTGGTCCTGGGAGGTGGGATGTTCGCTCAGGATGAAATGAGTGTGCCTGCGGCACAGGTGACCATGTGCCCCCCATGGCTGACTCCTGCTGGCTACCCTGTGTGTGATTTATTATTTTATTTTTTAAAATACACACCGCTTCCTGAGGCATTTGTCAGACTTCCTTACATCCCTATGGCCATCCTGCTTTATCTTTCCATGGGCAGGACGTAATTACAATCTTTTCTGTCATAGCTACAGGTGTGGATGGGGTACTCCTGTTGGGAGTGTGGGGCTGACTGGGGACAAGAGATACGCTCTCCTAGGCAATTCTTGCACCTCCTGTGAATAATTGCAGGAAGGGCTATTCAGACTTCAGCAAGTACTCAGCATTACCTATAAATATTTAAGTGGGGTGATCTAAATCAGAGCATGTATTCCTGTACTGATAACACATTTCAGCATCTTGTGCTGCAAGATAAGACTGAAAAGACTTGGCATGAAAACAACCCTGGGCATCGGATGCAGGGGAGCATAGAAAAGCTGTGAATCTGGCAAATATAAGGGCCACTTAACCTTGCTATTTCTATTTGGGAAAGCTGTTCTTTGGTATGCGGGTTAAGGAAAACAATGGGGGGGAGAATTTGAATGGATCTCAAACTACACAAATAAATACAACTTAAAGGATTTGTCATTTTATATCCTGTAGGGAAGAGGCATTATCTAGTATTTAAAGCAAGGGGCTGGGAGATGTAAGTTCTGTTCCAGACTCTGTTACGTTCTTTATGTTATGCTTGGCAGTCATTTAACCTGTCTGTGCCTTGAGAATCTCTTTCGCTTTTACAGAAGAATATCGATCCACCTTTGAAGCAGTTTGTAATATCAGATGACAGGCACCATAAGAGTGCAAATAAATGTTCTCTGACAGCAAAACACATACCATGTACCCATATGCATGGACACTTAGCTTTAAAATTAAAAACAAAATCCAAACTCAGACACGATAAAATCTTGGCAGCAAAGCAAACCCAGATGAACTGCATTTTGTATGCTATGCAAAAACTGATTAACTCTTCCACCTCTCCTCTGACTGGCTAGCTGTAAATTTTTCCATAGCATGGATTTATCTTTATTATTATTGTTTTCACTACAGTTGGGGATGTAGTTTTATCTTTTAAGATTTACATGCAATATTTAATTGGTGTTAAAATCCTCCTGACACCTGGAAAGCAGTATCTTGAACTCTTTGGATTCTCCTTACCAGTAAGTAGTGATGTCCTTCAAGGAAATGTTCTTGACTAAGATTCAAATGGACTACTGTGATTACTAGAAGTTGCAAGAAGTATTGCTAATATGAAAGTTGCTTACACAGGGCTATTAATTGTCGGAGAGATGATAGCATATTATGAGATGGGTAGTTTATGTGCTATACTTAAATTAACTAATCTGACCTGATCCTCTTGGATCACTGAGGATCGATCCCCTATTTTCTTCAGAAGGGGTCAGAATCTTGGCTAGGTCATTAAAGATCCCATCATGCTTTTCACAAAGGTAAAGATGTTCTGAGTGAATTTCAGTTTGGATGGTCAAATTCTGCCTGTCTAAATATCTGCCTTGCCATTTTGATTTAAAAAGCGAGAATGATATAAAATTAACACGGCACATGCAAAATGGATTAAAAATTGGCTAATGGATTGATTTCCAAATGTAATTGTATACGTGGAGTTGTCATTAAGTGGATGTGTTTCAAGTGGGGTCCCACAGGGATCGGTTCTTGGCCACGTGCTATTTAACATTTTTATCCATTACCGGGAAGAAGACATAAAATCATCACTGATAGTTTGCAGATGACTCAAAAATTGGGGAGTAGTAAATACTGAAGAGGACTGGTTACTGATTCAGAGCAATCTGAATTGCTTGGTAAACTGGGTGTAACCGAATGATACGTGTTTTTAATTCAGCTAAATGTAAGTGTATCTAGGAATAAAGAATGTAGGTCATACTTCCAGGATGGGGAACTCTATCCTGGGAAGCAGTGACTTTTTCAAAAGATTTGGTGTCATGGATAATCAGCCCAATATCAGCTCCCAGTTTGATGCTGAGGCCAAAGAGCTAATTTGATCTTGGGGTGCATAAACAGGGGAATCTCTATAGAAATAGAGAGGTTATTTTACCTCTGTATTTGGCACTGATGCGACTGCTGCAGGAATCCTGGTGCCCACAACTCAAGAAGGATGTTGATAAGTTGGAGAGGGTTCAGAGAAGAGCCACAAGACTGATTAAAGGTTTAGAAACCATGCCTTTATAGTGATAGACTCAAATAGCTCAATCTATTCAGTTTACCAGACAGCAGGTTAAGGAGTAACTTGATTACAGTCTATAAGTGCCTCCATGGGGAACAAATATTTAATAATGGGCTCTTCAATCTAGCAGAGAAAGGTATAACTGGATCCAGTGGCTGGAAGTGGAAGCTAGACAAATTCAAACTGTAAATAAGGTATACATTTTTAAGGATGAGAATACCTAACCACTGGCAGAAGTTCTATGGCCTGTGTTATGCAGGAAGTCAGACTAGATCACAATGGTCCCTTCTGGGCTTGGAATCTATGAATTTCAATTAGATAGCTGTGTAAGATGAGTTGTCAAACAGCAGCTGTGTGCCATCCCAGATGTGGCTGTAGTTTGCTGGTGGGTGAAAATATTTTCTGTTTTTGGGGTGGGGGTTAAAGTGTTTTTAAGAAGTAATGTTTTATAGAGTCAGTCTGAGAAATCCACTCTCCCCCAAAAGTACTTGGGTGAAAAGTGCTAAAAGAGCTAACATGCTCTCAAATAAAACAGGAAGTTTTCCCATGTATATGTCACATTAGTAAAGCTCTTCAGCACATGTTTCAATCCCATTAACTTCCATTGGATTTGAGCATGTGATGAAAGTTAAGTGTACTTACATGCTTTGAGCTTTGGGATACGAGGAAACTGGGAACTGAATGAATGTCTCCTAAATGGCCCAGAAATAGTTACAATAATTCAGTGGGGTCATGTGGGCTTTTAAGTCATAAATTACCATGGTTTTGGAATTTATGGAGACTATATTTACAACCTGACAGAGATCTTGTATGTCGTGTGGATCGTTTCTTTGGCAGGGGAATGAGGCAGGGAAAAGGGGTTGCTTTGGGGGAGAAAGGAGATATGATAGCTATGGAGAAAGCTTAAAACAAATGCTGGCAGGACTAATCTAGGCCCTACTCGTAATTGCTTCAGTCTTAATTTTAACCTGGGACTGTGTGTCTGAAGAACTGGATTAACCCCTTTTTTAACTAGCAGTTACAGAAAACAAATCTTTAAGGTAGTTAACCCAGCTTCCCCACTCCCCGCCCCCGGGACTCAATAACCAGACTACATCTAAATAGATCTTCTTAACTGTTCAGTATCTCCAGCAGCAGCTCCATCCAACTCTAAGGAAAAGAACCTTTTTAAATGTCCTTCCAAATGCCGGGCTTCATTCTTGCTAAAACTTAGAGGGGTTGGAGGGGAAAAGAGAAGTGGAACATCCAGCTGTTTCTCCAGTGAGTATCTGAATCTGATTCCTTCATTTCCAAAGGGCTACCTCTCTTCTGTCTTTAAAAAACACGAAATACTTACTTAGTGCTTTTGGAGCTCTGAGATGTGAGTTCTCACTTCCCCTCCATTTTCATGACACTGAACACACTTATGAAAGGCATAATTGAATGCCTTAGTTTGGAAGTTAGGCCCACACAAATGTGGAATCAGGCTCCCTACCTTAGTGTTGAAGACTGCGAAGTTTTGAAAATTTGGCTACCATTTGTAAGTGCAGACTTCTGCTTTTTAATCTGCCATTCTAAAAACAATCTTGCATTATTTTATGGATAAGATCTGCTCAACTGCAGTTGCCTGTCTAAGGCCTAAAATTACAGTAGAACCTCAGAGTTACGAACACCAGAATTACAAACTGACTGGTCAACCACACACCTCTCTTGGAACCGGAAGTACACAATCAGGCAGCCACAGAGACCATAAATACATAAATAAATATATAAGCCAGTGCAGTACTGTGTTAAACTACTAAAAATATAAAGGGGGGGAAAAAAAAGATTTGACAAGGTAAGGAAACTTTCTGTGCTTGTTTCATTTAAATAAAGATGGTTAAAAGCAGCATTTGTATTCTGCATAGTAAAGTTTCAAAACTGTATTAAATCAATGTTCTGTTGTAAACTTTTGACTTGTTACAAGTTACAAAGAACCTCCATTCCCAAGGTGTTTGTAACTCTGAGGTTCTACTGTATCTCCCTACTCCAGATGTTTCCTTACAGAGGTGCATTGGGTGGGGTGGGAATGGGGTCTTCATCCCCATATCTCCTCCCAAGGACTAAAGTTCAGAGAACAAATTTTGGAACCTTAGTCACTTAAAATCAAGAATAAAATGCTTTCCCAACTGTTCATGAACTCACTGGCCCCTTTCCTAGCATAGTTTCCAAAAGAAAAGTGTACCCATACTGGCATGCAATCTAGTTATGAAGGTCAAATTATAACATGAGAACTGTCAATAGCTACAGACTGGTTTCTACTGGATATTTGAACCTTATGCCAGACTGTTTTAATATATCCACTAGTGGCTAGCAGACTTGTTGTTCTTGGATCCTCTGATCCTCTAATATAAGCTGTAATATCTTATTTGGTTTATTTTGTTATACTGGAAAGAAGGGAAAACTACCATTTTCAGGGGTTTGGAAACTGAGATTCTTAAAATAGTCAGTCATTCTGCTTCTTGCTGAAAGCCAGACTTCTTAAATCATGATGGAATCTTGCTATTAATAAAGTTGGTTATGCTCAACATAAAATTAGCTGTTACCAAGCTAATATCGCTTCAAAGTAAAAAGCGTCTAGTAATTTACTACTGATGTCCTGAAATGTTCTATTTTTACACCTCTGAAAGCACAAAAATGAAAGGCAGAGCCAGCCTTTGTGACTCAAAAAGTCTGGAATGGGATCTAGTGACAAATCAGGAGGGTAGAACTTGCAGGACAGATACTGTACTTGATAGCATGTTCCTTGTACCGTAAATTGAAGGCAAGTGTTAAGGGTGCTTACACATCTTTCTAGGCCTGTGGGCTCTAGCACCTGGTCAGTCCCAATATACACTGATGTGTGACTCAACTGATGTGTGATTTAGTAGGATGGGCAGAAAATGTTGCAAATATCCTAGGGTCCATGGCTTAATCCGATAACTAAGAATACAGTTTCTTGCTTGACCCTAGGGGGCAGTTCAAAAGATCTTTAATACCTGGGCTGTTCCTTCTTAGTCCTTCCCTTCGCTAAAGGTATTTAAGTATCTGGCCCCCAGCAGTACATCTTGTTGGGGTGGCTCTTCCATGCTGA
This sequence comes from Natator depressus, assembly GCF_965152275.1. Lineage (NCBI taxonomy): Eukaryota > Metazoa > Chordata > Testudines > Cheloniidae > Natator > Natator depressus. The sequence goes on from NC_134248.1 coordinate 17,067,303, forward strand.
TGCAGCAGTTCTGTACAGTTTACCCTCTGTTCTCCAACTCTGCTTGACTTGGTGTCCAAATTCGGGGCAGCTGTTCCAGCTCAAAGCTCCATTGACTTCAAATATCCTACTCCCGCCCAGATACCGTGCTCACTGACCTAGTCCTAACCAACAGCCTTCCCACGTGCCAGGGAAGTGTCTCTCAGTTGAGCAGGCCCATGATCCTCCAGGGGTGGAGGGAGGAAAGGTGCAAATCTAGCTTGCATGTTCACTGGAGTTTTATGGCAGGGAGAACCTGCAGGATAGTTCCAGATAACTCATGGAACTGAGACACCTGTGTGGGAGTAGAAGGTAGAGAGTGAAGAGACTTGCAATTGGGAGGAGTGGGGCCAGCAAAGGAGGAGGAATGCCAGAGAACTTTGCCAGAAGCCCCTAAATGTGAACAGAGTACTAAACTGGGACTTGAGACCTGTTTTATTTTCATGACTCTGTGTCACTGACCTAATGTAATCTTGGAGAAGTAAAAATATAATTAAATGAAACCGTGATGTTGGTTGGTCATTAGGTCATAATACAAATGATAATCAGAAGCAGAACCTTAACACAAGGAATATGAGCTCACCCAGTCTGCAGTCCTACTGTAATACAGGATGGCACAAGTCAATGAGCAGATTTTGGTCTTTTCATGGGAATAAGAGCTTTGTTTTAGGAGAACTAGATTATCTGGTGGGATTGAAATGGCTCAAATTCCTATGCGTGGGTAATGCAAATTTAGTATAATTTTGTCTTTAAGGATGCTGGTGAAAGAATAGATGGGAAAGTGGATATCTACAAAGAAACTTTAGTAGAAGGACTCATTTTAAAGGAGCTGTAGTCTGGTCTTTTGAGTCTGTAAATATGACACCTCTATTTATGGTTCAGAAATTCTGCTCTTGGGACAGTCATTTGACCAAATGAAACAAAATTCCCCAGTGAGTCCCCATTTCAGAAGGAAAACATGTTAAAAGAGCAGTGATTTGATTTGATTTGATTTGAAAATAGCAGGCACAAAGCGTACTTTCTCTTTATGGCATATAATCACTCTATTACGTACATATGTTATGTTTGGAACTCTGTAATAGTCGCATCCTATAAAAATTAAGTTGGCCACAATGGCCAGCCTTGCAAAGCTATGGACAAACCAGAATAAACAGATTTCCTTTTCCCAGACCTCTCGAGGATACAGGTCCCCACTGAAAAGGCTGAAGCTGTCCTCAGTATTAATGAATGCATGTGCTTGAAACAGGTCTCTGAAAATCTTTGCAGCCAGAACAAATATCTTCCTTTCTGCCTGGTATATTATATCACCGTATATTTGTTACAGTAGCCTACTGAAGATCCATCAGGCAAGGCACTGTCCAAACACCTAGTAAGACAATCTCTGCCTCAAAAAATTTAGTCAAAGCATTGGAAAGAGGAAATTTTATCCCTATTTTACAGTTAGGGAACTAAGGGATAGTAGGTGACTTGATCAGGGCTAAAGAAAATCTGCCAGAACAGTGAATTTAACCCAGAGTCCCAATCCAGTTCCTTAATTTGATTTGCAGAGGGTATAGAGGAAAGAAACCCCCTTGTAGAGCGGTTCAGGAGCATCCTACTTTGTATCCTCGTTTTACAGGACATGAGGCACATTTGCTCTTCAAAGCATCTTTTTGAACTTGGGATAAAAGCCAAGCCTGTAACGGATGAATTAAAGATATCTAGAGTGAGATTCCCTCTTCAATTTAAACGCTGTTACTCCTCCCCCTCTAGCTTTCCTGAGTTCAGAAGTAAGGTAAAAAGCAGAGGAATTCTAGATGGGTGGTTAGCAATATATTTATCTTCTTAGTGGAGGACTGAAGATTTTGAATGAAGCATCGGAAGTGCATGGTGAATAGATTCCATTGGTGAACTTTTTGCCTACATAATTTTTCCCTCTTGCCTGTCCAGTGAACACAAATCATGTAAACAATGCGGTATTGTCCATTGTCATCACTGGATTCCATTAGGCATCCAGAGCCACTTACAAAGATTCTATCAAAAAAACATTTACACCTGGTAATGATTTGTTTCCCATTTAACTGATATGCTGTTGTGCATGCTCTCAACCCTCTTATCCCTCATCTTAAAGATGATTTTAAACACCTTAATTTTAGAGGTAAGCTACAATTTGTCTGTTTTGTAGAACAGTAAAGCCTTTTTTCTAAAATTTAGATGTCAGACATCCCATGTAAGTGAAAAAGCTAACAGGTCCTGTTTGGCTTTTAGGGCACACATGTAATAGCTTACAGTATGGAAAATCTTGACTTTTAAAAAATACCAGTCTCTTTTACATTATTGTAGGAAATAATAATAAATAGCAAATAAACCTAAATAACTCTGTAGTTATGATGATCCAGGGCCCACATCCTGTAGTCCTAGAGGGCACATGCAAGAATTCATGGATTTTTAAGGCTAGAAGGACCACTATGGTCATCTAGCTTGAGTACGTGGATAGTACGAGCCAGAGGTATCACCCTGACGCTCTGGTGGACCTATGCACTTGAGGTTGTGTTAAGCTCTCTTCTGGCGCAATTTGATACAGAGAGGGTAAAACACCACAGGTGGCCCCAACAAATTTGAAATGACTACACAAATTTAAAGCTGGATTAAATTTTTTGGGGCCTAAACTTGACAATGCCCCTTTTTAACGTTCATATTTATATTGCGCTTTACAACAGGTAAAATATACTAAACAAAAGCCAAGATCCCTGCCCTGAAGAACTTAGTCTAAAGGCACAAGCGGGTACAGTACAGTGAACAGAGGCATGAGGACGTTATTGCTGGTACACCGCATGGAACAGGTGGGTTTTTAGAAGGGGGGTTGAAAAAAGAGAGGGAGGGCTTAGTTATGCTCACTGGGTGGCTGTTCCAAGCATAGCAAGTAGCATGAAGGGGCAGTTGGGAGGAGACAGAGCACATGGAAAGGGGCTGGGCCATAGAAGGAGGTGGACAGAGGGTTTCTCTCTCTCGGAATGATCAAAACTTCCCTTAGAGGACTGCCGCTACTGACTGTTGCTCAGCCAGGTTCAGAACGCAAGGCGTGTGCAAAACAAAAGTCCTTCCTTTGCAGCAAGAAATAGAAACAGTTAAATGTACAGAACAGTAAGTACACTTCGCTGGCATGCAGCATTTTAAAAATAAAACGAAGCAGCACGTGATCATGACTCTTGGTTCAGCACCATCTTCAGCATTACTTGACTGCATGTAGCAGCAGACTGCTCTGAGACTGTCTGAGTGCTTTCATCTCCTCTTTGCATATTTTTAGGGTTGCCAATTTTGGATGGACGTATTCCTGGAGATTTCACCACATGACATACCAGACATGACATACCAGAGACCCCAGGACAATTCTTGGGGCTGACAATCCTGTATATTTTTCACTGCCACTGGTTAGCGGTTCCAGAGCATGACAGAGTTCCTTTTAAAGGAGGGGAACACAAATGCAGGGAAATTACAGATTTCCAACAATATGATGATCTTGAAAGGGTGAATTGCTTCAGACAATAGGAAAGATGCCTTAAAGAGGCACTATAAGGAATTAGACTTTTTAATTACTAGGAACCTTTGGAACATGTCGGAGAACATGGTGGCCATGTTCAGCTCTGTTCCAACTGTGCTCTTCGGATTGACTGGTACCTCAGGGTACGCTATGCTTATAAAATCCCTAGTGCTTATGCTCCAGAGTGCATGTGCAGCTGGAGTGGCGTCATGACAGTGAGACTCAGCAGGGGGACAAGTGGGTCCCATCTGTGGCATCAGATCACTCCTTCAGGCCCTGCTTCCTGGTTCCAAACCCAACTTTTTACAACTGTGTTAGAAGTTACTATCCACTAAATGCTTGTCGCTTGAAGGAGGAGAAAGGCCATTCCTGCTCATCATTCACCTTCCTTTGACTTTCTGCCACAGCTGTGGGGTCAGGTTGACTTACTGATATCCTACATACACCACTGTTTGCACCATCTGCCAGGCATATAAAATAAACTTTCGTTTTGGTTCTTATGAGATACATCTTCCTACAGGAGGTACCTATGAGGTTAGCCAAAACCACGATCACGTCAATGGGCTTTCTTGGCCCTGCTCATTCATGGCTTCTCAGGATACTAAATACTGTTCTGAGCATGAAATTGGCCCACGGCTTCTGAAGAGCAAAGCCTTAGCTACTTAAACGCTTTGGTGATGACCACAGGATATTAATACAGTTTGGCTTATTTTATTGGGGCTAGGCAAATGGACGGATGTTTGTGATCCAATTCTGTAAGGAAGGCCTAGCTATTGGAGATCCTCTGAATATTGTTTTTAGTGGGCCTCATTGATGCGGCCATATCTGAAGCTGCCCCCTTGCTAGAGCTGGGCTCGCTGCTGCATCGAGGTCTGGCACCTCTCTCACGCAGTTCCTGTGGGCCCTGATGCTGTTCTTGGATGGTGCTTCATTACCTCATTCCAGCTGCTCACATCTGGATGGCTGGGGAGGCCCATGCCAGAGCATGATGACAGGAACAGGGGAAAATAGCAAAATGTGCTGAATATTGGCCAATATGGACATTATCTCCCCCCCCCCCCCCCCCAAAAAAAAAATCCTGGCTTTCTAACTTGCTAAACTATATATTTTTTTAAATCTTTGTTTATATGGAATAACTCCCCTTATTGTGGGGTATTGTGTAATAGAACATGCTGTGCAAACATGGATTAGGCACAAAGTCACCAGCAAATCTCCTTTTAGGGAGCAAAATAAATAAGAAACAAGATATCTCGGAAACAATAAGGGGAACGGTCTTGATTTTGTGGGGTAGGGCATAGTGCATCTTATCTATTATCACCAGCATTTTTTACTCTACAACAAAGATAGATTGCTTTTTATTATAGGGGCTGGGAGATGAATAATCTTGAGTCAATACCACTAAATTCTTATAAGCACAAAAACATTACATTGGCATCTAGTGACTCATCATGGGATTTTTCTAGCTTTGTTAGATAAACTAGACACTCACAAAACCAGAAACTCTAATCTGAGCCCCAGCACCATTGTAACTTAGTAACGTCAACAGTGTTATTTCTGAATTACACCATTATGGGAAGAGAATTGGGCTGAAGTTGGTACATAAGCAGAATATTTTATCTAGCATTTGTGTATGTTACATCTGTTTCATGTAGCCTCATGAGGCTGAAATCTCATGGGACTTCTGCAGTTGTGGGTGAAACACCAGAGGATTTTTGGCACTATCCCAAACCCTAGTCCTGATTCGGTCTTGGTTATAAAGCCTTATCTGAACTGTGTGCAGATGCAGTCACCGCTTTTGGCATCCTTCTGTAATGTATCTTGTCTTCCAGTCTGTCCCAGAACTTTGCATGGTAATACTTTCTATTCCATTTGTGAAGCTGTGAACAGGATTCTTTTAAAAATGGAGATGAGTGAGTGCTACAACTTTGAAAAACATACTCAAACACACACTCACAAATTGCTTTAATGCTGTGAGCTGACTGGCTGTACAGAGCTACATACTCTGAGCACCTCTCTGCGGTAGTATATACTCTTATCTGACCACTAAACTTGCAGTCAGTCAGACTAAAACTATCTTTCTCCAAACCCCTTACTTATGAAGCTGTTGCTTTGAAATCTAACTATGATATCACATCTGCCAGTCACTGAATACTAATTGAGGATCTCTCTCATGGATGGGCTTTGTAATATTGGCATTTGAATTTCAACCTTTGACGAGTCTGGTGGGGTTGAAATGGAAGATTATGTTTAAATGGATCCTATTAGGAATGCGGCTAAGAGACTGCAGAGCCTGAATTCCTTGCATAGCAGCTGGTGTGAGTTTTAAAATACAGTTTGGTGTTGATGCTTGGGATATAGATTTGGGGGCGGGAGAGAAGCTGAACAAACAGATTCTTAATGATGGAGTCTCTTCACTTACTAGTTCCTCTATTTCCAGGTCTACCCTACAAAACATTTCTGTTCCCTAAAGAGCTGCTGCCTAATGCTTTGCCAGTAGTGATGCTCCTACGTTACAGAAGTTCTATACCTCGCCTAGATGGAGGAGGGGTGTACTGGTGTTCTTTGGAATGGTTGGCTTAAAAGATCATCTAAAACTCAAATGTAGCTAAAGTGGGATGTGTATCTTAATCAAGTGCTATGGGGGCTGGAACAGTAGACAAACGTGAATCCAGTGCCCCCTCTCTGGCCAGTATTAAAGTACTGGCTTTTCTTGTCTCCCCTTCATAGAGAAAACAGAATTCCATATCAGTCCCATGTGGGAGGATGATGAAATGTGGCTCTGTGCTTTGTCCTGGGTACATTTCCTATTTGTCTGTTCAGGCTTAATCAATGACTCCATCAGTATCTTCCAGCTCAATGAAAGGGATGGATATAGTATCTGCCAAAATGATAAACCACTAGAGATTAGTGAAGTTTTAGGAGAACGGAGATTAGTAGAACCTTTGATTTTTTTTTTTCCATCCTTGTGTAACACTGACAGACCTCGGTTGTCGGTGGGCAGGATCAAACCTAGGACCTCTGGAACTAAATGCATGAGCCTCTATTGCATGAGCTAAAAGCTAAGGCTCTAGAGCAGACTCATTAATCTCTCTGTAAGTGGTCTCAGTGCCACTACATGGGACAGAACACCACACCCAGGAGGTGTGTGGGTTACACTTGCACACTTTCTTTCAAGTAGGGGACCATGTCCTGCACCAACTCTGTGCAATTGGACTTCTAAATTGGGGCCCCTGGCAAGTATATAGTATGCATTACTTCCTGATGGACTCCAAGTGAACAGCACCTAGCACAAAGGGGTCTTGGTCCATGAGTGGGGCTCCGAGATCCTAAAATAATACAAATAAATAATAATAATGAAGTGAGCAGTTTCTGAAACTATCTACAAAATGTGAAATCATGAGCTACCTTATTTTGTTGTTTAGTGGATGTGAAAAGAGGTGGTGGTGGCTTGTTAACAGCTGTTGTGGAAAACGAGTCACACCATTTGTTTGGTTTAAACAGCCTGAGACCTTTTATTGAACACAAGCATGCAGGGAGAGGGAGACTGAGATGGTCACGTGCAGGTGCCACCCTGGTCTCTCACTCTGCCCCTGCCCCTATAATACCAGACTTGTATAGGTCCAGAACCGGAGTCAAATGATACATTTCCTTATTAGTTATTTTCCACCACTCAAGCATTATTAATAAAGTCTTATAAGGAATATTGGAAGGACAGTTTCATAATTAGCACAGTGCTGACATACCTTGTCATTATCAAGATCTGCGGTTTGCTGTGGCAGCATTTTGACTAGGGACTTTTGCAGGGTGGAGGGTGCATGTATTGGACAACTAAGGACTTTTTCGGATGCCCTTTGGTTAGATTGGCCTAGTCCATTATCTGGGTCAAGTGCCACTGCATAGCATACGTAAATGCTTTAGCTTAAGCCAAGTCTTACAGGATACAGGCCTGTAGGCCTCTTGCGTTACAGCTCTTGCATATTTTGCATATGGTGCATAGATTTTGCCGCAGAATGGGATGAGGTCAGGTTAACAGCAATTTCCTCTACACAGCATTTGGCAATCCAGGTTTGTAGGCTATACAGATCTCACAATAGCTGGATCTAACACCAGTACAACTGTCCCATGGTAGCTTGCTTTGTATATTCGCGTCTCCTCACTAAGCCAAAATAAATGGAGAAAAAGCGATCTTTAATTTAGAATAACTGACCTGCTAATGTAGCTATTTATCATAGCTAGCAACTCTTGTGGAACAGTTAATGCATGGAAAGGTCATAAATTACATAAATTGATGTGTCTTTCAGGAGGACTGTATTCTGCTCTGGAAGAGGGCTAGATAGTGGGTTTCATCTCTAACTGCTACAATCCTGTGTTGCTTTCCTGTTGGGGAGAATAATGGGCTTTCAGCTCTGGCATTTAATGTGATAACATTGGAGGCTATTTTGCATAAGTAACTCTTATATGCAAATCAACAGAACAGCATCTATTTTTGAAAAGTTGCGTAATTTATAGTATACAAACTAGGCTATGCTCTTATACCAGAAAATGGAAATGCCGAGAGTAAATACACAGACATACCCTAAATTAGTGTTATGCTAGCTAAGCACCCTGGTTCAGAGTTATATTTTTCTGTGCCATCAGTTATGTCAAAATTACCACCACTAGAAACGTTATCCATTAGCATAGGAAGGAACTCTTTAAAATGCTTCAGGTCAAGTTCAGACCTTTTGGCTGGGCAAAAGGAGTTGCACTGGATGACCTGCATTTAAAAAACTTTACTTGTTAGTTGGGGTTTGGCACAGCCCCAAACCCAGTGGAAGTTAGTGTATGACCAATGGTAGCTGATGGGCAAAGGGTGCTATAGCAGAGCTCTCTCTAATGAGGGCAAACGAAAGGTCGGGGCTAGAACTGGTCAAACTTTCACATGTTATGTTTTCTTCAAACCTTATTTTGTCACTATTATCATACACTAACTTTCCATACAGGTATTAATAAATCTTATTAATAACCTCTACTTGGTGCCTTTTTAAAGACATATTTGTGTTTCATCACCCTCAGATCTGTATTTTGTTCAAATACCAAAAATGGTATCCATACATTATAAAATCTATTTGATCTTCATAAGGCTGGGTGTCCTTTTTTCCAGTGACAGAATTCCCTAGCCTTCATTTCTGCATACCACTAATGTTGGGGGATCTGTCCTTTTCCAGAAACAAGCAATCTCACATCTGGCTGCTAGTAGCCATTGTGTTTATCAATGGGTCCTTCCCTGAGTCAGCCTCCTTTCGAATGCTAACCTAATAGAATCACTGTGGGTTCTGTGGGAAGCCTAACTTTACATTCTATTTGTTTTGCTCCAGGAAATAGTATTATCTTAAAGTATTCCCACTAGGTATGCAAAAAGGTACCTATTCATCCACATCCTATGCAGCATTTATCTCCCTTTACTCACACACACACACACACACACACACACACACACACACACACACACACACACACACACACACACACACACACACACACACACACACACACACACACACACACACCAAAAAATATAGTTTCCTTAACTTAGAGTGAAATATCATTGATAGTGTCTTGCAATTTTCCTTAGTTACACAAATAGATGAAGTTTTGGCCTTCCTCCAGGTATTTTGCCATTGTTCCAAAGTAATGTGTTTTTAGATCCTTTTCCCGTTTTTTCATAAAGTTAGTTTTATCTTCTGGGTCCATCAATAATGATTCGTTAAACTATGTAGCACTGAGGCCTGCTGAAGTGGCCTTTCCCATAATTAGTGTTTCTATTCTTGTTCATGGGCTCCTAAAACTTAGGATTCCTACATGGGACTTGCTAGAAAGTTTTAGGTTTCAGAGTAACAGCCGTGTTAGTCTGTATTCGTAAAAAGAAAAGGAGTACTTGTGGCACCTTAGAGACTAACCAGTTTATTTGAGCATGAGCTTTCGTGAGCTACAGCTCACTTCATCGGATGCATAGCATATCGTGGAAACTGCAGAAGACATTATATACACACAGAGACCATGAAACAAAACTTCCTCCCACCCCACTCTCCTGCTGGTAACAGCTTATCTAAAGTGATCATCAAGGAGGGCCATTTCCAGCACAAATCCAGGTTTTCTCACCCTTCCCCCCCCCCCCCCCCCCCCCCCACAGACACACATACAAACTCACTCTCCTGCTGGTAATAGCCCATCCCTCTTTGAAACCTCTCTTTTTTAATGCGCATGATAATCAAGGTGGGTCATTTCCAGCACTAATCCAGGTTTTCTCACCCCCCCCCCCACACACCCCCCTCCAAAAACCACACACACAAACTCACTCTCCTGCTGGCAATAGCTCATCTTACAATGTGCACAGCAATAATCCAAGTTTAACCAGAACGTCTTGGGGGGGGTTAGGCTACCTTGCATAATGACTCATCTCCCCTTGTTTTTTTCCTACAAACCCCCCCCAAGACATTCTGGTTAAACTTGGATTATTGCTGTGCACATTGTAAGATGAGCTATTGCCAGCAGGAGAGTGAGTTTGTGTGTGTGGTTTTTGGAGGGGGGTGTGGGGGGGGTGAGAAAACCTGGATTAGTGCTGGAAATGACCCACCTTGATTATCATGCGCATTATAAAGAGAGGTTTCAAAGAGGGATGGGCTATTACCAGCAGGAGAGTGAGTTTGTATGTGTGTCTGGGGGGGGGGGGGGAAGGGTGAGAGAACCTGGATTTGTGCTGGAAATGGCCCTCCTTGATGATCACTTTAGATAAGCTGTTACCAGCAGGAGAGTGGGGTGGGAGGAAGTTTTGTTTCATGGTCTCTGTGTGTGTATATAATGTCTTCTGCAGTTTCCACGATATGCTATGCATCCGATGAAGTGAGCTGTAGCTCACGAAAGCTCATGCTCAAATAAACTGGTTAGTCTCTAAGGTGCCACAAGTACTCCTTTTCTTTTTTCTTTTTAGAAAGTTTTAGTTGCAAATAAGACCAAGCTGATGTATTAATATTACCCATTATATTAATTTCCATAATTTTATCATTACAGAATAGCTGGTGTACCTTCTTCTTCCAATATATTATGTATTTGATAAACCAGATGAAATTCTTGATTGTTTCTGATGGATTTAAGTGAGGAGGGGACGTGGCTACCTCTTAGCTGTGTCATATTCCATATCCAAAATGTAGTTATGATACCTGGATTGTTTCCCTTTTGTGTTGGTCTAAATCTTTTTTTTAAATATTTTTTTAAGGCGAAGTTACAATTAGAGATTAATATTATACATTACTTGTTCAGGATCAAGTTAATGATCTGGCTTGCCAGCTGGTGAACCCTCCTTCTCAGAGTATGCTAGGTGACCAAATTTCTAAATACCTGTCTTCTTTTTAGCCCTTCTCTTGTGTATGTACGTGGTGTGAAAGCTTTTCCATTACAACAGTAGTCCATATTTTATTATACCACAAATCCCATAAGAGGAGGGGGTCACATTTTTCCAATAATGTGCAATGTGGAGTCTAGCTGTTAACAATAAAAAGGGAATTAATTTTTTGTTCTGTTTAAAATGCAGATCCTTTACTGGAGTATTTGTTGGTCTAAATCTTTTCGGTGTGTGTGGGGGGAAATGCAGTGCTGAGCTTTGGTTCGTAGATCTTATTAGAGGGGGAGGGACTTCATGGGTGATCAAATCCATCCCCATGCAGAAAACTATCAAACCTAGACATAGCTGATTGAGAGGCCTGCCTGTTCATCCAGTCTTTGAAAGCTGTCAAAGCTTCCTGTAGTTCAGCATTCAAAGCAGACTAGCGGATCAGAAGGATTTTATTGCAGGTGGTATGTAATGGGCTCAACTTTCTGCTCTCATGATTTTTCAAAATGCGGTTTGTTTCTCCCCCACTGTCTGCATGGGACACAGAGGCGTAGTACGGTGCCTGCACCGACAGACCATTGTACTGCATTATGGATGTGCCAGGGAAGGAGACTGTAATGTCTAAGAAGACGTCCATCTTTCCCTCCCAAGTAAATGCTTGATGGTTGGTTGCACGTTGTTCTTGTGTTTGCACACACTAGCCATTTTGCTTATTCAGGCAGCCAAGTTTGGCAAATGTTCTCTTCCTTCATTATGCTCACATATCAAAGAGAAACTATGGAAATGAGAGACTAATCCATCACAGTTGTATTTTTTGAAGAGAACTGTAAACTTCTACTGACAAATGGACACAAGGTAAGAAATCTTGACACATGACCCTTGCTCTGTTCTCAAGCTTTGCAGAGTAATCCATACCCTAAAATGATTTCTGCAGTGTTTCAGCAGTCTCTGCCTCTTAACAGAAGGGGTTGATCAGAAATGCGGAGGGTTTGATCAGGACTGACGTGTACCACGTACACTTCAGGTATTTTGAAACTCTAGACAGTTAAACCTATCATCCATAATATCCAAATCTTACTTGAGGGATCTCAAATTGCTGAACTTCACTCATCTTGCTATGTTTTAAAAAAAAAAAAAGAAAAATCTTTGATGGCAGTGCAATAGCAAATAAGGATTTTTAGGTCTTTCAGTTCCTGCAGTAACAAACTAAACTTGCTGCCTGTTTCTCTTTGTGTCTACTCTGGTTTTTGTAAGGGTGGTCAACTGTGCACTGACTGTACGGTATACTGTAAGCAGCTGCGATGCTTTGCATTCTGAGGAAGTTATCCATACAAGCCTGTTCAGCTTTTCAGCAGTTTTGCTAGCTGGCCTCCCTTTGATATTTTTTAACTTTTTTGAAGCATTAAATTATAATTTTAAGAAGCTTTTTGGCGCTAAAGCTTTGTATGCAACGATACAGAAAACGAATGGAAATGTTATTACTCTCTTTTTAAGAGGATGATGGAATGAACTTTGACGCGGATTTGAGGAGGAAGCGGGGGGGAAACAGAAACTTGTAATCATGTCCGCATTGAGTAATCAGAGATGGGTAGGATAATCTTTTTGTGAAACCTCAATTTTTTCTGGGCATATTTTCCATTTTCATCAGTTTTAGGCTTTAAATTCTTCCATGACATCCTCTTTGGGGCATGTAGAACCTCATACTAAGAGATATACAGTGTTCTGTCCTCAATACACATTTTGAAAGCTTGTGCATGACATGCCCACCTTTTGCCTCTTACACGTGCTCAGATAATACAATGATGAGGTTTAGATTAGGTAACCCTTAATATACTTAGCTTGGTTTGTGTTGGTTCCTAAATAATGAATTAGAGCTTGATAGTTCAAATACTGAGGAATTGGTTTAAATATAAACAGCTTGTCACATTTAGGAATGACAGCAGGTAATTCTGCTGAAGGAAAATACAATGACTTTACACCACTTATGCAAAATATGATATAGTAGATTTTTTGGATATGCAAAACAAAGGGATTTTTTTAGCCCTTTTGCTACTTAATTTTAAGCATACAAAGGACAAACCCAAAATGTCTATTGAGAGGACACAATTTATGAAGCCTTCTTAATTTGTTAAATTTGGCTGCTTTTTGCAAAATGCAAAGTTATTTAGTTCTGTATTTGAACCTCCAGAGCGCTTAAATATTAAACGAATGGGAAAAAATATTAGGATTAAATAAATAATATGTATTTGTACAAAATACTACTCCAACTTTGATTCTATTTTTGGCAGCATTGGCAGAGAGTGTGGACCATTTATAGAGCTGGTTGAATGATGCAAAAATTATTTGAAGAATTTACTTGCTAGATGATGTCAAAATTAATTTAATATTTGATGAGGCAAACAGGAGAGACAACATCTTGGATTTGCCTAATTTAGCTTTGTCAAATCTGACTGCATTATCTAAGTACTGACATGGTCCCTGTCACCATAGCATCTGAGCACTTAACAAACATGGGTCCTGACCACACTGGTATATAGTTCCATTGATTTTTAGTGGATCTGCATTCACATGAGGGTACACCTTGAAGTGTTTTCAGGATGAGTAGATAAAATGTCCTTTACTCCAAAGAGCTTATGATCTAATGTAAACTGAATTACCCTCTCCACTACTGATGATGGGGTGTCAACACATAGAATAAATACATGGCATGCTGGGCCAGAACCTCAGCTAGTGTAAATGACTTGAGTGGAGGTAAGCTGACTGTCCCATATACTGTAGTGTCTTTAACCCAAGGGTGTTGAAGCATTTAACTCTCAACCCATTTCCATTAAGCATATAAGTATTATCCCTGTTTCATAGATTGGGGCTGGGCAGGAAAATGACAGGATCAGTCTGACAGCCAGAAATCTAACCAGGGTCCTCTGGCTCTTGCCCCTATGTCTTTGCTTCAAAAAACTATAATCAAAATGGTGAATAGATAGCCGGAGCTGATGAAACCAAAACCCATGTGGATGTGACGGAGTGTCTGCCGAGACTGATCAAGCCCTCAGACCGCTACCCCTTCCTACTTCTCCACGTGGGCACCAATGATACTGCCAAGAATGGCCTTGAGCAGGTCACTGCACACTACATGGCTCTGGGAAGAAGGATAAAGGAGTTTGAGGTGCAAGTTGTGTTCTCATCCATCCTCCCTGTTGAAGGAAAAGGCCCAGGTAGGGACCATCGAATTGTGGAGGTAAATGGTTGGTTACGCAGATGATGTCGGAGAGAGGGCTTTGGATTCTTTGACCACGAGATGTTGTTCCAGGAAGAAGGATTGCTGGGAAAGAAGGGATCCACCTAACAAAGAGAGGGAAGAGCATCTTCGCAGGCTTGCTAACTTAGTGAGGAGGGCTTTAAACTAGGTTTGCTGGGGGATGGTGACCTAAGCCAAGAGATAAGGGGGGAAGTGGGATACTAGAAGGAAACACAAGGAGGAGGGTGCAACAGGGGAGGCCTTCTGATTCATACAAGAAAGTTATCTTAGGTGCCTATACACGAATGCAAGAAGCCTAGGAAACGAGCAGGAAGAATTGGAAGCCCTGGCACAGTCAAGGAACTATGATGTGACTGGAATAACAGATTTGGTGTGGTAACTAAGATAACTGGTGCACTCTCACGGATGGGTATAAACTGTTCAGGAAGGACAGGCAGGGGAGAAAAGGTGGAGGAGTTGCACTGTATGTAAGGGAGCAGTATAATTGCTCAGAGCTCTGGTATGAAACTGGAGAAAAGCCTGTTGAGTCTTTGGGTTAAGTTTAGAGGCGAGAGCAACAAGGGTGATGTTGTGGTGGGCGTCTGCTATAGACCTCTAGACCAGGAGAATGAGGTAGATGAGGCTTTCTTCGGACAACTAATAGAAGTTTCCAGATCACAGGCCATGGTTTTCCTGGGGGACTTCAATCACCCTGACATCTGCTGGGAGAGCAACACAGCAGTGCACAGACAATCCAGGAAGTTTTTGGAGCGTGTTGGGGACAATTTCCTGGTACAATTCCTGGAGGAACGAACTAGGGGCCGTGCGCCTCTTGACCTGCTGCTCACAAACAGGGAAAAATTGTTCGGGGAAGTAGAAGTGAGTGGCAACCTGGGCAGCAGTGACCATGAGATGGTCGAGTTCAGGATCCTGACAAAAGGAAGAAAGGAGAGCAGCAGAATACGGACCCTGGACTTCAGAAAAGCAGACTTTGACTCCCTCAGGGAACTGATGGGCAGGATCCCCGGGGAGGCTAATATGAGGGGAGAGGAGTCCAGGAGAGCTGGCTGTATCTTAAAAAAGCCTTATTGCGGGCATAGGAACAAACCATCCTGATGTGCAGAAAGAATAGCAAATATGGCAGGCGACTAGCTTGGCTTAACAGAGAAATCTTTAGTGAGCTTAAACACAAAAAGGAAGCTTACAAGAAGTGGAAACTTGGACAGATGCCGAGGGAAGAATATAAAAGTATTGCTTGAGCATGCAGGGGGGTAATCAGGAAGGCCAAAGCACAATTGGAGTTGCAGCTAGAAAGGGATGTACAGGGTAACAAGAAGGGTTTCTACAGGTATGTTAGCAACAAGAAGGTGGCCAGGGAGAGTGTGGGCCCTTACTGAATGGGGAGGCAACCTAGTGACAGATGATGTGGATAAATCTGAAGTACTCAAAGCTTTTTTTGCCTCCGTCTTCACAGACAAGGCCAGCTCCCAGACTGCTGCACTGGGCAGCACAGTATGGGGAGGAGGTGAGCAGCCCTCAGTGGTGAAAGAAGAGGTTAAGGACTATTTAGAGAAGCTGGACATGCACGTCCATGGGTTCGGATCTAATGCATCCGAGGGTGCTGAGGGAGTTGGCTAATGTCATTGCAGAGCCATTGGCCATTATCTTTGAAAACTTGGGGCGATCGGGGGAGGTCCCAGACAATTGGAAAAAGGCAAATATAGTGCCCATCTTTTAAAAAGGGAAGAAGGAGAATCCTGGGAACTACAGACCAGTCAGCCTCACCTCAGTCCCTGGAAAAATCATGGAGTAGGTCTTCAAGGGATCCATTTTGAAGCACATGAAGGAGAAGGTGGTGATCAGGAACAGTCAACATGGATTCACCAAGGGCAAGTCATGCCTGACTAACCTGATTGCCTTCTATGATGAGATAACTGGCTCTGTAGATAAGGGGAAAGAGGTGGACATAATATATCTTGACTTTAGCGAAGCTTTTGATATGGTCTCCCACAGTATTCTTGCCAGCAAATTGAAAAAATATGGCTTGGATTAATGGACAATAAAATGGATAGAAAGCTGGCTAGATCATCAGGCTCAACGGGTAGTGATCAACAGCTTGATGTCTAGTTGGCAGCTGGTATCAAGCGGCGTGCCCTAGGGGTCAGTCCTGGGGCCGGTTTTGTTCAACATCTTCATTAATGATCTGGATGATGGGATGGATTGCACCCTCAGCAAATTCGCGGATGATGGGGGAGAGATAGATATGCTGGAGGGAAGGGATAGGGTCCAGAGTGACCTAGACAAATTGGAGGATTGGGCCAAAAGAAATCTGTTAAGGTTCAGCAAGGACAAGTGCAGAGTCCTGCCCTTAGGACAGAAGAATCCCATGCACGGCTACAGGCTGGGGGCCGACTAAGCGGCAGTTCTGCAGAAAAGGACCTGGTGATTACAGTGGATGAGAAGCTGGATATGAGTTAAGTGTGCCCTTGTTGCCAAGAAAGCTAATGGCATATTGGGCTGCACTAATAGGAGCGTTGCCAGCAGTTTGAGGGAAGTGATTATTGCCCTCTATTTGGCACTGGTGAGGCCACATCTGGAAAATTGCATCCAGTTTTGGGTCCCCCACTACAGAAAGGATGTGGACAAATTGAAGAGAGTCCAGCAGAGGGCAACAAAAATGATCAGGGAGCTGGGGCACATGACTTATGAGGAGAGGCTGAGGGAACTGGGGTTATTTAGTCTGCAGAAGAGAAGAGTGAGGGGGGATTTGACAGCAGCCTTCAACTACTTGAAAGGGGGTTCTAAAGAGGATGGAGCTCGGCTGTTCTCGGTGGCAGATGACAGAACAAGAAGCAATGGTCTCAAGTTCCAGTGGGGGAGGTCTAGGTTGGATATTAGGAAACACTATTTCACTAGGCAGGTGGTGAAGCAAGGAATGGGTTTCCTAGGGCAGTGGTGGAATTAGTTGGTGTTGGTACTGCTTTGAGTAGGGGGTTGGACTAGATGACCTCCTGAGGTCTCTTCCAACCCTAATCTTCTATGATTTGATGTGATGTGTTTGCCCTTAGTAATAGCTAATAAATGGGGGAAGGGAAATATGGAAATGATACAACATACGTGCTGTGCAAAGAGAACAATATCTAAATAAATCAACAAAAAAGTTGACAGCCTATGAGGCATCAGCAGGTCCTGTAAAATGCTTGTCCGTCTTCCAAGTGTTAGGCAGAGGTCAGCCTCTTGTCTCCATTAAAGCCAGGGTTTGTGTTTGATGTCATTGCTTATAGTTTGCTTTACAAATCAGCCTCCTGCTAGGATTTTTTCCTTGGTAGAGAAAGATATTTATAAATGTTTCCAGCTAGATCTCTTAATTGCAAATCAGCTTATACTTAACCTATGGGTAACAAATCTTGGAACTCCTTGGCTGTCATACAGACTTTCAATTAGGAGGCTAGTGTAAATAGTGTTCTACTCCTAAGGATTTCAGTTTGATCTATGGCATTGTTGGTGCGGATCTTCACGTGCAACAGCTGTTGTAACAGCTGTCCGGGTGCCAGTGTCTCAGAGAGGGGATGTTATGGTTAACAGCTATTGCTCTCAGGGGTTTGGGAGGGGAAGCAGAATTGATTAGACTCAGTTGCTTTGTTTTGCTTTTTGATGAAGAATGCTGTTGAGGTTCTGGAATATCCTAGGGCTCGTCTGCTTTCAGAGTTGCACCAGTTTAACTTGTGGTTGAGGGTGGGTTTTTTATTGTTTGTTTGTTTGTTTGTTAACTGTTGTTAAACTGGTGCAAAAGGATGTGTGGACTCTCTCATTTTGGTTTAAACCAGGCTTTCTTCAGTTTAGCTAAAGTCTAAGAAGTGACTTATGCTAAATTTCAACAAAAGTAGTTTCAACACAGGAGTTTGCACTGGCTTAACTAAACTGATTTGTTTGTATGTAGACAAGGCCCTGGGATTTGAAGCAACATTTGATACATTGAAGATCATGCTTGGTGCACTTTTCTATCAAAGTGGCATTGTGATGGTTAGTATCTGTCAATAAGGGTATTCTCCAAGAATGGTGGAGAAGAGGCACATGTGTTCAGTGGGAACAGGGCACAGTGCTGGCCTTTACAGAAATATATATACTTCACATGCAGTTTGCATTTTGGTATGAGAAGGATGGAGCTAAATAAAACTGTAAAGTGTTAACAGTGAATAACTATCTTAAAAGCGTAACATGGATCAATCTTCATTTCAAGGTAAAAAGCCTCTTTCTTTGCATAGTTTAAAGATTATTTTGAGAGATTGCTAAATCTTTTTATAATTTTGTTAGCATCCTTGATGTCAGCAAGAAATGCTGTGTATGCAACAATAGCTCCTGTTTTGCTATTTTTGTTCTTCTGACTTTTCTGACTTCATTAGTAACAATGAAATAGCAAATTTGCTCCAGGGTAAAACTGAGCTCTGAGAATCATCAGTGCAGTTAAAAAAAATTTCTTTTTAAACTAACATGTTTCTCTAGTATTGTGCCAGATAGCTTAAATTTAACCCTGTAAAGTAGAATCAGTAAAATGGGCCATCTGAATTTCTGCTGATAAGGAGGTTTTGAGATAATCCCTTTTTCTACAGATCTGTGCCTGCAATGGCTTAAGAATATTCATCACAGTAGCTGATTGTTTTCCAAGTAATATATCCTGATGGACTATGAAGCCTATCCTTTTTTATGATAAATACATTGCAGAGATTTTGCTTAACTACAGTTTTGAGCCACTCCATCTTTAATTTCTGCTGCTCAGTTTTTAAGTTGGCTTTTGCAGAGAATGGCTGAAATACAGTAGCATTGACATTGAAATCACATAGTATGAGGTGGGAGGGGGATAAGAGGAGATTCAATGTAGTTCACATCGTGTTTGAAAAAACATTTTTTTCCTTAATATCCCTGAAACACTTGTACTACTTAGTTTACCTTCTGTGCAGAGGAAAAGTCAATGTAAACTTGAATGTTTGGGTGACTGATAATGTATAGCAAAGTATATGCAACTGTAATCCCCAAAGACATAATAAAACTAAACATCCATGCTGCATAAGCAACTGGAATAATTTAAATATTAAGCTCTTTATGCCATTTTAAAAAAAACTCTAAAATTCCACCCTTAATTGTTTGCATCTGTAACTGTGCAAATGAAATCATTTCCAGGTGCAAATATCTAACTATCTGTTTGCTTCCAAAAATCAAAAGTATTCCATTACTTGCAGGTGCAGATAGTTGCCAGGGCTGCTTCAAAGGCTAGCTTGAGTCCTATTGAAAACCATGGCCACTTGTATACAAGATTTAATGCATGATCACAAACAAGAATGAAACATTGTATGGCGATCTCCTCCTTTACTTTGTAAGATCGTGTGCTCTTTACCTTGCCAGAAAATCATTCAGAAGCTTGTAGCATTAAAAAGGAAACTTAACTCTTTAAGTTAATTGTTTATCTTACAGAAAGAATAGGGTTCTGTGAGAAACTTGAATATAGAACTGATATCCTGCTGTTCTTATCCTGACAGTCTTTTCATTTTAGAAACATGAAACTAGCGAAAGCAAATATGCTTATTAATATGGTATCCCAAAACAGCTTGGTAGTTGATAGCATCAGTCCACTGAGAGGTATTGCTCATGGACAGTGCCCAGCCACTTCATTCAGGAGATTGCAAATATAAATCTAACCTGACCCAGCGTTTATCATCTTGCCTAAGATACACAAAGAGTGACTTCAGCTCAGACAACCTAGCTCAGTGCTTTTGGCTCAGCCAGGGGAAAGCTTCCTTTTAGGCTTATCTATTAAAGCTGCTGGCTGCAGACCAAGGTTCCTGGCTAGTTCTGAGCTGTGATCTGTCGACCTGTAGTGAGTTCAGCCATCAGAGAGTGATTAAGTACATGATAATATCTAGTCAAATGCTGGTTGACAACAGTTTGGCTGTGCACAAGATACATAGAGCAGAACTGAGAATGCAAAGTGATAATAAATTCTGCAGTTCTGTTATGCCTCAACTGTCTATTTAAAAAAAAAACCTCTCCCAAATATCAAGAGCCTGTAAATATTACCAGTATGTGTTGATGAATGGCTATGCAGCTGTAAAACTTGATTTAAATATACATTCAACCAATCCCTGGACCACACAGATCAGGGATTTGCCATCCAGCTCTACACTGCTGGTGAGGGAGAGACTTCAGACCCCTGCACTGGATGCTGAATAAAACTTAGCTATGGAGAAAAAAGGAGCAATTACTTAAAAGGGCTGAACTCCAAGAAGAGACGGCACAAACTCTTTAAAGGCCCTATTGATGATGCACTGCTCCCTGGGGAAACCAGTCTTCCTATAGGCAGAGGAAGCCAAAACTCTAGACTTTGTTTTATATGTAGAGGGGGAGGATGGGAAAGCATGGGAAAGGTTGCATGAACCTTCTAGTATTCCCTCAGTGGACAGCCTAGCTTCCAGGTACCTAACACTAAGGTTTTAATCATTTGATTTTTAACTGTTTCCTATTGGTCAAACACATTGTTTCTCTGTTTTGCTTTCTCTGGTCCAGTTAGGTTTAACAGATGTCTGGAACGCCCAGTCGAAAAGGGACCCTGGCAGCTCTGGTCAGCACCACTGACTGGGCCGTTAAAAGTCCAGTTGCCTGCCCTGGCTCCACGCGGCTCCCGGAAGCAGCCAGTATGGCCCTGTGGCCTGGGAGGCTCTGTGTGCTGCCCCCTTCCTGAGTGCCAGCTCCGCAGCTCCTATTGGCTGGGAACTGTGGCCAATGGGAGCTGCGCAGGCGGCGCCTGCGGCCAGGGGTGTGGGGCAGTGCGCATAGCCTCCTGGCCATGCCTCCCCCTAGAGGCCTCAGGGACATGCTAGCCGCTTCCAGGAGCTGCCTGAGGTAAGCGCTACCCAGAGCCTGCACCCCACAGCCCCTCCCGTGCCAATCTCCTGCCGCAGCCTAGAGCCCCCTTCTTCTTCACCCAAACTCCCCCCCAGTTCCTGCCGCACTCCAAACCCCTCAGCCCAGAGTCCCCTCCTGCACCCCACACTCCTCATCACTGGCCCCACACCAGATCCCATACCCCCAGCCAGAGCCCTCACCCACCCCTGCACTCCAATCCCCTGCCCCAGTCATGAGCCCCTCCCAAAACCCAAACCCCTCATACCTGGTCCCACCCCAATCCCCTGCACCAGCTTGGTGAAAATGGGTGAGGGTTGAGGAAATCAAGGGAGGGAGGGGGAATGGAGTGAGCAGGGGCGGCACCTCAGAGAAGGGGCGGGGCCTTGGGGCAGGGCAGTGGGTGGAATAAGCGTGTTCAGTTTTCTGCAATCACAAAGTTGGCAACATTCAGTCCATTCCTAAAAAGTATACATACAGAACACTTATTTTAGAAAACTACAGTTTAGAAGTTCTTACATCTGGTATTAAAATCGAGTAACTTATTATAGAGAGGTCTCAAAGTGACTTATACATGACTTTGAGTAAACGTTGCACTTTAAAGTCTTATTACTCAAAGGACACATGGATGCTATGTGATCAAGAGATCCTCTTCCAATTGTTTGTATTAAGGATTTGTCCTACAAGTCTCCCCCATCTTTCCTCATCACTGTCTGCTGTGTAGATGTACACATTATTTCAGGATTTTCCAAAGTCTTTATTAGTAAGGAACCCTGTACAATACATGGAAACTCATTTATTAATATGCTTCACTCGGGGAAAAGTGTGGTGTTAACAGTGCTTTGAATATTCATGCTACTGACCACCTCTTACTTCTCGTGGACATTACCTATTTAGGGGGCTGAGCAAGCATTGCCTTTTATCCCAAATATTGGGACAATACCAGTTTTTTTTTAACAGTTGTCCTAAGTCGTCATTTGTGGGACCAGGTTCTGATCTCAGTTACTCCTCTATATTTGGGGTCCTTTATCTCCTTTCTCTAGGGTATAAATCCCCCTCCCCCCAAAGGTTTGTTAGGCCCATGCATTTCAGTGGTTCAGCAGACTTACTGAAGCAGCAGTATCTCAAAGTGTGAATATTTCTGGATTCAGTAATGGTATCCTGTGATATAATTTTAGGGGGTGAAGAGACTTTAATAGGCTGCTCTTATTAATAACTTCACCTGGATAGAAAACTTTCAAAGTACTGTTCAAGTTCCATACTGGAGCATCTGAGGCTTATGAATCCAGCTAATCCTCAATTATTCTATTAAAAATGAAATCTCAGACTCACTCATCTAGTTGCAACTAACTTTTCTGCACAGTACTCTTAAAGATTAAAAAAAGTGACTGTTTGGCACAAAGACAGGTTTCAGAGTAGCAGCCGTGTTAGTCTGTATTCGCAAAAAGAAAAGGAGGACTTTGTTCGTCTCTGAGGTGCCCCAAGTCCTCTTTTCTATTTGGCACAAAGTGACATTGGCCTCTTCAGGAACATTTTTCAATGTGGATTTTGTAATATAATGACCTATTTACAATGTATTCGAGAGATGCAGAATTTGCCCCAGGATTGTAAATGACTTGATGTGGACTATGTGTGTATTCGGTGTCCACTCTTGCGTAGTTGTAGTCACTAGTTAAGCTTTAAATCTGTCCAGAATCAGACTGACCAAACCCACTCTTGGCCCACTCTTCTCAGGCAGGATTAGTAATATTTTCCTGAAGTTTCCATATAATTTATTCCTCACCATTTGCTGTCATCCAATTCGAGCTGGTCCTAGAATATGGGGGATTAGAAATCAAGTAATAATGAAATGAAGTCATGTTCAAGTGAGTGTCTCTGGTTTCAGTTGTATTTGTTGCAAGTGTTTGGGGAAATTAGTCCACCTTGTGTTTTCCTTTGGTAAGAATGTAAGTGAAAAGAGAATCTTTATGGTGGTGGATGGTTGTGTAATGGGGGGAAGGGAAGATGAACTGTCTCATAAAGATAGAATAGGACGTGCTGTGGAGTCTTGATAATATAAGAGCGGACTTCTCCCTGCCCATTCCTTTAAAATTTAAAAAAAAAAAACAGGAGTACTTGTGGCACCTTAGAGACTAACAAATGTATTAGAGCATAAGCTTTCGTGGGCTACAGCCCACTTCATCGGATGCATTGAATGGAACATTAGTAAGAAGATATATATATACAGAGAAGGTGGAATTTGCCATACAAACTGTAAGAGGCTAATTAATTAAGATGAGCTATTATCAGCAGGAGAAAAAAAAAACTTTTGTAGTGATCATCAGGATGGCCCATTTAGACAGTTGACAAGAAGGTGTGAGGATACTTAACATGTGGAAATAGATTCAATATGTGTAATGACCCAGCCACTCCCAGTCTCTATTCAAACCCTAGTTAATGGTATCTAGTTTGCATATTAATTCATTTCCACATGTTAAGTATCCTTAATGGTTACACAGACTGATGCACAAAGGTTGTGGACATGCATAGGTAATTTTGGTAAAAGACACGTGCAAAGTGGGGAGGGAGGTGTCTTATCCATCCAGAACAGATAAGAAAAACCATGTGTTTTAACATGGCTAAATGTATCCATCTAGGGACAAAGACTGCAGGCCATACTTGTAGGACGGGGGGGGGGAAATATTCTGGGAAGCAGTGACTCTGAAAAAGATTTGGGGGTCATGATGGATATTCTGCTGAACATGGGCTCCCAGTGTGATGCTGTGGCTGCTAATGTGATCCTGGGATACGTAAATGGGAATCTCAAGTAGGAGCAGAGAGGTTATTTTACCTCTTATTTGGTTCTGATTCGACTGTTACTGGAATACTGTGTCCATTTCTGGTGCCTACAACTCAAGAAAGATGTTGATAAATTGAAGAGGGCTCAGAGAAGAGCTACAAAATGATTAAAGGATTAGAAAACATGCCTTTATAATGTTAGACTCAAAGAGCTCAATCTATTTAGCTTACCAAAGAGAAGGTTAAGGAGTGACTTGATTACAATCTATAGGTATTTACGTGGGGAACAAATATTTAATATTGGGCTCTTCAATCTAGCAGAGAAAGGTACAACCTGATCCAATGGCTGTAACAGATGCTAGACAAATTGAGACTGGAAATAAAGTGTAAATTTTTGAGATAGATAGTAATTAACCATTGGAACAATTTACTAAGGGTCGTGGTAGATTCTCCCTCACTGACCATTATTAAATCAAGATTGGATGTATTTCTAAAAGATCTGCTGTGGGAATTATTTTGGGGAAGTACTATGGCCTTTGTTATAAAGGAGGTCAGATAGATCATCACAATGGTCTTTTCTGGCCTTGGAATCTATGAATAAGCCTCTAAAGTCTCAGCCCTCCATCATTTCAGGTGTGGGTCTCTACGATGAGTTGACCTGTTGGGATATGGACCTGTGTTTCCACTGAGCTGAGAGCCCCAAACTCAGTGCTCAAACCACTCCCTAGCTTGAAGTTCATAATAAACTAATTGACACACTGTATCTGTGCACCAGAGCCTCCTCCCGTCAACGTTAATGGCACAGAGATCTGGGCCATAAGGTGCACCTGTTTAACTTGTTTTATTGTGTCAGGCATCTGATGGGGAAATCCAGCCCCTTCCATAATGGCTGTATAAGGTGGCCTGGCAGTAGAGCTGGTGTGATTCTGCTGGGCAAAGGGTGGCAGAACTTTGCCAGAAGGGACCAGGCAGGTGGTCCAGACCCTTCCATGAGACCTCTGCTCTGTGCATGTTCCCTGAAGCCAGAGGAGCCACTGCTACAGAACCCTTCCCTGCAGAGAGAAGTGTGTCCAGGGGCCTGTGAAAGTTATTTCAGTCACTAGGTTAGAATAGCCTCCCTGGAGGAGTTTGTAGCTCCTCCCTGCTCATCGTCCAACTCTGGTGCTGTGCCCCACACCTGAACTGGTTGCTCAGACCAGTGCTGGGTGGAGAGGATTTGCCCCGTTAGGCACAAGGAATAAGTTGGGGGCAGGGGAAGAGAAGAGAGTGGACTTAAGTTAAAAATAGCTATTAGGGTTGAGCCAACAACTCCATTTGAGCTAAACTCTTGAGCAAAAGTATGGAGACCACATAAGTCAAAGACCAGCTCTTTCCAGAAAAGAACAATCCAAAAGGGACTCTAGCTGCTGTGCTAAGACTTGCTGCTCTCAAGTGAGCAGAGGTGGATCTTGGCATTGGACGGCACTTTAGATTGTTGCTCTTTCTCTTAAGGCTCCTCCATCCCTAGGGGGTGGAGGGATTAGATGAACTGCACTTCCTGCACACAGCACCATAGCTACAAACTTAAAGAGCCTTTCACTGTCCCAGACGTTTTGGCACAATATCTTGCTCTGTGTTGTACAATCAAGCCTCAGTTCAAAACTTGTCGTGAAGGCCTTTAGATGGGTGATGAGTGGGCTTGCTTCAATCTTCTCTAAAAAGGTTTTGTTCAGAATGTGCCTCTGCTCAGCATGTCACAGCCCTTGCATGTTTAAAAAATGTCAAATATTCAACTCCGCTTCATTTCAATATCTCACAAATATCTTTTTGTTCGGTCCTCTTCAGAAGCAGTCATTATGCATTGTAGCGCAAATTGCAGGCAAACTGTATCTTCAGTTCATTCCGCTTAAGCGCTCCACTATTAAGCTGGTTTCCCTTTTGTGTACATACATGTAGTCCAGGATTGCCAAAGACAGAGGGCAATATGATCTCATGCTTACCCAACCATCTGGACCTAATCCTGCGAACAAGATGTTTGAAGTACAGAGGAAACTTTTTCGAGGGAGTGGAACTGAGACATAAGTTGGAAAATCTTGTCCCATTACACACCAGGTTGCTAAGAGAATTATTACTATTAGGAAACACCTTTTATTTATACTGATTACTTTTAAATATAAAAAGTCCTACACAAAGGCAGAGGATGTAGGCACACTGTTGACACTCTGTAGAAAGGGTGGTGAGCAGGATGGCTTCCTGCTGCCTTGTGTCAGGAAAAACATAATGGAAAGAAGTGTCAGCACTCGGGACTTTTTGCTGTCTATTTGTTTTTGTGACTAGTAACCTAGTGAGTGTGTCTGGCAAGCAATATTGGCTTAATCACACAACCAAGCCCAATGAGACTCTTCCTTGTCACTGCAGCATGCTGCATAGCTGCATCTCCATACACAGATGATGTATAGTTAAATAAAAAGAAAAGGAGTACTTGTGGCACCTTAGAGACTAAATAAATTGGTTAGTCTCTAAGGTGCCACAAGTACTCCTTTTCTTTTTGCGAATACAGACTAACACGGCTGTTACTGTGAAACCTATAGTTAAATAGAAAATCTTCCAAAAGAGTTCCTTGTGGTTGGTACATTTACACCAGTGAGAAGCTGTACAGGTGGACGGAGAGCACAGTGGAACAATACGTATATTGCCTTAATAGTAAGGAGTATCATGGCACATTGGTTCCCAAACTCATTTACGTCCACTCTAGTCAGCCTTTGCTGTCAAGGTATCAGTATACCGTGCATGGCTATCTGGGAAGGGATGCTTGTGGCTGTAATCCCCAACCAGGTTCTGGAGATCTGGCAACTCCACTTCCCCCTGTGCAATGCCAGCTGGCTTTAAATCAGGATTTCAGGTGGCACTGATTGTCCAGTGCTATATTCTGAAGGGCAGTTTGGGACTTTCTGGTGAGATGGTTTCCACCAGAGTGAAAGTGACTGAGAGACACTACTGAAAGGGCAGCTGGCCTTCTCTGAGAGGACTTGAAGTGGCTTTTTAAAAATGAAAATGGATAGGAGAAAGTAATTACAATAATAGAGAAGGCATTAATAAACTTTCCCTACTATTTCTTACTCTTGGACTAGTAACTATTTTTCATGTTAAATGCTATTGCTCTTTTTTTTTTTTTTTTTTTTTTTTAATGGGAGGAGGTGTAGTGCACTATATCCTAACAGCAATAAGCCATCCTAGCATGTGCGTTGGTGAGCCTTGGATGAGTGCAGGCAATGAACCTGTAGCATCAACCAGTACCTTACTAATTCTAACTGTACTAATATGCTTGAATCCAGGATCTAAAAAACTGAGGTCAGTGCTCTCATGTGAATATATTTTAGTTTCTAAATGTATCATGTCTGTAGAGCCCCCTATAGCTGGAAATTTGGGAAGAGGCTGAGAAATAATTTGTAAATGTGCTGCCAGGTAGGGTTCTGATTTTTAAAATCCAGGCACAGTGAAAATGCAAGGTTAACATAGCATTAATGGTCCTGTGGCATCCAAAGTTGATGAGCCCAGCGGCCATTGTGTATATATGGTAATAGACACAATGTGTGGAAAGAAGGTTTAAAAAAAAAATCTTGAATAAGATGTTCTACACTGTGCAAAGCAGGTAACAGGCACTAGATTCCAATGCCTTGGTGCGATGACTGCCAATCTTAGGGAGAAGAAGCTAGTACTGTAATTTGTGTACAGAGCAGAACTAATGATGTCTGCACTGCAGCTGGGGGTGTGGTTCCCAGCACGGGTGGATGGACACACACTAGCCAGCATGCTAGGAATAGCAGTGTAGCTGTGGTAGCATGGGTGACAGCTTGGGCTAGCTGTCTTGAGTGCATACCTTGGAGGTGCAGGAGGGTTTGTACTCAAGCAGCTAACCCAAGCAAGCTGCCTCCCCTGCTTCCCTGGCTACACTGCTATTTTTAGTGTGTTAGCTTGAGCAGAGTTAACATGTCTGTCTACCCACCCTGGGAAGCAAGCTCACAGCTGCAGTGTTGATGTACCCTAAGAGATAATGACAAGTGGCTATTTCTCTTGTACAATTGGCAGAGAGATGCTCTTGAGTATAAAGCTTCCTCTGGAGAAAACTCTGGTGGACTAAATTTGCTGCCTTACTAACAAAGCTGCTAATTTCTAGTCAGAAACGGGAAGCAGATTTACAGGCAGAGCTGTTTTGTTTTTTATTATTATTTTAAACATTCCTTAGCAAAAATAGCCAGGCGTGCTGTATGTAATGTACTGTTACCAGTGATATATTGTATTAGCAATACATTCAGCGGAAGTGGAGAGATGGCACTCACTCACATAGATAAGTGGGTTCCAAACTGGATCAGGCAGTACATTAAAACTTACATATTTTTGTGTATGCATTAATTGGATTTTAAAATTGCAACTTGCTTAATATCAAGACAATGCATCTAACATCTTTGTCCCAACTTGTATATAGCAGTGAGAAATCTCAAGGTTCAGCTCTTCTCCTTGGCTTGTAAGTGAGCAATGTGCATTGCTAATAAGACACTTGTGCGTTTCAGGTGGTTCATTGTGTTTAGAGCAAAATCCACCCTCCTCACTCTGAGTCTCTGTTTCAGCATCATTTCCCAATCTGTGGCAACTGCTTTAGCTTATGGACTATGAACCATTGGGAAGATGGAGGGACCTAAATTCAAAATGCCATGTAGATTGGCCCTGAATCATCCCATACTACTATAAATGGGAAATTTTTACAATAAAAAGATTTGTTCCCACAGAAAACAGATCCAGAATAATTTTGAGAAAACAGCTTTCTCATTGGAGCTTAAAACTAACAAAGTCTGAGCTAATCAAATACAGATAATAAATCTAATAAGGCAGATGGCGTCTCTTCTCGTTTTTCTGTAGTCGTAGTAATGACCACATCTTGTTAAAGTTGTAACATTAAAACTACTCAGTGAGACCTTTGACTGTGTTTGAGGTTCTCAAATCCAGGAGGCCAAGGAAGAACGCACAAAGGAAGAATCAGTGCTAAGCTAGGTGTAGGCTGTATTTGCTGTTAATTCATAGATTCATGGTGCTGAACCTATTGGTCTAGAAAACTGAATAAACATGGTATTCATGGAAGGGAACATGGTAAGGGGTCTGGCAGTTCTGTAAACTGCAATAGCGATGGGGAAAATGGAGGGGTGTACGGATAGTTTGGAGGAGGAGGTACATTTGGATGCTTAAGTATATAATTTGTAAAAGAGATGGTCTGGAACCAAGCACCAGTCCCTCAACTTTGGGGTAGTTCAGATTGATATCCGAACCTCACAGCTTGGGCCTATTTCTAATACAGAATGAATAAAATGATCCATGGAGGATACTTCTCTATTTGAATATTGTGAATTTTTAATTAGCAAGACACAGCCAACACTGTGGTGTTGTAACATGTTTACAAGACACCTAGCTAGATGCAGGATGTTTGGGTGTTTATAATGCTCACAGGCATTTTCGGAGGAGCTTTGATTATTTAAAGTATCCTTCTCATACACTGTCACGAGTTTCACTCAACGCTAGCGGGGCCTCGTGCTGGGAATTAGCTCTGTCAGGCATTGCACTCCCCTTCCAGTGGTGTCTTCCCCCATGCCCTGTGGCCCTCCTCACTCCAGGGACTGCAGTTTCCTCTTGGTGGCTTGGCCCTCTGGCCAGGTCACTAAAGTGCTCCCCTTCTGCGGAATTCAAAGTTCTTCCAGACTTGCCGCCTGGCATCTCCAGTGTCCTTACCGCTTTCCTGTGTATGGTAGGGGAACCCAGGCCCTCCCTCTGCACTGAGTTCCAATTCAGGGACCCTATAACAAGCAGCCACAGTCTCTTCATGGTCCTACCTCTTGCTGCTGTTTCCCTTGGTTTCTTCCGAATTATTTATCTGGCTTCCCATCTCCCTCCACTCAGGGAATGACTGCAACCTACTTCCTTGCCTGGAACCCCACACACTCATCTGTAGCCAGCTTCCTGGCTTTGTAGGCCCCACCTGTTCCTGGAGAGGCGAGCCTGCATGCAATCAGTTAGTTCCCTGCTTCCTGGCTCTCCCTCCAGGTGCAGCCTGGGGAGTTAATTGGCCAGTTTGGCCATCTTAACTCCTTCCAGTCCTTTGTGGGATGGACACCCCACCACATACACACACACCCAGGCCTTGTCTCCACAGTTGTTTAAATTAAAGTTGTAATGTTAAATCCATTTTGAGCTTTCCTAAACAAATGAAAGATTGTGTGTAGATCTGAACTTAGTTAAATTGGAACAACTTCCTTGTGTGGAAACTCTAAATCTATTTTAGTTTAAGGCACTTCTGATATTGGCTTAAGTCTCTTTTTTACTGACTTAACCTCAGTTGATATAAGGTACTCTTCATCCAAATATGGGCACACACACAGAAGGTTGCTCCAATTTAACAATTAATTTCTAAACTGACTTAGTCTAATTATTGCACGGACTGTGTAGACCAGATCTCAAACATGCTTTCCACTCCTTTAAATCCTCCCATGAATGACAATTGTGTCGGTGTGCTGGGTGACCCTTGCAGAGGTAAAATAAAAAGTCTCCAAAAAAGAGTTCTTGGATGACCTAATGATCCTACTGATGTGATAACATGATTCTTCTAATTCTCATCAAACCAGTGACGCACCTTTCCATCATGGGGCTACACTGCATTCATGTACTTTTCAGCAAAGTCCTGTGTGGAGGGAATTAGTTCTTTGAAATAGTTCCAAAAGTTTATGTAAAAATAATAGCAGAATATTAAGTCTGATCATGGATGGAAACATATTTTTGCTCCTGTGGTTCCTAAGTCATTAGAAGGTACAACAAATCTGGTAGCATTCAAATAAGAGGGGGTAGGGGATTGTTGGCACCAAAGAAGTGTCCAGGTTTTTGGGCCCAGTGAGTCTTACAGATCTGATGCTGATATTTAAGCATATGTCGTAAGGTGTAAGCTTTTAAAAAATAGTTTGTCCCTCCTGTTCGCTTGTACATTTGCGGGTCTTTGACTCTTCCTAGTTACATAAAAGGAAACAGTATTAAGTTAAGCCTCTTCCAGGCTAGATCTGAGTTGCCTTTGATATCTGGCAGGTTTTTGTGCTTAAGAAGATTAATTTTTCTTCCTCTGCCTAGTTTTACTGAAAGTAAAGATTTTTCCAACCATATAAACACTACTGTGTATAGGAGAGAACATGTTCCTGTATTTGCTTTCCCTTTTTCTAAGGACAGAAGCAACCTTATTGAAATGTGCTTCCTTTCTAGCTACTAATGGTTTTTTCCTTCCTTCCGTGTTGCAATAAGCTTAACATTCTCCCTTCCCATTGGACGTGAAACATTTCAGCCGGGACTATTTTTCCTGTTAAGGTGTTGAGTCACTGGCCCTAAAAGGGAACCTGGATTCAGCAATGTGACGGCTAGATGTTGGGTGGGAGCAGGGTCTTTGTCAATTTGGGGACTCAGATAAAAAATACCTTTTAAAAAATAAGGTTAATGGGGCAGTGCTGTTCATCTATGGTCAGGGCTGCTCCACATTTTCTTTCTAGCTTTATTTCTGGATGTTTTTCTTACATTGTATCTGGATAAAGTCCAGGATGTTATACACCCAATATCTGCAGGAAAAACAGAGTTCCTGTTGATCAGCAGTAGTGTTCCATTTTATCCCAGCTCAGGTGGGAACTGCCATTTCGGTGGCGTGCTCTGCACTCTTAAAGGGAACCTTAGCCTCCAAAGCTCTGGCTACACAGAGATGGGAGGGTTTGGAGACACCTCTCTCTCTCTCCCTCCCCCCGGCCCACTCCAGGCCTAAGGTTGGATCTTATCTGAAAATTGAATTGCATAAACTCACAAGCCCATGTAAAAGGTCACTCATCTGCCCCTAGACAGGTTACTGAAGCCATGTCTACACTATGTATGCTACAGCAGCATAGCTACAGACCCATAGCTGTAGTGTAGATACTTCCTACAGCAACAGAGGGTTTCTTCCCCCCGTCACTGTAGGAACTTCATCTTTCCGAACAACAGTAGCAAGGTCAAAAGGGGCTAGATCCACATCGCCATGTGGCTCAGGGGTGGAATTTTTCACACCTGTGAGCCCTATAGCTATGCTGACCAAACTTTTAAGTGTAGACTAGGTGTAGTGTAGACCTAACACTTAATATTTGATGCCATAGCAAAACACATCAGGCAGTCAGTTAGGGATATCACTTGAATTTGGTCAGGCAAATGGTGTCAGTCTATATTGTCTAAGGTTAACCGGTGTGAACAAGGTCAGTAAGCAAAGCTGCTGGAACCTGCTTTTGTGTTCTTGTTGGATTGCTGTTTTATAATTTACTGGCTTCTTTTCTAAATCCTGAGAGACTGCCTGGGGGTTTTGGTACTGTTACTGTGTTGCTTTCAGATGAGTCATGAATTACAAAAGCAATCTATTAACTGTTAAATGGGATGTAAAGATGAGTTACTAATAGTTCTCTTGCCAACTGCTTTTGTATAAAGATGTCTAGTTGTCTACACTAGCGCTTTAAAGCGCTCAGACTTTCTGCACTCAGGGGGGTGATTTTTCACCCCCCTGAGCCAGCAAGTTAAAGCGCTATAAAATGTAAGTGTAGACAAGCCTGAAAACATAGCGGAAAGGGATAGTGGGTGTTATCCTTACATCAGGAGTCTGCTTCTGGTAGACTCTGGCTGCCCATGTGACAATTAAAGATTGTTTGTTTTTTTTCCTATGATTAAGAGAACTCTAATCTCTTGGCTGATTCTTAGGGCAAGTCTACACTAGAGCCCGCACTGATGCAGCTGCGCCGCTATAGTGCATCTGATAAAGACGTCTCCTGCCGACATAGTGCCGGGGTGGACAGCGCTTAAGTCGATGTAACTTACGTTGCTCGGGGGGAGGGGGTGTGTCTTTTTCACACCCCTGACCCATGTAAGTTGCATCGACTTAAGCAGTAGTGTCAACTTGCTCTTAGTAAAACAAAATCACATCCACATGATTCTTTCCTTAAAGATCGAAAATAGTGGCAGCAGCTTACCAGCAAGAGAGTGAGGATAAGTCTTCAGCAATCCATCAATAGTTTCTTGGCAAAGCTTTTAAAAAAAACCCTTTTGGTTTAATTTCATTGAAGTCTATTTTTATGCCTAGGATGAACTTGGCCCAATGTCTTAGTGACAGAAACTAGGTAACAGTATCCGTAGAAATAAGACATCTTCTGTTATAATAATTTGCAGCTGAAAAAGATAGGATTTATAAAATGAAACATACAAATACAACACAGCGAATAGATACTATTATAAAGAGAAGCATATGTAAAAATAAACATGAGTCAATCATGCAGTGCACTGGCTTACTTGCAGTGGGTTTGGTGGATGTAGAGCCCTTTTAGTTCACCAGAATTTATTCTGTGTGGTAGGATAACATTGTTTGCGGCTTATGTGCATTGTTACAGAATTTGACATTCGGTGTGAAAGAGGAGCCCCACACTGCAGCAAAACATTGGTTCTGTCGTAATACTTCACACTAGCTGTGTGGCCAGTAATCCCACCATGGCATTCTCTATGTTACTCTTTTGAGTAACATCTCATAATGGGAATTCATTAATAAGGTAACTTTGAGATCAATCCCAGGCAATTTAGGTCCATTGTAAAGACTTGAAAGGGCCCAGTTTGGAAAAATTTCTTTAGTCAAGTACAAACAAAAGTCCACATCCCAGGGAGTGGGGGTCAAAGGATATTTCCTCAGAAGTGCAATTCCTGTTCAATGGAAGCTCTCTTTAATAGGTTCAAATGCCTTAGGAAGAGCAGACTGCATATTGTAAAAACTTGGTACAACAAACAGACAATGGCATATTATATTGCCAACGGGGAGAACCTCAGGTGTGGACTCCAGACCTTAGGCATCACTCCAGTGGAAACACAACTGTGCTGGATGAACTTGCTTAGTATAGACTTTGTGGTTTGTGTGGAAGGGACTAATGAGCAATTTGTTCTGCATGAAATCCTCCAATCTATAGAGCTAAGAAAAACAACCTAACCCCACGCTTCATCATTAGACTCTCCCTCTTGTGTACCAGGTAGTCAGGACTAACCCTAAATCTAGTCATCTAGGAAGCAAGATTGTTCTCTCTGCCATGGTTACTTTAACACCAGCAGCAACCAGCACCTGTTGCTCAACATTAGTTTCTTTATATCAACATTTAGTGTCTGAGCTGCAGATTTATCTTCTACCTGCCTTCCCCTCTGATTTTAAGATCCATCAGTGGATTTATAGGGGCATCAACACCCTAGAAGCACAGTAATTGGGTAAGTATTTATTTTTGAAAATAAACTTAACTTTTATGACATGCCAACTTCAGCCTTGCAACTAAACACTGAAGTGTTCCTCTGTTCTCTTCTAGGTGTAGGAATTCTAGCTCCAGCAGAGGTAAGTGCTCCTGTTTAGGTATATAAAGTTCTACATTAAGTAGTTTTTCCTCTAAACCAAAAATATCTTCCTCAAACTCCTTTCAGTCTATACTTCAAATAGCCCTTAAAGTAACTTCTCTTGTAAACCTTTTTCAGTCTCACAGTCTTCTTTATTGTAACATAGTAATGTATTTATTAGAATGAAACAAGGCATTTTTTTGTTTACCCAATTAGGATTCAGAGCATGCCAGATTTTTTGTTTGTTTTTTTACCCCCATGTTTTGCAGTGGTACATTTTGCTATCAGAAATGGTAACTTGTGTATCCATCAAGCAGCGATTTCTGTCTTTTTGATAATTCTTGGCCTCCATCACCCAACATAGGTTGGCCTTGACTTTCTCTGCAATGAATGTTTGACTTTTACTAACATGGAGTACTAGGATTATAGCTACCTGTAATTTAAACACGTCATTATCTTCTGTGAGCAAAAAAACTAGGACAATTATAAGACTTTTATCTGCAATTTCTTTCTTTGCAGCTAACCAGACGGTCATTTGGAATCACCACCTGACTTATGCTGCTCAGCACGTCCAGCCTCCAATTTCATGTGGCTGACCTCTGAAACCTGGCTCCATTGACATGGCCCTTGGTTTGTTGCTGGTCCTGGTTCACTTTCCTCATGGCTTAAACAATTTCCCCTCCTACCTGTAGCTCTACACTAGACTTCTCCCAGTCCTTAACATCTGTCTGAAAGGGAATGTGATGAGAATGGGTCAGGCTACCAGCTGGTGTCCTTGTGCTTCTCCAGCATACGTGACCCCTCAATTGCTCCCATTTTGACTCCAGAGTAAGAAACTTCTCTCTTGGATGGCAGGTCTTCCTGTCCTATTGGCTTCTGGTTCTGGCTCTGGCTCTCATTAGGTCCTCAGCTGTCTCTTCATTTCATCTACCTGTACGCATCTTCAGTTGTAGCACTATCTGCCTTTCCTCCACAGCTATCGCCCCATCTGCCTTACTTAGGGTAACAGCGATGCTGTTTGGCACTTAATTTTAAGGTTTAGCACAGCTTGTTTGACAAACCACATCTTATCCTTATTTGGCTGTTTATCTGCAGGTTTTCTTTCCATCAGGCAACACTGATGCTGGCCCTTTTGGGGTCACCAGTAAATAAACAGTTTCATGCCTTTTGAAGTTTCTTAAGCCATCATTCTTTTCCAAATAGAATTCCACACTGCGGTGGCACAATCTGCACCAGTTCTGCACTCAGACTCTCTCCAGCAGCAGCATGTTCATACAGTACCTAGCACAATGGGGCCCTGATCTCTTCTGGGGCTACTGGAGTACAAATACACAAACTGTACATTAAAAGAGCATCTATACGGTTCCAAAGTGTAGAACTCAAAAGATAGGAAGTGCCAGAATTAAGGTTACCTGTGCAACTTTAATGTGACCGCCTTGTTGTGCATTATGATACTCTTTAATTACATGATCACATACTGTCCTCCTTTTCTTTTTGCGGATACAGACTAACATGGCTGCTACTCTGAAACCTCTTTTTCCCAGTATCCCCTTGCCTCATTCAGTGCATAGGATGGAAGATGCTCGCTTTGGCCATATCTGCACAAACACTTACCATGCAGCATGCTGGAGTATGAATGTACGGTGCTCCTGCATGCTGTCCGTGTAGACCCTGCTGCTGTGCACTAGAAGTTCCTAAGTGTGCATTGACAATAGAGAATTTTAGTGCACAGCAGCAGGGTCCACACAGACAGTTAATGAGCAGCACGCTGGAGTGCTGTAAACGTACTCCCCTGTTTCCTGTGCAGTAGATGTTGATGTAAACATGCCCTTCAGTAGTGTTTCCTCATTGTTCACTGTGTGTGTGGCCCCATGCTGTATTAACTGCACATTGTCCAAACAGTGATCTGAAGACAGAATTTATTAATTCCTCATTGTCTTGTCTGTGGCGCATGTCACTATAGAATCTGAGTGTTTCACAAACATTCATTTATTTTCACACACCCAAGTGAGGAAACAAATCAACTTCAGGTTAATCTAAAATCAAATTTTTTTTTTCACTCCCAACAATAAAACCCAATGAGACGCATTGTCCCAGTTTTAAGGGGAAATGGCTGTAAACGCCAGACTCCTTTAATCTGTAGAACTACCATATGTATGGAGGCTAGAACTCACTACTTGGTCTGTATTTTGGATATGACTAGAGTCAAATCTTCCCTATTGTGGAAACTACACAAGTCCTGCCCCTCCTTTTTCAGCCAAAACTACTAGCTGACACATTTTAGACCTCTAAGCATGGTTCATGTATATCAGTACTTAGCCTGCTGTCTACAATAAGGCCCTGATCCTGCAATTAGCATCACGTGAGTGCAGGCTGCATTAAAGTTATTGCAGGCTTTGGTCCTAAAACAGCCATTGAGTGCAACAAGGGCATGTTGTCCCCAGCTGTTGGCCTTAAGAAAGAGCTATGCCAAAAATTAGCCCCAACAATTTGTGAAGCAAGTTTTTGATCCAGCCATTGAAAGCAGGATTTGGACAATAGACCTCAAATACAGGTTACGTATTGAGTGTGCTTTATGTGATTGTCTTAAGGAGGCAAAATAAATAGTTTTTGCATTATTTGTTGCAGTACCATTGCTTAGGCCAGATGCTTCTTGTCTAGTCCAAGCCAATAAAATATATAGCCTGGCTATTGATTAGCAATCTTCAGTTTTCAAGAGTGTTATAAACCGCTCAGGGTGGGACTGTGGTCTTTGTTCAATGCCAACTCACCAAGCCTGTAATATTTTGAGAAAGTGACTTTTGCTTATGGTGGAAAGTCATGAAATTGCACTGGCGAAAACAGGCAAAAAGTTAGAGCCTGTTGCTTTAACTTCGGACAAAATAGTCTCCTATTTTACAGCCTCCTGCATCTGTTTGAGCCCGGTCCCGTAAATACTGAGCGAGTACAGTCACTTCTTCAACTTGCCAAGGAGAGAGTTAGTTTTTGGAGCAGACGGTCACAAGTTCTCTTCTTGATGCTGCATGTAGGCAGTTGGCCGCTGACCAAGGTGTCTATATGTGTAAAGCAGCCACTGATGTAACAAGAGGTCAGGAGTGACCAAGCCTTATAGCTATCAGCTGATTGGACTCAGCTCAGCTCTTAGTGGACAAAGACATACATAGTTTAAAAACTAACCCGCAGCAAATGTTATCACTGATCATTGGCCCTCCATTGAGAAAGACCAGTAAGGGCCACAGACTGCATGGACTGTTGAGAGACTAAGCAACTCCTGTGGCCCCTAGAGCTGGTTGTTGGAAGTTGGTGGTGAGTGAGTGTGGGGAAGTTCCCTATCCTGCTGATCACTGGCACTTGCTTAGAATTTGGGCTAAAAGCAGTCTTGGGACTCCTCCCGAGAGCATGCTAACAATCGGTATAGCGGGGTGATGCCAAGCCCTGCCATATACAACAATCTGCTGCATTCTAATGACAAACTTCCTTGCTCTTCAGTAGTATCTTTATGAGGCAGCGATACATCGTCCTGGAATGGATGCCCCTTATAGACATAAACAGTAACTCACTGCACCCTTAAATATGGAGTAACTTATTACTCCACAGGACTCACTAACACACTATACTGTTCCAACACTTTATACCATCTCCTTTGCTTTTGTTTTCCTCTTTTCTTCTTCCCATCCTGTACACTGTCTCCTGTTATATGCTACATGCTGTTAGTGTCTCTCTCTTCTCCGGCATCTACTTCCTGCATTCATTCTGTTTCTCCCCATGTTTTCATTCATATTCTCGTTCCTGCTTTCTTCCTCTTTCTAATCAGTGTCTCATCCTCATCAGTCCTCTCTATTACCTAGTGTCCATCCATCATGCTCCCTCTGCCCCCCAAAAATCCATATCCCTTACGTTCACCTTTAGGATATTGAAGACATTATTCTTTTCTGTCACCAGCCTAGCTGGTTTTCTGGCCCAGTCACTAACTGCTCAAGACACAGTGTGCCAACCTTCCACCTTCACACGCAGAGGAAGGGAGCTGGGTATGTTGCATTCAGCACATGTGGTGGCCGCAACTCGGGAAGAACACCACTTCGTTTTATATTTTTTATGCAACTCCATTGACTTCTTTTCTGCCTTAACCACCGCATAGGATCAGGCAAGTCTGCCATCGTCCATGGTCACTAACTTTCTCTTTAAGAATATGGGTTTCCTATTCAGGTAGATCTGACACAGCTAGAAGAAAAAATTTTTACAGCCTCTGGAATATGTATTAGTTTTTGCATTGCAGTCATTCCTACCACACCACTTGTTAGAACTGCTCAGCATTTATCAGCCACTAGTTATACATCTTTGACTTTCTTCTCTGACAGGCTGCATTACTTTGACACAGTCCTCTTGAATACAGCAGGGATCAGTGCAGCAATTTAGTTTTATTGCTTATGGAGGTGACTGCAGGATTGTAATGTCAGAATACTGCTAAATCCTAGGGGATTTCTTAGCATTTTGCTGCCACAATACGGTCATAATGGCTTAGTACAACCACAAAATGTCCTTGCACTTATTTATGTAGCTTGAAAAATGTAATGCAACAATAAAATATTGCATTTATTTATCTGAGGCTTGACTCTTCTTACACCACTTTTACCCTCTGCTGAATGGTTTAAATAGATACCTTGATATTTTAGATTTGTAATGGGGTTAGGAAGCTGAGTCGTGTGCTGTAGGGTTGGTCACATTTTTGAGGCCTTAAATACCATCCTACTCTGGGCCTGTTCATCAGCTGCCCTCACTAACCTGGAGTTACTACAGTCGGTTATGTAAATCCATAGTTACAAGGCATTTCTGTTCCACTGTGGAGCTACTGTTATATTGTTAATAGATGTGTGTGGCAGATGGCCTGAAAACAAGCTACTGAGCATGTGCAAGCAGTCCACCGCTGGGTTTATTTTATAAATATTAAAAAAAACTCAGCCAGCCTATGCTATTGAGCATTTGCAAATTAGTATTAACAGAACCTTGAGCTGCTGTTGAATTACAGGAAAACAAGCATTTGACACACAAAGAAGCTTGCATTCTTTTGCAGTGTGAATTTAAAAAAACTTTCCTTGCTTGAAGCTTCAGGGGATCCACTTTTTGTCCCTGCCAGTAACTGGGAGTTTCACATGAATGAAAAGAATGTATTTTTCTGTAGGCAAAGTTAGCCTGGAGCAAGTTTTTATGCCCAGGCTTATGAACTTCCAGGAATAGGCTTTTCCAATAGAAACACTCTTAACTGTAGCAGCGTGAAAAGCTTTTTTCTTTCTTTAATGTTTTTCCTCCCCTTTCTCCAACCTATAACCTTTGCAACTGTTCCTCTCTAATTTTCTGCAAGAGACCACAGACAACAGCATTTTATAGAAACTAAGTCACTGTAGCAACATGTTTCAGTCAGAGAAGCAGGAGCAGTAGAGGCGACTTGAAGGGTCCTCCAGTCCACAGTTTTACCTGTATTTATGGGCTAGATTAAACTGAGTCTTGTGCCTGCAAACACGTGTTACTGGGTGTGGTGCTTACTGTTATGAACAGACACCAGTGGAACAACACACAGTAGTAAATACTCTGGTCAGTAACATTTACAAGATCGCACCCAGTGGCGTCAGCACAATAGCTATAGCTGATAGGGTGCTACCTCCAGAGCTCTCCTATTGCCCCTGTGTGTGTATGTGTGTGAAGTCTATTTATGTTTCTGCTTCCCTTCGTTTGTCACAGCCGTAATGCTCTTATTTGCAGATAAGATTTTTTTTAAAGGATCTCCAGTTCTTCTTCACCAAGATCCGTCTTTGAGAATTAACTGCTTTTTCTAGAAATCAAACTGTGAAAGGCCTGGTCTACACTACGAGTTTGTCGGATTTAGCAGCGTTAAATCGAATTAACCCTGCACCCCTCCACGCAACGAAGCCATTTTTTTTTTTTACATAAAAGGCTCGTAAAACCGATTTCTGTACTCCTCCCCAACGAGGGGATTAGCGCTGAAATTGACATCGCCGTTTCGAATTAGGGTTCGTGTGGACGCAATTCGAAGGTATTGGCCTCCGGGAGCTATCCGACAGTGCACCATTGTGACCACTCTGAACTCGGATACACTGGCCAGGTGTACAGGAAAAGCCCCGGGAACTTTTGAATCTCATTTCCTGTTTGGCCAGGCAAGCTCATCAGCACAGGTGACGATGCAGTCCCAGAATCGAAAAAGAGCTCCAGCATGGACTGAACGGGAGGTACTGGATCTGATTGCTGTATGGGGAGAGGAATCCGTGCTATCAGAATACGTTCCAAAAGATGAAATGCCAAAATATTTCAAAAAATCTGAGGCCATGAGGGACAGAGGCTACAGCAGGGATGCAACACAGTGCCGCATGAAACTTAGGGAGCTCAGACAAGCATACCAGAAAACCAAAGAATCAAACGGATGCTCCAGGACAGAGCCCCAGATATGCCGCTTCTACGCTGAGCTGCATGCAATTCTAGGGGGGGCCGCCACCACTACCCCACCACTGTATGTGGACTCCAATGATGGGGTACTCCCTGCCACGCCTGAGGATTTTGTGGACAGGGAAGAGGAGGAGGAGGAGGAGGAGGAGGATGAGCTTGAGGAGAGCACACAGCTCACTATTCTCCCCAACAGCCAGGATCTTTTTATCACCCTGACTGAAATACCCTCCCAACCCAACGAAGCCGGAGAGGGGACCTCTGGTGAATGTACCTTTTTAAATATAATACATGTTATAAAAGCAAGCATTTTTTAATGACTAAGTAGCCCTGAGGACTTGGGGTGCATTCGTGGCCAGTATAGCTACTGGAAAAGTCTGTTAACGTGTCTGGGGATGGAGCGGAAATCCTCCAGGGACATCTCCATGAAGCTCTCCTGGAGGTATTCTAAAAGCCTTTGCAGAAGGTTTCTGGGGAGAGCAGCCTTATTCTGTCCTTCATGGTAGGACACTTTACCATGCCATGCTAGTAGCAAATAATCTGGTATCATTGCATGACAAAGCCTGGCAGCGTATGGTCCCGGTGTTTGCTGGCATTCAAGCAACATCCGTTCTTTATCTCTCTGTGTTATCCTCAGGAGAGTGATATCGTTCATGGTAACCTGGTTGAAATAGGGGAATTTAATTAAGGGGACATTCAGAGGTGGCCGTTCCTACTGGGCTGTTTGCCTGTGGCTGAAAAGAAATCCTCCCTGCAGTTAGCCACGCGGTGGGAGGGGTGGGGGCCATTGGCGCTGAGCTGTTCGTGTTTGGCTAGCAGGGATCTTCCCTGATACCAGCCACATGGTGGGGTGAGGGGTAAAGCAATCATCGCAGAGAATTGGATGGGGAGGGCTTAGTTTGGTTCCTGCTGCTGCACATTAACAGGAAAACCGCAGCACTAGATG
The DNA here is from genome assembly GCF_965152275.1 of Natator depressus. Lineage (NCBI taxonomy): Eukaryota > Metazoa > Chordata > Testudines > Cheloniidae > Natator > Natator depressus. The sequence goes on from NC_134248.1 coordinate 17,108,938, forward strand.
GCCAACTCAACGTGCTTTGTTTGGTATGGGAGAGGAGGGCGCTGCTGTTATGAAGGTTGCAGAAGCCGAAAGACTATGGCTTGCATGGCCGCCTGCAAGCCGAATTCTGTTGCCCAGCACTGTGTGTGTGATCTCTAACACCAAAGCCGCAGGCACTCAATATAAGATGCAAAATGTGACCTTGTACCAAAATCACATGTGCTATGTAATGTGAATAGTGTTCACCGTGAAAGAGTATAACCATTGTTCTGTAAAATGTATCTTCACTCCCTTTTTTCCCTCCAGCAGCTGCAAATGTTTCAAGCCTCCCTCCTCCGTCCCAAAGGCTATCTCAGATAAGGCGGCGAAAAAAAAACGCACATATGATGAAATGTTCTCTGAGCTCATGCAATCGTCCGGCATTGACAGAGCTCAGCAGAATGTGTGGAGGGACACAATATCAGAGTACAGGAAAGTGGCCGATGAACTTGAGGAGAGGTGGCAGCAGGAAGATCAGAGGAGGCATGAGGCAATACTGGGGCTACTGAGGGATCAAACGGACGTGCTCCGGCATCTGGTGGAGGTTCATGAAGGCAGCAGGATCACAGACTACCACTGCAGCCCCTGTTTAACCGCCCTCCCTCCTCCCCAAGTTCCATAGCCCCCTCACCCAGATGCCCAGGAACATGAGGGGGGAAGCTCTGGGCACCCAACCACTCCACCCCAGTGGACAGCCCAAGCAACAGAAGGCTGTCATTCAAGAAGTTTTAAAGTGGCCTTTTCCTTCCCTCCTACCCTCCTCCCACACCCGACCCAGGCTACCTTGTGAGTTATTTTCCTATTTTTATAATCAATTAATAAAGAATACATGTTTTTTAAATGAAAGTGACTTTATTTCCTTTGCAAGCAAGCTGTGATCGAAGGTGGGAGGGCAGGTGGCTTACAGGGAATTTAGAGGCAACCAAGGGGGTGGGTTTTCATCAAGGAGAAACAAACAGAAGTGTCACACAGTACCCTGGCCAGTCATGAAACTGGTTTTCATAGATATTAGATATTTAGGTCAGAAGGGACCAATATGATCATCTAGTCTGACCTCCCGCACAATGCAGGCCACAGAATTTCACCCACCACTCCTGCAAAAAAACCTCACACCTATATCTGTGCTATTGAAGTCCTCAAATCGTAGTTTAAAGACTTCAAGGAGCAGAGAATCCTCCAGCAAGTGACCCGTGCTCCATGCTACAGAGGAAGGTGAAAAACTTCCAGGGCCTCTTCCAATCTGCCCTGGAGGAAAATTCCTTCCCGACCCCAAATATGGTGATCAGCTAAACCCTGAGCATATGGGCAAGATTCATCAGCCAGATACTACAGAAAATTCTTTCCTGGGTAACTCGGATCCCACCCCATCTAATATCCCATCACAGGCCATTGGGCCTATTTTCAATGAATATTTAATTACCAAAACCATGTTATCCCATCATACCATCTCCTCCATAAACTTATCAAGTTTAATCTTAAAGCCAGATAGATCTTTTGCCCCCACTGCTTCCCTTGGAAGGCTATTCCAAAACTTCACTCCTGATGGTTAGAAACCTTCGTCTAATTTCTAGTCTAAATTTCCTGGTGGCCAGTTTATATCCAATTGTTCTTGTGTCCACATTGGTACTGAGCTTAAATAATTCCTCTCCCTCTCCGGTATTTATCCCTCTGATATATTTATAGAGAGCAATCATATCTCCCCTCAACCCTCTTTTAGTTAGGCTAAACAAGCCAAGCTCCTTGAGTCTCCTTTCATAAGACAAGTTTTCCATTCCTCGGATCATCCTAGTAGCCCTTCTCTGTACCTGTTCCAGTTTGAATTCATCCTTCTTAAACATGGGAGACCAGAACTGCACACAGTATTCCAGGTGAGGTCTCATCAGTGCCTTGTATAACGGTACTAAAACCTCCTTATCCCTACTGGAAATACCTCTCTTGATGCATCCCAAGACCACATTAGCTTTTTTCACTGCCATATCACCTTGGCGGCTCATAGTCATCCTATGATCAACCAATACTCCAAGGTCCTTTTCCTCCTCCGTTACTTCTAATTGATGCGTCCCTAGCTTATAACTAAAATTCTTGTTATTAATCTCTAAATGCATAACCTTACACTTCTCACTATTAAATTTCATCCTATTACTATTACTCCAGTTTACAAGGTCGTCCAGCTCCTCCTGTAGGATATCCCTGTCCTTCTCTAAATTGGCAATACCTCCCAGCTTTGTATCATCCGCAGACTTTATTAGCACACTCCCACTTTTTGTGCCAAGGTCAGTAATAAAAAGATTAAATAAGATCCTTGAGGAACTCCACTGGTAACCTCCCTCAAAGCTTCTCTGATGCGCAGCGCTTCCTGCTGTGCTCTTCTAACTGCCCTGGTGTCTGGCTGTGCGTATTCAGCAGCCAGGCAATTTGCCTCAACCTCCCATCCCGCCATAAATGTCTCCCCCTTACTCTTACAGAGATAGTGGAGCACACAGCAAGCAGCAATAACAATGGGAATATTGGTTTCCCTGAGGTCTGAGCGAGTCAGTAAACTGCGCCAGCGACCCTTTAAATGTCCAAATGCACACACTACCACCATTCTGCACTTGCTCAGCCTATAGTTGAACATCTCCTTACTACTGTCCAGGATGCCTGTGTACGCCTTCATGAGCCAGGGCATTAAGGGGTAGGCTAGATCCCCAAGGATAATTATAGGCATTTCAACATCTCCAACAGTTATTTTCTGGTCTGGGAAGTAAATCCCTTTCTGCAGCCGTTTAAACAGACCAGTGTTTCTGAAGACGCAAGCGTCACGAACCTTTCCCAGCCATCCCACGTTGATGTTGGTGAAACGTCCCTTGTGATCCACCAGTACTTGCAGCACCATTGAAAAGTACCCCTTGCAGTTTATGTATTGGCTGCCCTGGTGGTCCGGTCCCAAGATAGGGATATGCATTCCGTCTGTAGCCCCACCACAGTTAGGGAATCCCATTGCAGCAAATCCATTTAGTATGACCTGCACATTTCCCAGAGTCACTACCTTTGATAGCAGCAGCAGCTCAATGATTGCATTGGCTACTTGCATCACAGCAACCCCCACAGTAGATTTGCTCACTCCAAATTGATTACCGACTGACCAGTAGCTGTCTGGTGTTGCAGGCTTCCTCAGGGCTATTGCCACTCGCTTGTGAACTGTGAGGGCTGCTCTCATCTTGGTATTCTTGCGCTTTAGGGCAGGGGAAAGCAAGTCACAAAGTTCCATGAAAGTGCCCTTACGCACGCGAAAGTTTCGGAGCCACTGGGAATCATCACAAACCTGCAACACTATGTGGTCCCACCACTCTGTGCTTGTTTCCCGGGCCCAGAATTGGCATTCCACGTCATGAGCCTGCCGCAGTAACACCATGATCTCCAAATTGTTGGGGACCCGGTTTTAGAGAAATCTGTGTTCATGTCCTCATCACCGCACTGCCGTCGCCTCCTCGCCTGGTTTTCAGGTGCTGGTTCTGCATAAACTGCACAATAATGCGCGAGGTGTTTACAATGGTCATAACTGCTGGGTGAGCTGAACGGGCTTCATGCTTGCCATGCTATGGCGTCTGCTCGGGCAATCCAGGGAAAAGGGCGTGAAATGATTGTCTGCTATTGCTTTCATGGAGGGAGGGAGGGTTGACTGACGACATTTACCCATAACCACCCATGACAAATTTTTGGCCCCATCAGGAATTGGGAGCTCAGCCCAGAATTCCAATGGGCAGCGGGGACTGCGGAAACTGTGGGATGCTTGCCACGGTACTGTGGACGCACACCGCCGAATTAATGTGCTTAGTGTGGACACATGCACTCGACTTTATATGATCTGTTCCCAAAAATCGACTTCTGTAAAATCAGAGTACTTTCATAGCGTAGATATGGCCAAAGGGAGTTAAAGCCACTCTTGTAGAGTTGATTTGAGTTTAGCTCATTGGGCTAATCTGATATAAAGCAGGCTTTGATGGAATTAATCCGAAACCAATCTGCTGTCCATTATAGGCACATACATGCAGTAATTGTCTCCTGTAACAGAAATAGCTTGCATGCACTCATCCAAGAGAGTGGCAAAGAATTTCCCCAGAATGTGAATCACCTTTTCATGTCATTGGTGTTAATTAACTACTAAAACTAGTGTGTCCATAAACATGGTGTTGGGGCTGGTAGAGAGCTGAGCTGAAAAGAATGACTGGAGAAGGGGACAGGCGAACAGAATACATGGAATGTGAGCAGTGTGGCTTTAGACTATGGTGGAAGATGACTCTGGGGTAGGGCAGGGCAGGGAGGGCTAGGTTGAAAATTCAGCACCTTTGAATGTGAGATGTAGGCTGCTAAATCACGCAGCCATGCTTAGTAATCTTTGGCTGTATTTCACTGGGGCTACATATACAGCAGGATTATCAGTCAACCATATATATACAGCAGCCAATAATACTCATGACCTTTGCATCAACACGTACAGGTGCCTAGCTGGTGACCTAAGGAACAGCTAGAATTTATCCCTTAGAGAAATCTAATACAGATGAGCAAGTGATATTCTACTTAAAATGCTGTGATTTATATACACAAGCCACCTTCATATTCATGTGGGCCATAAAACCAATATAATATAAAACAGCATTTTTAATTCAAGATGTTTCTCTTAAAAACCACTATTTAGTGTTCATCTTTAATGAAAATCTTCCTTATGGCCAACATAGAACAAGATTAAGAGCTTCGTGATCCGTTCATCAGGTTTTCCCACTGTCCACTAGCATAATTTAATTGAGTATTTTAATACACTGTGCAAACAGAGATGTTCTTATAAAGACAGCATTTGTTCTGGGAAACTGTGATATTGTTAGGATTTATTAGTAAGAAATAACTGCACCACCACATTTGTGTGGAGACAGCCCTGTAATGCTACCAGGAAGAGCAGCCTTTTAGGAGGCCATTTTGGAAGTATAATTTATTATACTGAGCAGGTATAAAAATATACAGACCTGATTCTGCAAACCGTTAAAGTCAGAAATAAAGAGAATTTTAGTCACTTATTTGAGCAGTTAAACATATTTAATTTTTCTTGCTGCAATTCATATTGGTGGTGCTATTCACATCAGTCCTCTGTGCTTTGATTTGGATGATGGCTCTTAGGAGGAGGGAGGGTGTTTTCTAGGCACAACTCACTTGGAATTTAGAACCGCATTTTGAGTGTAAAGTAATCAGATTTTATGGCCAACCAACAGGAACCTTTGTGGCAAATAGAGGATGTGGGTAGAAAGAGGGCAGGGGCTACTAGTAAATGGTTTAGGATCCTCATAGTACCATTTCAGGTCACTGGGGTTTGTGTTACATCTGTATTACCTCTGGATGAATGGTGATCAGAGAAAAAAATCCTTCAAGTGTTCATTTGAAAGTGAACTCTTTACTTTGACAGTGTTGATGATCCTTGTTCTGGTTTTCTGCAACCATTTAATCAGTCAAACTTCCCTGGAAGAAAAACTCATCAAAAGTTTAATTTTAAGCTCCAATGTTCACTCGGAGGAAATTGTGAATTGTATAATTGGTTAGAAAAGTCACAGTTCACACTGATGTTTAGCTATGTTTAAGTTCAGGGGACTAAAACAATACTCCTTTGCTTCACTAACCATCCCAGCACATCCATTGCAAATATTCACAATGGAGAAGAAACTCCACTCTTTGCCACGGCCGGCACAAAGTTTTAAGTGATTCATAAGACTGTGTTAATGCTTTATGTGCCATGCAGGCCCTCTGTATTCATGTTAACAAATGATCTGCAGTCCAAGAATTGGCTGCTGGACTATCTTGCAAATAATTATGATGAGATAAGCTTGAGATTGCTTTGGTCTGTTTGGATAATTCTCAGACCGGAGGAAGGAAGGAGACATTTATGGAATAAATTCTTCACTATAAATTGTAGTGTACACACATACAGGTCTAGTCTTTATGGTTTGCAGAAATCTTGCAAAAGAACTGTATTCTGATTACCTGGGTCTGGAAATGGACGACGTCAGCTTCACCCCCTGATGGACCAAAGCTTTTATTGATGGCTGGCCAGCTTTTCTTGCCAGGCTACTCAATTTAATAATTCGTAGCCAGGGAGCTATGGTGTTTAGTAATCACTTTGGGTTCCAGGTGCTTGAAAGAGGGCCCCTTTATTCAGTAATGCCTGTGCATAACAGAACAGGGGCTTCTGCAGTGCCCATGCCCCAGACTTTGTCTGGGAAGCTAAGCCACTTAAAGGTACAGTTCCCAATACCACAGGACCCTGAGTTTCTAAAATAGTCCTTTTGGTGGTGAAGACAGCAGACAGGGGTGGCATGTTGCCAGTTTCAGTGAGCAAAGGGTGTTGTGTTTAATCACTAGATTAAATATTCCTTTTACTGGCTTTTCGTTTCAATACCACAGAGCATGACGTGTTATAAAACAGTAACATTAGTTAAACAAGTGTTGGCTGGCACCACTGAGCCCCCTGGCTATGTAGATGGCAAAGTGAGCAGTTGGCTGACAAGCAGCCAATAGAGACTCCCAGGAAACCAAGCAGAGAAAGCAGACTTGTCAATGAATGAGCAAAGGATTTGCCATGTGCATTGTGAAGAACTAAAGGGAAAAGGGGCAAGATGTACTGGCTAAGAGAGCCCCCCGCAGTGGCTTCATTTCTTATGGTAGTTACTTACAAAACAAGTCTGTAGCAATTTCAATAGCATGTTAAGGGGTTAAAAGCTGTGGACCCAATCCTTCATCTGTCTGGATAAGGGACCTCCACTGACTTCAGTTGGGCTCCGCAGAGCTGCTTGTAGGATAGAGGCCTGTCTCTAGAACTGCACAAATGCATTGTACAAATTGGTCTTGATCAGGCAATCGGTTAGTAGCAGGCATAGGTCCCAATTTAAGACTTAAACACGGCTGAAGTGCTGTCTTATATAGGGATGGTTTCCTGAATCAGAGTGTCATAGTGCTTACAAGCAGGAGCAATATTATGAAGATAAATCGGATTCCTCTTAGTGGTGGTACGCACCATGGCTGGTAGTAAGTGTAATCAAGACTGGGCTCAGAGTTTGAGATTAAATTATTTGACTATTTTCTCCATTTCTTTGTGTATTCAGCTACTTGCAAATAATGCAACATTTTCAATCAACTATATTCGTGCTCTTTTTTTAAACTAAACCCTGTTTCATGCAGTCATTGATGCACATGGAAGGCTCTCCATGTTTATGGCTCAGGTGAAGTTTTATTTGCCTTCGTGCTGAAGTGACCTTTCAGTCAGGTTTCTAAGAACAGAATGTAGTACAGTCAGGTAGATTTAAAGCTTGTACTTATTTTAAGGCATCAGGATGACCAGGGGAGGGGTATTTTTACACTATCACTTGTAAAGATTTAATTATTTTAGTGTTTTTGCAAGGTTACACCCCTAGAGACAATTTGACAACGGTTAGGCTGCCATGCACTGACATCAGCACAGCCTATTGTGCTAACCGATATTGTCTCATTGTTCCTTGTGCTCCCCATCAGTCTGTCTGTTTTTTGTCTTGTCCTTCGATTGTAAGCTCTTTGGAGCATGGACTGTCTTTGTTCTGTGTTTGTACCGTGCCCAGCACAATGGCATCCTTCCTGGTCCATGACTGGGGCTCTGAGGTGAGACAGTAATATAAACAATAAGAGCTAGAGATTGCAGTGCTACCTACAGACACTGCAGCACTGGCGCTGTCTGCTTCCACAGCTTACCCTGCTAATGCGCATAAACACGGCTGGGGGAGAGGCCACTTCTGGTGGGCAAGAGACTAGTTCTCTCGCTGTCCCCTCTGAAGTCTGCCAACAACAGTGCCAATTAATCTTCACTCCAGGGAACCTCTTTGGGGAGGAGAAAGGAAAGATTAGTAGAGTTCATACATGTGCACAAATGGCTAAGCTCTGCTCAGTGAGCCTGCTCTTCCGTGAAGGCATTCTGATGACTTCACAAACCAGTGTATTGAAAGAGTTTGCACTGGGTAGCAAAACTAGTCTTGTGATGTCCCAGAACCCTCTGTTTTGATGGACTGTCATGTATTTTAAATCTTAAATGGGCATAATCCCCCCCACATTCCTTAGGTTAGTCCAAGATGTAGTAATCATGAGTGTCTGCTGTTAAAGCAGGGGTTCTCAAACTGGGGGTCGCGAGGTTATTATATGGGGGTTTGCAAGCTGTCAACCTCCACCCCAAACCCTGTTTTGCCTCCAACATTTATAATAATGTTAAGTATATAAAAAAAGTGTTTTTAATTTATAAGGGGGGTTGCACTCAGTGGCTTGCTATGTGAAAGGGGTCACCAGTACAAAAGTTTGAGAACCACTGTCTTAAAGACAGACAATGGAGCCTTATCATTTAGAGTGGAACGATAATGTGCTTTCAGTTTAACATTTCTTCCATTCAAATATCTGCTTACAGATTTAGCTTGCTGACCTGACATCAATGATGTCTTCAGCTTAATGGCATAGATCAATAAATAGCATGTTAAGCCCTGGCTCTGTTTTAATAGCTTTTCAGCATTATTAGAAAGCAGGGTTATTCCAGTTAACATACAGTACAGATAGAACAGTTATTAAAAGTGAAAGGACCAACATCCACAGTGAAGGATACTGTATAGTAAACTGAGATGTTAACACCAGCGTACCAGGCTGGCTTCCTTAGAAAGCAAGGGTTTCCGATTAGTCTTGATTTGCAGTTACTGTCTATGCCCATCATTTCCCTGGAGTTGTATCCATCAATTATTTCTTTAATTAGATATCCATGTTTAACATTATAGTGGCCCAATTAAAACCTATTTTAGGACTGATATTCTCTCTGTATTTGCGGGAGACTCCCATAACTCCAAGCAACAAGAACCCAGATGGGTCCTATGCACTGTGAGGCTGCTGGTCACTAAGGGTAACACTTTCCTGGCTGGTTGCCTAAACCAGGACTCTCTGCTCCACATGATAGCCCCTAAATAAGTGGCCTGATTTTCAGGTCAAACTTACATGGTGCCAAGTTTCTCATTTTTCCCAGTGTTATCCCTTATCTGAATCCTAAAAGTAAAGTCACGCAAATTATGGCCTTAGGTGTTGTAAATATGAAGTAGGATTGCAACTTTGCAGCTGGAGACTACCTGCCATGAGGCGTTTTGTAAATGTTGTGATTTGTGAAAGATCAGCAACATTAAATACCTTTATTGTTTGAAGGATTTTTGCCTGTTTAGACTGGAGTGTTGGCCGAAAATAATGTATTGACTCCCTTTCCACAGGGCAAGAGGATGGGGGTGGGGAGGGACGCAAAAGATTAAGCGGATAAATAAGAGTTCCCTTTATTTCAATCTGGCATTGGTATACGTACGTTCCAAGCATCTGCTCCATGCTCTAGCTAGAACCCAGCTCCCAAGATGCAAGTTTTCAACTTGCTGCTGGACTTACTTCTCATTTCATTCCCCACCCTGATTGTGTTTCACTTCCATTGTGCACAAACAGAATCCTAACTAGCTTTGTCCTCCATTTGCACTGGATTTCATGGACTTGCACAACCGGTAGATGCTAGATCATGTTCTGCCTTTGCTGGCCTTCACAGGTGCTTATGCCCAACTGGGAGCTTCTCTGAAACTTCTGGTAAATAGTGAGAAATTCCAAAAACACATTTTCCACACAGACCAGGGTATTTGCAAATGCACTGTAGGTAGGGGAAGGGCCTGTGGTGCACAGTGCCATAAAATGTTGGTCAGAGTAACGAGAAAGTTTAATGGGGGAGAGAGGGGGAGTCTTCAGTCAAAAGTTAGAGGAAGTGGCCATTGAGGGAGCAGTAGCATTCCTGACTCATGAGAGCACAAATAAGTGATCACCTGTGGTGAGGTGAATTGTAGAACGCTATTAGTTGGAGAAATTTTACCTAAAATACAATTTGCTGTTTTATGCCCTCTACCAACAAGCAAACTATTACATTTAAGATTACTCCTGAGGGAATTCTGTGCCAAAATATTAAAAATTCTTCGCACAATATTTTAAAATTCTGCAAATTTTATTTTTCAATAAATAAATGTGGAGGCTCCAGCATGGCATTGGGGAGCCCAGGCCACTGGCTGCACAGAGGTGGGAGATGACCCTGCAGCCCCACTCCCCCAGGACTTAGCGGTGAGGCTGCACCTGACCCTGACACAGTGAAAGGGCTGGGCCCAAGAAACACCCTGGAGCCCTGCCCCCTCAATGCCAGGCACACCAGGTGTGCTCAGGCAGGCTCAGCTCAGCAGGATCCAAGTGTGGAGGGGCTTAGTGTGGGGAGATTCAGTTGTGGAGTGAGAGGATTCTGTGTGGGGCAATCTAGGTATGGGTGGCTCAGCAGGGGGTCCAGGTGCTGGGGGAGTGGGAATGTGAGTGCAGCTGGTTGGGGCTCAGTGGGGTGGAGGTCCTGGTGCAGGGGGCTTGTCCGGGTGGTCCAGGTATGGGTGTATGGGGCTTGTCGGGGTAGGGGTTCAAGTGTGGGGGGCTCAGCGTGGGTGGTCTGGGTGCCAGAGTAGGAGTCCAGATGGAGGGTGTTGGGGCTCAGCAAGTGGGTGATTTTTCTGCAGGGGACATGAATTCTGCCTACACAGTGGCGCAGAATACCCCCAGGAGTACATCTAGCAGACTTCTGATCTGTTGTCCTGAAAACATTTGGGTGAAGCCAACGCCCTCTCACCGAGGCTCTGTAAACCAGGCAGCTCTAACCACCTTCTGCTTGAAATATTTACTTTGCTTCCTAATAGAATCTGACATACTGCAAAAGATCATTGATTCAACTAATTCAGTTTCTTGACTCCACTGGATGCAGTAGGAGAAGATATAAAAAACCCCTAATGGCTCTTATTATGCTGTACTGTAATATGGGGAAAATTTCTTCCTGTATCCAGCTGGGGTTCAACTTATGCCATGAACCATGAGGAATGGTAGCCATTGGGCCCAGTTCTCCACTGCCTTGCAATTTATGCAGTCCTTTACACCTGGGTGAAATGGGTATAAAAAGCCACCAACAGCGGTAAGTGGAGAAATCCAATGTGGCAGCAGTTTATGGTTGTTTTGCACAGGGTGGTGGAGAATTCGGCTCCTTATTTTTATTGTTGCTAGCTTCAGTGCAGATGCTATTCTTATTCCGATAAATGTTTAATCTGATTTTTAAATAACCTACTAAGTTGTATAATAGACAAATAAAATACAGCAAGCAACATGCATTTCCTAGGAAGCAGGCTGTTCTGTCATCTCCAACAGGACTGCTGACCCAAGTCACACATGGAAGGGTGTTTTTTGTGAAAAAGACAAACTGCACTTATAGCTGTCTACCTGCCTGCTCCTGCCACTACCTGCATGGACTCCTTCAAGTAATATCATAGTTTAGAAAGAAGGAATATTCAGGGCCCCTCTTGCCCACCACCCCACAAGTCTTCCCACTTTTTGCCTTTCCTGGGGGTAGGATAATCCACTCCAAACTGTTAGTCCCAATGAGCTCAATTTGGTGCACCTCTTCACCTCTTTTAAAATTGAATTCCAAACTGTACAACTGTCCATTTTAAAAACTAACCCAGGGTTGAGTCTTAAATGTGAATAGTCCCTGCAGCATGAAACTGCAGCCGCTAATGCAAGAACTCTGAAAGGCCATAGTTTGGCTGGCTATGGTACAGACAGATATTAAGGTAGGAAATAATCAAGAATATTTGAGAGCCTAGGGAGCTTCTTTTAATATCTGCAGTTGCACCATTTTATTATCATCCCTGATTACAGCAGTGCTGTGGGCAGATGAGGTGCCTAGTGCATTTAATATTCTATTAAAAAGAATGCAATATTCTCCAGTTAGATAGCACCTTTCATCTGGGGTTCAAAGCAGTTTACAAACGCTTTCATAATACTCTGACGTAGACAAGCACTATTTCCACTGCCCTGAATGAGGAAACAAGAGTCGGAGGATGTGACTTGCCTGCAACAGCGGTAAAATATGAAGGAGAATGCTTGGTCCCCTATCCTAATCCCTAGTCCGCCCTTCACACAACAGAAGGTGCTACGCTAAACATTAGAAAAATTACCAAATGAAGCTAAACTGCTAACAGCTCTGCTTAAATCAGTTTGTGTGCCTGCATTATGGGTTTGTACTGCTCTGAATAGATCAATGTTAGATTTAGTTACACTAGTGCAATTTTTCTAATATGGACTAAATCTAATTATTGAGTGCTAGACTGATATACCCTTACTCACGTGCACTACTACTCAAGTAGTTCCACTGAAGTTAATGGGACCAATGATAAATGACTGCCTAAAATGTGATACTTTGGAACTGGAAGATAATGCAACATACTTACTGTACAGTGTGGCTGCCTTTCACTGAAGACTTAGAAAAAGCCTCTCATGGAAAGAGCGAGAGCTGGCCTTTTTCATCCTCATTAAAATGTCCAAATGATAAGAAAGAAAAGGGTCCTTCACCGATTGGACATCTCTGAAAATGCAGAAGTGACCAAAAAATGCAACAAAGCTGCCACTGAAAAAGATTGGCCCAGATAGGTGCTATTTCTCCCTCTCCTCTGCAAATCTTTTACTGTTCTTTTGATTCAAGTCTTGACAAGGAGCCTGATTCTGATCTTGCACAGATGTTCCATCCGTGTAAGTCCATTGACTTAAATGGAATTACTCCTGATTTACACTAGTGTAAGACCAGACGCCAGGGCAAGAAATTTTTCATGTACAGTATTGCTTGCATGTAAAGCAAGATGTAACTATTACACAGGCAAATCAAGCATGATAGCATTTTTTTTTTAAAGTAGTGAGTTTGCTGGCTGGACAAAACATATGCCATTAAATTAGAGATTATAAACTACAGCTTTCTTGCTTATTACCAGGTCTGTACATCAATCTGCAAATCCACCATTCATAGTTTAGGCCCATTTAAGTCAGTGGAACTATTCAGGGAAGTAATGTACACATATATACAAAGGTTTGCAGAATTGATGTCTTAGAGCAGTCTGTTTGCCAGAAGGTTACTTGTAACATCTTAAGATTTAATCAGCTGCTACACCTTAATACAGATAATTGACCAGATGCTGTACACAGTGTTCCTAGAAAGCTCTCCTACAAACAGTGGGATGTTGTACTGATGGAGGAAAAATGAATGACTGATACAGCAGTTAGTCACCACACTCTTTCTTGCTGTTTGAAGTGAGATGAATGTGGTTAGCCCTTATTCTTAACACCTAAGTGCAGTTCTAAATGAACAGTAAAAGCTTTTTTATATATAACAGGTTTATTTCATTCTTAGGCACGCACTATGAATTGTGTCTTACAAATGATTTAAAAAACCTTGGTAGAACGGGGGCTTGTTTCTCTTTGACCTCTCACCCCTGCTAAGATAGTCTTTCTGCCAAAAGTGCACACCCAACTTGTCTGTAACAAGGCAGCACCTTTATTAACACTGTTTCACTATACAAGTGCCATGCTGTCCAGTGTGATGAGGCTTTGTGCCTGTCTTTGTTGGCTGCCAGAAAGAAGCGAATTTCAGAAAACAGGTGTTAAACAAGACCAAGATTTTCTCCACTTTTGTTTTTTAAATGTATTAAAATGCTCTCTCTGCTTTGAAATGAGAGCTTTGTTAGAATTTGCAAATACTTCAGTAAATAAACTTGAAAATTTGTCTAGTTTTGCAAGAATAAAAAGTGAAGAATTTAATTATTTTCTGGTTCGAGGCTATGTAATGCTTTCCTGGCAGCTGTTGTTATTCAGAAAGAAGACACTCAAGGAGACTAAATCCTCCAGCTTGTATATGTCCGCTATATGTTTAACTTAACTCAATACCATTATTTCAAGGAAGTCAAAGAGTGTCTTTTCTGTAATTGTTTTTCAAGCCGTTCACAAAAGCCCTAGAGAAACTAAAACTCAGATTAAATGGATTCAGTAAAAATGTAATTTAAATGTTATTGCTGATGGATTACTTTAAAATGTGGTAGAAAGTTTATTTTTTTCTCACTACTGATGAGCTGATTTGTACAATTAACACAGCAAAGAGTCTCTGCTTTTCCTTTTGCATCTTGCTAAAGAGACTAATTTAAATCCCGTTTAACCTCTGCAAGAACTGGGTCCTGTTGTCCAAATATACTAACAATTCATAAAGTTCTACTGATCAGTGAAAGTATTACATTGAATTTACAATTCATTTAATCAGAGGATCTCCAAGTACTTTTAAAAGAAAGTTTCACAACCCTGAACAGCTAATTTAATTATACATGTGAATAAGATGAGGTGCAGAGAGGGTGTCACTTAAACTCACGTAGAATAGGTAGCGAAGGATCCTCTGATCGACTACATTTCCATCCTCAGCTGACCATAACAAGTTGCTCTTTTATTTAAAGTGTGCATGTGGAAGCATTTGCTCTTCTGGAATTCAGGTGTATGCATTTGAGCTGACTATTAATTTCATACTTTTTTAATCTTTGAAAACTTAGCTTAATTAGACTTTCATTTCTCTCCCCGCCCGTCCTCCGAGTGCTCTTTTTTATGGTTTCCTTTCCCAAGAGATGGTTTCAATTTTCCCACATTACTATGCCCAACTCCAGAGAGCAATGTGCTATCATTCTCCCTCAATTCCGTTCTCCTGAAAAGGAATCTCTAAGCTAGCCATCTAAGGAGAATTTAGTGTGTTCTTCCTACTCCTACCTTACACCTTATGAATACAGGTTATAGCTTTGTATCTCCACTTTCCAATAGCCATTTAAAGCAATGACGAGAGTGGAAAGACTTGGAGCTGTTCATGCTACATATTATGATTATAAGCAGCTAAAGGAACCTATGTGAACAAATGGAGTGATGTTATGTATTTCAAAACAGAGGAAAGAAATGTGCTGCTTTTCTCTTGCATCGTGTGTGTATGTCTGGAGGATACATTTTCAGCAGTTAACATTAATCGAGTCACATGGCTAAAATCTCATACAAATCACAGCTACGTATCTATCCCCTAAGCATTTCACTAGATGCCAGACTTCCACTGAAGCTGGATATAGGGAAAACAAGATATCCCACAGTTGTAGAAAAATTCTAGTGTCGTCCAAAGCACATTTGTCTGTGGCATAAGATTTTTCAGAAAATATGGGTGGATTTTTCATTCAGAAAATCCAGTGATCGCTATTAATCATATCCCACTGTGACATCTCTTGTAAAGTTGCAGTTTTAAAAAAATAGATTTGCCTTTCAGTCCTAAAGGGAAAACCTCTTGATCCAACTCTGTAATTTGTAAAGAACTAAATTAAGTCAAGAAGCAACAAGTGAATCAACCAAATTCAGGGATTGGCAGTTTTCTAAAGGATTTAAGCAGTGACCTAACTGCTCCCATTGAAGTCAATGGTAAAACTCCACATGCTCTGGTGATGAGTACCAGAATGAAACACACTAAAATTTGGGCGTTGCCCCCCCCCCAATCCGCTGTCCACAACATTGACCTAGAAGTTTCCTAACAGAGTTAATCAAGAGATACCTGGCATTTCTAATTATAGTCCTGGATGTGAATTTGGAAGTTATAATGCTGAGTTGAACATTCCTTTAATCATCCCAGTTTGGTGCTAGGAAATGGGTGTGAGTTTCAGCAGGAAGTGTTTTTTTGGTTGTTCCCCCGCCCCCCAATTTGTTTGCCCATCCCACATCATTAACAGCTGGTGGACAGTGCTGTGATGACAGTTTGCTTAACTTTCTGCATCTGTAATGGATCTGCCAAAGGTCCCTTTTGGTTTGGGACTGCACCAGGTTTTGCTAGTCCAGCCTGGGAAACTGTGAACCTGCCTGATGTTCTAGGATTAGGACAGTATTGCCAACGGGGGCCAGGAGGCTTGTATTGCTGCTGCTGTTAGAGCACAATTGCACCTCTCCTGACAACACTGTAACACCTTCAGAAAACCACAGGCCTCTACTGGGTGTTGAGATGTATCATATGGTGGCGAATGTGATTAACAACCTACCTGACAGATCAAGTAATGGATTTAAAGGACAAACTCCTTTAGCCATTTTAGGGTATGTTTACACTTTGTGCTGGGAGGAGTGATTCCCAGCTCATGTTGCCTCTGATCAAGCTAGCACACTACAAATAGAGTGTAGCCTCGAGGGTACAAGCGGCAGGACGTGCTAGCTGCCTTAAATATATTCCTAGCGTCTTGCACGGGTGTGTACTCAGGGCAGCTAGCCCTTCCTGCTATTCACACTGCAACAACTACACTCAATTTTTAGTGCACTCACTCGATCAGAGCTAGCGCATGTATGTCTCTTCATGCTGGGAATTACACCTTCAGCTCAAAGTGTAGACATACCCTCAGTCTATGTCCAGGTTTCCCAACTTGCAGCTTACTATAGTATATAAGGAAGCCATTCAGCCTGAGCTACAGTGCTTTTATTTATATTTTGCGGAATAATAGAGCGGCGGTAGGAGATCCTACATACAAATAAAACAATCACACTTCTTTCCTGCCACCTAGCTCCATCATGGAGATCCTCACATTGCCACACTACAAAGTGTCATTGGCAAGGTGCAAAATCACATGCGCCATATGGAATCCCATTCCTGTTCATTTTAATTAGGATTGTATCATCTCTTAGGGCATTATCTGGGACAAGTAGTTTCATTTTCAGACTGCCAGAAATTATACCCCTCCAAGTGTAACAAAACGGAAACACAAGAACTCCCTTTTTATGTTTGATTACAGTGACAAGTATTTGAACCTCAGATAACATGGTTCATCATAAACAATTTTTACTGTTAAAATATCCATTTCTGTTTCACCAGAGGGAAGGATCAAAGGTTGTGTCACTCCCCACTCCCGATGCAGGCAGTTTTTCTTTTAACCAAGGATTTTTATTTGAGGAAAGAAAGTGATATGATTTCAAGAGAAGATGCTACTAGGAGCCTGCCCTGTCTCTGTTGCATGGGCAGATAGAGAGACTAGAGTTACCAATGTGCAGGCTGGAAAGCTTGGGGCCCACAGCTCTGTTGCTGGGGTTAAAAAATAGAAACACAAACTAGGCGGGGGGCAGCATTTCTTTAATAATTTGAGACCCTACTGTGAGTACCAACTTCCACCTCAGTGCCCCATGTGAGCATTTGCTTAATAAGCATCCTTAAACACAGGTCCTGTCGGTAGCAGCTATAAATCCACTGCACATCTCATGTCTGTCTCTGAGCCTCAGAGACTTCTCACAGTAAATCTACTGGAAGCTGCGTGCGTGCATGGAGGCAGTCAAGCACACCATTTCGTCCAATAGCTGAGCCTGTTGCAACAGTAGCCTGGGACTCTTTTGCAGCAGGAAAAGATTTACACAGCAACCGAACTAGATAGCGCGGCAGCCAGGTGACCAGAGATGGTGACGAAGCACAAGCAAAGACTGAAAGTAGTTTGGAGAGTCCCTGAGAGCCCAAAGGGAAGGGGAAAGTTAAGAGTTTTGGGAGGGGAATAAGGGAGTCAGGTTCCCAGGGGAGACGTGCACTTTGCCTACCAAACATAGGCAGTTCCAATATCGCTGCTGCCCAGGCACCTCCCTTTCCCAAAATTCTTCAGAAGGAGGCAGGGAAAGTAGCTGGCTGAAGATCAAGTTAGGAAGGAAATTAGGATAATAAAAGGACCAAAAAAAAAAAAAAAGCTAGTTTCAGCTATGATTTTCATGCATTTTATAATGTGAATGTATTGAATTTTTAACATTTTCACTGCCCTAAATAGCTTTGCTTACTGTTTTGTCTTTAATGTTGAAACTTTGGTTTTGTTTAAATCTCTCATTATGAGTTACGAAGATGCCATAATAGATTGTAATTTTCTGGCTTGTGTATGTCTCACTGCCCTCTAGTGGATGGAATAGGAATTGCTTTAGTGTCTCCATAACACCTATCAGAGTAATAGCCGTGTTAGTCTGTATTCGCAAAAAGAAAAGGAGTACTGGTGGCACCTTAGAGACTAACCAATTTATTTGAGCATGAGCTTTCGTGAGCTACAGCTCACTTCATCAGATGCATACGATGACGTGAGCTGTAGCTCACGAAAGCTCATGCTCAAATAAATTGGTTAGTCTCTAAGGTGCCACCAGTACTCCTTTTCTTTTTCCATAACACCTAACACACAATAATTTTCCTTTAGCTCAGCTGCGGGGGCTTTTGAAGTAGGAGGACCTGGGTTCTATCCCTGCTGTCACTGCAAAGTTCCAGGTTGGACATGGCGTACAGCATAGTAACAGCCGTGAAATCCTCATTGGCCACATGTTAGTTATAACTACGCGAGCTACAACTGCCCTGATTTAGGAATACAGGAATTTCCAATCTGGATTGGATCAGTGGTTCTTCTAGTCTGATATCCTGTCTCAGACAATGGCCAGTACTGGATGTCTTGTAGGAAGGTACAAGAAGCCACAGAATGGATAATTATGGAATAACCAACACTTCCGTTGACCTAGTTACCATTGCTTGGGGATGTGGAGTTCCTACCTACAGTGATGGGAAAAAACCCTTCTGTCGCTGCAGTCTGCATCTACACTACAGGGTTATAGCAGCATAGCTGTGGTATCAGAACAATGCTTCTATCGTGCCTGTAGTGTAGACGTGGCCTCATAAACCTGCAAGGAGTCTTTAAGCACTAAAGCACACACTAGGAGCAGCTTCTCTTTCCCACACAAGCCTATTACTTTGCCCATAAGCGATCTCAGATAGCAGTGTTTACGCAGCTTAATCATGCTGAGATTGGGTATTACTTTCCAGACCGGAAAAACAATTTCTGAGGAATCAGCAAAAATCCATATTCTCAGTTAGTTACATATTTCATGAAGAGCTCGCTCAAGCACACGGTATGCACAGCTTTACCACGCTAACTTTAATTTACCAGGACGTCACCACACACTTTATCTTACAAACCCTCACTCATGTCCACCCCTCCAGGGCTGCCTGCTCCCCTACTCCTGGCTGGCTCCCCCATTGCAGCTTCCTGTATTTTTAGCAGGTCTTGAGGCTGTTGCTGGGAGAGTCTTGTGGGCAGAGCCAAGGAGAGACAGGCTGTGGGAAGAGGGGTGAGGCCAGACAGACCACTAGGGGGAGCACCAGTGCAGGAGCCAACCCCTGCCTTCTCACAAGGGGGGAGCTGGAGGTGGCAGCAGAGCCAAAATTGAAGCAAACCTGAGCCCCATCCCCTGAAGCTCAGGTTGTGCCATCCCCCCACCCCCAAATTGAGCCCGACGTTGCCTATGCCGTAATCAGTCCCTGCCAATGGTACACACTGTACATGTGGCTGCAGGCACCACTGCATTCCAGTCAAGGAAAAACTTAAAATGCTCCTACAGTCTTGCAAGGCTTTTTTTCCCCCCTGTATGTGAAGCCACTGCATGGTACAAAAACAAAACAGAACAAAAACTTGTGGCTGAGTGTACCAGTCTCATCTCCCTGCCCATGCTCACCGTTGAAAGCACCTTTCATATCGAAGGCTGGGAGCCACCTAAGCTAGACAATGAGAGATGCCAATTAGAGGGGTGTATCCTAAGCCCCACCCCTCTCATGGGCACAGGTGCCTAAGCCTAAAAGTAGGCTGCAGGCAGGCACCTATCGCTGCTTGCCATCCAGAAGTGGGGAAGATGGGCATCGGGCTGTCTAGGTCACATGCGAGGCCTAAAGCAACAGGAGGCTGCTCTCCCTCATACCCTTTAGCCTAGTGAGTAGGGCACTCACCTAGGAGTTAAGAGACCCCCTAGCTCAAATCCCTCCTTCTCCTGAGGGGGAGAATGGATTTGAACAGGTACCTGCTACTTCTCGGAGTGCCCTAACCACTAGGATATAGGGTCATTCGAGACCTTTCACTTGCCCAATTAATATTTAATTATTCAATTCAAGTGAAACAACATCAACAGAAGGGAGTGAGGGAGCCACACATCAGAATATTCCATAGGCTAATGATTAGGGCATGCACCTGACAGGTGGCCCATCCCTGTTCAAATCTCTTCTTCCCTCCAGGAGGAAGAGAAAGTTGACCTGGGGAACTTCCCCCATCCTGGGCGCATTCCCTATCCGTAGGCTAAAGGGAGGTTTCCCCTGGCAGTTTTGTGTGAACTTGCTTGAGGGACCCTATCTGGTAGGCAGCCTCTGAGCACACCTACCAGATCAGCCCCCTCCTCCTATGTGACTTAGGCAGCCAGACCCCTACCTTTCCTGGTCTGGGAATCACTCTGAGGCTTAGGAGATAGGTATCTGGATGCCTATCATGAGGCAGCAGCACCTATGCTCAGGCAGGAGGTAGGTACACAGGCACCTAGAGTGAAGCTGCAGTGCACATGGCATAAATTTAGGTGCCAAGTGAGTTTAGGTACCTGTAGGCTTAGGCAGCAGCCAAGCTAGAGTTTGGTGGATTACAGTGGTGCCTAAAAACAGGACTTAGGCACCTAAGTAACTTCATAAATCATACCCATTTTCCTTACCTCAGCGAGAGACTCAAGCCCTAGTAGAGAGAAAGTTCTACCTACTGAAAGAATGGGGGGTGGGGAAGTCTGCTGACTAATTTCCTTTTCACAGGGCATGCTGGGAATGGGAGGAGTCCAGGGCCATATATAATACAGGCTCTCCAGCTTCTCAGTTAGTATTAGAGAAAGTGGTGTATGTGGGTGATAGTCTTTGGGTTTTCAGTTAGCTAACTGGAGTGGGTTGAAATTTTTTGACTGTTTATCAAATCTTGATATTAATAGAAAAAACTTTGAATTATTTTTATAAACAAGAGTAACTTTCTGATTTGGTAAAGAAATGGCTGAAATGTTTGATTTTCAAAATTCAGGGAAAAGAGGGAGGGTTTTTTTTTTTTCCCTTGACCTACAAAATATAATTAGAGCTGGTATATAGATAAGGTTTTTCTTGTTTGTAAAAACCTAGGATTCATTTTAAGGGAAAACTTGAGGGCCAGTAGTAGTACTGTGATCACTCAGCACCTTTGGGGGATTAGATTGTATGTAAATCTGTATGCATCTGCTGGTGCAATAAACACCCCCATATTTAAAGAATGCTCTAGCTTTGTTCTCTATTATCTTATCAGTCTGAAAGGGGTAGGATATTCTGATGAACACCTGTGGCCTGGTGATGGTATTTGGATTTTTTCTTTGAAAATATAAAAGAAACAATACTGGCTGCTGTTCTTCTATTGATACTTCAAAGCCAAATGGTCACATGGGATTGCAGAATTTCTCTGAATCATCATGAACTTCTAAGAGGGTATTACTTTTTTTAAAAACTATTCTTTGTTTAATTCTATAAATATGGATATATAAAATGTTGTCTCACTTGTATGCGCCAGCTATGTCAAGAATAGAATCCTGTTTTGTTTGATCTATTAGAAATCCCAGCATGCAAAACAGATATTCATCATGGGTCTGGCATCCCTGTAGAGATGCAGAGAGTTAAGCTTTGTTTCACAGGTGGTGGTTATATCATAGCCTGTTGCACGTTATCCAACATACAAAGCAGCTTTTCATGGCTGGCTGACCATTTTGATGTGGGGGACTTAATTCACTTTACTGGTAAAATGCTGCCAGGTCATCTCCTCAAGCAAATTACTTTTTCTATAAGGCCTGACAGTGTCTCTGTGTTTGTTTTTTATGTTTATTTTATTTTTTATATATATATATATACACACACACCCCCACACAGAGGTTTATTATTTTTAATATATATATATTAAAATAATAAACTTGGGTCTTATAGGTTTCAGAGTAGCAGCCGTGTTAGTCTGTATTTGCAAAAAGAAAAGGAGTACTACTTTTCTTTTTTGGTCTTATACTAATTGTCTTGAAAGCTAGAACCAAAATCTATCCTTACTGAATTTGTGGTTTTTCCCAGTGATTCTGTTGTGGTAGGCTTGCTCATTGCTAATGAGCTGCTGATCTTAAAGGTGTCTTAAACTCCCAAACCCAGACTTATGGTTCAGATTATATCAATTCTACATGTGCAAGCTCACATCTGTGTAATGAATCTAGTTGTGACATACCACACAACTATCTCAGAAATGTGACCCAGATATGTGGAGAGGTGGGACTAGAACCCTTTTCTTTTTTCAGCTCCAAAAAATACTCCAGTGCTCAAGCTAAACATGCACTTCTGTTGCTAGTAGTACTAATAGGTCATTTATCTGCTCTGTGAGCCAGCCATTCAAGGGCAATATTACTCACCCACTGATGCATAGAAAGCCAGTAGTTTCCTGCTGCAGCACATACTACAGAACACAAGATCACCCCATTGGGCTGTAACCCCAGCAAGCTCTAATCAAGAGGGGACAGTGAAGGATGGAGTGACTATCTTGCTTCCTTGCTTTTATCACTTCTGTAGTGGATCTGGCATTAATTTAATGATTCTGATATTTTGTAAGTTAGAAGCAGGTGTGTTTAAGTCTTTTCCACATAGGTTCTATGCAATGCTTAGAAAAAGCTCGAGCATGTGATAGAAGTACCCACTGAGATGCTGTAAAGAATGTTCTGATCTTTTAGAGGCACCATTCTAGCAGGCTGGGTTATGATTACTATGACGTGCTGGCTGCAGACAATGCAGTTAGAAGGATGGAAGAAGGATAATGCAGCCACCTGTACTGAGGACTCAGCTGCATTATGACTTGTCAGTGCACACTGTGTCTTATGGATGTCATTTGCTGGTTTCTCATTTGGCTAGATTCCTATTATGCAATAATTCCCTGTGTGAATATTTCAGCTGAAACTGGCTTAAAGTTGTTCTGAGAGTCCCTTCAGCTGTTGAAATGCAGAAGTGCTGGTGCCTAGCCATATCCAGACTTACTTGTAAAGGAACATGCTAAGGAAGCAGTTTCTTCTTCTTGTATCCCTGGGAATTTAGATCTACTATGGCATGAGATGAGATCCTCACTTATCTCCTGCTGCCCATTTCTCTCTATATCGACATGAATGCCTCTAGTGCACAATTCCTCGTTAGATGTCCTAGGTGCTGAAAAATTGGACTTTGGTGCTGACCTCTGATCTCTTGTCAGAGCACAACGCTGATAAAAAGTGGTGTGTTTGCTCGGGAAGCCTGTTGTTTTAGAGTCTTTGGCCCAGTTTGACAAAGGTATTTAGGTTCCTAACTTCCTTTGATTTCATAACCACTTCCTGTTCATATCTCCTTTAGCATTTGATTCTGCCCAGGTTTACAACAGAGTTGGGGAGTTACGGACTTAGGCTTAGATCCTCAAAAGTATGTAGGTGCCTCAATATCTTTGAGGATCTGGGTCTTAACACCCAGATTTGACATTGAGTGAGTGTTGTTTTTCCTCTTTCATGTTGGTTACTTTCCTGAAAACACTACACACTGTGGCGCAGATGAGTAATATCTGTTTGAAGAGTGTGAGGGGGTGTTGCAGATCAACACTGACATGCAGGGGGAGAGCTGTGCTGGGAAGCGCTCAAAGTACTTCCTGCATTTTATCTAGTTCAAGTCAGTGCAAGGAGTCTCTCACCTTCGTGAGTGGTAAATTTACTATTAAATGTTATAAAAGGTAATGAGGAAGACTGCACTGTATTTTTGGGCATTGCTGTGTGAGTGTGCGACAATTCTTCCTTGCCAAAAGTGCAGAGAGTCAGCAGGTGGAATAAAAAGATCTAAAAAGACAAACATCTTGCTCATAATTAATTTTGAAACAATCCCCCTCCATCCCTAACATACTTCAGCCAAATACTCCCCTAGTCTAACCTCAGTGAGAGTTGCCAATGCCAACCGTCCGGTTTCTAACTGGAACACCAGTTTGAAAAGGGACCTTGGCAGCTCAAGTCAGCACTGCTCCCTGCCTGCCCTAGCTCCACGTGGCTCCCGGAAGCGGCTGGCATGTCCGGCTCTTAGGCTCAAGGGTGGCCATGGGGGCTCTGCGCGCTGCCCCTGCTCGGAGCGCCAACTCCGCAGCTCCCATTAGCCAGGAACCGTGGCCAATGGGAGCTGTGGGGGCAGCGCCTGTGGGCGCGGGCAGTGCACAGAACCCCCAGCTCCCGCACCTAGAAGTCGTCGGACATGCTGGCCACTTCCGGGATCTACCTAAGGTAAGCGCTGCCTGGCCGGAGCCCACACCCCAACCCCCTTCCAGTGCCCTGAGCCGCCGCCTCCTTCACCCTAACTCCTTCCAGGAGCCGTCATCCCTGGCCCCACCCCAGAGCCCGCATCCCCTCCCACACCTCTGCCCCAGCTGTCAGCCCCCTCCTGCACCCCAAACCCATCATCCCCAGCCCCCTCCCAGAGCCCTCCAGCCGGAGCCCTCACCCCCTCCTGCACTCCAACCCCCTCCCAAGCCTGGAGCCCCCTCTGGCACCCTGAAACCTCATTTCTGGCCCCACCCCAGAGCCCGTACCCCCAGCCAGAGCCCTCACCCCTCCTGCCCTAGCCCGGTGAGGGTGGGGGGATGGAGTGAGCAGGGGTGGGGCCTCGGGAAGGGGTCGGGGCAAGGGTGTTCTGTTTTGTGCGATTAGAAAGTTGGCAACCCTTAACCTCACTGAAATGAATGGATTTATGGTAGGACTGAGTTTGGCCTCTCTCTTACCCTTGCTAAAGTGTTGGGGAGAACAGCAGAGGAACTGTGATGTAGGTGGACTAGCAGGTACTGGCTTTTATAACTCACAACAACAAAATTCCCTGCTGTGTGGTCAGGTAGAATGGGCAGAGAAGTGTGGAACTGGGACAAAGAAGAACTGAATTAGAAAGGAAATCAAGGACATTCCCAAGAGAATTAAACCTGCGACAGTCCCCACAATAAATAGAAATCCGGGACTGTCTGTCTGTATCTGGACATGAGCATTTGCCAGCTCTGTTGCCTCATTCACTTCAACCAGAGCTATTCATCCAGTAGCTCTGAGCTTTTGATTTCAGTGTTCAGCAGCACATCTTGTTTTTCCTCCTCTGCTTTTTGTGAAGAATCCTTATTACATTTGCTTGTGTGACCAATGTCCTCTCAAACTATACTCCACTAACATGGGGTACAGTGGTTGGAGGAGTCTCCTCCACTCCACTGTTTTTTAACACCTCCGGACAAACTAAAGTAGGCCAGGTATTTAACCCCATAATAGGGAGCCAGATTGTTCTTCTGAGTGTCTAAGGGGTTA
The DNA here is from genome assembly GCF_965152275.1 of Natator depressus. Taxonomy (NCBI): domain Eukaryota; kingdom Metazoa; phylum Chordata; order Testudines; family Cheloniidae; genus Natator; species Natator depressus. The sequence goes on from NC_134248.1 coordinate 17,134,054, forward strand.
ACATAGGAAATCGAATACAGTGGTCTGATAAAGTGAAAAAGAAAGATGGGGCTTGGGGTTAAGGCACTAGCCTAGAATTTAGGAGAGCTGGGTTGAGTTCCTGATTCTATTACGGTCTTCCTGTGTGACCTTGCCTGAGTCCCTTACTCTGTGCTTCAGTCCCACATCTGTAAAATGGAGATAATCAGGAATCCATGTACTCTGTGCCCATGGAGCTTGTGGCAAAATTCAGCTCTTTCAATAGAAAATTAGGCTCCAGAATCTTTACTTTTATTTGTAAAGAATTGTTTCTAGCCCTCATAGTTTTTAATGTAATCTTTTTAAAAGTGAACAGTGAAAACCGATGCTTGCCCAAGTCTGCAGACAGCCTGAAACAATGGCTCTGAGAGGTGTGAACTGTCCCATTAATCTTAGTCAGGATGCCAGGAACTACAGTTCTGTGGCTATAAAATTTGGCATTTTTCCACAGAATTCAGCTCTCTTGCTGTGGAATTGGTCACATAGCAGCAGCCAGACATCCAATGTTTTGTTTTGTCTCCCTAGGCTGCTAGAACTTGTTTACAAGATTTCCCCACAAGGGCAGTTAATTGGTTTATAAGTGAATACTCCCTGCATGGTTCTGTGTACCCAGCGCCTGAGTACAGTTTGCATTCAAGGAGTAGCAGAGCCCCAAGTGTAGACTGGGGAACTGAGCTGCCTGGAGAACAATGCAGCACCAAGGCTCAGCAATTGGGGATGAGAACCACTAAAGCTTGCTACAAGCTCCCTCTTCTCTGGTCTCTTTGTGGGAAAGGAGGTTCTGAGTTTCCGGACAGTATGATGACAACTGAGGACTGTGAAGACCAGGAGAGCATAGTGCAAAAAAAAAACCCCAAATAATCTTTGAATACAAAATTAGTCAATATACCTGTGTGTATGTGTGTAATTCTAGAAGGTGTGAAAGGATGAGAATTGAATAAACTAACATTGGTGAAGAATTTGGACTACACAGGGCTCTGATAATACTTCCTGTGTCTATTTTTAGTCTACATGCTCTGTATGAACAGTGCCTACCGCAGTTGGGCACCGGTCTCTGTTGGGGATTTTAGGTGCTATTGTAATACAAATAATACATTAAAGTTTAGGAGATTCTAAAAACCTCTGACCATTGTTTCATTCTGGTCTTGTTTGTTTTGTTGGTTTGCAAATCTTGCTCGCTTTCCTTTTCCTGCATATTGCCTTTCCTGCTCTTCCTGGCTTCTCTGTTATAGGAAAAGAGCTGTTAGTCACATTTAAAGGGATTTATTTTATTTTAAGAATAACAGTTCTCCCCTAGGTCCAGCACCTGTAGTCCAAAATCTCTAGTTTGCAGAGCAATTCCATGTTCAAGTTGCTGTTTGTCACAATGCTGAATTGTTCTAGTGGAGGGGACAATGGATTGGGGCGCAGGAGACTGGGCTCAATTCCCAGGTGAACCACAGATCTGCTGCATGACCTTGGGCAAGTCATGTCATGTTTGTGGGCTAACGGCATCTTGGACCTCTCCTGGTTCCTTTGAGCTCACCCCCTCTCCAGTGTCAGGCCTCAAGCTGTCACCTGTCTCTGCATGGAATCATGTGATTCTACCACTCTTTGAGTAGGCGGTAGCCCCCAGGTACTACCCATGATACCTCAGCTGGTTGGACTTGGGTTCAGTATCTCCCTCTGGGAGCTATGACAATGGTATCCAGTGACCAAACAGCCTTCTTAAAGCAAAGTATTATGTAGTTAGAACAAAAGCATTTCAGCAAAAACAGCTCTTAAAAACAATAAACCCGTCTATACTCAGGCCTGCTTTTCCCCAAGGCTTACCATTCCCTGGATCTGGGGAAAGACACAGCTCTTTCAGATGCCTCCACAGCACCTCTTTCTGTGGGTATGTCTATGCTGCAAAGAAAAACCTGCAGCCCCAAGTCTCAGAGCCTGGGTAGCTTATGTGGACCCCCTGTGGTGCTTCCTTTAGGGTGGCCAACTTTCTAATTTGTGAAAACCAGACACTCAGTGCTGGAACCTCCCTCTCCACTGCTCTGCCTCTTCCCTTGAGGCCCTATCCCCCCACACCCCCCCCCATCACTCGCTGCTCTCTCCACCTCCCTCCCCCCACCAGCTGAGCAGGGCTCTAGGGGTGGTGGGGTGACTGGGGCAGGATGTCTGAGGAAGAGCTGTGCTCCGGAGGTGGAGGGGTGACTGGGGCAGGATGTCTCTGAGGGAGAGCTGCGCTCCCGGGGTGGAGGCGTGACTGGGGCAGGATGTTTGAGGGAGAGCCGCGCTCTGGAGGTGGAGGGGTGACTGGGGCAGGATGGGGGGCATCACCCTGGGGATGGGGCACAAAGGAAGCTAAGAAGGGGGCCCAGTGGTGAGCCCAGCCACCGGCCCCATTCAAATGCCATTTACTTCAGGATCCCTCCCCCTGGACGCCGGTACCTCTCTCCGCTGGAGCCAGGCAGTTCCTGAGCACTGCTCCAGCAACTGCTCTTCCCTCCCTCCTGGCAGCAGAACGGAAACTGATTGCAGAGGGTTACCCAGGTAACTGGACTTTTGGTGTCCAGTCAGTACTACCTGGCAACCCTAGCTTCCTTGCTAGTTTTTTTCCTCAGCCCCCTATTTAGCTAGAACAATACAGTCCTAGAGAAAAGTCTTATACCCCATGTACAATAACTTTACCTTATTAACCAGGTCACATACAGTGTTCATAATGTTATTAACACTCAGTATTTTTAAATTATTGCATAGCAATTCCATGTCTGTCTCAAGATACTTAATCTATCCTGTGCCTCAGTTCCCCTTCTGTAATCCTTCCCTGCCTCACAAGGGTATGGTGGGGTTAAAATCCCTTAATAATTGTGATACTATGTTGGTGAGAGCCATATAAATAGGTAGATAAACAGTAGTTTTCATGCAGTGATGCTTCCTGCTAATCAAAACTTTGATTTAGGACTTCATTATGGGATTTTTGAAGGGATATTTGACCGATTAAAGTCAAAAGCAGAGAGGGATACACATAGCTGCTTCATGTTCAGAGTTTCTTTGGGGATAAACTCAGTTGTGATCTGGAATAGAACAGGTAACAGTTATGCAGAACACTGAACCAAACTGTAGAGTGACCTGGAGATACCAAAGCATTGGGGCCTGAAATCAGCAGAGTCAGTGCTACAAAATGTAAAGCCCTACACTTGGAGATAGGAACAAATATAATCAAGTAGAAGCATCCATCAGTTAAAGTCAGTTTATTTTCATTTTCTCTCCTTGGTACATTCTGATTATTTTCATGCTACTAAACACTCTAATGGCTCCAGGGAAAGAATGGAATTGGAACTGGAAGGGGAGGTGTCGATGACAGGATCTTAAGAAATGGTTCACAGCGGGCAAAATCTTTCTCTATATACATGATCAGCTACACTCATCCCTAATGTCCACTCATGGACTGCAACGGAAGTGAATTTTCCCACTGCGTTCATTGGGATTACTCATATCAGTTAGGTGGGCATGATCTGACCTTATAAGGAAAACATTTGAATGTCACTTATTAGGGCCCTAGTCTTGCCTTGAGTTATGGGCTTTAAGAGGCCAAACAGCACAAATGCACCAGAGTATTTACTAATTTGCAAATATGCCCTTATTGTCCACAGTCCCTGATTTTTCAAGGATGGTATAGTTCTAAAGGGGCATTTCAAGAGCCAGATACAGAGTCAATGGATTTATGCCCAGTTTAGCTGGTAGTTCTTTGTGAGATGCTAAAGGATTATAGAGGGAAATATTTTAAAAAGATAAAGGAAGAAAGGAGCATTGTTTTCTGAATGAGGGCTTTAGAGGTGGATTTATTATGTATTTACAGAAACCATCTTGAGTAGAGAAATATACGTCTGAAAAGCACTAAGACTGTCTCCTCTTGCAAGAGCTTTAAACATGACATTATTTTAAGTGCCAATTAAGATGTGTGATTCATCCAGCCTGCAAAAAGTATGTGTAATCCGAAAAATCACCCTCCTTTTCCACCCCAGCCTAATGGCAGGCTGCCTGGTCTCTCTGCAGGTGTTTTGTTACTCCGTGGGCTGGTATAGCAGCCGATGCTGCTCTGTACCTCACCCCACATGGAGGATTTAGATCACTGGATCTGTGGACTTAGTCCATTTCCCAGTCCTCCAGGTCCATTCCTATTTGACTGTGGACAGCACTAAACTCTGTTCCAGGTTGCGTGGGAGGAGCTGGAGACTCCAGTTCACTGCTGTTCCATCTGTGGCTCACCAGGCATCCCCCACTTGAGGCTGTAAATGGTGTGAACCTCCACTGCGTCACTTACGGATATGAATTGTATCACGCTCCTGTGTTTGACTATGAAATGATACTGTGTGTTCTCAGGTCTGACGTATACATGTCATAGAACCTGAGTACACTATAAGCCTTAAGTGCTTGGTGAAATTGAAAAGCTTCACTTTTTAAATGGATAAAAGGAAATGCACTTTTACAGCACATTGTTCTTCTTATAGCGCCAACTGTGTCTTAGTGCTTTACAAACATAGCAAAGGAAGGTCACTGCCCCAAAGAGCTTACAAACTAAGGTGATTACCAAATGGAGTCAAGCAAGATTTTCTCCTCCTGCCTTAGTATTGCTCAGTCAGGTGCTTTATGATGGTTTTAAGCCTTCATTTGGAGTAAGTTTGGTTCTCCGGTGCTGAGGACAAAGTACAGTCTGTTTTATCCTTTGTTGCATAAGAGGCAATACAAATTTCAAAGTGAAAAGAATAGAGTGCACTCCTTGCCTGTGATTGCTTGTTTATAGTCTAAATGGATTTAGTTATTTCCACGTTTCAACCACATCAGCCCATATGGCAGTAGTTGCTTTTCTCAGATAAACTGGGAGCCGACTATTTAAAAAGAGGAAGGAAGCAGGCTATAGAGCTTTCAAGCAGCGGTGTGAGAAGCCTTTGAACAGATTTTACTTGGTGCTGCTGATATATAGCCTAGATAAGAATTTCCACCAAGGGGCATTATATCTCAAGTTGACTTTTTAATTGATTTGGCTCCTCTGATCTGTACTATACCAGACATGCACAACTAGCCTTTGGAATGAGTCCAGGGTGTAATGGAAAGTTCACTGAAACCCCATCAGCTCGTGTTAAACCTCAGTGAATTTCAACCCAGCACATTTCCTTTGAATAATTAAATGTGGTTAAGCTGGAGATGGATTTGAACCTCTGGCTCTGGCTCACAACTATATTTCACTAGGAAAGAGAGGATAAAAAAAGCCTTTTGTGATGGATAACTGAACCTGACAGTTCAAGGTAGATATTTTTGCAACACCTCTCACATTGTCAGAGTCCATTCTTCATCAGTTTCAATATTGAAAACTGATAAATTCTCTAACTTCTATTTTTTCTGCCCCCAACTGCCTTTTTTATGAAACACCCCAAGTGTTTTATACTCTGCATTTGTATCACCTTCCATCACTAATTTACCTCTTAGCAGTGGTATGTTGCCAGGGTAGCTACTATATTATCCTTACTCTTACAAATGAGGTACAGGGATTTGGTAATTTATCAAAGTAAGCCTGGGAGAGCTGGGAATAAAGCCTAGGTGTCCGGAGTGCTAGGTTTGTGCTTTTGACACGAGACCATGTATTGTGTATGATGCTCAGACATGCACTTTTATCTCAAAAAAATTCCAGTGACACCTTTTTTTGTTTATAAAGGACTTTATTTACAGTTGCAGGTGCTTGGGCTATGTATTGAGATGTACAATAATCCCCCAACATCTTCAGCAAGGACCAAAAATGAAAGATATTTTCTTGTTGTTGTATTGACTGTACATCATCAGAAAACTGCTTCACCTGTGACTTTGGGCAGGAAAACAGTGTATGAACTGAAAAATCCCTCCTGGCCTCAGCTATGTAAGAGGTGCGTCAGCTCTTCAGCACTTAAGGCTAAGACGGCTCTGCTGTGTTTCCCCACCATGAGGTGCAGACTGTGCCATACACATCAAACTTTTCCCAAACAAGTCTTGAAGGCTCTGTCTTCCAAATGCTTTGCTCTGTTTAATAGCAAGGATGGGCCAGGCGTGCAAAATTCAGATCCAAGTCTGAACTTGTCCAAAGTTTGTTTGGTTTGGTCCCTCTCTAATACAGGTGCTACTAAAAGAAGGAAAGCAGCATGGATTAGTGGCTTGGCCACTGGCCTGGGTGTCAAGAGGCTTGGGTTCTAGTCCCAGCTATGCTGCTGGCCTGCTAGGTGGCCAGAGGCAAATTCCTTCTCCTCTCTAGGTATTTCCTCTCTTAACCTTTCTCTCATCTGTTTAGACCGGGGTGGCCAACCTGAGCCTGAGAAGGAGCCAGAATATACCAATGTACATTGCAAAAGAGCCATAGTAATATGTCAGCAGCCCCCCATCAGCTCCCCATCCCCCGCTCCCAGCGCCTCCCACCCACTGGCAGCCCCGCCAGTCAGTGCTTCCACCTCCCGATCACCTGTTTCGTGGCATTCAGGAGGCTCTGGGGGAGAGGAGCGAGGGCACGGCAGGCTCAGGGGAGAGGGCGGGAAGGAATGGAGTGTGGGACAGGGCCTGTGGCAGACCCAGGGATTGAGCAGTGAGCATCCCCTGGCACACTACAAAGTGGGTGCCTGTAGCTCCAGCCCCGGAGTCGGTGCCTATACAAGGAGCCGCATATTAACTTCTGAAGAGCCGCATGTGGCTCCGGAGCCACAGGTTGGCCACCCCTAGTTTGGACTGTAAGGTCTTCAGAGCAGGGATTGTTTATACAATGCATAGGATAATAAGGTCCCAATCTTGGTTGGGGCTACAAGATGCTAGTGAAATATGACTAAAGTCAAACCATTGCCCACATTCCAGTGATATTTTACTATCCCTTACTTGTACAATTTTTTGGTCAAATGCTGCCCCCAAGTAAATATTTGTTTTTAATGAAGAGGGTGTAGGAAAATAAACTCTGAATTTATCAAACAAGAACAGGCTGGTACAACTTAAGAAAACAGCTAATTGGAAGGTCTCCAATGAAGTTTATACCGGTGATTATCAAATTATGCCTTCTTGTTGGCCCATCTTATTATCTAATTAGGCTCTACCTTGCTGAGCTGCTTATGTCTGCATGGCTGAACAGCACTGAGCCAATTACTTCACATAATTGTTGCATCACCCTAATACTGTTGATTTGAGTTAAAAGATATTCTTTCTCCGAGCTGTAAACCAGCACCTTGTGTTTTGTACAGAAAGAAATTTTTTCATTCCACCTGAGGAAGGAGGTGTGCTAAACTCCGATCAAACATTAGATACAGTTCAGTAGTCATATAAGCAAACCTCAGAAGATTCTGATTTGATTTGGATAAGCAGCTCAAAGCTTGGATGTTTGTCTGAACTTTTGGGAGCTCCCTTATCTTTAGAGTCCTGTGAAATGCTTTTCCTCCCCCCCCATATTATTTTTTGGAAATTTTGAATTATTTCATTTTATCTATGCAGGTTTGGGTCCTGCCTCTGGGGAGTGGGCGGTGCTAGGGGGTGTTACAGAGTGCGCCTCACCCCACAGCATGAACTGTACTAACCCCACAGCATGAACCTAACCCCACCCTCACCCCACAGCCCTGGCTCCTGTCCTGCAGGGCTGGGCCCAGCTCCCTGCTCTGGGCATTGCAACCTGGTATGCAGGGTTGCAGTGCCACTCAGGTTTGGCCCAGCTGTCCTGATGATGGATACAGATGAGTTTGGATACAGATCTCACCTGCTTGTCTTGCTCTAAGTGCACCATAAAACAAAACCCTTCCCTAACTTACCAAATAAATCACATGTTCTTCCTCACCCAGTCAGCCATTAAGAAAGAAGAGCAATCCCACACACCACTTCTGTCCCTTTCCTCTTGAAAACCCCACCCCCTACTTGAAAGCTTGGAATAATACATTGGCCTTTCAGTGTGTCCTGAAGGTCAGCTGATTCATTCTGTGTAAGGTCCAGTTGGGAAGCAAGTTCCGGAATCCTGGGCCCCACCCCGAGAAATACCCTGCAAGTAGTTGCCTCTTGTTAAAACCAGGGCATTGTCATCTCAGGTATCTCTGCTGATCACCTGCTAAGATATCTCATTATCAGAGAGGTAGTCTGTCAGATAACTAGGTCTGAAATGATTTGGGCCTCTTTTTGTTTGTTTGTTTGAGTCAAAACCATCAAGACAAGAAGTCTGCCACAAAACAGGCCAACCCTTCTATGACAAGATAACTGGCCCTGTGGATGAGGGGAAAGCAGTGGACGTCTTGTTCCTTGACTTTAGCAAAGCTTTTGACACGGTCTCCCACAGTATTCTTGCCAGCAAGTTAAAGAAGTATGGGCTGGATGAATGGACTATAAGGTGGATAGAAAGCTGGCTAGATTATCGGGCTCAACGGGTAGTGATCAATGGCTCCATGTCTAGTTGGCAGGTGGTACCAAGTGGAGTGCCCCAAGGGTTGGTCCTGTGGCCGGTTTTGTTCAATATCTTCATAAATGATCTGGAGGATGGTGTGGATTGCACCCTCGGCAAGTTTGCAGATGACACTAAACTTGGAGGAGAGGTAGATATGCTGGAGGGTAGGGATAGGATACAGAGGAACCTAGACAAATTAGAGGATTGGGCCAGAAGAAATCTGATGAGGTTCAACAAGGCCAAGTGCAGAGTCCTGCACTTAGGACGGAAGAATCCCATGCACCGCTACAGACTAGGGACTGAATTGCTAGGCAACAGTTCTGCAGAAAAGAACCTTGGGGTTACAGTGGACGAAAAGCTGGATATGAGTCAACAGTCAAGAAGGCCAATGGCATTTTGGGCTGTATAAGTAGGGGCATTGCCAGCAGATCGAGGGACGTGATCGTTCCCCTCTATTCGACATTGGTGAGGCCTCGTGGAGTACTGTGTCCAGTTTTGGGCCCCACACTACAAGAAGGATGTGGAAAAATTGGAGAGAGTCCAGCGGAGGGCAACAAAAATGATTAGGGGACTGGAACACATGACTTATGAGGAGAGGCTGAGGGAACTGAGATTGTTTAGTCTGCGGAAGAGAAGAATGAGGGGGGTTTTGATAGCTGCTTTCAGCTACCTGAAAGGGGGTTCCAAACAGGATGGATCGAGACTGTTCTCAGTGGTATCAGATGACAGAACAAGGAGTAATGGTCTCAAGTTGCAGTGGGGAAGGTTTAGGTTGGATTTTAGGAAAAACTTTTTCACTAGGAGAGTGATGAAACACTGGAATGCGTTACCTAGGGAGGTGGTGGAATTTCCTTCCTTAGAAGTTTTAAGGTCAGGCTTGACAAAGCCCTGTCTGGGATGATTTAGTTGGTGATTGGTCCTGCTTTGAGCAGGGGGTTGGACTAGATGACCTCCTATGGTCCCTTCCAACCCTGATATTCTATGATTCTAACCCAAAACCCTAATACAAGCCTCCTTAATTTTGGTGGGAAGATTGGGTTTGGATTCAAGCTTTGTGGCTCAGGCCCTTTTCCAGTACCTGTGTCTAATTAATTATTATAATTTTATTATTATTATTTATTTATTATTATGTGTAAAACCATACTGCCTGGGAGCCCTAGTCATAGACTAGGACCCCATTATGTTAGGAGTTGTACAAACGCAGACCAAAAAGACAGTCCCTGACCCAGGGAACTTGCAATCTAAGTATAAGACAAGACACAACAAATAGTTATAGACAGATGGAGGAGTACAAAGAACCAGTGATACAATATTGGTCAGTATGGTAGGCAGTAGTCTCTGCCTACTTGCTTTCAGAGTTTCTGGCCTCCACTGTATCAAAGCTTATTCTGTCTTCCACATGATGACCAAGGAATTAAACTCAGGTCTCCTACCTGCAAATACAGTGGATTCATATTAGATTTCATTGTTTCAAAATATGTTTCTTTGATATTCACTATGCTCCTTTCATTTGTATTTTTTTGTCTTGATTTCCATAGGATTAAATAAAACTTTAATTTGGTATTGGAACAAATAACCTTGTTCAATTATCTAAAAACAGGTGAACTGTAATCGTACGACACACCTACTTCTTAGCACCAAGTGAGAAGGATTGTCTGCTGTTTAATATAGTAAAGGAAGTCAGTTGATAATGCTTAGGTGTATCTGACACCTAGTAAGTTTTATTTGTTAATCTTTTTAACTTTTCATTTTATTGTGACAGGGTTCTGAGAGCAAATAGGATAAATGAGATTAAATCTGTCATCCTGAATTACTCTGCAAGGGGTTATGTGCAGTATTGCTCTATGCCAAAGATGTATAATTATGCGGAAAATGCTGCCTGTGTAATTGTGTGCTTAGTTCAGAGATTCATAACTATCTACAATATGTGCTTCTGGTGTGTGCTGGCTCTAATTTTTGTAGTAAACAAAACAATTAAAGGGCTGTTCTCTTGGTGAATTTCTCCTTCTAGCACAGCTGGGGAAAAATAATAGCGGTTGTCTGCAGATTTCCTGCATTGGGTTAGAGATCTAAATTAAACTTGGAACAGGGGGCTTATTGTGCCCTTTATTTCCAGTTAACTTGAATTTAAATGTTTATTGTTATGTTAGGAATAGCTTCTGTAGGAGGTAGGGAGTCTTTGAGACTACAGTTATGCCAGGTGGGGCAAATCTGGTTGCTTTGTACCAAAACCACGTGAAGTCATAAAACATCTGGCATTGTCTCCCCTCGCTTATCTTTTACCTTGTCTACGGTCACTCACTTTGGTTTCTCCAATGATAGTGTTATTAGGTGTTTCTGAGAAGACAAGAAGGTAGAGCTTCCTCTAATAGGAAATTGACTGGGGTTTAGGTAACAAAGATGCCATGCAGAACCTCATCGTTCCACTTCTGGATGTAAATCCACATCAAAGATGCCTGGCTTTTATTTCTACCACAGAAAAAACTCTGTAATGCAATCTCCGTCAGGGAACTGTATGCTGGTCTTGCAGACAGTGTGCTGATGGGTCTTTCTAACTGCTTTTGATCCTATGACAGTAATGATACCCAAATTTTACACAATTGCATTTTGTACTTATCATTGGCCTTGGTGCACAATAGTAATGTACCAGTATAAATCATCACGGCTTAGGAGCATTTTGTGTTGGAATGAGGCATCCTTCCACCAAGTGACCTAGAAAGGCAGCTTCCCTAGAAGTTGGTTTTGCACACTGCTTGGGTGAAATCATGTCTTGCAAGGCAGTCATTTGTGACACCCTGGGAGATGAAGAAGCCACAATGGCATTGAAACAGCAACCTGAGGTAAACAGGGCATGATAACACATTTAGCAAATAATAATTCAAACCACAGGTAAATTTTTAGATGTGGGTTAACTTGCTCACCTCACAGGGATGCTATGAAGAATAGCTAATGTTGGGAAATGTATGGTGCTAACCTCGAGTTGGGCAACATTGGACTGGCTTTGGTTCTGCAAAACTGTATCTGTTGGAGTTAGGTTTACAATCCAAAGCCAGGGATGGTTTGAATACAGATCCAATTTATGTGAATCCCTAAAGTTTTTGAGGGGGGAGTGTTTGAACAAATGCATCTAGTTCTGGCTTATACCTTACTAGGATTACTGCTGAAAATCTGTGTACTGGAGGTGGGGTATCTCCAAAGTAAAAACAGTGGGAAATTAAAAGAAAACACATTAACTGTAATATAGTGAATTTGGACAACTGAACTAGATAGCAAATTGGGCTGGCGTCTTCTGAAAGTGAGGGATGAGAAATACAAGGCAATAACATATGCAGTGGGCTAGTTCTGTTCCGGTGGGACTCCAGTCTAAGGGTGAAATAATGGCCCCATTGAAATCAAAGGCAAAACAACACCCCAGAAGCAACAGATATGGTATCTCACCAGGTAAAGTTGTACAATTGCTGCCTTTGGCATCACCCTTGGTTACCCCTCCTGTGACTGTCCATGGCAAATTAATAGAATTACTCTGTTCTTGGGTAGCCTAACTGGGAATAGTTCTGTAGTTCCAAAAAGCACACACTTGTTGCCAGGCAGTTGGCATCATTCTAATATAGTTAATCTGTCCAGGGACATATTTTGTAGGATTGCAGTTGTAGGAAATTACTTTTGCAGTTCTGCTGCACTGGGCTGCAACACCGCTAAGTTGGAAATCTCCAACTTAGCGGTGTTGGATTTGGTCCATACTTGAAAGTTAGACCATACTAATTCAGTTCAGGACTGTGGTTTAAAATACAAAACCACTTACTCTAGAGTTGCCATAGCTCCAAAAAGTCCTTGGTCACATACCAAGATGACAAAGTATATGGTTAACTGCAAGCTTTTCATCTCCAAGCTAAGGAGGAGTTTGTCAAGACACTGAAATATTTTGGAAAGTAAGCAGATGGAGGTGGAGGAAGGCAGTTAAGGCCACCAAATGCATTTTTATTTGTGCCTTGGCCTAGACTTGAATCGAAGTCTCCAGAAGAGAAGGGCATCTCTCTTATGGAATCTGCATAAATATGACTGTGAACTTCCCCTCCTGGCATAAAAATAGCAAGATGCCAAACGTCATACTTGTTGCACAAAGTATTAGTAGCAAAAGAAACTTCCAAACTTCGGTTAAGGCTTCTGTTATTTTTTGCCTAAAAATGGGGGTGAAGGAAGAACAGTTAGAATGTGCTGTTTCTAGAGAATCCTTTGCCCATCAAACTGTACTTTTCATTTGTTTTTTTTCCCCAGAAGTTCTCCTTCAAAGAGGCTGAGATTGTTGCATGAAAGTTTCAGGATAGCTTTGGCTTCTTAAAAACATATCTTTGCTGAGATTGGTTTTGGCTTGATCCCAGTTTCTGCTTTTACTTGTCATTCTAATTTACAGAGGAAAAGCTCAGGAGCGCCTTTCATAAGATCTCATTTTACACAATATTTCATGCTACATAAAAATTCTGGAAGGAAAAAGAGGAAAGGAAGAGACCAGAGCTTCTGGCTAATATTTATGATGACTGACTATACCCTTTTTTTCAACTTCTGTGAAGTCTTTCAGTTGCGCTACTCATCCAGTAAATGAACAGCTTAGTTTGTGGTTATAGTTTTCCTAATGTTATGCTGTGGTTGTTGGGAATATGACAACGTAAATCACACACAAGAACTTTAACAGTTATCACATTAATCATCCAAGGCAGTTTCACTCATTAAAGACCTGCTCTGTGTGGCAAATTATCTGTAAGAATGACTTTCCTGTCCTTTGGTTTGCTGACTTGTCCCTTCCCTGCTTGACAAGTGAGGAGCAACTTTATAATCCTTGATTGCTGAGATGTCTTGTCTCATTCACAGGGAAAATGGATTCATCAGTAGCTGGATGGAATGGAATTATAACAGATTTAGAGAAGGAAGTTCCATGAGCAGAGTTTATCCCATAACTGCTTACTACTGGGTTTCTTACACTTTCCTTTGAAGCATCTGGCCATTGTTGGTGACAGGATATTGGTCTCTTCGAGCATGACAGTTCTGCGGTCCACTCCCAAACAAATCCAGCAAATATAGGCTGACTGAAGCGAATAAAGGCACGTAGGCCTCTTTAGCTTAGTTGTTAGTAAAGAATGTTACAGGCACCCTGTGAAGTAAAATGTGGGATGCCTCGTCCTGTTATAGTGGTTGGGGAGGGGAGGGGAGTGTAGGAGAATCTCTGTGTATTGCTCATTCACTAGCAGACGGAACACGCCAATGGCTCTGTCATTCTAATACTAGCCACAGGGGCCTCTTTAATGGTCTTTCTCCAAGGTCAACAGCCCCATTCACAGCGGTTTAAAGTGATATGTCTGGAACAGAACAGTTTGAATTAGATTTGGGGAAAGTGTGGTTGCTTTATGAGTATTACTTTTTTTGACAGGGTTCAGCACGGCAAACAGTCTGGCTCAAATATAGGTTTAAGTAACAGCCAAACATTACACAACCTCGGGTGATGATGAATGAGATACACTAATGGGGGCAGGGCATTATGCTGATATGGGCATGGGGTAGTGCCTGACTGTCTGGACTGGTACAGATTAAAGGTGTCCTCTCAGTTGTGAGGACTCAAACTTTTTGGTTCTATATTTTTCTTACATCTGTTTGCAAAATCCATGTGACTTTTTAATATGCTTTTTTTCCATAGAATCAGAGGAATGTTGGGCTAGAAGGGATCTTGAACAGTCATCTAGTCCAGCCTCCTGTGCTGGGCTAGACCTAGACCATTCCTGGCTGGTGTTTGTCCAACCAGTTCTTAAAACCCTTCAATGATGGGGATTCCACAGCCTCACTTGGAAGCCTATTCCAGAGCTTAACTAACCTTACAGTTAGAAAGTTTTTTCTAATATCTAACCTAAATCTTCCTTACTGCAGATTAAGCCAATTACTTCTTGTCCTACCACAGCAGATGTGGAGAACAGTTGATCGCCATCCTCTTTATAACAGCCCTTAACATATTAGAGGGGTAGCTGTGTTAGTTTGTATCTACAAAAACTACAAGGAGTCCAGTGGCACCTTAAAGACTAACAGATTTATTTGGGCACAAGCTTTCGTGGGTAGAAAACCCCACTTCTTCAGATGCATGGACTTCTTCAGATGCATGGTCCATGCATCTGAAGAAGTGGGGTTTTTTACCCATGAAAGCTTATGCCAAATAAATCTGCTAGTCTTTAAGGTGCCACTGGACTCCTTGTTTTTCTTAACATGTTAGAAGACTGTTATCTTCTTTTCTCAAGATTAAACATGCCCATTTTTATTAACCTTTCCTCATAGGTCTGGTTTTCTAAACCTTTTATCATTTTTGTTGCTTTCCTCTGGACTCATTCAAATTTGTCCACATCTTTCTTGAAGTGTGATGACCAGAATACTCCAACTGAAGCCTCACTGGTGCTGAGTAGAGTGGGACAGTTACTTCACATCTCTTACATACAACACTCCTCTTAATACATCCCAGAATGATGTTAGCCTTTTTTGCAACTGCATCACATTGTTGACTCATATTTAATTTGTGATCCACTATAACCTCCAGATCCTTTTCAGCCAGTACTAATGCCTAACCAGTTATTCCCCATGTTATCGTTGTGCATTTGATCTTTCCTTCCTAAGTGTAGTACTTTGCACTTGTCCTTATTGAATTTCGTCTTGTTGATTTCTGACCAATTCTCTGATTATCAAAGTTTTTATGAATTCTGATCCTGTTTTCCAAAGTGTTTGCAACACCTCCCAGCTTGATGTCATCTGTAGATTTTATAAGCATACTCTCCACTCCATTATCCAAGTCATTAATGAAAATATTGAATAGTACCGGACTCAAGACTGGACTCCACTAGATATGTCCTCACGGTTTGTCAGTGAATCATTGAAAACTACTCTTTTGAGTATGGTCTTTCAGCTAGTTATGCACCCATTTTACAGTAATTTAATCTAGACCACATTTCCCTAGTTTGCTTATGGGACTGTTATGTGAGACTGAAGCCTTACTAAAATCAAGATATAGAAAGTCTATGGCTTTTCTCCATCCACTAGGCCAGTACCCCTGTCAGAGGAAATTAGTTTGGTTTGGCATGATTTGTCCTTGACAAATCCATGCTGGCTATTCCTCATATCCTCTAGGTGCTTTCAAACTGATTGTTTAATAATTTGTTCCAGTATCTTTCCAGTTATTGAAGTTAGGTGGACTGGTCTATAATTCCCTGGGTCCTCTTTGTTCCCATTTTTAAAGTAGGTATTTCTTCAGGAGTTTTCTTTAGGAGGTAAGCTTCCTAGGAACCCTACAATAACAAACCTCTATATACACAATCAGGGCCGGCTCTAGGCACCAGCAAAACAAGCAGGTGCTTGGGGCGACACATTTCTCGGGGCGGCTTTCCGGCGCCGGCCATGCCGCCCGTAGAAATGTGCCCCCGCCACCCCAGCTCGCCTCCGCCTGCTCCCTGGAGCACGCCGCCGCCGCTCCGCTTCTCCCCCCTCCCGCCCAGGCTGTGCTCCCCCCTGCCACCCTCACTCACCTCCGCTCCGCCTGCTCCCCTGAACACACTGCCTCTCCTTCGCCTGAGAGGGAGGGGGGAGAAGCGGAGCGGCGGCGTGTTCAGGGGAGCCGGCGGAGCGGAGGTGAGCTAGGGCAGGGGGTTGTGGGGGGGGGAGGGGGAGCCGCAGGAAGCAATTGTGGGGGGGAAATGCGGCACACCCGGGGGAGGAGGTGGGGCTGGGGATTTGGGGAAGGGGTTGGGAAGGGGCGGAATTGGGGCGGGGGCAGGGGGGGCACGGAAAAAAAAACGGGGACGGCCAAAAAATTTTTTGCTTGGGGTGGCAAAAATCTTAGAGCCAGCCCTGTACACAATGGAGAAAAATAAACTTGGTTTAGGTTTCAGAGTTACGTTTACAAGCGGTATAAATGGCAGAATGAATAAATAAATTCCTTTATCAAGGAAAATCATCTTAAGTATAGTCTATGTGTCAGGGAAATTATCTGTGCTCTGCTCTGGTACTCCCATCCCCCTTGGTGCAAGAGCCTTCTCATTTGCAGCTAGAACAGCCTTCCTGTGTCTTGACTCATCAATTATACACTCTTTACAAATCTCCTTTCTTCTGGAAAACAGTTTACATGGCAGATGCTATGCACAGTATTTTAAGTACTATGCTTGCATTCTGTTGGCCCCCTAACACGAGCTTTAACTAACGCTTTTTACCCTGTACTTCCCCCATAGAAAGAGGTTTTGCAGTGATGTCCAGGAGTGATATTTACAGATTTAAGGGCTCTCACTGGGGAGAACTGTGTAGGAAATAAGAGCTTGATGGAAATTATTTTTTTTCCTATTTGTACATCCTCTGGAGATTGATGATTGAAAGATTCAGTTCTGATTAACACCAGCGGGAATCAGGAGTAATCCCAATTGAAGGCATAAAGTTATTCTGTTTTAGTGACTGAAAGCAGAATCTTTGCCACTGATTACAGAAATGCCATGTCAGGGTGCAGCAATGACCCAAACAAGTAAAATGTCAAGTCATTAAAAAAAAAAAAAAGATTGCTCCATAACACAAGAACCCTACAAATAAACAATTCAGTCCTTTCTGCCCTGTAGAACTATGCTGCTTTACAGAGGGCAGATAATATGTACTGTAGATCATTGAAACCAGCTGTCACAGTTGTTTCAACTCCGAGGTAACAAATTCAACCACTGTATGATCTGTGGGGGCGAGTAAGGGTTGAACACTGTGAACAGGAAGCTTCTGCTTGTTACATCATAAAAAGTCCTCATCTTTAATTTTTTCTCTCTGCAGGTGCCCCTGGTTAACAAGAGCCATCTCCCCAGCCATCCCTGTGTACAATGGGCTCGTGTTCTTGTTCGTACTTGCAAACTTCAGCATGGCAACTTTCATGGACCCTGGAGTTTTTCCACGAGGTAATGGGGGATAGGGGTAAAAAAAAAAGCCAAGGCAAATAGTAGGGTTTCCGAAGCAGCCCATTTGCCACTAGTTTCGTTTCCCCTCCCTTTTTTATCCTCAGCTGGCTGTAAATGCAGGGATGAAGCTAAATTGTGGATACGCTCCATCGGTTTCTGAAATGGAAAGGTTTTTTTCCTCCTTGTACTTGCTTGAATTGGTAATCTGGGGCCTGGCATTGGATAACGTAGCTCTCATTGAGAAGATAGCCTGACTGATGTGATTGCGATTAGTATCCCCTGTGTCATGCTGGCACATTGGATTTAAGTCATTGCCTTCACAATAGGCAGCTGAGCACGGTGCAGTGGAGGGCTGAGCTTCTGAAAGCGGCTGCATTAAAACAGCGATTCACTCCAGCAGGCTTAGAACAAACACAGTAGCACTGAACACTAAAAAAGATAATGATTAAGGCTAGAGTTAGAGTGGAGATTTTTAAATATATGTTGTAAAATAAATGGCTGTTTAATTTAGTGGTGGGGCATAGCTGATTGAACAGGATAAAAACTGTTTGTCTATTGTTATGGGAACGATGACGTGACTCTTTCTTTTAAACCATCAAAATGAGAGAATTATTGTCTCACTTTGTCCTTGTTCCACTAGTCATTCACACAAAGCTTGCAACAGAGCCTGCTTTGGGGGAGGTCGCAAAACGAATGGATCCCTGCCCCTTGCAAAGTGCATTTTCTCTTCGGCATTCAGTACCTTCTCTTCACTGTTCCCTTGAATGAGCCGTAACTGCTCATGCAAGTGATGCTATTTCTTTCCAGACAGGAGCCAGTGATAAACATATTCTATTTATATAGCTTCTTTCAGGTGAGGATCTCAGAGGCCTTTACAAACACTGATTAAGGTAAATATAATTACCGAGTTTAAGGGTTAACTCACAGTGAGGTTAATAATTTGTCCCCCAGGTCATATGGGGCCAAATTTTCAACCATATTTAGATTCCTTAAGATGCAGATAGGCAACTGCTATTTCCAAAAGCACCTGGGGTCTAACTCCCACTTAAATCAGTTAGAGTTAGATGCCTAAGCTGTTTTGAAAACCCACAGGAGTGGGATCCATGAAGGGACTTAGACGTTGCAATGCTTAGTGTTATGGCACCTAACTTTCAGGCATCTAGAAAATCACAGGAGCAACGCTGCCATTCAGACAGCCTGAGTTAGGTGCCTAGGCACCTAGATAATGAATGAGGGCACATAGGTGCCTTAGACTGCAATCCACAAATTCAGTGGGCGGGGTGGGGAGCCGCCTAAAGTAGCTAATGGGAGATGCTGACCAGAGGGGTGATTGCTAAGCCCTGCCTCTAAGAATGCCCACTGGATCAGGTCCCTGCGTGTGATTTAGGTGGCCGAGTGCCTATCTCTTCGAGTCTGTGAATCGCTCTGGAGCTTAGGTGGGAGATAACGTGTCCAGATGCCTATCGCGAGGAATGTGCGCTCAGGCTCATGTGGGAGATAGTTGCCCGGATGCCTAGAGTGAGACGGCCGTGCATATGCTCAGGGGAGTGGGGGCGGGGAAGAGGCAGGGCTGGGGCGGGGAAGGGGCGAGGAGGGGCCTGAGCAGGGGCGGGGCCCTGGGGAAAAGTTGGAGCAGCACGCAGCTGTGCAGGGCACCAGGAAATTTAGTGCCCCAAATTTCCTGGTGCCCTTCGCAGCTGCGTACTTTGCATATGGGTAAGGACAGCCCTGGACCCAGACCTAAGGCATTAGTTTGGGCCCGTTTGCTGACTATTCAATTCCAAATGTAAACCATTATTCAGAAACATGCAGTTTTTCTTTGTGGACAGTGATAAATACTCTTGACAGTTCTGTGTGTGTGTAAAGTGCCAGCTTTCATCATGAGTTTTTCTGAAGGGCAGCTGTGTGTATATATACTGTATGCAGATTCTTATTTGGATAGGTTAGCATCTTTATAAGCATTTACCCAGGAGCCATTAAGCTAGGGGCTTGTTTTATTTCGCACTGGAGCTTTTATAACAGGGGTGAGCAAACTACGGCCCGTAGGCCGCATCCGGCCTGCTAGTCATTTTAATCTGGCCCTCCCAACTCCTGCTGGGGATCGGGGTCTGGGTCTTGCCCCGCTCCAGCTGGGGAGCAGGGTCAGGGGCTGCTCCACGAGGTTCACGGAAGAAGCAGCATGTCCCTTCTCCGGCTCCTACACGTAGGGGCAGCCAGGGGGCTCTGCTCCACATGCTGTCCCCACCCCAAGCACCGCCCCCGCAGCTCCCATTGGCCGGGAATCACGGCCAATGGGAGCTGCAGGGGCGGTGCCTGCAGATGGGGCAGCGTGCAGCAGCAGAGCCACCTGGCTGTGCCTCTGTGTAGGAGCTGGAGGGGGGACATGCCGCTGCTTCCGGGAGCCGCTTGAGGTAAGTGCCACCAGAGCCTGCACCCCTGAGCCACACCCTGCCCCCGTGCCCCAACCCCCTGCCCCAGCCCTGATCCCCCTCCTGCCCTCCAAACCCTTTGGTCTCAGCCTGGAGCACCTTCCTACACCACAAACCCCTCATCCCCAGCCCCACCCCAGAGCCTGCACCCCCAGCCGGAGGCCTCACTCCCCCACATACCCCCCTCACCCCAGCCCGGAGCCCCCCCTCCCACACCCTGAACTCCTCATGTATGGCCCCACCCTAGAGCCCGCACCCCCAGCCAGCGCCCTTGCCCTCTCCTGCACCCCAACCCCGATTTTGTGAACATTCATGGCCCGCCATACAATTTCCACACGCAGATGTGGCCCTTGGGACAAAAAATTTGCCACTCTCCTCCTCTACCTCCCCTAGAGTACGTATATAGCTTCTGAATGAAATGTTTTATTGATCTGAATAGTATGTCAGGCTACGCTGGAGAAGCAGATTTCTGGGTCAGTACTGATGAATCAGATAATTAATTTCTTAGGGATATCTTGTATGGATTTTTTTTTCAATCTAATTCAGTCTTCCCTTGACATTCTTTATTGCAATTCCTGTTGCCTGACCAAGTGGTGGTCAGAGTTGATTCAATCTACTAATGTATGCAGCAAACATCTCACAACAAGGTGCTTGGGAAGCATTGTAGATTTCCACCCCGCTTGGAAACCATTTGAGCTCTAGTTATATCCTTCTAGGAGCAAATGCTGTTTAAAACAAGAATCAAATAAGATCAGTGGGCTGGCTAGCAAGGCAATAAATGCACTGGGATTATTCTCTTCGCTACTAAAATGAAGTCCCGAGTATTCAATCCTTCTGCAATCAGGACACCCCTTTCTGACAATACATCACTTCTAGCACTCTTTATTTCTCCGGAAAGCACCAGCACACATGTAGTGTCCATGTATCTGACTCCTGATAGTGTTAAATGTTCCACCTTTAAACTGTAATCTGTATTATTTTTATTTATTTATTTATATTTTTGCATCGAGCAGCAGATGAAGATGAGGATAAAGATGATGACTTCCGAGCTCCACTCTACAAGAATGTGGAGATTAAAGGAATCCAAGTACGGATGAAATGGTGTGCCACGTGCCATTTCTATCGCCCGCCCCGCTGCTCCCATTGCAGCGTCTGTGACAACTGTGTTGAGGTAAATCTCCTTGATTAGCTGATCTTTTGGGTTGGATTTAGGTGGTGGACCTGTGAACAGGTAGATGACCCAGCTGAGTGAATACTCCCTGTCTTTCACTCCTAAAAAAAATTAGCGGTAAAGGGCCAAATTCTCAGCTGGTGTAAATTGCGGTAGCTCCACTGATGTTGACAGATTGCCTAGGAATCCTACCCTCAATCTGATTGAAGTCACAAGTGAAACAGAGTTTGGTGTCATCCTTGTCACTAATGACTCTTTCTCCACCCAAACGCAGTGCATGATTTGGTATTCCTAGCCGTCTCTGCTCAGGAGTAGCCTAGGGCTTATGAAACTGGAAGCATTACAAGGGAAGGTTATGGTGCATTGGCAGAATTTAGGAGGAGACGGGGGGAAAGTCTGCTTGCAACATTCCTGATCCCTCTGCTTTGTCCCCTATTAAATATGTAAATATGAATAGCAGTAGGAGTATGATTTTTTGAATTGTAAATCATAACACTCAGTGGCATGTGAATTTTAGGAAGAATAGAATAAGAATTCCTAAGTCTAAAATTAAAATACTACATACGCATTTATAAACTGCAGTTAGTCCTATGGCCATGACCTCATGTATGCTTCTAATTCCTCTACATTATGCGGCTTGGACACACATTGATAAATTTGAGGTCATAGTGAAGCACATAGTATATTTAAACAATAACCCCAAAGTAATGGAGTATGTTATTGGGCCATAAACATCTCCCAAACTCATAAATACAGTGGACTGTAACCATGGTGTTTTATCGCCACGGGAAATTTTTATTGCTGAGCTACAAATTCCACTTCTTAATGGTCATTTCTACTGTAAGGTGTATTTTTTCATTAGACTGATTTAAATCTTTAATACATTTTAAAATGTATTCAATTGTATGATTAAAATAATGGGAATCCCTAATTGGCAATAGGCTAAAACTCACCAAGTGAATTTCAAAGTCAGCCAGAATATAATGTATACCATATTGGGCCAAAGCCTCTTTGCCTTAATCATATGAATAGTCACAGTGGAGCTAGTCATGTGACAGAGGCAATCTGCGGTTAGTTTATGTCATTTGCTTTATCCCTAAGAGCAGATTCCTAAATTATAGCCAGCTGGAAGCTATGCTCTGCCTAATACCCATTAATAGATAGGACAACATTCCAGTTCCCTGTCATGGGGAGAGTCAGCAAGGTGTGAGAGCTGAGGGGATATGGGGAGAAATACATTGCTGGGAGAAGCAGGGCTCCGAGAAAGGACGGGGCAGCCATGACAGCCATTTTGTTGGGCTGATGTAGGCTGTTGGATGGAGCTGGCTTTTTCACTAGAAAACTAGACCATATATTCAGAGTTTTGGGTTAAAACATCAACATTGTCACTAATTCTAACGTCAAAATATTGTTTAGGTGAAGCTAAATTTTGAATTGAAATTTGAAATCCTTCCCCCCTACCCCTCAGTGTCTGTGTGAAAACCCCATTTTCAATAAAGGAAGTGTTGCCAGCACAAGATTTCCTGAAACTAGCTGGCGTAAACGCTGACAATTCCATGCACCCCTAATGTCACCAGTGGCATCGAGGCACAATATTCCAGGGAAGTCAGAGAGGAAAGTGGGAGGGAATCCCGGAGTAACTTCTCGTTAAAAATAAAATGGCTTGGACCTCAGAGCAAGTCAGAATGCAAGACTCCAGTGCAGTGAGTTCCAGTTCTGAGGAGTGTTACTTATGCCTAGATCAGCTGAGCATTACTTGCTGTTCTGATTGGCTAACAGGGAATCTCTTGCTGCATAATTAAAATGTGATTGCTTACTGAGGGATACAAGCAAGGGCATTAATTCATTAATCAATAAATTTCAGTCTCAGGCTAAGTTGCTTATTGATTCTTGTGACGCTTATTCCCTAGTATACCTGTACATTCTAGTAGTGCCTGGACACAGTTATAGTGAAAAAGTCTATTGGCATTTCTGTTAGGATACTCTTTTAGGAAGAGGTTGTACTTTGTATCTTTTATTTCACCTTTGGGCTGCAACTCATGATAAAAGCTCTTAGCCTAGAGACAGATTTTTTGAGCACATCTGATTTCAAACAATCAGACTGATTCTGATTCGGAGATGTGCAAAGCGATGTACAGCTTCCAAGCTTTCAGAGACAGGTGCTCTTTTCTATCACATCCCTTAAAAAACAAAACCAAGTGAAATATAACACTTGGTGTGACCAATTGGACCTGAAAACGAATTTGTGGTAGAATAAAATTTTAGGACAAATTTTCATGGAAGTGCCCAAAGCTGAGGTTTCAATATAGCTTTATTTCCAAATATTTTGAGCTGCACATGTCTCTCGCACAACATATTTATAGCTAATTTACAAGTTACTTTTTTAAAAAACCACTTTGCCATTAGTGGGAGGTATCTATCTAAATATAACATTGTTACAAAGAAAAGGATAAGTCACTATTGACAAGAATAAAGGATGTACTGTACTGGGTGTGAAGAGAACAGAATAGAATAAATTTGCTCACTCCAGGCTTGAGTATGCTCAGATTTACGCTGGTGTACACCAGGAATAACCCCAGTGAAGTCAGCAGAGTTACAGCCATATAAAACTGATGTTAAAGAAGCTTTAAAGGATCTATGACCTCATTATAAGTATCTCCTTAATCCAGCCTTCTGGGCACATGGGAACTCTTGATCAGGAAAAACTGGGTGTTTCAAGTGCTTATTTTTTTAACTTCATCCAGAATTTCCTCCCACTTATTAGCCAGATATTGCTTCCTGCCTGAGCTTTGCCAAAAAAATACTTTTTCAAGAGGCCAAAACCTCAAAATAAAAAACTTCTGGATCCTTATTGAACCTTTACATATATAAAATGTGGGGGAGGGAGGGGGGTGGAAATCTACAGTTGGCAGGGATGTTACAGGTTCAAGACACTACGATTTATGATAATCTTACTCTGATAACTATACAATGCTACAGGAGCCAGAGAAGAAGAGAAACTGTCTTCGCCCCACAATGTGGTGTATACCTCTGTTTCATTTTTAAACCTATTGGTGTGTCTTCATCCACAGTCATAAGCGTCCCTCAGTCCCAGGAGAATCTTATAAAGAGGGTGTAGCATGTTGTTTTGTTACCTGGGCAGCCAGGCAATGTCAGGATGCAGCCAATCTGCAAAGCTCCAAACCTAATCTGATTTTACCTGAAGTTCGGGGTTTTTTTGGATGGATGTAGCACAATGGTTCACATTTATTTCTAAGGCAATGTTTTTCTTTCACTGCTTGGATATTATTCCGTGTCTCTCCATCTCTTTACAAGGACTTTGACCATCACTGCCCATGGGTCAACAATTGCATAGGACGGAGGAACTACCGATATTTTTTCCTCTTCTTGCTGTCCTTAAGCACACACATGGTTGGAGTGTTCAGCTTTGGGCTGATCTATATTTTAAACCATATGGAAAAGCTGGGGGCAGCTCATACCACCATTACGTATCCTTCCTTTTAATCTTTAAGAAGTCGAGGTGCCATAAGGAAACTGTTTGTATAAGATTTGCCTTTCAGGAAATGATGGGATTCTCTGATACCCATGTTCTTTTATTGTAAAACCCAACCCAATTTCTCCCCAACATTTGCCTGACCTACGGAAGCCTTGATTGCCTCAGAAGTTGCTGCTTAGCTTCTGTGTATATCTGTCATCCAGCTGCCATAACAGAAAGCAACATCCTGCTTCATTAAAATCCTCCCTTTAATTTCAGTTGGATATGGTTCTCCTACTTGTCTTGTCCAAGACTGTTGGGTAATATTACTGTGTTTAAAACAATTGCTTTGCCCCAGAGGTTGTTGCATTTGAGTGGTAGCTGTATATCCCTCTACATGTTTTGTAAAGTGCTTTGGGATCCTTCAGGATTAAAGATTTCTATATGGTTGTCTTGGCTTATAGAAAAACATTTCCTCTTTTTTTATATATCTGAATGAGATAAAGAGATGGAAGAAGCAGAGTTAGAAGGAGAGGGGATACCAGGTAAGGATCTACTAGCCTGTGTGGTGAGGATTTACCATAAAGCACTATATCAGTTATAACATTATCATTAATTAAGGGGATTGAAGAAGAACAAAAGGAATCTTCACAATTCTATATGAACTGGGGACCATAGCTGGAGTCTGATCCTCAGAAGTGCTGATCCCCAGTAACTCTCATTGACTCAAAGTGTATAAGAGCCTTTACAGAATAGTTACAACTAAAATCAGTGAATCAACATTCTGTTTGTTTTTCAGCTTCTTTTAATGCTTCAAGGACCCATTTAAGGGGGTGAAATAATCAAATCTGGTCTTCCCACTGCATTTAGTCAGTGGGAGCTACAGATCTTCAGAACCACTCAAGATCCAGGGCTCCTTGCTGATACTCCAGAGGTGGTTTTTCTACAGCATTTGGTGGATCTTCTGCCATGGTCGCTTCAAGGGGGGCTGATTGACCTGGCTGCTGTGGAAGATATGCATGACATGCTGCAGCCTGGCATTCTAGCTCTGCAGGGATCCAGACATTCTTGTCAAATGACTATTTACACCTCTTGACTCAGCAGCTTGCACTACACATTGTACCAAGGTTCCCAGAAGAATATACTGTAGTGTTTGAGTCAGTTCACAGCATCCTGTGCAATATAGAGAGTTTTAGTCTCATGCTAGAAAATAGTTTTATGATACTAAAAATGCCAACCAATAGCTTCTCAACATACTAGGAGGCTGGGATGTAAAATTTAGCATTGCCAAAAAAAAAAAAGAGACCATTAAATTATTGGTTTCAGAGTAGCAGCCATGTTAGTCTGTTTTTGCAAAAAAGAAAAGGAGTACTTGTGGCACCTTAGAGACTAACCAATTTATTTGAGCATAAGATGAAGTGAGCTGTAGCTCACGAAAGCTTATGCTCATATAAATTTGTTAGTCTCTAAGGTGCCACAAGTACTCCTTTTCTTTTTTCATTAAATTATTGTTTAGCTTCTGTCTCTCAAAATGCTTGGTGAAGGGACTGCTTTTTCAATGAAGAGGAAGCTGAACATCTGCATTTACCTGAATCTACATCACATGGGCCAGATTAGTACCTATCGTAAACACAGGTAACTCCATTGAAATGCTTGTAGTTACACCATCTTACACCACATATAAATTTGGCCTAAGCCACTGGCAGTGATAATCATTGCTGGTCTCCATGCACATTTTTGTTGAGGATCCTGCATCTTCATAGATCATGGGTTTTCACAGTGCTATATGTGCTATAAATTCCAGTGTGCATTTTAAAATGAGAGGACAGCTTGGAGAGATGCAGGAGAGAGATCACTACTCTGCTACCTTGACATTCTGGGACATGGTCAGTCCCAGATGATTGTATTCCTCTGGCTTGCAAAGGAATGGACCAGCTGACTAGCTCCTTGAAGCTACTAGAGACTGTAGAAAGAATGAAGTAAAGTAAAGTAGGAAGGGAGGCATGGGGACCGTATGGCTTCCAAATACTCAATATTGTGTTGGACACTGAGGAGTCGATAACTTTAGGACTCATGTTAAACAAGAAACTAACAGCACTGGTAGACTGAAGTAATTTCTAGTGCTTAATTCCAAGACATACTTCAATGTGTAATTTTAAAAAACCCTAAAGAAAGATGGGGATTACTTACTAGATTTCTAGTTCAGGGAATTCTCTCTCCCCTTCCATTCTCCCCTCCCCCCCATCTCCCTTTTCCCTGTCATTGGACACAGTTTCCTTAACTCTGGGATGTAGCATGGCTGTCATGTGTGTGGCTGGATTGTTCTTTATCCCAGTCATTGGTCTCACAGGTTTCCATATTGTTCTGGTGGCACGAGGGCGTACAACCAATGAGCAGGTAAGAAAACAATTCTACCTCCATGTTCCTGTTAGAGTTGTGGGAGTTGAGAAGGATCCCTTTCTTAGGGGAGGATAAAGAGAAGATACAGTATTTACAGATGGGCAAATCAGGTTGGGCAAAGCAGCAGCTGACCAAACCTTAACACTAACACTCAAACTGATGCTTTACCTAGGGTCTAAAAAGGTTGGGTAACTTTTATTCTCAAATTTCTGTTTGACTAAATTTTGGGCAAGCTCCCAGGCACAGTGGAACAGCACAGGCCTATGTACCACTTAAGTCCTACGTAAGTCCTCAAAACAGGGTTTAAGTGGTACATGGAGTCTTGCCAACCTCAAAAGTTCCGAACTCATGAGTTAGACTCAAAAGAATCATCACATTTTTAAAAAAAAAAAGATTAAATCATGCTTTGTTCTGTCTTCTGATTTTGTTGATTCTGTCAGCTGCCTCTGCCTGCCCACAATGTGTGTAACAATGAGCAGCTTTGAGCTAGCTCATTGCCACATACACACTGATCTGAGCTCATTCTGCTGCTCCAAAACCTGTGCTGGCCAACATCTTGTGACAAAATACCCAGTGGAACTTGAATTTCCACAAAATTATTCAAATGTGTAGAATGTGCTGCCTGATGATGCAGGGAATCTATCAGCATCTTCCCAAAATGCCAATTAATTAATATGGTGTCTCCCCAGCCACACATTGGCACCCCTAACCGTTAGCTTTTGGCCCCACTAACATTTGCTCCAATCCTCTGGGCCACATCGTTTATGTGCCTCCACACCTGCCCTTTGTCCCCCAACACATCTCTTCTCCTCCTGCAGCTATGGAGATTCTTCACTCACACCCTTTCAGGGTGGAGACAAGGGGGCAGCTCCAGTAGGGTCCTCTATTTTAAATAGATGCTAATACTGCCCTCCTCACTGTAGTGTCTTACTATCTTCAAAGAATGTATTAAGTGATGTGACTAACGTCAGTCACATGTGGTTCATCCTCTCTCTCATCCTCTTCCCACATGGAGAATTGCATGTGCAGTGGAGTGTTTTGTTTTGGTAGGATTTTGTTTCGGGGGGGGGATTCTCTTTACACATACGTACTGCTCTGTGTGCATCAGAGAAGGCAGATCGATAGAGTGCACCTTTCACTTGGAGCAGAAGGTTTGTAATGGTCCTTAGCTCCTGGGCAAATTTGTGCCACAGTCTCAGATCAGCCCTGGAGAAAGCTTTGTCTCCTGCACAGATGAGGCTTACCTATGTGGTAGAAAGTGCCATTGCGCCTGAGGAGCGGAGTGGTTGACCACAATTCTCATCCCAGAACTTTAGACAATTGTTTTAGATATCCTGGGCCCTGGCCATTGAGCACCTGCAAGATAAGGACCAAGATCTTGAACTTGATCCTATTCTATGGTAAGCCAATGCAGAGAGCAGAGGACAGGTTTGATGTGCTTGCTGCAGCCTGTGTTACTGAGAAGATGTGCTGCACCATTCTGTACTAGTTGGAGTTTCCTAAGGGCTGATGGCTTAATGTCCAGGTACATTGCATGGCTGTTGTCCAGACAAAATGCTGAATTGACAAAGGTATAAATAACTGAGACCAAGTCACTGGCTAAGAGACTCCATCACATCCTGTGGGCAGTTAGGCATGTTAGGAAGCATTACTTGCAAAGCTGCTATATGAGAGCTTAGCATCAGCAAGGAATCTAAACCAGTTGTGGGTGTTTTCTTTCAACCGAAGGAGACTTCATAGTGTCAGTAAACTCTTAAAAATGCTTTCCTTTGCCCACCAGCATCACCTCTGCCTTGTTGGGGTTAAGCTCCAACCAGCTGTTCTTCATCCATGAGCTGATTTTGTCCAAGCTCTGGGCCCTCTTAGTGGTAGTGGTATGGTCACCTGTGGTGAAGAATAGGTAGAGCTGTGTGTCAGCTTCATGCTGCTGGGAATTGAATCCATGTTGTCAGACCAACTCACCCAGTAGCTTCATGTAGAGGTTGAATAGGACTAAAGAGAGACTTGATCCTTATGAGACTCCACATCTGACAGGTCTAGTGGCTGAGGTGCAATAACCCATCACCACTCTTCTGGGTGACACTGCTTGGCTTTTTCTGCTTCCTCCTCCCTTCTTGTGAAAACGGTATGGCTGTTTTTTTCACACACCCTCACACCCCTTACCTGAAAACTCATATTACTTCTGAGGGGAGGGCGAAATGCTTTGCTTAATGCCTGTTGGGATTGGCTGTCCTTCCCCAGGGGGCTGGGAAATGGCAGCCACTCAGAGGGGGCTTTCTCCATGGCAGCCTGAAAATTGCATGAGGCCCAGAGCTTTGTGCCTCACGGCAAGCCTGTCTGCATCAGGGGCTCAAATCATGTTACAAGACTTGGTGGCACTGTGCATAGGCCTCATGCTAGCCCTCTGCATCCAGGTGAAATAGTCCTTCTGGATTTCATCCGGGCTAGAAAGAAGAAATACTAGAAAACTCTAGTCTCCTTGTATTTCCAACTAGTCTGAAACTGAAAAGTGTCAGAAATTGTTGTAGTTAAGACTCACAGCAGTTCCAGGAAAAATGATGTTCAAATAAGCTTTGGATAACGCATCCAAACTTGATCTGCTTACCTGAGCTGCCAAATCTCTTGAGGTTCACCTATCTGTAATGGCGTTCCTATCTCTCTGTGCTATTTGCCCAAGACTAAATGTACCTTTCATTGAATATCTCATCTTCTCTATCATGTGGACTATGCAGCCCTGATTGGAGGATGGGCTCCATGATCCTTCTGGTCTTTTCCAGAGGAAGCTCATTCTAGTAATTAAAGCACAGGCCCGGGAGTGAGGCAATGTGGATTCTGTTCCTAGCTTTGGCACTGACTCACTGTATTAAAGCATTCACTTTTCTCCGGCAGCCTCAGTATTGAATCGCTTTCCTCTCTATCTGAAATAATGAACAAGCAAAAATTTGCTCAGCTGCATTTATCCCCCTTTTCTCCTGTTTATTTAATAGCCAGATAGTGCAGATTTCTGGTGTTTTGCTAGAAATTCTTGGTTAGTGTGTCCATGCCAGGTGTCACTATCTCTGATTATTCTTATTAAAGAGGGTATGATTTCGGGGTGTATAACAGTTGAGTTTACATTTTTCATGAGCTTTTGGAATGACTCAGGAACTCATTTATGGGATCAAAATAACACAAGATGTCATCTTATCACTGTATTTTTAGTTCCAGAATAGAATCAACAATACCCTTCAGTTCCACAGCACCTTCTACCTGAGGATCTCAAAGTGCTTTATACATAATTCATGTAATTGACAGTGTAGTCTGTGAGCTAAGGAACTATTATCCTTGTATTATAAATGAAAAAATGGGCACAGATACATGGGGTGCCTTTCTCAAGGTCAGGCATTAGGTCAATGACTGAGCCAGGAATACAGGCCAGAGCTGCTGACTCCCAGCACTGTGCTTTAGCCATCAAGCCATTCTTCCAATCTCCAGAAGAAAAGATCTCCTATATTGGCCTTGTAAATAGGTTCCTGTTGCATTAAAAAGGCCAGCAACAAAATAGGAACATCAAGACAGTGATTGCCATTTAATCTTTATACTCGGTGTGGTGCAAGTCATTACATTTACAGCAGTTATATGGTGCTCCCTGTACTTAGCACTAAGTAAGGACTATCCCATGACGAAGAAGTGTTACTTGCAAATGGCAACTCTAATTATTTTAATGGCAACCCCTGTAATGAAGGATCTGGCTTTACTGAGATTTACCCAAATATGACCATTTTTACCTTTTTGGCTTCCCACGCTGTGCAACGATGGTATGATTCCATACCCTCTAGAAGCAGAGCCCTGCAAATACGCAGATATCCACAGACCATTTTTGCGGATTGCGGATTGGATGCGGATGTCAATTTTGTATCTGCTCAGGGCTCTTATCTATATGGCTAGAATGACCCTTATCATGAAACTCTGTCCCAGGCACATGAAGTTTTAAGTGAATCCCACCAGTCTAGAGGGGTTTAACAATTAGGAAAATAGCTAATTCCCAGGCAGATGTTATCATTCCATAACTGCCCATTATGGGCTTCCTGGCACCTTCCAGATAAGCATTAGGATTGGCCACTGCTGGAAATGGAATGCTGATCTATATGAACCATTTGGTCTCATCTAATATTAGGAACGTAGGAAGGGACATGTCT
The DNA here is from genome assembly GCF_965152275.1 of Natator depressus. Lineage (NCBI taxonomy): Eukaryota > Metazoa > Chordata > Testudines > Cheloniidae > Natator > Natator depressus. The sequence goes on from NC_134248.1 coordinate 17,165,065, forward strand.
GGGATTTAGGAGCTACTAGAGTATGTCTTGCCAGGGCAGAGGAAAGGGAAGCAGGACAGATCAGGCAGCCAGGCTGAGGGCAGACAGGACTCTGGAACATGAAGGATACGGGGAGATGGAGCTGGTGCCTGTGGATTGCAGAGAGGGAGCCTCGAGTTCTCTGGACTTTTGGGCAGGGGCCTTTAGCCTACATGCAGATGGTAGCATAATGGGGAGGTGAGAGCTTAGGAAGTTGCGTTAAGGTTTCTTGTGTTGTTGGGGCTGACAGAGCGAGGGAGCAGCATTTACAAGAAAGAATAACCAGTTGGGGAAAGTGAAGCGTGGTAGATATGCAGAACAGCGAGGGCTGGAATACTCATTCTTGGGGTTCTAAGTGTTAACGGGTGCCTCTTCCACATTTAGAGCATTGAGCACTGAATATTTTTCCAGGTGACGGGTAAGTTCCGTGGGGGGGTGAATCCTTTCACTCGAGGATGCTGTGGTAACGTGGAACATGTGCTCTGCAGCCCTCTGGCTCCCAGGTAAGGAAGAATGTTATTCTTAAACTTGGGTCACAAGGTAAACAAAACAACGTCCTGAGCCACCCCAGAGTCTGGCCCCGTTCATCCCCGGTAGTAGTATCTGCTGAGGAGAGGTACGGTATGGCAAGAAATTGGCAGAGCTGAGGGGAAGCTTGTACAGTGCCTGCACTTTGCACAGCTCTTAGTCTTGCCATTCTCATTTAATGTAATTCAGTCTTCACTCCCAAACCAAGTATTATGGCTAGCAGGCCATGTCATATCGACAGCTTTTTCTATTTACTGAGCCATTTTATAATAAGACTAGTTTTTTTTTCAAAAAACTAATAATTGGGGTTGATAGCCTGTTCCCGCTCCCTGCTTTTCTCGAACATGGCTTCATTAAGTTGTTTATCCAGTGAAATTCAATAACTGGAAGGATCCATGTCAGCTGTAATCTTCCTAACGCAACATATTTTCTGCATGGTACACTGCCCTCCAAAGTACACATTAAAGATTCTAGTCACTGCTGGAAAGAAATGAAGTATCTAAAACCAGCCTTTTGCCCCTTAGCTTTATAATTAATTCAAGGCAGCTGTTGCTTTCAATCTCACAGACACCTTTCATCATCATAAAACAGAGATGATTTCCCACCTGGTGCTACGGTTTGCGATTTTGGATTTTATTTATGGTTCCCTACTTTTCAGTAGATTTATTTGTGCCTGTGCCCTTTGAAACAATGGTCGCGAACTTTAATGTTGCTATAGAACAGAAAAGATTGAACATAGATGTCCAAGGTGCTGAGCTGTCCAGCACACACACACACACACAGACATATTTTAATTGTAGTGGGAGTGGGCTGAATATACTTTTCAAGGTGCTGGGCTGTCCCAACCCATACGCACTATTATCTCTAGTATGAGGTTTTTCTTGATTAGACAGCAAGCAAAGCTTAGCAGGTTGTTCCTAGTGTTAAAGTGGTAGTGCTGGAATCTAAATTTTCTGAACTGACCAAAATCATGAGCCCCTGAATTAGGCCCAGCGACTTTAGGAGAGCAGGAGGTTAAAACCTATATGCACCTAAACTGGACAGTCATTTTTCCTTTGTAGTCTCTTTGGTAGGATAGAGTATTGAGTAGTATCTTCACTTTTAAAATGCCATTGCTGTACTCAGAATTTTAGGAAATATTGTCCTAGTGTTTTATCAAGGCCCATTCAAACTGTCACATATCTTCTCCCTCATGAATTTGTGGGAATCACCAAGCAAACCATCATTGCTGAGGTGTCCTGTCCACTGTCCAAATTAGAAGACGCTAGTGCAGATATTTTGATCTCATGTCACTGGGTATCAAATGGTGGTGCTGTCTCCTTTAAGTTTATCAGATTGTTTTACCTCCATTTATTGGTCCCCAAGCAGTGAAAAATTCTATCACTTTTCAACCAGCTCCCAGGAATGCTCCTTTCGCCATAAAATTGGGGGGTTTTGGGGAGAAGAGTGATGTGGAGAGATCCACCAGCTCAAAATCATTCCTGTGTTCCAATTTTATCATCCCTAGAAAGGGTCTACCTTTCCCACGTCTCCTGATATAACTAAACTCTTCTAGGTGCTGGTAAACCAAGTCCTCTCCCAAAACACAATTGGCATGGCACATTACTACTCACATCTCCTATAGAGCTGTCAAAGTCCTAGGGAAATGCTTTTACTTGGTTGTGTGGCTGTGTGCTACCTTCTTGCCCCTCCTCACCTGAACTGCATTGGAGACCAGTGTATCAAAACTGCAGGGGGGTTTTTATTGGTGGCATCTCCTGTTCAGCTCCTGATTCACTTTAATCTTTGTACCTCCTGGACAAGCATGCACTGAAATAAATGTCCTTCGCTCGTGTAGATTTTGCCAGATCTCTTCAATCATACACTGCAAATATGGGGGTTTTCTTGTCTGCATGCCGAGGGTTTTTTAACCATTACTGTTGAATAATCAATCAGGTACATTGTTGAGCCAAAGAAAAAGCAGGCTGCAAGTGTGAAGCCTCCTTTCTTCAGACCAGATCTTTCCGAGCGACAGATCACAGTGAAGATAAGTGACAATGGGATCCAAGCCAATCTTCACCGAAGCAAGGTAAAGCCGCCTTCAATACCCTCTGTCTACAAGTACGACTTGAAAACCAGTACTAGGATGAAAATAACTTTTGTTATTGGGAGGCTCTTAGAGATAATACACCTCTGGAGGAACATGACGGAAGTCAAGTCCTCTTCCCTGCATTCTGAAAGTAAATTAGGAATAATAGTGCCAAGAGCTATTGACTCTTTGAAGGTCCTCCTATAGTACTCCAATGGGAGAGCAAGAGAAGGGTGAGCGTTGGTTCTTTTTGACAGTTAGTTAACAGTTGGCAAAGGTCTTTTCACTTCCTGGCCCTTGTTCTGTTTTTTTTTTCTTTTCTTTTTTTTAATGAATCCACTACATTGTGCTGATGGCAGGAGTCCTGGCACCATCAGGTGACCTGGCTTACCTGAGGCAAGCAACGAGCCTCAAACTCCAGCAAGCACTGTGATCCAGTGCATAGGACATAGGACTGGTACCCAGGAGAACTGGATTCTATTCCTAGCTCTGGCAGTGTGACCTTTGCAGATCATTCTACATCTTGGTGTCTCACTCTCTGTTTGTTTGTATATAATGGGAATAATGATGCTTTTACCTTAGTAAAGTGCTGCAAGATTTATGGTGCTAAGTGTTATAGACATTAGAAATCATCTCTCAAGCTTTGTGTAGTGAACTCCTGGAATGGCCTCCTTGGTAATAAAGGAACACTAGTTGCTGAGGGTTTCTCTGCACGGGGAAAGCCGACAATGGTATGCTGTGTGTTAACGTACATGAGGTTAAACATGATCTGTCACTCTGTGTAGATAAGGACTGTTTGGTTTAAAATCAGGTCAGTTGAGTGTGGTTAAACTGGGTTTTAGACATAACAGGCCTATGTACGTAGAGTGCTAGATTGTGTTTATCCCCGTGTTCGTTAACACACAGTATACCGCTATGGCATATCCCAGTGTAGACAAGTCTTTAGAATCTATAATACTTTAGCACATGTTGTTGTCTAAACCACTTGAGGAAAATGATTGATTCCATGCTTATTTTCAGTCTAAAGTTAGCCTGGAAGGTCTGGAGGATAAAACCATGGACATCCAGCCACCTCTGCCTCCCAAAGGAGATCCAAGCAAGTACTCTGAACTAAAGGGGCAGCTGGGAACCAGTGAAGGTATAGTAGCCTGATCAATACTTTATTTTTGATGCTATGGAAATATTTTGGTGTCAATGGGCTTTCATTGTTCTTCTAGAACCTTCATGGAATACGGATATTTTTGTGCTTTTGGGGAAGCTCTTAATTCTCTTAATTCTTAATTTGATAGAGGATTTGATATAAGTATAGAATTCACTGCATACTGTAAGAGGAAAACACTGCACTTACTTCAGAATATATCACTTTGATACTGGGTAGGCAAGTATGTGTGTTTGCATTTCAGCTGGGATGAGATCCAGCAAAGGACCTGGCAGAGGTCATTTGGAATTTCAGAAAGAGGGTTGTTTGGGTTTACAGTAGAGAGAAACCCCTAGACTCAGAACTTGGATCTGGATCTGAACTCTCCCAGAACCCAAAGTGTTCTAGTCCATGTCTGTGGTTAGGCCAAAGGAGACAGCTGAGAAGTCCTAACTTTCTAGATCCAAACACTCCTGAATGTGGGGGTATTTAGTTTGGACCCAGCTGTATTTTGCAGGTGGGGGAAGAGGTAAGTTGGCAACTCTGGCTTTAGCTACCAAGAACCTATTATGTTGTATGTTTTTCTTGTTTTATTTAGATTGTAAGCTCTATGGGCCACAGGATGTGACACGTATACGTGTCCAATCCTGCAAAGAGTTACAGCCATGCGTGTAGCTACTTCCATGTGGCGTCCCATTGACTTCAGTGGGACTCTGTGCATGAGTACGTACACACAGAGTTTTAACCCTTTGCAGGACTGGAGCTCAATTTGTAAATTGCCATGTGTATTTATTGGGTTTATATACAATTCTGTAATCTTATTTATTAATGTGCCATTTTAGACATACTGTTAATGGACACGGTCTGTTGACATTTATTTTTCCAGAGAGTGGTCTTTCACCTAAATTGATCAGTCCCCCCACTCCTGCCATGTATAAGTATCGACCAGCTTTCAGCAACAATCCCAAAGTCCACTACCATGCTGCGGCTGAGCAGGTGAGCATGCCACAATGGTCTAGAAGAACCTGTTCCAAATGAGTAGTAGGCTACTTCAACCTGATGTACACACTGAATGTACAGTACTTTCTGTGTGAAATCATCTTTTTTTTTTTTCAGTACTATTGTAATTGTCATGATGCCCTCCTGAAAAATGTGCCCAGTTGCTTTACCAAATTTTGGACCTGATCCTGAGAACTCTCAACTCCTATCAGCTTCAACTGACATGAAAGCCAGTTCCCATTCACGTCAATAGTAGTTTGTGTCTGCTTAATACTTCTCAGGATCGGGCCCTTTAGGCCAACAGATGACATGCTTCGGAGATGCCTGAGCATGTAAGCTCACAAAAAGAGCTTTAAAAGAATTCCTTGTGGGTATATATTGTTGTTAAAATGAATATAAGATTATGTGCATTTGAACTGCCTTAACACACTTTTAATGCTTGAGTTACAGGTTTTTTTTAAATGACCCTTTATATTATCTGTTAACAGAAAAGAAATTAAAGTCATAACAGTTAAAGGGACACACTCTGTCCTGGAAAATAGGCTCAGAAGTTACTGGTTTGTTCTATCATGTATGTTGCCAAAATCCATGCAAATGTTTATATATGGATGGATATTTCCCCTTAAACAAACAGCCCAATGCTATTTTCTTAAAATTAATTTCAGCAGCAATTCCATCTTCCGCCCTACAGTAACAACCAGGGTATACCTGCAATCAAGGGAATGAATGTAGTAGAGGTATGAAATAGAAGTCAGATTCAAGCTTCCAAGGGGTTGTTCTAAACGGCAGTGATGGGGGTAGGGGTAAAGGGGGGCTTTGGCAATGTCCTTTTAACTTTGAAAATGAAGGCCGTGCCTGCTCGTTCTAGATGTCACTGATTCTTCATCAGCTTTAAAAACATGAGGTTTTAGTCTTACTGCATGATCTACTTATAAATCATGCTTTCCAGATCTGTCCCCAGAATGAGGCAGACATTGCCTTGTGAAAGGGAGCATTTCAGAACGTGAGTACTGCGCCAAGCTGGCTGTATCAAAATCAAAATCTGTATCTCATCTTCACTTTATTACTCGACAAATGGCTTGCCAGCGAGTTCCAAATGTATTTACAGGCATCAGCTAGCGCTTAAGCTGAAATGTTGATGCGTGCAAGCAGGGTAGTGCAGTACCGACAGTATTCCAGGTCCAGATGCAGTGCCTGACATAACCTCCATGTATTAATCTTTTTCTCCATTTGGGATGTTCTGCAATACAGATTCCAATCAGACGAGGGGAGTGGTGGGTTCTGGTAATTGGGTATAGCGTCTTTAACTGCTAGGTTTCTGGTTCAAATCTAGCCTAAGATGACAGAGTCACCTTAGGCTGACTGACGTGTGTCAAATGAATTTAGTGGTCTTTGTAGTAGACAAGTGGCCACATCACAGAAACTGGTGCCAACCGGCAACCTTGCTGGCAATTTTAGAGGACTGAATAGATATGGTGACCAAACCACATTGAGGGGGTTGGGCGTAACTGTCCTCTCGCTTCAGGCTTGAAGTACAGTGGCGGGCTGGTGTGAAGAAGATTGTGCTGCTACTCCTGAGTTGTACCGGGTCTTCAGCCTGTCAGTCTAGCACCATTCATGAGCAATAAAAACAAATTGTGGGAGGGAGAGCGGAACACCCAGTGGGAGGAAATAGGCCAACCACTTGCATCATTTCTTCCCCATTAAGCAGAGTCCATCATCCCTTTTCCAGAGAAGATTCCAATCTATCTCCATGGTGGAGGAAGGTAGTGAACTATTGTGCACATTTCTCTATCTTCCCACTCAAAGACACAACCTTGAAGTAAAAATGAGTATAAAAGCACCCTTCTGTCAGTTATGCTTTTTTGTATTTTTTCCTTTTCCTTTAAAAAAAAAACTGAAAGGAGACAATACGAGCTGTATTGATTGCCTTTCTGATTAAGTAGGCATTCACTAATCATTCTTTTTTTTTTTTTTTTTTTGCAAAGTTCCAGTAACCAATTCATTGTCAGTTATGGTGAAACCTGTCATAAGGGACCAGCCAAAATAAGTTGCTTAGCAGAGAATGGCCTTTAAGTTTGAACAAAATTATAGGCAATCTTACATATACTATAAAGTGGATGCTTACAACAGAGGGGTTTTCTTCATGCTTTCAATGTATATAAATAAAACATGGGGTTTACGTTTCCTTGTCTGGTGTAGCACTCTCTCCCACACAGCACATGCAATGGGAAAAACTCCTTCACTTCAGCATCAAAGCCACAACTTTCGAAAGTGGCCTTTGACCGACGGTGGCTCAGTTTGTGGCCTCTCAACTTCGAAGAGCTTTGGCCTATATTTCAAAACCACTGAGCATTTGTCACACCATTCAACGTCAATAGGAATCTGGGGGTGCTCAGCACCATTAAAAAGCCCAAATTGTGGGTAGCTGGGCTCTCCGAAATGAAGGTTCCAGAAACTGGAAGCTACTCTTGGAAATTTTTATTTCTAATCTGTAAGGACAACGTTTTCCAAGGTCAATGTTGTCCAGTCAAAATCTGACCAACTTTGACAGGGGTTCAGCCTGAAAGGGTTGGTCACCTCTGTTTGCAAAGGGCTTTGTTGCAACTGTCAGTGCTCACTCCTCAGCATGTTTATTACAATCAGTAATACTTACCATGTAACAAATATGAATTAACCCTTCTCACCTCTGAGGTAAATTATTATCACTGTGTCGCAGCTGAGGAATCTGAGGCACAGAGGTTAAGTGACACTTCCAAACCCATAGAATGAATCTGTGTCAAATCTGGGCTTAGGATTTGAGACAACCTGATTCCCAGCTCTGTTCTCACTATGCACTTCTCACTCACCAGGAGAAGCAAATCAGTGCGGTGTGCTGTGTCCTGTGCTTTCCCTTTCTCATACTCATCTCTGTTTTAGATCACCATGCAGGAGGGACACAAGCAAGGAGTTCTGATCGAAGAGAACAACCAGAGCCTTGATTATCAATCGGAGCCCAACCTGGACATCCCGAACTACAGGAAGAGCTCGCTTCACAAGACTTATCAGTCCTCCCCACTCCAGACAGACTCCTTCGCCGTCAATTCGCGATCCCTGAGCTTGAAGTCCGCCAGCAGGAGAGGGACAGACAAAGTACCGCTTCATCCAATAAGATCAGAAGGGGCTGCTTCCACCCCCTACAAAAGCATCTTTTCCCCCAACTCCCTGTCAAACAGAAATGGAAGTCTGTCTTATGACAGTTTGCTCAACTCCATGTCCCCCTCCGGGAGGAAATGCATAGCCCATTCTGCTGTTGGCTCCGTCGGGTACCATTCGCCATATTTGTCAGCCAAAATGTGTCACCTCCGGGGGAGCGAGCTGCAACGCCAGGCTCCACAGAGTTTCAGCCCAGTGCTGGGGGGCCCAGCGCCACACCAACGGGACCCCTCTCCCGTCCGTTACGACAACCTTTCGAAAACCATCATGGCATCCATCCAGGAGAGGAAAGAAATGGAAGAAAGGGAGAAGCTCCTCCTCTCACACCCGGATTCAGTGTTGGCAGACTCGGGTGTGTATGACACCCCTAGCTCTTACAGCCTTCAGCAAGTCAGCGCGCTGTCTGAAGACCCTCGCAGCATGGTGATGAGATATGGCTCCAGAGACAATTTGATGACTGCGACCAGTTTTAGCACAAGGAACCCTATACTCCAGTCCTCGGTGTCTTCCCTCTCAAGTGCAATGGCCAGGGCACCAAGGACTTCCACAACTTCCCTTCAAGCCGATTTAGCCAATAACAATGTCCAGTCCCATCAGGCACTACAGGGCAGGGTGAGCAATGGCTCCTACAAGTCACCAGGCCATCAGGTCCCATCGTCCCCTACAGGGATGCCTAGGTCACCCTCTTACGGTCCGAAGGCTGTCTCATTTGTTAACACTGTGGAAATAACGGAGGTGCAATCTGTGGGAGCACAAAGGTATGGATTGCTTAAATAGCTTGTAAGTAACAAGGTCGTCCTTGCAGGCGAGTACAATAGCAGTTATTAATTGTCGGGACCCAGCTTACTTGTTTGCGTAAAGAATAGCAGGCATTGTGATGTGCGTGGGTAGCTCTTTAGTTCTGGGTCTCGTAACAACCTTATCACTGAACATTTGTTCATTTCTTGTTACTCAGGCTGTAGGTTGTAATAAGGAGTTTCAGTAGGCTGAAGTGCTTCGTTAAAGGACTTCCTCTTTTTCTTGATAACATGTTCCAGTAATGGTGGAGTATTGACGCTAACATTTTATACAAATCATTGAGCTTGTATAACGCCTTTTGGTGAAAGAAGAGTTTAAATTTTATAATGTGAAATGTTTTGATGATTAAATGAAGTTGTAAAGTTTTTACAAAGTTAGGAATAAACAAGTGTTTAATTGAATAAATTAGGTAATTAATTGAATAAATTAGATAATTATTTTAAAGTTATGGGCTTGATTCTGCCACTCGTACCCACGCTGAGTATTGCCTTCTACTTTAGAACTGCTGGCAGCAAAAAATGTTACTTGTTGTGAGTAAGGATTGTAAAATCTGGTTCTTAATGATTATTCTGGGTGCCCAGTAATGCAGAATTGGTGATTAAAGAGCACTGGTCAATTAGAATCTACCTACACCTTGCTGTATTCTTCCTGGCATAAGGAAGGAAAAATTCTGTGTGAAAACTTATTTATTTTATTATTTATTTATGTTATGATTATACTTTTAGCTATATTCCATAAATTATTTGGATTGTCCATAAATAGAGAAAGTGTTTCCTCCCCAAAGCCATTCCACTTTTAATTCAAAAAATATTTTCCTCTTGGTTTACTGACCTGTTAATTCTCAGTTCATTCCTCTTGCCCATAATTGGATTGTTCATGATTAAGGCTGCGAGTCTGTCACAGAGGTCATGGAAGTCACGTATTCTGTGACTTTCTGGGACCTCCGTGACTTCTGCAGCGTCTGGTGCATCTGGCACGGGGGCCAGTCACACCAGCTGCTGCTGGGGCAGTCTTGGGCCATGGTGCCTCCCCTCCCCAACAGCAGCAGGGGTCTCGGGCCACTGTGTCCTCCTGCCCCCCTCAGCAGCAGTGGATGTCCCAGGCTGCGCGCCGCCGCTTCCCTCCCGAGCCCCCAGCTGCCCCCGTCCCAGAGCACCCAAGATTTAGTCAGGGGTATATAGGACAAATCATGGACAGGTTACTGGCCTGTGAATTTTTGTTTACTAACCTGTACATGACTTTTATTAAAAATACCCGTGACTAAATCGTAGCCTTATTCATGAAGGTGGGTGCAGTGATTAATTGGGCCAGTGAGGTCCAAGCAGTGATATTAAACTCCTATATCAGTGTGACTCTTCATTCAAGTCAGATAATTTGCCCAAACTGTTTTGTAAAATCTGGTTTGAATGTGTAGCAATTTAAAATCAGATTGTTTTATGTTGCTTGTATGAAATATTGGTTACAGATGTTGCTCTTGTTACTCTTCTAAACTAAAGTGGAGATACTGGTCTGTTTCTATGTAAAAGTATGTTTTCATTGGAAAACGGACTAGGTGAAACTGGCCTTCCTTCACTTTCTTAGTAGAGATGATTTAACAAATCACGGAATAAATTAATTTAGATTGTTCTAAATTAGATTAAGTGTTCTAATTTAGATTAAGTGTTCATATCACTGAATAGATTATTGATTGAATTTCCTCACATGTATTTATTTGAATATATTTGAGCTTTTTGGAGAAGACTTTTAAAAATATGGCTTGACTGTAAACAGCTGAGTGTTTGATAACCTCTTTTTATTGTTGTGATTAGTCAGATAACTCAGATACTATTGTTTCTGTTTCCTGATTGGTTGAGTATGGGAGCACTTGCATGTGAGAATTTATAATTTAGCTTCCTTGAATACTTGCAGTTACCACTTTGAAATCTGCTTTCTGCAAACATCCTTGCCAATAAATCTATTGTACAAATGCTCCCCAAAAGGAAAGAATAAGAGGCAGGGAGCATGGCAAAGAGTGAGTTTCTTTAAAAATACCAAGTAAATGCTGTTTTAATAAATAAATAAATCCCCTCTTTTTTGCCCATCACAGCTGTCACCTCATGATGAGTTTCAGCAGAAAGACCAAGAACTGAACAGCCCTGTAGCCTGAGTTAATTTAATCATGGAGGTGGTCCCTGTAAAACAGAATTGAGGCTAGCTGGCAGGCAGCATCTGGGAAGCTTGTACCACCACTTCCCATGCTATGATGGTTCTACGGAAGAATGGAGGGTTTCAGTTTGCAGCTTGATATGAATAAGAACATGGATAACTGGTATCTGAGCAGTTTCCTGAAATGCTAGCATCGGTCACATGTGGTTCTCTCTCTTCCTTGGGGAAAATATGCACCTTGAGTTTGAAGGTCTGAAAAGACCTCACAATACACAGCCCATGCTGTAATTACTTCAGCTGAGTGCATGATGGAAGGATCTAATTCTGTGCATCAGGGAAGTCCAGCTTTTTTCCACACCTGATGCTTTGTGCACTCTGTCATGCCCTCTGCCCTTGCCCTAAAATCCAGTATTAGAAAGTTGCTCCAAAGCCTCTTAGTGAATTGTAGTTGTTAAAATGATTTTCTCAGTGGAAGAATAGTGAACATTCAGCAAGAAGACACTTCTGTCCTTTTCTCTCCTTTTCATATATATTAAACTAATGAGTTTATTTTACTAAGAACTGTCTGTTTTCCCTTCCAAGTCTGCCCTGAGTTTGAGCCCCAAAGATGCCAGTTGCTGCTATGGTAATTAGTATAAGGAGCGGGGAGGGAGGATGCTAATACAACAGCTGTTTGCATCACATTGGTCTCTGTCTCTTGTTGATCATACAGCTGTCACCTTATGGGCGAGTGGCATAGTGTCTGTAAATTCACTCCAGGTCAGATCTCTGGAGTTTTCAGAAATGCTAAGTGCAGTACAAGTGGCCTGACTAATTTATTTTTCCAAATAGGCTGAGCACCCATAACTTCCATTTGAGGTTAAAGGGAGTTACACTCAGCACATCTGAACATGAGTCATTTCCATTTACATGCCTAGATGGTGCCCAAAGTCAAGCATAAAAATCAATACATTTGAAACTTTTAGCCTACAAGAGTTAACCTGCAGCAGGAGTTCTGTGCTGGTAACTCTGCATACATCTCGTGCTCTACCTCCCATGACAGCAGCACTGCAGATGCTAATGCCCCTCCTCCACTTTCTCCTAACTCCTGTCTCTCATGTTTCATGGAGGAGATCCTCAGACCTCTTATGCTACGTGATAAGAAGAAACTGGACTATTGAGACCAAATTCAGTGCTGATTTAGGCCCTGTGTAATCCCTTGCATTTCAGTAAGATTGAGCATGGTATAAATCAGTGCAGAATTTGGTTTTTAAGTAGTTTGCACTAAAGTTGGGAATACAGATTTTGGGGAGCAAGAGATTCAGATGCTGACAAGCACCTTTAAGGAAAATACATGCTGGGAACATCCCTGATTTTCCCTTAGGAAGCAGCTGCTTTATGTGCCACAGAGAACCCACATATTGGGAGGCGGTTCTCTGGCCAGTATAGGGCTGGAGTAACAGTTCTGTGCTGGTCCCCTCCTCCATTTTTATTATTGCAGTAGCTCTTAGAGGCCCAGGGGCCCCATTGTGATAGGCACTGTTCAGACAACATAAGGAACATGTCTGGAATGCACTGCACTCCTGCTATTCTCTGCCAGTGAAATGGCCCGCAAAGGATCAATACAAGCTAGTCCATTTTAGAGCCACCATTGGGCATTAATTGCGTCATAAGGGGCTGTGCTCCATTGCTGAGCTCTACTGAGCAGGTGAAGACTTTTGTGTTTACTTTTTACAGAAGATCAGGGACATTGGCCATTAAATCACCACTCAAAAACTGGTTTCTAGAGCTAGTTTTCTTGATTAAGACAAACAAATCCCAAGTGACATGCTATAAAGAATTATAGGCTAAAGTCTGGCTTCAGTCACTAATATCCCTTGCCTTAGCTGTCTCAACTATAGTTTTGTTTACAGAAAATCCAGGATCAACATCTACACATAGATCTTGTCTACACTGGAGAAATTTGGCTGCTCATTCTATTTCTCCAACAAACTCTGTCCTACCAGTTTGCATTCCTGGCCCTGGGTGTAGTTTTCGGAGGGCAGTGCCCCTCCCCTGCAATGACCAGCCTCAAGCAGGCACAGAATTTGTTCTTCTATGCGTGGTCCCATTGGCCTGACTGGAGCTGCCCCATTCCCGCAAATATAGAAATATAGAAACTACACTTATGCTCCTGGCCCTGCTCCAAAAGCAGCGCTTCACCCACTGAACTTCATCCTCAAGTACTACACTGGTCTGACTGCTCCAGGGGTGGAAGTGTGCATGACCATTGCAACAAAAACTCCAACTCTTAGGTCTCTAACTCTCCCCAAAGATACCGGCACTCCAATACTGTAGTGGTCTAGGCCATAGCAGAACAGACAACACTCTTGCTGCAGCTCTCTCACATCTGTGTTTCTGCAGGAGCTTCTGATAAGCTTTTTGACAAGAAAGAATCAGGAGCAAATGTTCAACCTGGCTTCCATTTTAAAAAAAGTAACAAGAAATAGCTTTGGTACCCAAGGACTTATAGGAAATCTTCCACAATTTCCTAGGCTCCCAGAAGCCTTTTAAAATCTGTGAGGAGCCAGTGCTTCAGGGAGCTGTTCTGGGAACTGTGGGATAGGTACCTGGAGGGAAATGAGACTGCAGTGGACCATGGCAACACTAATGTGGATGCAGGGCAGAACTTCAGTCAAACCCGCATGGACATGCTGGTACTTACACTTGTGATGTCTTGCCAGTTCAGTTACCTATAGTTTGGTTCTCTAGTGCAGGCACAGCCTAAGTGTGTAGCAGAACTTTGGTTGGCATGAGATACTGGAGCTGCTTCCTTAGCTCCAGGGCAGAACATTCATACCAGGTGCCAGATGAATCCCTGTCTTTACATCTTTACATCGTGGGAAACTTTGGGCCAGTAGAGAGAGACATATTATTTTGGGAGTGTATGGTGGCAGTGTGACGTAAAGGCTCATCAGTTGGATGCAATAAATCCTACCTTGTGCTGCCTCTAAATGCTTTGCTCCCATGCAGAGTGGGCCATGTTCTAAACCAATTAAAATGGTCTTGGCTTGCAGATTGTCCCCCAGTGCGGACAGCGCATTCCTTTTAAAAAATGTTCTTGAGACAACCTTAGCCACAGGTCATCAGCAGAGTTTGAACCTGGGACCTTCAACACCAGGTACAGATATCTCTCCCACTTGAGTTAAAGTAGTAACTCAGTGAGCTGCTAATTGGCTGTTATCCTCTACATAGACTAGCCATTAGACAGGGATGGGAAAAAATACTTTGTAAGCATGTTCAGTGTCATTGAAATTAGCTGGGCGTTCTCTTTAAAATTCAATGACACAATCTGGCCCTGTACAAGAGTAAGCCATGTCCTTGCCTATAAAGCAGTCTCATCTGCTTCCTTATCCCTGAAAGGTAGTGTTGAGAAATTGATAGATTGATGGGACTGACATTAGGAGCAGCCAAGTAAGAGAATCTGCCCTAGAGCACAAACTAACCTTGTTTGTTTCAGCAGATTCCATTCATGCTCCATTTATGCCTTACCTGAGGGCTACTGGATTGTGATGGACAAAGGATTTACACCCTACTTTGACATATGTTAACCTTTTCAATATGGTCATTTCTTTCATAAAGATCTTTAATCACATCTGTCATAATTGCTCTGTAGGGGCCAGATTCTACAGTGCAGCCTTAAAGCCATCTTACCCATTGCAGGAGGGGTCCGATGGAAGGGTGATTTTCTGTTGTCGAGTGACATAGGAACTCTTGTACCGCTGCTGGCATAGCAGGAAAAAAGGGGCCTGACTCATGCACCCTGAGCTATGGTTATCCTTGGTTGTGTTTCAGCTCCCTTGAGGCCTTTACAGACCATCATAAATTAGAGCATTCCTTAGGCTGCTCTAACATGATAGATGGAGTCCAGGAAATGCAAATGCGAGCATTGTCTAACATGGCACCAGGATTAGGAGAATAGAAACGTGAGCTTTAAGCTACCTTTCCTGACTTGCACTCTGTGTTTCCTCTGTAGTTGAGGATCTGGCCCTAGAGGCTTATGCTTTACTTTTATTGTGACATTTAGTGATTAGTAACAGCATTCTGTTCTTTCACTAGAAGTGTTTTGCTACTTCCTTTTCTTAGGTGATTTTTCGGAGTGCTTTTTTTTCTTCTGAACATAAGTAAAATGAAGTTTGAGCAAAGGCCAGCAATGCAGAAGAGACCTTTCAAAAAAGCAAATTCTTACGCAATAAGATCCAATCCAGCAAAGCATTTAAGCATGTGATTAATCCCAGTGCGCCTGATCCAAAGGCAAAATTAAGCTGCAGTCTCTAATTTCAGTGTGCATTGCGTCGGGCCCATTGACTTCAGTGGGGATACTCACGTGCTTAACTGTTTTGCTGTATCAGGACATAAAGTAACAAGGGCAATTGCTTGTCTGGCTATCTGGCTGCCATTACTTCGATCACTAACCCTGGATCGCTTTATATTTATTTTGTTGCAGGGAGGACATGCAGTTGAAGACACCTCATAGTAAAATAAATGGACAGCCAAAAGGAATTTCCAGGGCAGATTGTCGACTGGGTTCAACGTCAAGTTCCCAGGGGGCCCCGGTCAGTCCTGCTAGACACTCAAACGTTAAGAAGGTGTCTGGCGTTGGTGGAACAACCTATGAAATTTCAGTGTAAAATAAAAAGAAATTTAAAATAAAGAGCCATCCATTAAGCCAGCCATGAAGCTAGGTGCACTGTGAAGACTCAAACAACATCAACCACAAAAGGAGCAGCAGCTGCCAGTGTCCTTTTTTGTTTTTTTTTTCTGTTTGTTTGTTTTCATCTTTCTCTTTTGGCCAAAAAAGAGCTGCAGCCTTATTCTTGTGGGAATAAAATTGTACAGTCCATCAGAAACTGTCTTGAACTGACTGCGGAAACTGGCTACCACCTAGCACCACAACCATAGAGATTATTTCTTTCATGAAAGAGAGCGAAAAAGCCATTGTGTATTTGTCTGTCAAACAAAACTGTCGTGTAGAAGTTGTGCTGTGATGAAGAATTAATCTGGGGTCATGTTTTTCCTCACCACGAGTTTTCTGGCCAGCAAAATCTTGGGACGAGCCACTGGCCTGACTGCTGTTTTCTTACAGACATGGAGACCAGACTCCCTGTTTGCAGTCTGTGTGTATGAGAACTACCATTTGTCCCCAAAGCATTGTCGGTGTTATTCCTCCTGCTTTAAAGGAACCAGGCAGGGCGCAGGCCCTCAAGCATCATGTAGTGTTTTAAAGTCTCTCTCTCTCTCTCTCTCTCCCTACCCCCACCACTTGCTCTGGGTGGGAGGGGAGAAAGAATAGCAGCAGCTTCTCACTGTCCATGATTCGCCTCCCTATGTGTGAAATTCTGTGTGTGTCCATTTGTGTCTTATGGAATCGGACTGCCACATAAGTAAGGATTTTTCATTCCTCCCTGTTACTCCCCCTCCCTCTGTTTTTAAAGGCTTCTGACTCTGACAAACAAGCCTCTAAGACATAAAAAAATTCAGATGGGAAACTATCTCTCTCCTCCTTTTTGTTTATGGGATGTATGCAGTAACATGGTTTATTGTCTTGCAGTGGTGCAGTGTGTATAATCTTAGAGGAAAGTTATCATGATCATGAGTTGAGTTTTGCAGTGTGTGTGTGACTGAGCCAAGCACATACCTAGAGGATATAAATTTGCTGCCTGCCTAATGAGCACCAGCCCTCAGTATTGCTGGGCAGAAAGTTTTTTCCAGTCAATAACTTTTTTCAATATCAGTTATGTCCATTTAGTTCTCTGGGCTTTCCTCCTTCTCCTGCCCTCACAAAGCTATGTTTACCTTGTTGGATTTTGAGGCAGCATTATTTTAAGAACCAAAAAAGAGCCAGGCAGATAGCGTATGGAATCTCTGCCTTCTGACTGGCCCTTCAGAGGTAAATAGGTTTTGCTGGACATCTAAATTCATCTCCCCTTCAGGATGTCGGCTTCAAAGGGAGTAATGTTTTCTCTGCATGCCATGCTGAAAATGGAGAGATCTCCAGATATTTGATAGTTAGAATTTATGTAACAATACATAAACACTAAGATTTATTGTACATTGTGGAAAATACTGACCTCAGCTTTGCCTTAGTTAACATTTGCCTCATGATTCAGTAAATTTTGACAGCCACCTCAATATCTGCTTATTATGTCCCTTGTATATCACATCTCTTTTTGAGAGGTTGGATAGAAATGTATGGGGTTAATCATGCTTCTGAGTAACGGTCTTGGCTTGAACCAGATCATCTGAAGAGAGAAATTTGGAAATTAACATAGCGGAAATAGACCTAAAGTAATAGTGGACAGCAAACTAGATATAAGCTTGCAGTGCATTATGACAGCAAAAAGGCCCAGTGACATTTTGAACTGCATACACAGAGGTATCAGAGAGCAGAGAAGTAATAGTCACTCTATATAGGTTTGGTATAATTTTATTTAGAGTATTGTCATTAGTTACAGGCACTTTATTGCCAGAACGATACTGGGCAGAAACGATACTGACAAACTGGATCAAGTTCAGAGGGGAACAACAGATATAAACAGAAAGCTGGAGAGGCTGATTTATAAAAAGATTAAGAGGTAAAAATATGTAATTAATTGACTGCGCAATGATTAAGGGAAGGAGGTATGATAAGCTTACAGATATGGAATTTAAAGAATGTAGTCCCAAAGGTGATAAAAGGGGTTATCACTGGTAGCAAATGGCATATATTTAAAAGGAAAAACATTAAGCTAATAGTAGGGGAAGGGGTTGTGGAATAGTCTTTTAGTAGGAAGCCTGACCACTTAGAACATTTAAACTAAATTGGACAAAGTATTAGAAAACCTTCTACAGGGAGCAATTGTGTACTGGCAAGGGGCTGGTCTAGATGGCCTTATAGTTCTCTTCCATCTTTAATTTCTACTCATCTGCAATTCCAGCACAAATTTAACTCCTTGAGGGGTGAAATTCATCTCTGTGGAGGGAGTTGCACAAGGTCTGTGCATCACTTAAGTACCACTTAATATCACACTTAAGCCATCAAAACAGGGGTTAATTGGAACATAGACCTTGTGTTGGCAGTCTGTACAGGGGCAGATTATATCACCCTGAGTGATTATAAAACCAAGCCATCCAAGTGAGGCTTTTATATTGCACCAATGTAGCTTTTAAAATATGCATCCCATGGCACTACACTTTGAACATACTTTACGATGTTAGAAAAGAAAAATCCACATATTTTAAGGGCAAATAGGTCTTTGAAATTACTATATAAGCTCCTGAGCAAGAATGGCTCAATAAGACTAAACACAGTACTATATGTGTAAACCTTTCAAACACTTATAGCCAGGGTTATTTAGCTATAACTCATGGGGAGAGAGGAAGAAAAATGATTGCACGGGGGATACAAATAATTAGGTTAAGGTGCAGTTCTATATACTTTTTCTGAAGGTGGTTTAACTAGAGTTAAGACTCATCTGGCACATTAATAGGCTTATGATGGTACTAAAATTCTTTTTTGAAGTTTGCATAATAGAGTAATGTGAATGACCTGGAGATGGAAGTAAATTTTTCAACTCTTCCTGGAAGTAATAATCTAAGAAATAATCTGAGATTGCACTCAGAAAAGTCAGCCCCATTCCCATCTAAAGCCCCAGTCCTGCAATTGGAGCCACATGAGCACAAGCATCTGCTTGCATAGTTCCTATTGGATGAGTGGGGATCTACTCATTAGCAAAACTGATGTTGACTTTGGGAGCAAGATCTGGCCCATGTTATTTTTTCAAGCTTTCCAAAATTACAGTTCTTTAAGCATTTACAAATTATCAATGATGTGCTATCTTTACTCACATAGTCCTTCAGTGTTTATAGACAGTAAGGCCCAGAACTTCAGATGGTGTGATTGGGTGTAGCGCTCTTTATGTTGGATAGAGCTACGCCAATTTACATTAATTGAGGATTTGATCCCCTGGATCATAACAGAAGATCCACTGCAGGTTAATATATTTTTAAAGTAGCCTCTTGTTTTGTCTTTCTTAATTTGTGCTTCAAAAGTCTTAAATCTTTTTAATATGTTTTTATTTTTAGCAGTAGATTGTATATTATGTCTATTTCTTATTTAAGAAACATCAGGTTTTCATTGCAAATCCCATTTTATTAGCATCATTTCACTGTTCATTCATTCCAGTTTAACACCCCAGTTTCATTTTAGTACAGTGTATCCTGAGAGCTATAGCTTTAATTAACTGTATAATAAATAGAGTAACATGATATTAAATGAACCTTACTCCCTGAATGGGTGAGAGAGGAGATGTTTTTACTTGAAGCCTTACAATTTTTCTTTTTTTTTTTTTTTACTTTGTGTGTTGACTTAATAGGAAAACCTGCATAGCAATGAATTTGAAACGGTGGGCTAAATTCTGCTCTGACTTACAACTGTCATTTGGCTCTGTATATTGAAAACTGGATGCAGAAGTACCTGAGTGAGCAAAAATGTTGTGTTGTCTGAAGGGGAAAAAAACCTCAGGGTTCTATATTTTCATGCAGCTGGGTAATAAAGTTTCAGAGAAGTGCAGCTTGTGAGTAAGTATATTAAAGAAATCTCTACCTTGCATTATTGTGGGAGGCTATCACAGGAAGCACACAGTCAGCACATGTTTGTATTTACTTTTTAAATTAAATAAAACCCAAATTCAATCATTTCTTTTGGTTAACCTCAGCTGTAAGAGCTACCCAGACCTATGCTTTAATGTCAAAAATCTGATATGTGGCAAATTAACTGTTTGTCTTGCTGTTTTGAAAGTGGAACCCAAGCATTATCTGAACTTTGCCTAGGATAATTGCATCATGAATACTATAAGGAAGCCTCTTCAGATGATGGCTGCACTCCTATAAAGCTTAAATGATGTGGAAATTGCAATGCAGTTTTCTTTGTACTATACCTCTGGTCCAGTCTAGAGATATATATTTGAAGAGGGAAGGGTCGGGAGGGTCAATGTTGCTGTCACGTAGACAGTTTGGGACGTTTATGTTGACATGTTTTTACGGTCTATGTTGCACCTGTTCTGCCTCCTTGAATTGTTGGAATGTATCTGTGCAGGCTTTGTGGAGCTCTGTCTATAAAACATTTTTTGGCTCTGGTAATACATATATGGATAGATAGATAGATCGATAGATATATTTAAATGCTTGAGTTACTTTGGTATTTTAAGGTGTCAAGTTTTCCTGGTGTTTCTGCATCAGACTGTATAGCTTCAGTATTGTCTAGAAGGCTCATATGTTCTTTCTGCCCCTTTTCTGAGGCCTTGTTAATATTCCATTGATTACATCACATTCCATGGGCGAAATCCTAAGTGGCCTTCAGCTCCCCCTGACTACACTGAAAGTTGCAGATACTCAGCACCATCCATGGGCTGGCCTCCATGTATGTGTAAAACGTAGAAGTGTGTGAAATGTGGTAGTCTTGCATGGAACAAAGGTCAATCTGGATGCAAAAACCTCCTGTGGTAAAACACAAAGGAAACTAATTGTATCTTAAATACCTTCTTCCAGATGCCTAAAAGAGGGTGGAAAACAAGATGAGATGACTCCTTATCGTAATCTCTGAAGGCACTAGTATTGCCAATGATTAACTGTGCTATCCAGGACAGCAGGATGTGTACATCTGACAGATAGCCAAATTCCAGTCTGTCTAACCGTCTCTATCAACCCGTTTGTTTCTAGTCTGTGTCAATATGCCAGTTAGGTCTGTGTTACTAGTTTATAGTTGATACAGTTGCCAAACCCTCTTAAGAGCAGCTGCTGTGGGATCTTAGAAGCCATAATGTGCTGTATGGTGACACTGAGAGAGGATTCATTCATGAAGGGTGTTCATTGTAAATGCTTGTCATGCTTGTGTTCTGGAGTCTCTTTGAATGATAAAGATTAGGCTATATATATATAATGATCAGATCCTCAGCTGGTGTAAATCAGCATCGCTCCATTGACTTCAGTTGAGTCAAATGGCTGAGGGTCTGGCCCACTATATTTTATATAAAATCATTCCAGCTTATTCAGATGTTTTCTATAAGACACAGCTAAATTTACTAAGTTAGCATTAATTTCTCTGATTTCTTTTTAGAGTCCTGTGGGTTCAAGTTTCGGCTCACTTTTAAAACTAGAGACGAGAACGTAATATTTGAAACAAGGAGAGACACAGATGGGAACTACTTGTGCAGGTGAAAATAGCTTTTAGGGGAAGAACAATTATATACTAAGTGGATTTGAATTACTGTCAAAATAATTTTTGTTCGTCTTATCACAATAACTGGAGTTTTTAAAGAAGACATCTCACAGCTCGTGAACCTGTATCATCGAAACATTTCAGAAATGTCTCGGTTAGACATTTCAAACTATATGGTGAAATATGATCTACTTCCATAGTTAAAAAGAATTCTAAAGAACCGATGGTACATTTGACTGTGCCTTATAAAGATATATGATATGTGTATATATATCTATATAATATATACATAAGTGTGTACATATATTCAGAGAAAACTGGTTACAGATCTGCTCATCTGGTATATTTTAAAAGTGCAACTGATGTTTGTTTACAGAAACAAAATTAGGGGCTGTGTCAGCTGCAATATATATACCAAAAATATTTGTTGAAATACAAGCTGAAAATACAATAGAAGATTAGATCAGAGACAGCATCTCTGCCAAAGGGTTCTCTTGAAGGCTCTGAAAAAGTAAAATCAAGTAGGTGGCAGAGCAAGTTAAGACTCTTTTGAGGAACATTTAAAAAGAGGGGTGGTTATGAAGACTTGCGGAAAACCGGTGTTATTATCTTAGACCTTGTCCTTCAGGTTAGTTCCATATATTTATTTTCACTGGTACACCCTCCTATTGCCCCATATCTTATGTATTCACCTTCTTTCAAAGCCACTGTAGAAAGCAGGATACAGGACGTGATGATCTTGCTGTGGTAAATCCTTTGTTCCA
Organism: Natator depressus; assembly: GCF_965152275.1. Taxonomy (NCBI): domain Eukaryota; kingdom Metazoa; phylum Chordata; order Testudines; family Cheloniidae; genus Natator; species Natator depressus. The sequence continues at coordinate 17,186,934 of NC_134248.1, forward strand.
GTTCTGTTCTGTGCATGTCTCCATATCCCCAAGTGTGTGCAATATGGCTGTCTTAGTATATGATGTCTATTAGCATACTTCCTGGACCTGGATCTACAAAGAGGGGAAACATGCCTGGTGCTCAAAGGAATAAAGCAGGGTGAGTGTGGAAGGGTGAGTTGCATTTCCTAAAAGAGGGTGAGAGGATAGAAAAATGGAAGTAATTCCTCAAACAAAGCAGACTTGGAAAAGCTGGCTCATGTACAGCAGTAAGACACCTTGTGTTTCATTGACCTTGACAGCATTTCATTAGTCCTTTCATGTGAGCAAACTGACCTCAAACAATTTCTTCCTCAATAGACACACAGCCATACCCATGTACTCAGCTATCGGATGAAGTGAGCTGTAGCTCATGAAAGCTTATGCTCAAATAAATTGGTTAGTCTCTAAGGTGCCACAAGTACTCCTTTTCTTTTTGCGAATACAGACTAACACGGCTGTTACTCTGAAACCTGTCATTATCCATATTATCTTTCCCCTACACTTTCTTTCCCTCACACTATCTCATGCCATGTAGCTATCCTGTTACATTTCGTTCACATTCATTCCTTTTGGTGGATCCTTCAGACACTTGTACCATAGAACTGGGGTTCTCTATTGCTCTTCTTCAACAGTAACTGTTTGTGGGAATTTAAGAGGATTAACACTAGCTGTCCTCCATGTATTAGATCTAGTGTGTAGATCCACTCCCGGAATATCTGGCCTCAGCAACAATAGCAGATGTGGAAACACTGGCTGTCTGGTCAACATGAACATAATCAGCATCTGCAGATATTCCACCTATCCATTCCTCATTAATCAAAGTTGCTCAGGACTTCTTGTGCACAACCCTTTAAGTGGAGGCACCCAGTTTGTGGTCCAGTGCTATCACAGAAGAGTATGTTATGATTTATGGGCCACATTCTGCTCCGTTCCTGGGCCTTCCAATAGTCAAACAGAATCTGAAAACTCCTTATGGGAGAAGAGAAGTACAGCCAACACAAAAGTTCAAAAATTGCTGTTTTGTTCTTTCTTTTTCTCTGCATTCTTCTCTTGCGCATTCAAGGCACATCTGGGTCATATTGTCAAGCTTTTCTTCACAACCATAAGGACTTTATTGTTTTAAAGTGAAAGCAGTGATTCTCACATAATCATGACTCCGGGAGCTGGGGTTTTAAGCCAAATATCAAAAATTCTGAGACTTGCCATAAAATCCTGAGAGTTGGCAACACTGTAATGTAATTTCCTAACAAACATCTAAGGGGAGCCCTATTTGCAAAGTGGCTGTTCACAGAGGCTGTCTCACCACAGCATTATTGTCGTGTGACTCTATAGAGTTACACTGGTGTAAAACTGGGGTAACATAGTGAACTAGAGCCCCATAGCCATCTCTATGTTCTGACTAGCAAAACTCGTGTCTCAAAATTAATCCTTTGGCAATTCTCCTGCACTTGTTTGTTTGAAAAAATAATATAGTTACTTTCCTGCCTACCCTGACCAAGAAACCATCTGATGGTATGATATGGATTTTGTTGGCTAGTGTATGCCCCAAATTTGGGACTTTCAAAGCCAGATTATGGGAATTGGACGTCCAATCCCTTTGACAGCTTTGCAAGTCCCAGCTTAAATTTAAGCTTCGTTGAGACAAACAAAGGTAATATTCGTGCTGTCTTTAGAATTCCAGCCAAAACAACTTCTTGCTTGGATTTCAACATTGCCTTGCAATCCTTGTGCCAGCGCATGAGAACTAGATGAAGAAACTGACTGGAAACAAAAATGAAATTGTCCCATCTGTTTTCACTCTGAGATCTGTTTGGAGTGCAGAAAGCAAGCAAAGAGTAAAAAATTGACTAGATTTCTTAAATTATTTCAGTTTTAAATGATCTAAAGTATCATTGTTAATTACTTAAGTAAGACATTTTGTATTTTAAAAATTTCCCCTTTGCAAAAAACCAAAACCAAAAACCGTCCACCTTACAAACGTAAATGGTTTAAAAGCCTTTCTTGTAAGAAGGGTATGTAGGTTACCAGCCATGTAAAATCCTCAGGACCCTATTGAAATTTCCAAGGTTTATTTAATCTCTTAAAAATCCCACCACTCTGTATCAGTGCTCACTTACTGGCATGTTTTTTGCTCCATGGGGTCAAGAGTACCATTCTGAGGATGCACTTAAGCTATTGCCTGGACTTGATGCCTGCTGGGAAAACTTTCAGTGAGATAGTTTAGGGAAAAGATTAAAAGAATATATCGGGTTTGCCTTGGAAAAGTTGATGCCTGAGTAAGAGATTAAGGAAAAGTTAGGATGTCATCTGAGGAATGTATCGCTTTGTAATTACTGTCCATGTTTTGGAACCAAAGTGTCCTTAAGTGAGTGTGTATTGAGCCACAGCTGCACACATGGTCCTCAACGGAGCCTGACTCTAGGGCTTTTCACACCAAAACCCCAGCCTTGGCCACCTGAGATAAACAAGTAACTCTCTTAGATATGGCATGAGAGAGTACCTGTTTCCAGAGAGACATGATACCACATATTAAGCCAGTGAATTACATGTGCACAGCTCCCAATGAAGTGGTGAAATCCTGACCCCATTAAAGTGCATGAGTTTTGCCATTGACTTCAGTGGATCTTGGATTTCACCCAATGTGTAATTCTTAAGTGGCACCTTTAGGGCATAAGTTATCTAACATTAGAACAACATTTAGGGCTCCTAATTAGAACTGGTCAAAAATGTTCAATAATTTTCAACAAACAAAGGGCATTTTTTGTGAAAACTTTCACCAATATTTCCCCATTTTTTGACGAGCTGTACTTCTAATGGTCCTGCTGCAGCACTCCCACAAAGCCTGTGTAAAAGGGCTCTATACAGGGGATCTAAAAGGGCCTGGGATGAGGAAGAAATCCTTCATCCACAAGCTAAGGTTTTGGTAATGGAGCAGCTAAGCAGTACTCAGCTGTCTTCCTGCATCCACCTCCATGGGAAATTTATACCTGTGGATCATGGGCCATGGATGATAGGTCAGTTCCCGTACCATGTCCCCAGACCACCTGCACTGTAGCAGAGAAGCACTGTGCCTATGGAGGTGAATAGATTCCGTGTGGTTCACATACACTGGAACCAGAGCAGTTTCACTGTGTTGAAAGACTCCTTCACCCATTTTAGAAGAGTGACAGCATATGGTCCTAAGTTACTGAATGTCTTCAAAATGCTTCAGGATCCTTGGATGAGAGGCACTAGGGGATCACAATTTAATATGATAACTTCTATTATGGCAGACAATGCCCACAATAATAATGAAAAACACCGGTGTTGGAGGGAATAAATGTTGTCCTGATTGTTCGTCTTGTGAGATCACACATTAAATGAGTTCATGCTACCAACAAAAAATCTTTCCAAATATCTCTATCCTTTTGCTTTTATTTGTTTGTTTTGTTTTAAAGCTCTGGAGAAGGCATTTGATACAAGATTTTTGATACAAGTTAATGGTCTGATCCTGCTGCTTTAGTCAGGAAAAACTCCCATTGCTATCAATGCAACATCTGAGTAAATTCAGTGCATTTCCTTGTGGGCTCAGTCCTGCAACCCTTACGCTGCTAGTCCAGTTGGTCTCAGGATCAGCCCCTAACTGTCTCAGTGAAAGATGTCTGCAAGTATAGATTTTAAAATAGGGAAGCAAATGCTTGTAAATAGATGGGTTAGGGTATGAACTGAGTGATTTTTCAGAAAAGTTTTATAACAAAATGCAAACATACAGATTACTTCCATGGAGTTGGTCACAATCTAATGTACATTAGATAACAAAATGTGCAAATTTTGCACAGGTATTTTACTGGCATTTTCCCAGCATTAAGCTTTATGATTTGGAGAAACCAGATATAGTAGTTGTGTGGTCAATGTGAAGGGTGATCTGGTGGGTAAGGCACTGGGATGGGCTTCAGGGGAACTGGGTTCAGTTCCTGGCTCAACCACAGATTTTTTATTTGACTTTGGGCACATCAGTTAATCTCTCTGTGCCTCGGATCCCCCTGTATCAAATGGGGGATACTGCCTCTTGACCTCACAAGGGTGTTGTGAATCTCTGCCAGGGCTCAGATCCTATAGTGATGAGGATTAGATAGAGACACCCCATAGGTATCCAGGAGCAATTCGGTAGCTGTGTGCATTTTCAGCTCCACGCTAAAAACTTTAGCATCTTTTTAAATCACTGCTTTGGTGATGGAGTTTTGAGGCTGGTTGTCTGATGGATGTTGTTTATGGGAATCTAGGTCTCAAACACTGACTTTGAAAGACCAGTTTAGCACAGATCCATAACAACTTTCTGCTTGATTCTTTCTTTGACTTTTTGAATAGTTCCTTATAATGTTTATCCCGCTGCCAATAATACCTGCTTTACAGTGTCCTATTTATTCCAAAAGGGCATATGCATGACTGCCTTAAGCAATTTAGCTCTCCTTTCCCTGCTTATTGGGATGGTTGTGCATATAATTTATTTTTTCAAACAATGAGCAGAAATACAATAGAATAAACTGCGGTAGATTGAGTGGCCTTAGAAAGAAGATACTACATCTGACTGAACTGTGGGTTTGCAGCACAGAATACAGAGTGGTAGTGGGCTTTTGGAGCCGCTGCCAAGGCCCGCGTTGCTGAGGAAATACAACTTTTTTTATTTTTTCTTGAGACCTAAAAAGCTACTATGTTGCCATGACAAAAACGTTATTACTTCCTGTCTTTTTGTGTCCATTTTAATGTTGTACAGAAATACATAAAATATATACCTAATGCCCAGTATTCATAGCACATGAAGGATATCAAAGAAGGAATAAAATCATATATTGGTGTACAAAACATATCCATTGCTAAGATGATCCTTTCTGCAGGACCCTGTTTTTAATCATAATTTGAAAGTGGTTGGGAGGATTAGAAATAATAACTGTTTGGGATGTTTAAGATATGAAAACACACCCTGCTTTTAAGGGCTAGTTGGTTAGGTGTGTGTGTGTGTGAGAGAGAGTGTGTGTAAATACAATTTGCATGAGTTTATTTAAATGTAAAGGCAAAATAAATATATTTATTTTCACTTGTATTAAAGCACAGAATGGCTGCATTTTTCAAAACCTGTAACCCTAAGTAAGAAAATATACCATGGTAATTTACTGTATTTCTCCCTCATTTTTTTTACCGAATTTATAATACTGTTCTCTCTGGTATTTTGCTTTTCATTTAATTTCCAAAATAAATTTTTTCTTGTGTTTTATCTACATGAATTCTTTAGATATCTATACAGACTCTTTTTATATATATTTAAAGTGCTGGAGATTGCAGAGCCCCATTTTAGCATCATGTCATGTGCTGGCGAAGGATCTTTATTCAGGTTGTGAGAGGTTTTGTTTATGTACTTGTAAAGATAATGTGGAAAAATCACACACAAATCAGTTTCCAAAAAAAAAAAAAGGAAGAGGGACCAGAGCAATGGCCCCTCCTCCTGCCCTATCCTCCCTGGGGCTGTGAGGGTGCGCCCACAATCCTTGTTCCCCATGGAATATTCTGCCTTCTTTCATAGCTTCATAGAAAGCCAGAAGGGACATTGCGATCATCTAGTCTGATTTCCTGGGTAACACAGACCAGAGAACTTCTCCAAAATAATTCCTACAGCAGATCGTTTAGAAAAACATCCAATCTTGATTTTAAAACTGTCACCGCGACTCTTGGTAAGTTGTTCCAACTTAAAAATGTACATCTTATTTCCAGTCTGAATTTGTCTAGCTTCAACTTCCAGCCACTGGATAGTGTTATACCTTTCTCTGCTAGACTGATGAATTAAGGCCCTCCGCCCCCTTAACTTTCTCTTTGTTAGACTCAAAGAGCTCAGTCTGTTTAGTTTATCACTATAAAGACATGTTTGCTAATCCTTTAATTATTCTCCTGGCTCTTCTCTGAATCCTCTCCAGTTTATCAACATTCTTTATTTATTTATTCATTCATTCCTGAAGCAGACCACTTCCCATTGTTCCCTCTTGGGCAGGGGAGCTCTGCATAACCCCTTACTATGTGTAATATGCACCATCAAGCCCTTTATGATTTGTCCTTTTGACAGTTAGGGTGTTGTTATGAGCTGGGTGAAACCTGATGTGCTGAATTGTGGGGAGGGATAACTCAGTGGTTTGAGCATTAGCCTGCTAAATCTAGGGTTGTGAGTTCAATTCTTGAGGGGGCCATTTAGGGATCTGGGGCAAAAATTGGGGATTGGTCCTGCTTTGAGCAGGGGGTTGGACTAGATGACCTCCTGAGGTCCCTTCCAACCCTGAGATTCTATGAATTAAAACCCATTAAGCTGGATAGTTGTGCACTCACCCTTCAGTTAGTTTAACTGTAAGCCTAAGCCCCCACCTAAGACAAAAAGTGTGTGTGCAACTAGCCAAGCACTTTTGACTGAATATTGTTTGGGATCGGAGGTGAGAGAGAGAGAGGAGGCCCTGGTCAGGAGGAGGCGCTCAGTAAGCAGCAGTCCTGTTACAAACTGGCATCATTGGCAGAATCTGACACCCCTCTCCCACCAAGGAGGGAAGGGGATATAGAAGAGGTGATCATAAAAACAGATGGAGGAAATTGTCTGCCTATTAGCCGAGCAGCAGTAAAAGACTTGGACACTCCTCCTGCAACTTTTGCAGAGCCAACAAAAGCAGCAGGCTGTACAATTTGCCATGCAGCAGCAGTGGTAGGGGTCTCAAAAGTTAGCAGTTATTTCAGCCATCGAAGGAGGTCGGGGTCCCTCTGAAGAAGCTGACCCCAACAAGGACAAAGTCTAGCCCCTCTGAGGTATGTTTCGGGTACGGGTTGGAAGGTCATAAGTGGAATACTTGCCCTTTTGAAGGTTGGCACTGTGGGAAGGGGATACAATGGTCTGAGGATGGCGAGAAAAGACAAATCTTGACAGAAATGGGACTTGATCTTTGGAACAATCCATCAAATGACAGTGTCATGTATAATTTGTTAGCTGGAATTTGTAAGCCCCCTGTATGTGAAAAGGGTCAGGAAGAGGAAGGAGTTCTGCACCACTCTGTGGATATCACAGATAATTTAGATCAGAGTACCAGACCACCCGAGGAGGATGAGCATAGGATAGATGAGGTAGAAGGTGAGCCAAAGTTAGAGTTTGGGCTACCTCCGACAGAAATGAATCCTGGGAAGCAGGTGTGGGTCCAGGGAACCATCAGAATGCAAACTAGGGCCCAAAGGGAGGAACCTGGCACCCAAATGGTGCTACAGGGGGTTGCTGTAGCGTCCCAGATGACATGAGGAGGGGGGAACTGTGAGGTAACAAGGGAAGTGTGAGTAGCTCAAGCCCCTTTTCAGGGTGCCTGGGAACAACTGGCTGAGGAACGTCCAGCAACCTTTGCACACAGGAGGCTGCCTGCTAATTATGGTGAGCAAGTGGAAGGGGAGCTGGAGACTCTGAGAGCCCAGACCATTCAGGGATGCAGCCGGCCACACCGATGAAATAGCCAGGGAAAAAAAGGGTGTGGGTATTCTCTTTAGGAGATCTTGCTCTGGTGTGGACAAAGTTCTAAAGGTGGCATGTGTAATAGGGTGGCTTGTCCTATGGGCTGGAGACCCTGGGGCTTAGCGGACACTAATTATAGAATGGGCCCTACTTGAGGGGAACCAGGCAACTCCCTATAAAGAAAAGAAGGTGGATCCAATAAAAGGTGGGAAGCCTAGGGAGTTGCAGCTATGATGTTGGATACTGCAGGGAGGAAAAGAAGACTTCTGCAGGACCATGACACCAGGGAGCTTGGAAGGTGAATTCGGATGAGCAGGAGGCTCTTGCGTGGGGTGGGAAACCCTGATTGTGTTTGGGACCAGATGTCAGAACCCCAGTGAGGTAAAGCTGGGAGATCACACCAGGATAGAAGATGAGCCCTGGAGGTGAGAGAAAATGCCAGAGCTAAGAATGGACTTTTTATTTGTGTTGTAAAAAAAGGACGTTAGTTTGGGACTCTCGGTCATTGTAAACTGGTTCTGATATTAAACTAGCCCCAAACCTGGGTATTTTTAACCAGAAAGAGCCTCCTGTGAGTTCTTAAAGGGTCCCAAAGTGAGGAAAAACAGAGGTGGGGAGCCTGCAGAGACACCTCTGGCCAGGAAGGGGTACTCACTATGCAGCAGTCCTATTACAGAGCTGTAAAGTAAGAAACTGCGCCTTGTGGTCTTGGTTTCTTATGTGTTCAGACACACAGGACTTTGTATGTTCCTTGTAAATAACCAAGATGCCATCTAAGAAAATAGCAGACTCCATCAATTTCTACTTCCAGCTGGAAGATCCCCAGGGCTCTGAACTTTGACTTAATAGGAGCACAGCAGGTGTAAGAAGCAGGATCCAGTTTCCAAGGAGCGAGATTGTCAACTGGTATTCCTGTTGAACCAAGATGGAACAAATAATGGAGGTGCTTGCAGAAATCAGAAATGGCCAAAGGGATTCAAAACAATATCTGGAGACTTCACAAAGGGAACTTAAAGCAGCATCTGGAGCATTCTCAGGAAGGGCTGATGGCTAAATCTTTGTTGGAGAGACATCTGCACAGTTTCTAGGCAGGTCAGGAAGCCCAGCTGCAAAGCCCTCAGGCTGAAATGGCAAGACAGATCAAAGAGGTGACTAGCAAAGTGACTGCCGTAGACCAGAAGTTTTCTCCTGAAATAGTGGAGACCGTGTAAGCTTTAGCCAGCATGGAACTTGCTAACATAGATGAACTGCAGCAAGGACTTAGCGAGCTGAAAATTCAGCTCCAGAAGGAAATCCAAGAATCACAGGTCACAGTGGAAAGCAGCTGCTTAGCTGAGGAATTGAGCCAGGGGACTTGAATAAGACTGGATATTTACAACAGTTTTCTGCCCCAGTTGTAACCCACAGAGGCCCAGAGGGGAGAGGTCAGGCTGTTTCAGCCTAAATAATACAAAAGCTCCACTCTCTTTGAAGGGAAAACACCCTGGGAGCATAGGTACTGGAACTAGGGGTGCTGGAGGTGCTGCTGCACCCCCTGGCTTGAAGTGGTTTCCCTTATATACAGGGTTTACAGTTTGTTTCAATGGCTCTCAGCACGCCCACTATAAAAAATGTTCCAGTACCCCTGCCTGGGAGGCTCAGTTGGATCAATTCAACATGAGAGCCACAAACGACTGGCTGGGAAGAAGGACAGAAAGGGGGTTTCCAGCTTGGTGGCTCAGCTCTAATAGTGCTGCAGAACTTACCCCTAGGAAAGAGAGAGAGTTATACAGACCTGATACAAGCCCTTGACTTGCAATCTGGAGCTAGCCATCAATCTCAGCGGGCCAGCGCACAGCTAGGAGCTAGAAGAGGGAAAGAAGAAACCCCATCTGAACTGGAGAAGGACCTGAAGAGACTTGTGTTCCTGGCATACCCAGATACCCCAGAAGCCTTCCAGGATAGGGTGGCAATGGACCAATTTATAGATGTTCATGTGGACTTGCAGATCAAGATCAGTGAAAGAAGGCCAAAGGCACTTCAAGAAGCTGGGGGATTTTGCCACAGAAATTGAATCTTTTCTTGCAGAAGTGTGCTGGAAGAGGAAACAGCTGCTAGTGAGGAAGATGGAAGCTGATCACCAGGAGCCCTGTAAGTACAGCTCTGTGTCTAATATGCATAATAAAAAAGAGGATTCTAATTTGATTCATATTGAATTATAACAGAGTATAAATTTGATTTGTAAAACAAGGGAAATTGGCAAGAATGCAAAAATGTAAAGGAAACAGTTCTGTTAAATGCTGCTACTGTGACAAAACTGGACAAAAAAGGATTGTTATAAATCTAAGGCAGGCCAAGACAGACTGCTGCAGGTGCCTAGAGAGACACTTTGAGAAATGGGGGAATGCCAAGCTTAAGGGGCAAAGGTACAAGGATCAGCCCCACTGTTTTTGTTTACATCCGAGCAATTAAACAACAATAATGGGAGTTTGGCTATTGGGTATGTAATAGGATCTATGATATGTATAGGGATAGTTGACACAGGCTCAGACATAACAGTTATTAGACCAGTCACACTAAAAAGGCTAGGGAATAGGGGATCCAGAACCGAATCACCTAATTGGTCTCAAATAGAGACTGTGACTGGGGCAAGGGCACCCATGTGAAAATATGGTTTTGACCATTGGACCTCTGCAATTTGAGCAAGAAGTCTGTGTGGCTGCAATAGTGGATGAGCTATTAATTGGCTTATATTTCAGTCTGGCTAATAACTGTGTAATCAGTGTCAGGAAAGGTGTCTTACATATTCCGTCTGTGGAAATTCCCTTTGGAGAAATTACCCGGGTGAGACAAATGGTGTGTAGTCAGTTGGTCTGCAGTGAATGAATTGCCCTACCCTGGAGACACAACTATTATAACAACTACATGCTGTGGTAGCTGTCCAGCAAGGGAAAGATGGGAAGTGGGTGAAACCTGTTTTGATATGCAGGGTCTTTGATATGCAAGCGGGATCTTAAGGTACATCTACCCTGTGATTTAAAAACCTGCCGGAGTGAGTCTCAGAACCCAGGTCAGCTGACTTGGGCTTGCCAGGGTCTGCATAGATGTTCAGGATCTGAGAGCCTCCTTTCTCACAAGGTCTCGGAACGTGGGCTCCAGCCTGAGCTGGAACTGCTACCCTGCAATTTTATAGCCCGGTGGCCTGAACCCTGTGAGCTTGAGTCAGCTGATCTAGGCCAGCCGTGGCCATGCTGCGGGTCTTTTATCACAGTGCACACGTACCCTTAGCTGTTAAAGCTCTTGTGGATCTGAATCAGGAACAGATCCCCGTTCGTTTGCTGAATGTTTCTGACAGACAGGACATAATAAAAGAGGGGAAACCATTTCAACAGTCAGCAAAGTGTGAGTTAGCATTTTCAGACTCTTGTGACTGATCATGGCTGCCCCTGGGAATCTGAGAATATAGCTGTGGAAGTTAAGGCTGGAAAAGTTGTTAAAGGCAAATCTCCCATTCAAACAGAATGGCAGGCCAGCAAATTCAACAGAAACAATAGGTGTTCCTCAGGGGCTGATTGAAAGGGATGTCTCCCTGATTGTTGAAAGCAAATCTCTGGAGAGAAAATCCCCAGATTTGGGTGTGAATAAAATTCTTGTATGTTGGTGATATGAAACTGTCCTGTCAGAAACACACTGTACCTAGGTAAATAATTAATCTTCTATCATTTTTAATTTAAATTATTTCTTTTCTTTCTGTTTGGGTTGGATGGTTGGGGGCTCACCATTTTAGGCCTTATCAAGACAATGGGTGAAGCTGAGGTGGGGAGTGTTGTTATGAGCTGGGTGAAACCTTATTATGGGTTCAGACCCCACTGAAATTGATAGGCGTGAACTCAGCCTTCAGTTAACACAACCATATGCATAAGCCCCCCACCTAAGACAAAAAGTGTGTGTGAACCCACCCAGGAGTGTTTTTCTGAATATTGAGTTGGGTAGGGGGTCATGTGTGTGAGAGAGAGCACAGAAACGGAGAACAGACAAAAACAAAGAGAGAGAGACGGAGAGGCCAGAAAGCCAAGCGGGAGCCAGTAAGAACAGTGTGACCCTGGAAAAACAGAGAGAGAGCTTTTTGGCCAGGTGTTGACTTAAGAAGCTTGGGGGCTGTGAGCTAAGAAACTGGTGCTTTTTTTCTTAGCTCCTTCAGTGTTCAGAGACACAGGACTTCGTACGTTCCTCGTAAATAAAGAAGCTGGCATCAAAGAACATTCCAAAGTATACATTCTACTTCCAATTGAAATATCCCTAGGGTTCCGAACTTTGACTAGCCTCTTGGATCCAAAGGGGGCAACAGTATATTACATGCTGCACTGTGCAGTTCAATGGACTGAACACAGGCCTGGGGACCAAGAGACCTGGGTTCTACTTGCAGCTCTGCCACTGATACACTTTGTGACTTTAGGAAAATCACATCTCACTGCAGCTACTTCTGAAGCATGATATTGAACAACCTTTGAATAGTGCTTTGAGATCATCTGAATAGTAATTTATTAAGTAAAATACAGTTTTATGTCATCCATGGCTCTTCATGTGAGCGGGATCCCAAAGTGGCTAACAGTTGGGCAGCATGTAATATAGACAGTGCAAACATTGGTGTAGGTACACTGTATTAGGGAGTGGAACCAACCATTCAGTTCATGATCAGAAACCCAGGGGAGAGAGAAATGAAAGTAAAGTGAAGGAAGAAAAGAAATATCTTAAATTGACAGGGAAGGGAATATATAATGTCAAAATAAAACCAAGGGCAAAAGGGGTTCATTTCTTATGGGTAAACTGGATAAAGAGAACTGATGCTAATATTTTTTATGCATTCAAGCAGCAGCCAGTAGTCTTGTGTCACTGTCTGTCAGGTTCCTTTTAATTAGAGGCTTCTATCTAAAGCTGTGTTTATGGGGAAAAAAATACAACACACACAATTCAGAATACCCACAATTTGTGTTCCAGGCATTTCGCAGCCCCAAAATTGTGTTTTTGTGAGATAAGCATGAAATGGCAGCATTCAAGTTTGAAACATGCAAAAGTACCACTGATGTAACTGAGCTCAGACTTGGAGTTGCTCTTTCATTTTTTTTTCAACTATAAAAGAATCATAAGACAATCTGCAATTAACGATCAAAAGACTTGCACAAAATGTTCAGTATATTCCGGTTATAGTTACAGCAAGTGCTGATTACTTTAGGTTTGACAAATAGTTGGACAAGACCATTCATAAATTCCTATCAATGTCAACGAGTATCACACGTGTCTAATCGACCTATTTTTAACTAGCCTCCAATTATACTCCCTGTCTCTATGAAACAGACTCACTGACAATTCATATTGGATTATAACCATTTGCACAATATGCTGGTGGTAAATTGCTTACAGTGGGAAAAGGTCTATAGAAGGCTTTCAAATAATTTCTCTCCGGAAACTCTTTCTCAGCAGCACCCATCTTTCCTCCTCTCTGAATACCTCCAGCACAATGGGTTTTAAAAAACAAGACCTCGAGTCTGAACGTTTTTGTCAAACTAACAGTTGTTGTTTTTTTATTTATAATACATCTGCTTGCATTCAAGATTACCACACTGAGAAATTTGGGGCAGGAAGGTGGAGATTTAGACTCTGTCCTTGCTAGAGCTAGTAAAGATGATTGGATTTTTCTCCCATTCTTTAAGCTAAACGGTTTTGACGATTCAAGGGATTATATTTGTATGTATGGACGGGTTTGTTTTTGAGAGCCATCTAGGAGGTCTGTACACCCAATTCCTATTCATTTAATGGGAATTAGGTGTCCATTAGTCAGCTTTAGAAATCTCAGCCTTGCTTTTGTATTACCCAGTCTTGCAGGCATAGACCTCACCTAAAAAAGAGACCCTGCTTGGTGTGTAGAGCAGTTTTCCTTTGCTCCAACAGCTGCAGTTTTTAAACCGGTGCCATAAAACAACTACCACGTTCCAGTGAATAAACAGGCTAAGGATAATGCCATGCCCATTGCTCATGCACATGACAAATATCCATGTAAATGGCAAACATTTTATTTTACTGTTTCACTGACATTCTCCGTGAGAGAATGTTACAGAATAGAATCTGCTCATACAGTTCTCAGCTCAGCAAAGCACGAAAGCATATTCTTAAATGTCAATGGAAGTATTGGTATGCTCAAATTTAAGCATGTGCTTAACTGCTTTGATGTTTCAGGGCCAAAGAAGGTAAAAATTCATACCATGTGGCAGTCATTTTAGCACAGTGAAAATCATCCTCTCCCCCCCCCCACCCCATAACAAATTCACACGTCTTGTTTATACTAGGGAATGTAAGGAAAAATTCTCAGAGCACCAGAGCTACCAGTAGTTCAACTGCAGTGATGTTAGCAATGGGCAGAGGCCTGGTCTCAGCAAGGTGGTTTTTTTAGCTCCGGCCTTTTTACCTGCATGCTCCTCAGTGGGCTTAATTGTTATGGTGGTAAATGCTATAAGTCACTGAGACCTTCACCACAGTAAGCTCCCACTGGTACTAATACCATTGCAGCTAGTGTCACCACAGTAGGCAAAGTGATGTAAGCAGTAAATGGTTATCGATAGGGAGTAAACACTGACTGACACGCATACTGAGTGTAAACACGGGCACCTCCCGGATTGCTAGTTCTCTGCACAAAGATGTCGGGGGGAGAGCAACAACTGAAGAAAACAGCGTAAATGCGACTGTCCTTCTTAGCCACATTCTGGTCTGAAATAGGCCTGCACAATGCTCTCTTGAGCCAGGGGTCACATTAATTCATTTTGAGCCCTGCAATCCCATTACATTTCACACTTAATTTTCACCTTAATGTGCACCCTGACAGCCAAATTATGTGCTCAGATAGACACACACAGCGTTAAATTCACCCCTGTGCCGAGGGCTACCTCTTGAGTCTTACTACTTAAGGCTATGTCTACACGACAGCTTATGTCAGCAAATCTTATGTCACTCAGGAGTCTGAATAAACCACCCCCCTGAGTGACATAAGTTACACTGACATAAGCACTCGTGTGCAAAGTGCTATGTCGATGGGAGAGCTTCTCCCACCGACATTGCTTCTGCTGTTCATGGAGGCAGTTTTATTATGCCGGCAGGAGAGCTCTCTCCACTGCAGCACTATACATGTAGACATGCCCTAAAAAATTCACTTCAGCCTATCCTCTGAGGGCTTAAGTTGATGTATAAACCCTGTAGTTGACATAGGCTATTGATGTGCACCACTGTGTAGGGCTGTATTGATGTGCTAGCCCTCTGTATAGGGCTGGTTTTTCGTCCAGAATTCCCACTGATGCCATATGGAGCTGTGTGAATAGATCTGAGGGCAGAACTTTGGCCCAGTAAGGGCAGCAGCATAATTTACAACATACGTTTCCCTTCCAGGGGGGCAAAACTCTATGTGAGTGAATTTGGCTGTGTTGAGAATTCTATCAGAGCTGTATAATGTGTTAACCTTGGCCAGCAAAGATACCCAAATCAGACTCAGTTGGAGTCCAAATGGCCTTTTCTTGTGACTTTATGATACATTTGGCAACTATCGTATAGAGTTTCCAAGTTGCCTTCAAAATACAGCTATATATATTCAGCAACAAGTAACCTTCTCGTGTGTGCTGTGATTCATCAGCAGCAATTGTCTTTGGCAGGACATAATTTCAAATCTTCTACCTGGGATATCTGCCAAATTTTTTGGAACAGAGATGGGATGAAAAAAGTTATTTATAAATGGGAATAATTATGCCTTACACTTATTAGACTTGGGAGTGAGCAACAGAAAGACGACATGTGTAATAACGAGTATTTGGAACAAAAGAAGCTTGTCACAATTTTCTAGTTGCTGACAAAAAACAAAAAAACAAAAAACCAACAATCCTCAGTTGAAATAACATTAGTGGGACACAAGCAGACCAAAGCTAGGCAAATCAGATTTCAGAGGTAAGATGGATCTCTGTTAAACTGGTGTACATTTGGAATAACTCCACTGGTTTTAATGGAACTACTTTAGGTTATCACTGGTGTACCTGAGATCAGAATCTGTCCTTAACTTTGGATTTTGTGTGCAGAGGCCAAAAACTGAATGGACACAGAAATTGCACTAACTCTTCACAACTGAAAGAGGGTAAGCTGGAAGGAGTAGCGTGGGGACACTTGCAGTGCTGAGTCGGATGCAGTGTCCTGTTCTGTAAGTAACTAGAGGCTATTTTCTGTTCCTAAAAGATTTATACAAACAGATCTGTTTTCACTAATTCTCTTACCACCAGTCATGCATGAAATTTTCTGCTGAGAAACCCAGATCCACCTTTACAAACACTGGGCCAAATACATCTCTCTGTAGTTATCCCCGTTCAGGTGCAGAGGCATAGGTCCTCAAAGGTCTTTCAGTGCCTAACTCCCGTTGATTATCAATACCTTTGAGGATGTGAAACTTGTGCTTGGTAGTATTGGTGGCCCCATTGACTTTAATGGGACTACTCATATGTTTAAAGTTGGGCACATTCTTAAGCACCTTGCTGAATCTGGATCTTAGGCTCTTGAAAATTAAGAGCAGTGTTTGAAAAGCTTGTCTGGCTAAATCGTATCTGCAGATATTGTTTTTTCTGGTGTCGCCAGCCGAGAATGTCATACATGTGGCTGCATATTTTGCCATTTCTCCAGGCTCATAATTAGCATCACTTCACTCACAAAGCAGTTCATTGCAGGGTTTCACATTTAGAATCTCATTGCAGCTTGAACGTGAAAAGAAAGGACTTAAATGTTTGTTTCCAAAAGAGAGACAGCAGGATTTAGAGATCCTGAGTCAAGCTCATCCCTGGAGTCATTTAAATGAAGTAAAGAAGTGAAGGATATCTTCTGAACTAGCATTAGAGACAGGGCTAGGAAGAATGGAAAGTATAACTTCTTTGGGGCTGGAACCTTGCCTTCCTATTTGTCTGTAAAGCATGTAGCACACAGTTGGTCCTACATAGACTTATGTAGTGCTTTTCATCTGAGAATCTCAAAATGTTTACAAACATTAAGACTCATAGCACTGTGAAATAGATATTATTAGCCCCATTTCATGAACTGGGTGGCTGAGACAGATTTTAAGTCACTTGCCCAGAAACAGAACCTAGAATTTCTGATCCCCGGGGCACGTAGTCTAACCACAGTTCCTCCTCTTAGGCAGAATACCACCTTCTCATGCAGTGCACCGGAATCTAATCATTTTCAGCCATACCTACCAATACACACAGCCATCAAAAAGTTATTTGTTCCTGAAAGAAAAAATTCAGTAAAGTTTACATATCTTACTTGTCCCAACTCGCACCCTCAGCAAGTTTGCAGATGACACTAAACTGGGAGGAGTGGTAGATACGCTGGAAGGTAGGGATAGGATACAGAGGGACCTAGACAAATTAGAGGATTGGGCCAAAACAAATCTGATGAGGTTTAACAAGGACAAGTGCAGAGTCCTGAATTTAGGACAGAAGAATCCCATGCACTGCTACAGACTAGGGACCGAGTGGCTAGGCAGCAGTTCTGCAAAAAGGATCTAGGGCTTACAGTGGATGAGAAGCTGGATATGAGTCAACTGTGTGCCCTTGTTGCCAAGAAGGCTAATGGCATTTTGGGGTGCATAAGTAGGAGCATTGCTAGCAGATCGAGGGACGTGATCATTCCCCTCTGTTCGGCATTGGGGAGGCCTCATCTGGAGTACTGTGTCCAGTTTTGGGCCCCACACTACAAGAAGGATGTGGAAAAATTGGAAAGAGTCCAGCGAAGGGCAACAATGATTAGGAGACTGGAACACATGACTTATGAGGAGAGGCTGAGGGAACTGGGATTGTTTAGTCTGCGGAAGAGAAGAATGAGGGGGAATTTGATAGCTGCTTTCAACTACCTGAAAGGGGGTTCCAAAGAGGATGGATCTAGACTGTTCTCAGTGATAGCAGATGACAGAACAAGGAGTAATGGTCTCAAGTTGCAGTGGGGGAGGTTTAGGTTGGATATTAGGAAAACTTTTTCACTAGGAGGGTGGTGAAGCACTGGAATGCGTTACCTAGGGAGGTGGTGGAATCTCCTTCCTTTGAGGTTTTTAAGGTCAGGCTTGACGAAGCCCTGTCTGGGATGATTTAGTTGGGGATTGGTCCTGCTTTGAGCAGGGGGTTGGACTAGATGACCTCCTGAGGTCCCTTCCAACCCTGATCTTCTATGATTCTATGAACTTTATCTTCTTTCTAAAAGGGACAAAATAAATATGCAATTAACAAAGAGTGGTCAGCTCAACAGTTATGATTTCTGAAAAGTTAACAAACCTTGTTGCAAAACCTAGATCTTGCTTACTAATCAGGATTTATAAAATGCCTAACCATTTTTCATACCGCTCAATGCTGCATCATTATTAGCCATCAGCAGCACCTGTGCTTAGTTAACAAAATAAATGTTTACTGTTGATTGAGGCCATATAATCAAATAACGTTTTCTCCTCCTGGATAGTGACCACACTAAAATGCTTTCCTTATGTTTCCATTCATTAGGCCATCTGCTCCTAATTAATCCCTCCTGGTGTGACACACCATTATTTATTAGAGCATTACACTGGGTAAGATATTTTCAGCATCTTTCTAATAAACCTTTAATTTCAGAAGCAAGGTTTCAGAAGCAGAATTGGCTGTGTGTACCTAATGAAAGGTCTAATCGAAATAAAAAGATTAACAAATGGGAATTGTTTTGTTTTTGCACCTGTATAACTTTTAAAAAGGCTTTCATTTCACAAGTGTAACTTGGCAAGCCCTTTGGTTCATAACTGGTAGATAGAAACTGTCAGGGTTCCCTCCCCACTCTGAACTCTGGGGTACAGATGTGGGGACCAGCATGAAAGACCCCCTAAGCTTATTTCTACCAGCTTAGGTTAAAAACTTCCCCAAGGCACAAATCCTTCCTTGTCCTTGGATGAGTACTGCTGCCACCACCAAGTGAGTTAGACAAAGATTCAGGAAAAGGACCACTTGGAGTTCCTGTTTCCCCAAAGTATTCCCCAAGCCCCTTCACCCCCTTTCCTGGGGAGGCTTGAGAATAATCTACCAACCACATAGGTAAGCAAGGTGAGCACAGACCAGACCCTTGGGTTTTTAGGACACTAAAAACTAATCAGATTCCTAAAAAACAGAACTTTATTATAAAGAAAAAAAAGTAAAAGAAGCACCTCTGTAAAATCAGGATGGAAGGTAATTTTACAGAGTAATAAGACTTAAAACACAGAGGATTCCCCCCTAGGCAAAACTTCAAAGTTACAAAAAACAGGGAAAATTCACAAGCTAAAACAAAAGATAACCTAACGCGTCTTGCCTTGTTTACTTACACTTTTTGTAATATCAGAGACTCTTTTCAGGATTGTTTGGAGGAGATGGATTTCCCTGACCTGGTGCCTCTCTGCCTCCCGAGAGAACACAAAGAAACACAAACCAAAAACCTTCCCCCACAGATTTGAAACTATCTTCTCCCCTTATTGGTCCTTTTGGTCAGGTGCCAACCAAGTTATCTGAGCTTCTTAACCCTTTCCAGGTAAAGGAGGGATTTTATGCTACCCTTAGCTGTATGTTTATGACACGCCCCCCAAATCATAGATGGTGTTGGACAGCCTGCTCCACACTGGCTGTGATTTCTTCCTGGAGCTCTAGGAGAAAACAGAATTAATAAGACACATGCACCTCTAGATATACTACTGATTATATAAAAACTACCAATATTTTCCACATTTCAAGGACGATTTTAACCAGTTGATTCTGGGAAACTTTCACGGGAGAGAGCATCGGCCACTTTGTTAGAAGCTCCTGAAAAGTGTTGTATTTCAAAATCAAAATCTTGGAGAGCTAAACTCCACTGAAGAAGTTTTTTGTTATTGTCCTTGACGGTATGAAGCCACTTCAGCGCAGCACAGTTGGTTTGCAGGTGCAAATGCTGTCCCCAAATGTATGGGCATAGCTTTTCCAGCACGTACACAATGGTGTAACATTCCTTTTCGCTGATTGACCAGTGGCTTTCCCTCTCAGGCAGTTTTTTGCTGAGAAACACGACAGGATGGAATTCTTGATCCGGTCCTTGCTGCATTAAAACTGCTCGCACACTATGCTCGGACGCATCTGTAGTTACTAGGAATGGTTTGTCAAAGTCGGGGGCCCTTAGCACAGGGTCAGACATGAGTGTCGCTTTAAGCTGGTTAAAGGCCTTCTGACACTCTTCAGTCCACTACACTGCATTTGGCTGTTTCTTTTTGGTTAGGTCTGTCAGTGGGGCGGTGATTTGGCTGTAGTGCAGTACAAATCGCCTGTAATACCCGACCAAGCCTAAGAAGGATTGGACCTGTTTCTTTGACTTTGGGACAGGCCACTTTTGGATAGCATTCACTTTGGCCTGTAGGGGGTTGATAGTTCCTTGACCCAGCTAGTGTCCCAGGTAAGTAACTCTGTTTAGGCCTATTTGACACTTTTTAGCCTCAGCAGTTAGTCCTGCCTCCCTTATGCGCTCAAAGACTTTTTCCAGATGCTCCAGGTGTTCTGCCCATGAATCAGAAAAGATGGCCACCTCATCAAGGTAGGCAACTGCAGATTCTCCCGATCCCGCTAGGAGACTATCTACCAGTTTTTGGAAAGTGGTGGATGCATTTCGCAGCCCGAAAGGGAGCTCATTAAATTCATACAGTCCTACATGGGTGATGAAGGCTGACCTTTCCTTGGCGGATTCATTGAGCGGTACTTACCAGTACCCCGTGGTTAAGTCTAAGGTAGAGATGAACTGGGCACATCCCAGTTTCTCCAATAGCTCATCTGTGCGTGGCAATGGATAGTTGTCTGGGCGAGTTACAGCATTTAGCTTATGGTAATCCACGCAAAAGCGTATCTCTCCATCCGGTTTGGGAACTAGAACCACTGGAGATGCCCATGCACTGTTAGAGGGCGAATTACACCCATCTGTAGCATGTCCTGGATCTCCCGTTCTATAGCAGTTTTGGCTTGAGGAGACACCCGGTAAGGTTGGGCTCTAATTGGGCGAGCATTACCTGTGTTAATGGAGTGGTATGCCCGTTTGCTCCGTCCTGGGATGGCTGAGAACATTGGCGCAAAGCTAGTGCACAGCTCCTTGATCTGCTGTCACTGCATATGCCCAAGGGTCATGGAGAGGTTCACCTCCTCCACGCCACCGTCACTTTTTCCTTCGTAGTAGACACTTTCAGGCCACTCAGCGTCATTTCCACCATGGGCTGTAAACTGACAAACCTTTAATTTTCTGGAATAAAAGGGCTTTAGAGAATTAACATGGTACACTTTAGGCTTTAGGTTTGAGGTGGGGGATGCTATGAGATAGTTAACTGCTCCCAGGTGTTCTTGGACCGTGAATGGCCCTTCCCACAATGCTTCCATCTTATGGGCCTGGAGCGCCTTCAAGACCATGACCTGGTCCCCTACTTTGAAGGAACGCTCTCTGGCATGTTTATCATACTAGGCTTTTTGCTCTTCCTGGGCATCTGTTAGGTTTTCTTTAGCAAGGGCTAAAGAGTCTCGGAGGTTGTTTACAAAGTCCAGAATGTTAGTTCCTGGAGAAGGTGTAAACCCCTCCCATTGCTGCTTCACCAACTGTAGTGGCCCCTTAACCTTGAGACCATACACGAGTTCAAATGGTGAAAACCCTAAACTGAGATGTGGTACAGATCTGTAGGCAAAGAGCAACTGCTGAAACACTCGGTCCCAATCATTGGAGTGCTCATTTTACGAATTTACATATCATGGCCCCCAAAGTTCCATTAAACTTCTCTGCCAGGCCATTTGTTTGATGGTGGTAAGAGGTGGCAACCAAGTGGTTCACCCCATGAGCTTCCCACAGGCTTTTCATGGTCCCTGCCAGGAAATTAGTTCCTGAATCTGTAAGGATGTCGGAGGGCCAGCCTACCCTGGCAAAAATGTCTGTTAATGCCTGGCACACACTTGTAGCCCTGGTGTTGCTCAGAGCTACTGCTTCTGGCCATCGGGTGGCAAAATCCATGAAAGTCAGTATGTACTGCTTTCCTCTGGGTGTCTTTTTTGGAAAAGGACCCACAATATCCACAGCTACTCGCTGAAAGGGAACCGCACTGATAGGGAGTGGCTGGAGAGGGGCTTTGACCTGGTCTTGGGGTTTTCCCCACTCTTTGGCACACCTCACAAGACCAGACATAGGTAGAAATGTCCTTGCCCATTCCCTCCCAGTGGAAGGACTTTATGCTACCCTTAGCTGTATGTTTATGACAGAAACATTTTAATTTGAAATGACAGAAATCCAATATGTTGAAAAATAGCTTATGGCAGGAGCAACCTTCCATGATGATTTCACTAAAAGTTTTATGGTTCCAGTCCTGCAAACATTTATGCACGTGAATAACTTTCCTGATGGGAGGAGCCTCTTGCATTCCATGCATGAAGGGCAAACATTCAGCCTCATACTCTTGAACCTCTCTGCAGCAAGAGGGTCAATCACAGGTTGTTGGAGTCATCTGGACTTCTGCAACCAGAGTCCTCCCTCAAGGAGTTCTGTAGGGTTCCATTCCTGTCCTATTCAGTAGACTGTATTTACACGCAGCTGCTAGAAGAAATAGCTTCATGGCTACCATATGCAAAAGGCACACAATTCTCTTGGTCATGCCCAGTCTACAGTGATATCACTTATCTCTGCAATCTTGGTGTCAATAAATACAGGACAGTCTGGGGAGATCTCTTATTCTCTGGGCTAATGGGGTCTGGGTATGCGGTAGAGGTGACAGGCTCGGACCTTGGAGTGCCTCACATCAATTGTTAGCAATTGCTTTAGTTGATTAAGGCTGTTGCTAAAGAGAGTTCCTTCCAGTCCTCCTCAACTGGAAGGACAGTGGCTGTGACATGGAGCCTGGGATTTTAAAGCAAGGAAATGGTTGAATCCTTAAAGCAAAGAAATGGAATCTCCCTGTCCACTGTGTGATGGTGATGCTCCTTTGTTATAAG
Source organism: Natator depressus (assembly GCF_965152275.1). NCBI lineage: Eukaryota > Metazoa > Chordata > Testudines > Cheloniidae > Natator > Natator depressus. The sequence goes on from NC_134248.1 coordinate 17,209,470, forward strand.
TAAGAATACAACTTTATACTTATATAGCACCTTTGCATTCATGCATCTCAAACTCCAGTAAGGTATGTGAGTATTGAAAGGGCACACAGCCAGTGTGGAATTGCAGGGTGGAGCCTGCAACAATCATCCAATAGGGCAGTACCTCTAAGAGGAGTGTTCTCATTGGGTAGTCCTGGTCAATGCAGTAGGCTCTTGGGTTGGCTGGCTGAGGCACAGGGCAGTTCATATGCGCAAGGGAGGCACAAGAGGACACTTTGCAGCTCAGCCCTCTGCTTCAAATTAAGGTGTTGCCTAATGATGGTCAGTAGGAATCTTGACTCACAGTTGCTACATTACCTTTCTCATCACAGCTTAAAGAGCTGCGAGAATGGATCTCATGGAATAGAACATACATACACATTCTCTCATAGTGCAAAGCACAATAGAGTCACATCATAATGAAAGGTAAACACAACACACAAGAGTCATTGGCCAGCAATCTTCCTCTACATTTCATGGTCTTCACACAGCCACTAGAAGCAAGTCTTACCACATCCCATCCAGTCAGCCTCATCACTAAGCCACACTTGCTGCAGGTGCCCCCAGGCATCAGTCCCTACAGAACTTGCTTTGTCAATTTTCCTCTACTCATTTAACCCATATCTCCCGCAAACTCAAGTTTTCTTCATCTGATCATCTTGATGATATCAAGTCTCGCTCCAGTTTTACTGTAAATTCAGGCGTAGCATTTCAATTCAAATGCAGAAAGCCTCTTAATGTCCTGTTTCCTGTCTCATAGTCACATAGCAAGATGCTGAAGACAAAAGACTGCAGCAATCTAATTTTACACTTTATAATTAGAGCCTCTCTCATGAGTGTGGCTCAAGCTTCTTCCCTGCTGCTGGCTACTTGTTGTGGCTTCTTCCCTCTTCTTTCATGGTTTCGGTCCTAGGTTCTAGACGCCTGGTGCCTCCACCCAAGGTGACTCCTCACTGTGCCTGAGGCACAAGGGATGTGTCCCTAGGGGAAAATGAATAATGCTACCACTACTGACAAGGAGTATAGAACCCAATACACAAGAAACAATATTCAGCACAAACCCCAGCAAAGAAATTACAACTCCAGACATAACAGTATAATAAAGGAGGGCTTTATTGGGGATAGGAAATTAGGTTCTGGGGAAAGAAAAGGAGAAGGTTAACTCACGAGTACTAAGCACTAATAAATCAACAAATTACCCACCTCCCACCATTCACAATTTATCTCAAGCGCCTGGACCACCTTGGCATTGCCCAGGCACACTGAGGATGAGTTCAGAGAGGAGGACTGCAATGTTGTGAACAGTGGCCAACTTAAACAAAAAGGGTCCCCTTCCTGTGTCTTTGCCCCAGGTGGGGCAGGTTCCTGGCTTTCTGGTTTGAAGTCATGCAGAGGTCTTGGCTGGCTCTCGGTAGACAGTGTTGGGTCATATCTCTGCCACTCTGGACACTGGTCTTGGCAGGGCTGGAACTGCCTGACCCAGGCACTGATCATGCAGCAGTTCAAAGACTCCCTTTGTGGGGAGTGGGAGTTAATCAGAGATTCCCTGAGCTGTTCTGCTTCTTTCTCAGCTCCCAAACTCAAAGCTCAAAACTAAAGCTAAAACCCCTCAGTCAGAGTCAGGTTGAGAGAACTGAGAGAGCCCTGACTCATCATTGGCCCAGAAAACTACTTGTCCATATCACCCCATGCAGAAGCCCCCTGTCAGCATCAGCAGGAGTTTTGAGTCCATTCTCTTCCCACGCATGCTGGGAAATGGTGTCAGAGAGTGCTGGTAGCTGTCACTGTTGTAGTCCAGAGGGTAGGACCCCTCTAGAGGCTCAGACCAATTCCAGGAGGTGGCAAACTCCAAGTGGGGGTTACAGTGGTAATACTTTTGCTTCTCAAAATTAGTGTCACTAGAGCAGCAGTAACGAGTCCAATTCTATGTCAGATCTCTAAGTGTTGTTGTGCACCCCTTGTAGTCTTGCTACCCAGGTCTTTGAAGCGCTCAGCACACCCCAATGCCTTCTCAGATTTGGATAGGAATAGCTTCACCTTTTCAACAGACTTAGATGTCACCATTGTCTTTGTCTTTTCAAGTGAGATCTTTAGACCTCACTTCTCTGCTTCCCCCACTACTCTTTCTAGCAGTTTTTGTACCTTTTCTTGCAACAATAGTGCAATAATGCAGCCATTACATTTACCATCTTTCTGCTCAGTGTACACCTGCAAGCGGATCATGATTTCCAGATATATGTATTTTATATGCCAGTTTCTTTTCAAAACATTTTCATTCTACAGATTGAGTTTTAACAGCTTGCCTTGAGTATTCCATAATTGCTCTTTCCAATTAGTAGTTATTGGTCAGATAAATCACACTGTATCATTTCCACCTTTGATAGGATGGCACAAGTATCCCCACATGCATATTTGAAATTCACTTTCCACAGACTGTTCCCCCATGAAACTTTGCAATTTGCTTTCCCCAAGTAAAACATTCTCTCTCTGGTGGTCATGGAAAGCGAAAAGAAATGAGGTACAAGCATGGCTGAAGCAAGCAAATAAATATTCATGGAAAATTGTGTACAATATTCACTGAGCTCAAATATCTTATGCTTCCCTTTAAATGATGATGTCATACAAGGTCAGAGAGAGAGCGAGGCTCAGCTCCAAAATTCCTTTCTTTGGACAGGCTGAGTCACAAGTGGAGTGTTGCTTAAATGCAGTGTTTTTCTTGGCTTTTTTTTTAAATTTAATGACTTTTTACAAGCCCTATTTCATAACCCAACAGTTAAAACTAATGTAATGTTTAGCTTGTGCTGGATCTGAAGCAGCTCAGAATGACATCGATATTTCCTTTAAGAAGGCCAGGAACAAGCCCACAGTATATGTTTGAACACATTTGGATCAAATGACACAGACACTGTTTCCTCTTTTTTTTTTTTAACGTGCTAAATAGTCAGCTATATTGTTATGTGCGGGGATGATGGATGGTGATTAAATCTGCCTGCCGAAGCTGGAAGTGCTTTCATAAACACATTTTTATCCTTTCAGATGTGTTTTTTATTACTATAATTGCTTTTTTTTAAAAATTTTTCTCTGAAGGTTCACACATTCCACTTACAAACTACGGACCAGGGACCTGCTCCTGCTTCTGCTCCCATTTAAGTGAATGGTAGAAGACCCAGACACTTACTCAGTCCTATAGTGGTCCAGCAGATTCCACACAAGTACCAGGAGAAGTGGATCATGCTTCCTGATCCTGAGTCTGACCCCTACGGCTGCTGTAACTTGTGCTGTTGCCTCTATCAATCTTATGGCAACCAGATAGGGTTGCCAGGCATCCGGTTTTCGACCGGAATGCCTGGTCAAAAAGGGACCCTGGCAGCTCTGGTTGGCACTGCCGGCTGGGCAGTTAAAAGTCCGGTCGGCGGCACAGCGCAGACCTGGGGCTAAGGCAGGCTAGCTCTGCACGGCTCCCAGAAGTGGTCGCCAGGTCCTGCAGCCCCTATACGCACGGGTGGGTAGGGAGGCTCTGCGCACTGCCCCTGTCCCGAAGGCCTAGTCCGCAGCTCCTGCTGCTGCTGCTGACTGCAGGCCTGGCCCTGATCATGTCTTCCTGGGATTGTGGAGTACTGATGGGTGCCTTGCCCAGAGGCTCCCCATCTTCCTGAGTGATCAACTGGAGAGGTGGCAGCTGGGACTCAGGATGGCTGGGAGCTGGGAGGGAACTAGCTGGACACAGGCTGGAAGACAACTGGGAGGTGAAAATAGCTGTCTCAGGGAGAGAGGAAACTAGCATGGAGGGAAGACAGGGTGCGTGGGAGGGCAGAATGCTTCAGGTTACTTTCAGGAAGCTGGGAGGGAGTCGATCTTTTAGGGGAGAGGGATGGACTGATATCTGATGAAAGGGAAGGGTATACTTGTAGGGCATAGGATGAAGATTTGAGGATATATACATTTGCCTTCATTGCTTGAAGGTAACTTATAAGAAGGAATACACACACAGTTCCTCAGTATGATTCGGGTTCATAGTTCCATGATAAACTGAAACAAAATCTAAGTTTAGTTTTAAAGCTGTTCAAGAAGAAACTAAGAACTAAAATGGTTCTGAAAGATTATCATTCAGGAAAGAGAGAGAAAGACAAAAAAAGTCCTAGTCAGTAGCAAACGTTTGTATGTGTCTGTGATACACTTGTCTCACCCCTGGGAGCCACTGTTGATCTGTAAAATGTCCGAGGAGGAGGCAGAATAAGGCATCCAAACATACCTCTCAGCTGCCACAGTGTAAGTGCAGGACAGAGAATCATAAAGTGGTTTTCAGGGGAAAAACACTTAGGTGGAAAAGGTTTAACTTCTTTAGCAGAAGTAATCTTTTCTATAGTCTTGGCTTAATCATTCAGTGTTTCTGATGTAAATCACTCACAGTGATAAAAATATGACGATACCAAGTTTGTTTGGGATAATGTGGCAGACTCTGCTTTCAGTTACACTGATCTTAGAGTAGCAGCCATGTTAGTCTGTATCCGCAAAAAGAACAGGAATACTTGTGGCACCTTAGAGACTAACAAATTTATTTGAGCAAAAGCTTCGCTGTAGCTCACGAAAGCTTATGTTCAAATAAATTTGTTAGTCTCTAAGGTGCCACAAGTCCTCCTTTTCTAGTTACACTGATGTAAATCCAGAGTAACTCCATGGAGGTGCACTGAGACTGAAATCAGAAACTGGTCTCCCTGCTGAAATGTTGGTAGAACACTATGAATAGCATTGCTTTAGCATGAGGAATTTAAGAGGGGCAGAGTGCATCTTAAACAGAGAAACTAGGAATGATCAGAATGCACAATCAAATGTACAAAGTCTCTCCAGCTTAATAACACATTTTATCTTCAAAATAATACAGGAACCTGAGGCTCAAATTTGACAGAATTCCTTTCAGCCTTTTGCAAACCACTGAGTTCACTGGGTGTAAATCAGTGCTGAAGCCGGTTCCTAGGTCATCTCATTGGATAAATATGGGACTTGGGAGCCAGCTTAGCACTAAATGTTCTGTTCTGCTTATCTTATCTCTAGACTTGTGTTTTATAGTTTGCAAATAAATTCACACACAAACATTAAACCATTACTCAAGCAATTGTTTGGATATGGTAGTGATATGTTTTTAGTAACTTCTGGTCATGCAACTGGGTTATGGGACTGGGGTAGATGGGGAGACTATATTGCTCTCATTTACACAGCAGTCCTCAATGCTTCATAGCGGGAGATTGTATGGCTTCAATTTTCTGAGAAGAAGCAAAAGCCTGAACGGCAAATTTTAAGACTCAGAACCTTTTTGAATGCTTGTCACTTGTGTGTTCTTGTCCCACAGAAATTACCAGCCATAAAGGACTTTGAAAAGTTAAACCTCAACTTGGTTTGCTCCTCTTAAGAGAATGAAATAATATGCATAAATATAGCAGTTAATTTTTATGTTGTGTTTTAGTTTTAATGAAACCAGCACTGGCTTCCTGATATAGTAGCAAGGTGTGTGTGTGTGTGGGAGGGCTAGAGATGATATGACAGGGGCACGAGGAAAGCAGCTCCAGAGAAGTAGTCACTGAGAGCTACTATTTAGGAGGTCTGCTGTTGTGAAGAGTTTACTGTCTGTCTACACTTGCAGCTGGGGGTGTGATTCCCAATATAAGGAGACAGACTCAAGCTAGCTCTCATCAAGCTAGTGCACTAAAAATGGAATATAGCCACAGCAGCAAGCCAGCAGGAGCAGCTAGCTCCCTGAGTGTATGTCTGTCTGAGATCCTGTACATGAGGCAGCTGGCCCCTAAGTCAGGGTTTTATCCTGCCTCCTATCACCGGTGTATCTAAGTGCTTTCTATGTAAAATTAATAGCAATAGTGAAGCCTCTAATGGACTTCATGGAGTTTTTGGAACTTCCCAGTTTTGCAGGTAAAAACACTGGTTGGGTTAGGTTTTGTTGTGGTTTGGTTTGGTTTGTAGCAGGGGTATTGGTAGAAGTTTAGTGATCAAAGGGAGTGACTATTACAAGTGTCATTCTTATGGAGGACACTTAAGGCCTTCTGCTTCCCTGCTCCAAGAAACCACCAATAGGCCCCCTATATAAAAATACATTGTACAACACAGAATTTAATTCTTCTAAGAAATCAATGTAGAGACCTGTTTACATATGCACATCCCATATCTAGGGCATCTTCTGTGTGGATTATCAAATGCACTATCAGCCTCCGTGTTCTATGGTTTCAAAGTTTAAAATGCACCTAGGTTTAAACAGCTGTGCACTTTAACAAAGTATTTAGATGTAACCTTATGCAAACACCCTTAAATTGTTATTGCATAACTTCCAGTGCAACAGTCCTACTTGGGTGCTTCTGCCATTCCCAAGATGTGTGTTCTGAGGTACAGTGATAGGAAAAGAATTTACCTGAATTCTGGGTATGCAGTATTGTGATATAGGACAAAGGATTGCATCGATATCAACATGTGCGTGGTTAATTTCCGTGTTTGGCTGTCCTATGCCTGAGCACACTGTAATACTGACAGAACTAAACAAGGATCCTGATTCAAGGAAAAGAACTTGTACTAGGGCTCAGTTAATATTTATTAAATAATTGTGGAGCAGAATTTGTTTTGGAAAGGAGTGCACTGTTAATAAGCAACAGAGAAATGTGGGCTTGATAGCTGAACAGTTTGTCAGGAAACTAAGGGAGGTAGGTACTGGCCAGTTATATGTGCAAGACAATTTATCTCCAACTCTACAATTTTTTTTTAAAATGTATCTGAGTCACATGGTTTATTTAAACCCACTTCCTTTGTAGCTCTTAAGCAACAAATCCACTCCACTGCAGTGTAAGCTAGCTCAAATCTATTGAGATCAACTGATTGGTGCCTGTTTTTACACTGGGACTGAATTTAGCCCAGAGACACTCACATTGGGGCTTTTTTTCTGCAATGATCTCAGTGTGGGTAACCCCCTGCACCAAGGTGGAGTCTCATTGGCTTCAGTGGTGCTCAATATGGGCATAGGGAACTACCTGTGCAGGATGAACGCCTATGTTTTTAATGTCTGGGGACAAATAACAATGAAACACAATTGAGGGCCTAATCCCATCAGCAAGCCTACTGACTCAATGCATGTCAAGTACCCATTACAATCTATTTGGTTTATTTTCCTTAATTGCCACTGTTTCGTGATACTCTGGTCACTGTTCCTACTGGCTTGTGCAGCATGCTGGGGGTGGGATATGCTGCTGCTGTGCATGTAAATACAGTTCATATTGCTTAAGGGTCTGAGAGAAGCCACAACTGTCCTTCATGTCAGGGAGGGGGTCAGCACAGGAGAGGGCTGGGGCCAGGGACCAGCTCGGAACTTGCGGCCAGCCATGTGGGAAGGGAAGCACAGAGCTATATAGGACAAAGGCGGTCTTCTCCTTCTGTGTTTGCACAGCGCCTAGCACAGTGTGGTCCTGAACTATGACTGGGCTCTTGGGTGATATTCCAATACAAACTCATAATTAATAACATGGTCTGGGGGACACCCTCCCCATCTCTCTTTCCATACTTTCTTCAATCTTTCCCCTTCCTCTAGACCTCCCCCTCCCTCTTCTCCCCCCTTACCCTCCCCCATTCTCACCCTCACCCTTTCTCTCCCTCCTTCTCCCCTCTTATTCTCCCCCCTCTTCTTCTTTCTGCTTCTGCTTCTGCCTCTCATCCTCTCCCCCCTTTCTCTCCCCCCTCCTACCTTACTCTCCCTTTTTCCCCTCCTCCTCTCCCTCATTCTCCTCCCCGTTTTATCATCCCCCTTTCTCCCCCTCCTTTCCCTGCCCTGCCATTCATCCTCCCAGGCCAGCGGGCAGTGCGCTGCGCGGAGGAAGCTTGTCCCGCGCCGCGCCCCGTCCAGGGCGGAGCTGTGAGGGGGGCGGGAAGTGCCGGCTCGCCTCCGATCCCGCTCAGGCTCCCCGGCTCTGCCGTGGCCATGTCATTCCGCCGGGCGCTGGCGCTGGCCGCCTGCGGGCTGGCCGGCGGCTCCGTGCTCTTCTCGGCCGTGGGCGTGGGCAAGCAGCCGGCCTGGGGCGCCGGGGGGGACGCGGAGACCCGGTCGGCGGGAGCTGCCGTCCCCGCCCCCGCCCCCGGGCTGCTGCTCCTGCCCCCCGCCGCCGCCTCCTGCCCCGCAGCGCCGGGCTGGGCGGAGCGAGCCGCCGGCGCGGGCGGCTACTGGGACAGCAACTGGGACAGGTAGGAGCGAGCCGCGTCTCGGGGGCGCCGGGGCCTAGGGGGCTGGGCAGCGGGTCCCCCCGCTGGGACCCAGCGAGCGGCCTCAGGGCTGCGCCCCGGGTTCCCCGTCACCGGGGCGACACGGGCTGCCGGCGGGCGGAGGGGTCCCTCAGTCCTCCCCAGTGGGGGCGCTTTGCTTCTCCCTTGTGGGGGGGATGCACGTGGGGGAACCCAGGGTCCCTCCCGCTCCCTGTCGGGGGGAAAGGCCTTTCCTGCAGGAGGGGGCTACCTGGCCCCAAATGGGCCCTCGTGGGGGAGGCGCGCGCCCTGCCGCTTGTGGTTTTGTTAATGAGGAGAGAAGATGATTAGGGAGTCAGGACTCTCCTGAGTTCCAGTCCTGGTCCAGCCGCTGATGGGCTGCGGGCAAGTCACTTAATGTCTCGGTCGTTTAGTTTCCCAGTCTGAAAAGAGGAGGATTTGCCCCTGTTTGTAAAGTGTTTTGGGATGCTGGATAAAAGCTGCTGTGGGAGCGGGCCTGCCGTTCTAAATTGCTTCATCGTTAAATTACGTAAGTACCCTGGAAATGCAGCCACCCCTGGTGTATTGGGGTGCAAATAAACAGCACATTACCTCTCCACTACCACCGCCGCACCTAAACGACTTACACGTAGAAAAATAGCACACAAAAGGCATAATTACGTATGATAAATCTTTCAGCTACTGCTGTCTACGCTCTCTATTTGATAGGTTTCAGAGTAGCAGCCGTGTTAGTCTGTATCCGCAAAAAGAAAAGGAGGACTCATGGCACCTTAGAGACTAACAAATTTATTTGAGCATAAGCTTTGGTGAGCTACAGCTCACTTCACTGGATGCATTTGATGATTCCCCTTCCTGATATAAGTTCATTACAATAATGAAAGTGAAATTATTGCAGGCCCCTGCGGGATGGACATAAATATAGGTCTACTGGGGGGTGTTTTAAGAGAACATGATATATAACCAACTTCATAACAGAGTGGGAGGAGAAATTAATAACTAATACCTAGACTCTTTGATCTCAAAGTACTCCACAAACTATATAGAGGGGTCTGCTTAGCTGCCATTGAGGTATAACTTCCTCTGTGGTGGAATGTGGCAACTAATAGCTCTTACCAGCACTGAACTATGCAACAATTTAAAACAGGAAGTGAATTCAGGTAATTGAAATTTCAAGAGGAACTGTAGGAAGGTAGAATTATCCGAAACTTAAATAAAGCTAAAGTACTGAGGTTAATGATGTTAAGTAATTTGTGTCTTTATAGGGCCTAAATATTCTGTAGGAATACCTTCTTCATTTTTAATTTATGGAATTCATAGTCCTCTCTATGCTATAGACATACACAAGTCATTTCTCCTTTTTGGCTCAGTAAATGTATCCTACTAATCCTTTGGAATAGGGAAACTGTGAAGTCCAAGTGTATGCAGTATCAGAAATTGCAGTAATTAGCCTGTTTGGATTATTCAGTTTTTATTAAATTAACCATTTTGTGTAAAAAATTATCTTAATATCTTGTGTCAAAAAAAGGCTTAGTTTATATAGGTCTGAATCTATCAGAGTGCTTTTGTGGATAGTAAACTTCTGACTATGCAGATATCAAACATACTGTTTGGTTAATCTCTGCAACTGCAAATCAGATTTAGATTTTTTTTTCTTTAATTCTAATAAACTTAATTTGCCTGCCCTCTCTAGGGGACTGACTATATTCAGCTAATGACTAATCATCTGTATTGTTCATTATAATAAATACTTTGCAGTTGAAATGGGCAAATGTAAGTATCAAGCTTTAGCTCATCGAGCTCCTGTCTGGTGGAATTCTCTCCCCAGAGAGATTTGTATGCCAGACTCCAGTTTAATAAAACAAAATCCAAACTAAAATCCTAGCACACTGTTTTGATTATGTAATGTGTTCGAATCAAAACATGAGGCATTATCCAATCTAATATGCCTAAAGATTGTGCTAGATAGATGTAATTTAAAAATCTCAAAGCAATGATGCATTTTTAAATAGTTATTTTTAGTTATTCTTGGGGTGTGTGTGTGTGTGTGTGTGTGTGTGTAGGTATGTGGCCAAATGGCATATCTGACTATTTGTAGAATTCATGTGCTGATGAATCCACATGATTAATTACCCATATTTACTTCTGTGTGCAACTGAAGTTTATTTCTAGTACTTCAGTCAACCTTGCTCCTTTCACTAGCAATGTACTTAACTATGTAACAACTGTAGCAGACTGAAATCAAACTTAATATGCCCACTAGTATGCCATCTCTCTGACATGGAGGCCTACTTGCAGTGGGGAGGGTAGATCAATTTATTCCCAATCCATTCTTGGCTGCTGTATTCAGCCTTGCATCACAAGGGCCAGTTGTGAACTTTTTGTGATGAGGCCATTTGTTTACTGTGATGACTTTAGTTGACACCGTACCAAATCACTTGACACAAACCACAGAGCAGCTACAGATGGTTACTCGGATTGCTAACTTGACTCTAGCTCTTGTGAATAGTAGCCAAAATTAGAGTACAATAGTAAACTATGCTCTAAAAGCAAGCCATTTTAGACAACAACTAGAAGATTGGGTAATTGTGGGACTTAAAATCTATTTCTAAATGGACAAGCACTTGCAGAGGTTGTAATAACCACAAGTCTATCCTTCCTCTCTGTAAGTTAAGATGCTGAGCTCAGGAGATTCAGGTTCAGTTCCTAGATCTATCACAGACATCCTGGGTGACCTTGAGCAAGTGACTTATTGTCTGTTTTAGTTGCCCATCTGTAAAGTGAGTGTAACGCTTCTTTACTCCCACCCTTTTGCCACTTTTAATAACGAAAAAGGTGAGTCACTTCCTGCTTCAAAGAGCTCACAATTTTTATGTATTGTACTTAGCACAAGTGGGTTTCTGATCTCACCTGAGTCCTCTAAGTGATACGAAAATAGTTGGGTTTTCAGTTGATCTCTCTGTTGCTAGAGTGGGGGAATGACTTGTAGATTGCCACAAAAACATGTAGTTTTCAATATATGAGAGATCTGGATTATTTTTTGCAGTGTAGATGATACATCTAGCAGGGCAGACACCATTTAGTGGTGTGATGGGTGACTAGCCAAGTTATATGTCACAAATTCACTTGAGCTGCTCTTTATACTACCGTTTCATTGTTTGATATATTACTCAAAGTTCTCTAACATAGCCATGTGATAGGACGTTTTCATTAGCTTGTGATGGTAGGAGACTGGGCTCAGCAACCCTGCTTCTCATTTGTGGTTTGTTTTATGTTCCTAAAAGCTCATGCTTCAAGGGTTCAAATGGCCACGTGCAGGGGTCATGAAGGGATTTTTTTCCATCTCCAGTCTATTCTGTTTTTTTTAATATCCTTCCTCTGAAGGATCAGGGATAGCCACGGCCAGAGATGGGACACTGGATGGAGAAGGCCAGAGCTCTCAGGTGTCAATGAGCATTCTCTCTCTCAGGTGCTTGGCTGACTGTTTTTTTTTCTCATGTGCTCAGAGTTTAACTATGTGAGGTCAGAAAGGAATTTCCCCCAGGTCAGGTTGGCAGTGATCTTAGTTGTTGGGTTTTTTTTTGGCTTCCTCTGCAGTGTGTGGGTGCAGGTTACTTGCCAGGATTATCTGGAAGTATCTCAATCATTTCCCTATCATTGAGTGGGCTTTAGGAACTGGTGCACCTTGGTGCTGCCTATCTATGCTTGTGGCACATAATAGTCTAGTTTTCTGTTGGCTGGAGTACTTTGGTCTAGCTTCAGTTGTTGAGTTTAGTGCTGGGTGGTGGTGGCCTGTGATATACAGGTCAGGCTAGATGTCAATCTCTGTGACTCTAACTGATAGTGCAACCTTTTACTATGGCTGTCCAAAAAGTGTATTCCTGAAATTAATTACAGCTAGAGCTGGCCGTAACCTATAGTTAAGGTTGCTAAATATACACGCACATAGCACACAATTGATCAGTGCTTCTTGGAAAAGTTTACTTTTGCAAATTTGATTGCTCATTATCACATGCATGAATTAGGAGGTCTACTGTGGGGAATAGAGAAACATAATTGCCACTTTTTTGGAGTTTAGTTTTTGAAGCTAGAAACTGCAGACTATGTAAGAACTAATGCAGATTAACTCCAATAAGCTTTTACATGAAAGTTGAAAACACTCTATCACACTAAGCATGGACTATTACTTTGGTTTAAATCTGGTTCTCTAAGAACTAAAGTGTCTAATTAAAATAAGACTGGCCTTATCTCTACTCCATATAGAATGTTACTTTTGTTATGTTACCCTAGAGAGCTTCTATTTAATGGAAAATGAGAATTAGAAATCTGTGTGGAAAAAATCTAAGGAAAAATCTTATTTCAGAATTGTCATGCTTCAAGTTGTTTCCAGTAGCTTTGATTCAACTTCTTAAAGGCAGTGTGTGACTTGAAGTCGTCTTAGTGAGTACTGGAAATTTTTCTTTGAGTCTCTTAGGAATAACATATTAATAAGTAAATCATCAGGAATTCTCCCCTTTTAAAGATGCAACATGCAAGAGCAGTCAGAATAGATAATTGGTCTCAATGATCTCTAGATCTGGGGAGGTGAAGGGGTGAAAGGACAACTGTCTTTGAAACAGGAGCATGGGTCACTTAATCAGGCTGGAATTGAAAGTCTGAGCACTGTTACTTACACCTGCTAGAAAACCCCTGTCCAGTCAAATTTAGAAGACTTTTAGAAGAGAATGGCCCTGTTGCAGATTAAAATTTGTTGGTCTTTAGGTCTCTGAAGGAAAAAAAAAATGTAAGTTCATAAAGGAACCCACTCAAGCTGCAGACTTCTAGGAGTAGTTTTAAAAGTTTCCTATGCATCAAAACCTAAAGATTGGTTTAGTACGGAAGTAGTGTTGAGCTAGACTATCTAGTTAGGATTTGTTCTTAAAATTACTGATATTTCTGTTGCTCCCTGAGGCATAAATTGCTTTGTAGTAATATATCAAAATTGCCCTGGGTTTTTCATTTGTGTATTTTTCACCACACTTGGTAGGATCAGCTTTCTAAATCTGAATTTTGACAGCCATCCTTGCAGATTTGTCTTACCCATGCATCTTTTATAAGACAGTTCACTAGTAGAACAAAAGTAGTCCTGTAAAATATATTATAGACATGAATCTTCCTTATGGGGCATGTTTTTTCTAATGTCTTACTGTTGGAGAAAAGGAAACAACTTCAGAAATCTCTCAACTTTTAAAAACATATGAGGCTCATTCTTTATTTAGTAGAGTAGTGTGTTTATCAAATCAAAATATTGATCACATGTTATTAAAGCTACCCATGGGGGCTGTTGACTGCAAAAATCACAGTTCAGTTAAGCAGCAACTCTCTGTGACCAGACTAATTTTATTCAGCCAGAGTCCAAGTACTATTCCTTATAAAAATGCATAAAACAAATACACAGATATGTGTTAACTGGAGAAGCAAAATATGTAATGCACTGAAGAAATTGATTGTTCTGTGTGCTGTGGGATCAGGAGGAGGAGGATTACTTTGTGTGTGTCGAGACAGGGAGTAGTAGTAAAATGATTTGTATGAGATGGAGATGATTACTGTATGTCTGGTGGAGAAACAGAACCATGAGGGCTAATTTGTGGAAGATTTGGGCAGGGTTTATGGTGGTAGAGTGCAATGTTGGTATTGGCAGCAGGATAGCAATGGGGCTAATCTGTGTGAGCTGCAGGAGAGTTACTTTGTGCAGTGTGAGAGAATGAAAGAGGAGGCTTAAAGTAGCTGCCTGATAGGGGAGCGGGATCTAAATAGAGGATAAGTAGATGCACTAAAACTAAGTTAAAAATAAGTGCTGTTGGAAGGGCCTGGGGCTGACCTAGTAAACTGAAAGCACAAAGCTGTCTTCTAAGCTCATATTGTTTTCTGCTGGAAACAAGCAAATTGACGATAGCTGAAGCACTTAGAGGAGAGGAAAGTGATCAGGAACAGTCAGCATGGATTCACCAAGGGCAAGTCATGCCTGACTAATCTAATTGCCTTTTATGACGAGATAACTGGCTCTGTGGATGAGGGGAAAGCAGTGGACGTGTTATTCCTTGACTTTAGCAAAGCTTTTGACATGGTCTCCCACAGTATTCTTGCCAGCAAGTTAAAGTAGTATGGGCTGGACGAATGGACTATAAGGTGGATAGAAAGCTGGCTAGATCGTCAGGCTCAATGGGTAGTGATCAACAGCTCCATGTCTAGTTGGCAGGCGGTATCAAGCAGAGTGTCCCAAGGGTCGGTCCTGGGGCCGGTTTTAGTCAATATCTTCATTAATGATCTGGAGGATGGCGTGGATTGCACCCTCAGCAAGTTTGCAGATGTCACTAAACTGGGAGGAGAGGTAGATGCGCTGGAGGGTAGGGATAGGATACAGAGGGCCCTAGACAAATTAGAGGATTGGGCCAAAACAAATCTGATGAGGTTCAACAAGGACAAATGCAGAGTCCTGCACTTAGGACGGAAGAATCCCATGCACCGCTACAGACTAGGGACCGAATGGCCAGGCAGCAGTTCTGCAAAAAGGATCTAGGGCTTACAGTGGATGAGAAGCTGGATATGAGTCAACAGTGTGCCCTTGTTGCCAAGAAGGCCAATGGCATTTTGGGCTGTATAAGTAGCGGCATTGCCAGCAGATCGAGGGATGTGATCGTTCCCCTCTATTCGGCATTGGTGAGGCCTCATCTGGAATACTGTGTCCAGTTTTGGGCCCCACACTACAAGAAGGATGTGGAAAAATTGGAAAGCGTCCAGCGGAGGGCAACAAAAATGATTAGGGGACTGGAACACATGACTTATGAGGAGAGGCTGAGGGAACTGGGATTGTTTAATCTGCAGAAGAGAAGAATGAGGGGGGATTTGATAGCTGCTTTCAACTACCTGAAAGGGGGTTCCAAAGAGGATGGATCTAGACTGTTCTCAGTGGTAGCAGATGACAGAACAAGGAGTAATGGTCTCAAGTTGCAGTGGGGGAGGTTTAGGTTGGATTTTGGGAAAAACTTTTTCACTGGGAGGGTGTTAAAGCACTGGAATGGGTTATCTTGGGAGGTGGTGGAATCTCCTTCCTTTGAGGTTTTTAAGGTCAGGCTTGACAAAGCCCTGTCTGGGATGATTTAGTTGGTGATTGGTCCTGCTTTGAGCAGGGGGTTGGACTAGATGACCTTCTGAGGTCCCTTCCAACCCTGATATTCTATGATTCTATGAAGTAATTCTAAAATGGAGTATCTTTCAGCCTGTTCCTCCTGCCTCCCTATATCTGAATTTTGTTTTGGTCTAGTTCACATCAGTAAAAGCCACCACTGCAGTGTTGAGGCTGTTTGGACAATAGGTTTGTTGACAGTCTCTGCAGAGAAGCAAAGGTCTGAATGGACCAGGATGACTGAACTTCCCTTTCACCCTTAAAGGTGGTTTCCAGGTTCAAGACTGAAGCACTTTGGTAAGGTTTTGAGGGAAGCTGGCTGTCTAGATCTCAGCACATCTTTCTGTCATCTTCAATGAGTGTTAAATTTGCACAAACAGCCCCTCCCTCCTATAAATTAACAAGATTCAGAGGTGATAACTCTTCTAGTACTTGTGCAGGAATGGCTTTTCTGGGTAGCTGATATCTATAACAGGTAGACATGCTGCTCATGATGTGAATAATATTAAACTAATGAACATGGATTGGCTAAACAGATACTATTATAGTGCATAGCTTAGCACACACAATGCTAATGCAGTTATAGCATACAGGTGATACAAATGCCCAAGTTTATTTGCCACTTTTACATATTTACAGATCCACGGGAATATTGGACTTCAAGCAGTAGCTTAATGATTCTGCCAACGCTGAAATGTGAAACCATATTAGCATATTTCTGTAAATATTCTTTCCAGAATGCAGTCAAGATACAGAGGACCTAAAACTAGGAGAGTAAGAAAATTCAGGGTTGAGACTATATTTGTTCTCTAAAGATTTTCCTATAATGCTGTAATACAAGGGTTCATGAGAACTATTCTTTGCCTGCCCCTAGAACCCCACGCGGGACTATTTTTTAAATCCCTCTCCTGTCCCGTCCCGCAATACCCAGTTTTACTCCCACCCGCTCCCGCATTGTTTCTTGCATTTTTATCCTGCTCCCACCTGTAAATCCCACAAGAGAGAGAGATTTCCCCATGCTACTAATCCCCCTCCCACCCCCCAAAAAGGTCCGTTAATATAGTCTATATATAAATAGAATTCAGACACAATTTTTACCACTAAAAGAATTAAAAAAACTTGCTTAAATCATGTAAAAAATACTTTAACTCCTGTTACAATAGACCTCAAATATTTCTATCCCTTGCTCAAATTTGTTTTAAAACCTTTATTTTTTTAAAAAAAGATTGTTTTTCTGCAAATTACTGCACTCTGTTTGGTTTGGGTTTTTTTGACCATCCAATCCTGCATGCATCAAAGTACATTTTACTTGCTCTCGCTATTATGGCAATAGGTCCTGCAAGATCGCAGTCTCACTGCAGGCTCTACCTGCACCTTTGTACCTGGTTTATGCAGGGGGATTCAATCAGTGGTGGTTCTTCCATATGTAAATACTGCAGTGACATCCAATGTGTTGCACTACTAAGAAGTGGGTTAGTGTACGCTCAACTGTGAATTTCCTGTATACCTGAATAGTACTCCGAACACTAATTGAGCCATATGTCTAATTATGTCTTAATTTAGTACAGTAGCGTATCAAAGAAAAGGTAAAAATAGAGTAGGATGCAAGAAATATTTTTAGCTGGTGTAGAGAATCAGTTGTTGACACGTGCTTAACCAGTGCTTCTAGCAAACAAGAACAAAGAATTAAATGTCTATACAAACACAGGTTATGATTTTGTTTTCCTGATACAGGTACCTGATATGTACCAGCATATTCTTGGCAATCCTGTTTCACTGGCTAGAAGCTAAATGAGCAAGAAGGGTTTTTTCTTTACTTCTAGAAATGTAGATCTGTTCTGTGTTAATCAGATATAAGGCAAAAATTGACGTTATGCTGTCTGGAACTAGCATTGTCTGAGTTTTCCTAGTTAATTGAATCAATCTGTGAGTCCTGTTTCTGAATGTGTTGCTCCGCCGTACCTACTGTTCATAATTTTAGTTCACTAAATAGATGGACAATACAACAGTTTGAATCAGATCTCCCACTCTAATGATTTTCAAAATCAAGTAGGGAATAGGGTGTTGCAAGATTGGACAGGTAAAATTAAGATTTTGCTGAATATTCCATTCAGATTTTTTTTCCTCTATGCATAAAATACCATCTAACTTGACATTCACACTCCAGTGGAAACCCAAGGGTAACTACTCAATAGGCAAGAGTAAAATTAATAATCAGATATTTCAAAGATGCTCTCGCTTGTTCTCCTCTCCTCCAAACTAACAGAATGTAACTTGGATGTACTTTAATATAGGCCATAAAGTACTCCTGGGGGAATTCTGCACCACTGCGCAGAATTCATATCCCCTACAGATTTCTTTGCTTCCCCACAGAAAAATGACTTTATGACAGGGAAGCAAAGGGAAACTGAAAGAGCAGTCACACACCACTCCCTAGCTGTGCAGGTACATCATTTCAGGCACCCCGGCGGAGAGGTAAATCACTGCGGGGTTGGGGACACCGCAGCCAGTGGCTCCTACCCTGAGCCGGGATCAGCTGCTAGTCTCAGCCAGGCTGGAGGCAGGAAAGGACAGGACTTCTCTTCCTTTGCAAGAAGTGGCTGGGGCTGTGTCATATCCACCCCTAGAAACCTCCCCCAGCTGCAGGAAGCTCAGCATCCTCCACTGCTTCCTGCCTCCATCACTCCTCAGCTGTGGGGGAGGGGTCACTATACAGGGAGCTGCTCCCCCAGCCTCCCAACCCCTGTGCATTTGGACCTCCCACACCCAGACACCCCTGCCAAGCCTCACCTGGTACATCCAGAACCCCCCTAGCCCTCCATACCTAAACCCCACCACGCTGAACCTCAACCCCTACCTCCAGACTCCCATCCCTGCACCCAGACCACTCCCCACTGTGCTCCCTGCACTCAAACCCCCACCCTGATGCCCTACCCCTTGCACTGTGAGCCCCCACATCCAGGCCCCCATGCCAGTGACCACCAACTAGCTGCACCCAGATCCCCACCCTACCAAGCCCCACTTCCCCAACACCCAGACCCCCACACCCCTCCCTTGAGCCCCAATTACCTTCATCTGGAAGCCCATTGCCTCTGCACCTGGAACCCCCCCCCCCCCCCAACAAGCTTCTGTGCATCCAGGTCCCCCACACCTAGATTGTCCCACACAGAATCCTCTCACCCCACACCTGGATGCCTGCACACTGAGCTCCTCCCCACTTGGATCCTGCCTGGTTGAGCCTGTCTGCCCCACACCTGGTGCGCCTGGCGCAGAGGGGCAAGGCCCCAAGGTGTTTCTGGGGCAGGCCCAGGCCTTGTGCTGTGTCAGGGTCGGGTGCAGCCTTACTACTGAATCCATGTCTCTGGGGTGGGGGAACTGCAGGGTGATCTCCCACCTTTGTACAGCCAGTGGCCTGTGCTCCCCACACCCATGCTGGAGCCTCTGCATTTATTTATTGATAAATAAAACTTGCAGAATTTTAAAATATTGTGTGCAGAATTTTTAATTTTTTGGTGCAGAATGCCTTCAGGAGTAATAGTCTGTCAAAATATGCCTGAATCCCTTACTAGTGTTTATAGGGATTTTTTTCCCCCTGAGAACTAAATTACAACCATACTATATTCTGACTAATAGGTAGCATGAGTCTCAGGTAGGTGGGTGGTGCTAGCTTGGCTTCAGCTAGATAGGGTGTAAAACTCAAATGTGTTGTATATGGGTTTTTGGGGTATTTAAGAGAAGAGTTAACTGTTTGATAAAAACTTTTGCTAACATAATTGGGGGAAAAAATCTTTAGATCCTCCAAATACTGAAATCAATTGAGGCAGGAGTCCCTGTTTGTAACATTTTCGTCTGCCACATATAAAAATGACTTGTTTTAATATTTTTAGACGTGAACCACTGGCTCTTATCAACCGGAAAAAGAAAAATGAAGAGACTGGGGAAGAAGAGCTTGCTTCCCGCCTAGATCACTGCAAAACAAAAGCTACCAGACACATATTCCTTATCCGCCATTCTCAGTACAACTTGGATGGCCGGATTGATAAAGACAGAACTCTGACACAACTGGGTATGTGCGACTAGGACCCTACTTGATTGTGCAGCTTCATAGAGAAAGAGGTTCTTGGTCTGTCACTAATCTCATGGGTTAAAACAACCAGTTCTGCTCTGGATCCTATTGCCAACTTCCTACTTGGGATGTTGGATCCTTTGAACATATATGGGCCAAAATAAGTTTGACTCCCCCCCCCCCCATTGCTATAAATAAAATGCATGTTTAGGCATATATCAAACATGCCGCCACCTGTGCAGTAATCATGCTTCAAAGCTTCATACTGGATTCCTTTGAGTCTTTGAGCTAAACTTTCACAGCAGATTTTTTTTTAAATTTCTCTTGGCTGAAATTTTGAGTTAAATTCAAGACCCAGGATGACTATTCTGGATTATAAAGTCTCGGAAAAGGGTTTCTATATGGGATTTTATGATGTAGGCCATACCTTTTGACTATGGTGATGAAAATAACTAAATGGCGTTTCATGTAGCTGTTAACTAGATTTTTTTTCTCTGGCTTTCTTGAGTGTGTCTTTTCAGTTGGAGTGCTCGTAGTTAGAGAATCATTATATATGCTCCTTGCTTCATCCTTATCTCTAATGAGGCTGCTGGGAATTACATTAATAAACCCCCATTTGTTGAGATGAGAATAATACTCTGTTTGTATACTGATACCTAAATTAATCTGTACTTGGCTAATGCATATGTCTGGATATCAAAAACTGTAAGTAGCACTGACTAGAATTCTGTCGCTGTTTAATTAAAAAAAGAGTGGTAAACATCCTTGGTGTGTTTATACCCTTTTTCCCTGAAAGGGCAAGAATTTTCTGTATGTGATGCTGCTTCAGGTGTTGAAAACATGGTGCCAGATGTTAATATGGATGCTTTCTGAGTTTTAATTTGCATGCTCAAGAGCAAATTTGATTAGAGGTGTGAAAATATTAAATACACATCTGATGAGACAATAACAGTGGTTAGAATAGCAGATTCCTGGCTTATATTCTTGGCTCTGCAATTGTCTGGTCGTATGTCTCCTTCAACCATCTACCCTTCTATCCATCTATGCTTATTTAAGATTTTAAATACCCTGGGATAGTAGGTAAAAACTTATTCTCATCTTACAAGTAACATCTGAGGAAGCTGAATTAGTGGATAATGCATGTTTCCTTCCAAGCTAACATATCTGCAGCCTTTGTTTCAAGCAGGACTACCAGACATGCACACAATTCTCCTTCTTCTGCATTCCTAGAATGTAGGGGAGGTAGAAAGTGACTAGCAAATTGAAGACCTAGGTACAGTAACAGCTATTTGCATGGGCCCAGTGAGGAAGTGGTTCACCTTGTGGGATTTAAAAAGCAAGGACCATGACTAATGGGTGAGGTCCTCTCTTCAGTGCTTCCCATTGAAGTGGAGAATCAGAAACTAAAAGAACGATCTGGCCTAACCAACAGAAATCCCTTCCAGCATGTGTAACGTGAATTGGAGCTTGGCAGCTAGCAAGCCTGGTCTCTTGGTGGTGATGCTGCTAAAAGCATTGACTGCTGGAAGGAAGGATGCATTACTTACCATCAGGGCTGGCATAGAAGGATGATGAGCTAATATTTGTTAAATATAAAGAGCAAAATATCAGCAATTTATTATATAGCTAATCTCACTCCTAAGGTCGTGAGCAGGCAGAGCTGACTGGGCGCAGGCTGGCAAGTTTGGGGTTGAAATTTGATACAATTATCCACTCCTCTATGACCAGAGCAATGGAAACAACCGACATCATCAGCAAGCATCTTCCAGGTAAGTGGGGTTTGATTGCTTCTTTTGCACCTTTTGACATGTAGTGTTCAGTTGAAGTGTAGCCATATCCTAGACCACTGTACACTTTGTAAATTAACTTTTTAATTTAAAAATGAAATAGTCATAAAGATGAAGTAGAAATGAAGCTGCAATTTAAAGACTGAGCTGACCCCTCTGAGTAGTCGATACCTGAATGTATTACTGTGTAGGAGACGTTGGCAGTTTGCTCTTTGTACTTTCAGAATGTTTAGGAGGAGAGGCTGGAATAGTTAGCTTGTAACCAAGAATGCTTACTGACTGCCACAGACCTGCGCCTAGAAGTGCAACCCTGCTGAAAGGGAGAGAATGCTAATGATCATTTCTAGAAGAGCTGTTGGAATTAATACAGGACAGTGTTGTGACTGGGTTAGCCACTCTTGTATGGAAAGTGTGTACTGGATGCTGCTGTGCACAGTGCTTGTCACTTTGAATTAAAGGAGGAGGAGGAGGAGGTAGCATACTGAAAGGGTGATGGATAAAGATAGCAGCTGTTCTGAGGTGTGGTTTCACTCCTGCCTGTCAGGTGGTGGTAATGATTCTTGGGTTAGGTTGATGGCAAAAGAGCCCAGATCAATTCTAATGCCTCACGTTGAAATGTGTGAACAAAAAAACCCCACGGTGATCACAGACAACCTGACATACCTTATTGGTTTTAAAAGTAAGTCCATCTTGGAATACTGACTGATAGGCATGGCTCATTCAAAAGAGGGAGAAGGGAAGAGGAATGGACTTTGAACTAATCTTATTAGCAGTCTATGGATGTAGGTCTAATAAAATGAAAAGCATGCTCTAAGCAGAACAAAGACTTCCCTTCAGCCTAAGGGAGGTTATATTACAGGGAGGTACACTTTTTAACTGTATGCATTAAGATGGGTGGTTTTCCACATGTAGGCAAATCTTTGTTGACCTGAACCTTAATTGTCTGAGGGCTGCAAGAATTCATGTCTCGGTAGACAAATGATCAAAGATTATACTAAAATAATAATTTTCTAGCAGACTAAACCGCCATATATACGAGGTTTCAGATTCATAACATAATAAATGCAGCTCTTCAAAATGCATTAGTGTTCAAGGTGTTCCTGGGTCAAATTCATTGGCTTCAGGGATGAACTTGGCTCCATAGGTAACTAAGCATATTAAGTTTGGAGAGCCTCACTTGCAATCCCTGATGGGAAGTCAAGAAGACTGTAATGTTTGGACTTAATTTTTTGGCTGTAACTTGAAAGTTTCTTTGCATATAAAGACTATGAAAAAATGTGCAACTTGCAGTAAATGTAAAAGGACTTTCTTACTGACTGAAATTATGTGGTTGGTGTGTTTGTGAACTGGCTTATAAAGTGGCTTTTACTTCACTTTCTGAATGTGTACTTCATTTCCAGGGGTCAAAAAAATTAGTACTGACCTGCTAAGAGAGGGAGCTCCTATAGAACCAGTCCCTCCAGTATCTCACTGGAAACCAGAAGCTGTGGTAAGTTTATATTTTTTATATAGAAATAATCTGCGTAGTCCAGTCTTTAATTAACTGTACATTGTATTGTTTGTTTGCAGACTGTATGTCCTATGCCTCGGATCACTCCATACCTTTTACCCGTTCTATATTTTAAAATATTTGGTCATAACTTTAAATTCCCCATAGTAACCTGGCAGTGTTCTGTTCACCGCTTGGCCAGGTTTGAGGCTGAGCTGTTTTTCCCTAAAGGAATTATAACTGTCTAAGGCTATGGCTACACTAGAGAGCTTACAGCGGCGCTGGAAAGGTCTCTATTGTCGCTGCACTGAGCTGATGGGGGGGGAAAAGCGCTTTCCTGTTAGCTTAATTACTCCAGCTCCTGTGAGTGACGGTAGTTATGTTGGTGGGAGAAGCTCTACTGCTGACATAGTGCTGTCCACACCAGTGCTTATGTTGCCATAAATTATGTCGGTCAGGAGGGTGGCTAATTCACACCCAGGAGAGACATAATTTATGTCAGCTTGAGCTGTAGTGTAGCCATAGCCAAAAGCAGCACCCCTTTTGAAGGTGCATGTAGCTTCATGGGCTGGTTTGATCTGTTTCAGTGTCTGCTTACAAACTCTCTTGTCATCAGCAGTATTATGAAGATGGGGCTCGTATTGAGGCTGCTTTCCGAAACTATATTCATAGGGCTGATGCAAAACAGGAAGAGGACAGCTATGAGATTTTTGTTTGCCATGCCAATGTGATCCGCTACATAGTTTGCAGGTAATTTATGAGGGACCAAATACCCACCTGCACGTTTAAATGTCAAACCTTTAACCTTTTTAAATTGGGTTAGTGCATTGCACTGTCTCTAGTCCATTACAGCTAGGAAATCAGTTAACAGGTTTGAAGTGACTGGAGGGGATGAGTGCCTGGTTCTCTGAGCAGCTGTGCTTACAACATATGATCAGAAGATTAATCTACAGATATGAAAAAGGGATTTTAAAATAATTTTGAACATCCACGCTGAATTAATAATGAGAGACTAGTACAGATTACTGAGAATTGGGACTGATTTTCTAGGTTTTATATTAACATCAGATCATTAACACTGTCCTAGGCTATTCTAGTTTTTGGCACAACTCAGGTGTGGACTGCTGTCCAAGAGAAGCTTGGACAAATACAAAATGTTTGTAGAGTAATAGAAAGTTTAACTTTATGCAGGCCTTGGTGGTATGCAGGTATTTTGAGTTGGCTTTTAGTTGGACTCAAACTTGATTACATGCATACCCAGTGGTTCATATTGCCTTAAAACAGAACTAGCACCTTTGTGTCAGCAGTTCAGGATTCCTGCAGCTAAATAAATTTATTTCTCAAAAGCATTTAATGTCAATGGGGGGGAAAAACCCTTACCGCTAGGGCATCAAGGTGGCTCAGGAACTGGGGAGGGATAGTGTTAGGTCTGTACCCAGCACTCTGTACCCAGCTACCATTCTTCTCTACAGGCTCTGGCCTAACAAATTATTTGCCTTATGAGCAGGACAGTTGCCATTCACTAGCAACAAAGCATTCACGCTATTCTATTCTAGTAAGCAGATACTCTGTTAAAACCATAGATCTGTGTTTCTCTGTGAGCTATATTAGTGTGCCCTCTTTGGTGCTTTAAAAACTCTAGTCCTTATTGGCAAGGTAAACAGTGCTATTTCCCCTTGTTGAAGAAAGCTGAGGTTAGAGCCAGACTACTTTTCTGCACAAAGGGGATTATATCCTGTCATCTTCACTGACTTCCTATGCACTTATGACTCCAGTTCACTCTCCTGCCTGGTTTCCTAAAGTTCTCAGTGGACTTGCTCACCCCATCTCATGTCCTTCTCAATGTGAACCTCCAGGTCATAACCTTCCCTAACCACCAACTCTCTGCAGCTGAGGACTCCACTTAAATTATGCTGTGGCTCCCCTTCACTCCATTCCCTCCCTGCTTTCCCCACCTCTCTACATCTAGTTTAAAATTAGTTTGACTTCTGCAGCAAAACATTTTTGCACTCTTTGGGAAGCCACAGTATAAAATAATACGTTTTAATTGGTGTTGATGTTTGTGACCACTAATGGTTTGAGCTGCAGCAGTCAAAGCTATGGTCTTACTCTGGCATAGTATTCTAATACTGCCTCCAGGTGTTGAGCTATAATTTAATGTGCCAAGTTCAGTTAGTAATTGTGGGAGTAAACTATCCTATTAGAGCTGGGAAAGGACTGCTAAACAGGAGCCTCTACATCAAGTGCATGATATAGTTTGTCATTTCCTTCCTATCAGCTGCTTTTCTTTTCAAGGAGTGTAACCACACTACCAAAGCTGAAAACTTCTACACTGGCTCCTTCGTCTTGAATCTAGGACAGCTGTCATCTTGTTTTATTAGGTTACTCAAAGCTCTCCTGGCAACAGGTTTTTTTAAGCTTTCCATGTCCATTTGAACTAATCCTATCTGCTGCACTCTTATAAAAGCCTGCTGGAGTGGCCACTGATTAACAAAGCCATATATGCTTTCATGTTAACTTTGACCGCACAATATCAATTTTTCAAAGATAGCAATAGGCAGAGATTCTGCATGTGAGCTGCTTGGTGTACAGCAGTGGTTCTCAAACTTTTTTGTATTGTAGACCCCTTTCACCCAGCAAACCTCTGAGTGAGACCTCCCTTATAAATATTAAAAAAGTATTTTTAATTTAGCACTACTATAAATGCTGGAGGCTGACAGCTTCACAGGGGTGGTTCTGTTCTAGAT
Organism: Natator depressus; assembly: GCF_965152275.1. Lineage (NCBI taxonomy): Eukaryota > Metazoa > Chordata > Testudines > Cheloniidae > Natator > Natator depressus. The sequence continues at coordinate 17,234,983 of NC_134248.1, forward strand.
AGAAGAAATGATAGACAATAGTTCTGTCAGATGCATGCTAATCTTCACATATGCTTGTGGAGTAAACCATACACTAATTGCTTTCTTTTTTAATAGAGCATTACAGTTCCCCCCAGAAGGCTGGCTTCGGATGTCCCTTAATAATGGCAGTATAACCCACTTGGTGATCCGTCCTAGTGGAAGAGTGGCACTTAGAACACTTGGAGACACAGGATTCATGCCTCCAGATAAAATCACACGCACCTGAGTCTGTGCAGGTGATGGCCATGTGGGAGCTGCTTCTAGTCTCTCTGCACTAGTACAGCCAACTACTGTACCACTAAATTTCTATTTGTAGTATCAGGGTATGATGGTGTTTTTAAAATTAATCCCCTTTGCATACTCAGTCTGCTTTTCAGTCCCAAAAAGAAGACTTTACATTTCTTCAGAGTTCTATGGACTTGTATCACTTCATAAAATGAAGAGCGACACCTCCCTGCTCTGAGGTGTGGAGTGGGAAAAGACTGGTGAAAGGATATTTGTGCTCAACCATTTGAGAGCACCACTTGCCTGTAAAGACTCTTCCTTGTTGAGCTTTTGGTGAACTGATTCCTTCACTATAGAGGGGTATGACTATTCATGCTTTCCCCTGTTGAAGTTATGTAGGTGTTTAGCAGACACAAGGCATACTGAAATGAGGAGAGAAGTATAGAGCTGTAGTGTGACTCTAAATGCTCCCTGCTTTGGACGTTCCTTCCCCTATTCTGAAAAATACTCCTTGCCTCACACAGTGGCAGAAGTCTTTTTGTATCTACAGAAGCAGCTAGAAGCCAGAAATTTCCTACCCCTCTTACTCCAGAAGGAAAGTAAATGTTAAGACAGACTTTTCCCCATAAGCCATACTACCCTGTCCTGATGTCTGGCAGTATCAAACTGGTCACGTAGTAAAGGGCTGTGCAAGTGCTTGGCTTATGCAGGTAAGAACCAACAAACAGTCTGCCTCCCTGGACTAACTCCCTACTTGATGCTGTTAATGCCTATGTTCCTTTTTGACACTCCAACCATGAGTAGTAAATTTGGGCAAAAACTCTGGTGCTAATGAGTTCAGAGGTGAAAGAGCAAATAAGTGGGTAGGAAGTTACCTCTAATCATGTTAATAACTAGAAAAACTTTTCCTGAAGAAAATGCTAGGTACTCACCTTTCCCTTGTCAGTAATCATGAGAAATAGTGCCTAGCACCATGAGCAGTTGAAACCCTGAACTCTTTCCAGGCTGTTTGATCCAACTGCTAGAGACAGATAGCTTAGTTTAGTGAAACAGGCTACTAAAGAACATAAAACTTTGTATATGGAAAAGGGGGTGGGGGGAGATTGTCTTCAGCAATCACTGCAAGAAATTGGAATAATTTTGTCTATCAACTTCTTAAAATATTTGAATAAAAATTTAAGTGGTCTTTGTGTACCTTTCAGTATAGCAATCACCACATTTTGGAACACACTGCAAGCCCTAAGAAGGGAAGTGTATTGGTGATGAACTGAAGCATGACATTTCTACATTTTAAAAAAACTACACCAATATCATTGGCTCATACCTTTATAATTGTTCAAAAGCAACTCTATGCCTGAAACCAATACATACAGGATAGATGGGCATCTTGAAAATCCCCCACCATATAATCAGTAGCAGAGTGTCTAATGCTGAACATTTTGTGCACTTTATTCTAGCACATTACATACAGTATTGAAAGAACCACAAATACGTGCAGGGCAGAAGGCAAGAACACATACAACACATCTTTTGCACATGTACAGAAATCAGCATTTGTATTAGCACTAAGGCATAAAACAAAATTAAGCTGGCAATAGCCCTATTTAGAGAGTACTGATTTTGTACCATTAAAATACCCCTCTCTGATCTGAGCAACATGGAGCATAAATTTCTCTCTCCCCCCAAAATGCAGTGAGCAAGAGACAAAAAACAAACATCTTTCCAGTTGTGAAATATTTTCCAAACCTTTGGTTTCATGTCCCAAATTGAGGCACCCATTAAATTTCATTATAGAAACAAAACCATAGTATCTAACAGAAAGATGCTTTGTTTGTATATCACAGCAAAAATGCTGCATTTAGTTTCACAACATGGATCTATATTCCCATCCACCTATGACACTTTAACTACCTGTTTACTTAGAATGGAAGCTAAACCTCAGCATTTTAAAGTCTTACTTGACATATAAGACCCTTTGTGTAATCAGAGATCAACTATTAAAAACTAAACAAACAGATTTAGATTTATAGTGTCTTCAGACTCTTCTAGAAGATCTTCCAAGATTGTGAATGAACAAATTGCTATATTTTTAAATAAATGATGTATTATAAATGTACTTAAAACAGAGTACAAACACATGGACTAAAATGCAAATTCTAAGGCATTTGTCACTAAAAAATGCTCTCTCCCGCCCCAAACAAGAGTTAAACTGGTAGAAGTTTTTGTGCTAGAAATTTGCATTTTAATACAAAAAAGCATAGAAAAGAAAAGGACAGGAACTAGTTATAAAGCATCAGTTTCTCAATTCCCTGATTGTGTTTTACCAAAGTTTTTCTTAAGCTATTTCTAAACAGGAATGTAGAACTTATATCTTAGATGTAAGTGGGAATTTCCATCATCTGGAGGCCCATAGCTGCCTCAGACAGGCACAGATGTTGGAAGTACTGGGAAAAAATATATGCAGTAATCAGTGTTAAGGTTTGTATTTCAAGATGAGTACAACTAATTTGTGAAGTGTTTTCAGCTTTTATATACACACATCACCTGTCTGTGTATATAATATTTAAGCAATTACCTGGATAGACTGGATAATTACTACACACAGTCCAGAAAGTTTAGGGAAATTGATTTTTTTAATAATTTAGAAGTTAAAGCAAATGAAATGTATGCTTGATACAGACCTCTACAGCAACAAAAATGAATAGCCACGGGAAAAGTTACTACTAATATAGTAGGTTTTTTGGAGGAGAGTCCCACAATAAAGCAACTTGGGTGGATAATATTTGAATGATGGGTCAGTTAGAAGGTAGTGGCTCATTTCTAACATTCAGCTTCTGGGAATCAAACAACAATTTCCATTTAAGCCACCTATAAACACAGTTCCAAACATACATCTGTAACTCCAGAGCTATTTCACCAAAACAGTAAGCTACAGAAAGAACCTTTAGAATACTTTTCCATTCAGAGTCTTAGAGGGGAAACTACATTTTAAATTCCCATGTAAGTGGATGCCACTTTTAAAACCACAAACAAAAATGCTATAAAAGGCACTATTAAGCTTGCAAAAGCATTAAGTGCAGTTTTGAAGTTTGTACCAAACAACGAGTATATTCAGAACAGTGTACAGTTTGTGTATGAAACAGTCATTTTACTCTAGTGTGCAATAGCTACCAAAACAGCCATGTCTTGTATAATTTAATCCAACCTGTGATGTAATAAAGGTCCCACAGTTGGATAACAATATACTATGCCGTCCCATCTACTATTAGGGTTCCTTTAGATACATATGCATGTTACAAAAGCTCCTTGAGGGGCTATTTTTTCTTTGCAATGGGGGGGTATTGTTATCAACCAATATAATCTATCCTTTTTACTCATATGCCCATGGCACCTTTGAATTTTCTGATCAGATGTCTAGCATAAAGATTATTTTTAATTGTGTGGTAGAAACGATATGTAATAGGGAACTACACTACTTGAAAGCCTTTTCTTAAGCAAAACCACAACTATCAAAATCTACATTCTGAGTGTTCTGTTTCAAGTTTAGAAACATTTCCAATATCCATATAGCACTATCCAAAGGGTTCATCCTTAAAGAATACTGAGGAATTAAATTATTTTTAATTGTAGCTTAAAAAAAGGTAGTTACTATATCTAGACTACAGACAGTAAGAATTTGTATTTCAATACAAACAATGTCTCAGTCCTCATTCATCCCTTCTAACAGTTAGGAACCACTTCATGGGTTTCCGTTTATCTCCATAATATATCACATTAAACTAGACCATTAACATACATCACTGGTAAACTTACTTTAATTATTGCTGATATGCTTTTGTGTAATTACTAGTGAAGTCTGCAAACAGCAAAAGCTTTGGTGGGAGAAAGCTGAGCTTTTATTTTCAAACACAAACATAGGTCACTAATTTCTATAGTGCCCTTTTCCTAAAACTCTCACCTGTGATGTGTTTTTATTATCATCCTCAGAATGAGAAGTGACCCATGAAAGTTTCTCTGGCTGCTCTTTATTTTAGAGATTTCTTACTGTTTAGACTGAATAGTTGGCCATAAGCAAAACTTTTCCGTATTGAGCAGTGGGAAGTCAAATTCTTACTGGAACAGGGAAGAGGTAATCGCCCAGGTTAAACTTTTTTTTCTCCTGTTGTAAATGGAATATGAATGCATTTGACTCCTCGCATGACTTCTCTCTAACCTAGAATTCTGTTTATTGATAAGATGCTTCAAAATTATCCAAGTGAAAAAAAAATGCATCAGTGGGTTCATTTTGACTATCACATTTGGCCTACAGCAAACACCACCATTTCTAGCAGAAATGACTACATGAAAGGTTCAGGTCACTGCCCTACTGTTAGTTTTATAACTACTGGATAAGAGTTAACTTCACTAACTTCTTGCAAATCACCAGTAATCTATCCGGTACATGAAGTCAAGACATACTCAATTTTTAAAATGTATATTTGTCCTCAAATGAGGATAAATAAATAGCCAAGGACACTTCCTCATGTCACTTTAGCAATGCTACAGTTGTTTCCCTCCACTCTTAAAATGAAAATATAATTAAAGTCCCAGGAAGATAAGTTATGTTCTAATGGGCAGAAGGTTCTGACAAGTGATGCAGTTTTAACAACAGGATATTGTTGGCATAAACTGGACTGTACCGCCCAGGACTCCCAAGATCCGGAAAAAATGAAGCAACATTGCCATATTTCCCTGGGCTGCCCATCACTGGACTGTTTCTTCTTGAGTACGTTGAACCATTTGGTGGGCCTGCTGCAAGAGACTGGGACTTGAACCTTCCTTTCAGTGCTGGACTTGGCCAACTACAGGAAAATAAAGAATCACCATATGGTTAATATTTCAGACAGACAATCTTAATGGGGTGAGAAATAGGCTCTCACTAGCACCTGTGAGCTTGCTGGAGATGCATCAGAAAACACTGAACAGATCAAGAGAGACAGACAGGAGGGAAAGAAAAACAAGGGTGCAGCATATTAGGTCACACATGGATATGTCATTGAAACCAGCAAATGTCTCTTTCTCCAAAATGGCTAATTATAAAAAATACATTGTGCACATTTGGCCAACTGCAATTCAACACCGATATATATTAGGAAAGGTACTGAGCAGACAAACCAGATTGCCAGGACCTGCTTATTATCTTGTTTCTATGGCTGATCATGTGATAAGATTTAAGAACTCATAAGCATAGATGGCCAGCCTACCATGAAACATCAAAGAAATGGCAGGTTATCTTTGTTTTATAAAGCTCAAAATGACACTTCAGCACATCAACACTTAAAAGACTATGGACAAGGTATTTGGTTAAAGAAGGCTTTGTACCAGTGATTTTGTAGGTTTGCCCACAGGAGAGACTCGGTATTTTGTGTTTTTTTTTTTAATGCAATGTGTCCAGGTGCAATAGAAATAATAAATACATTTTTTATGGACTAAATGTTTACTTGGTTAAAAACCATAAATTATCTCTAATATTATTTATTTTTGAATGAGCCAGGATTACTCACTTTGGTTTTACCAATTAATTACTATTCTATCATACAGAACAATAATCTCACGACAGTATATTTTTCTACCAAAGCAGAAATAGATTTTGAAGATAACACTGTGAGCCTTAAAAAGAGTAATGAAAGAGTTAAACATACTGTAAAGCTTTTAAAGACTCCAAATCAATACTACATATTTAGATTCAGTTGCACGCATAGATAATTTATTTCAAAATCTCTGAATATCCATTTCTTCGTACCTATCCAGACCTGTACTGCCAGGTTCCATTTTTCCTGCCAAAATCTGACACTACGAATACTTAAGCAGGGCATTATTCTGTACTCCCTGTCTCTGATTGAGGTTGTTGTTGGCACTAGCAACACTTGAAATGGAAATGGCAAGACCAAAGTTCCCTCTTGCCAAGTAAATGAAAAGACACTAATTTCAAAATATTTTATTACTTACATTAAGCACCAACCATGTGTTAGCAATGTACACAAGAGCAGATAGCTCCTTGCCTTAATAAGATGCTTTAAAATGTAAATATATTGTAGTAAGTCTAAACACTTATTATATTATTGATTTAGGATTTTAAAACAATTTCTCAACGCTCCTGTAAAATTGAGTGTGTACAATAAGAATAAAAGCTCCTACATAATACATCAGCTTCTTTGAAGAAAGGATTCTTCAACTCAGACACCTGAAAGTTTACTAAAAAGCAGGGAGGACTTCTTCAGCTTGACTGAAGTGTGAAGTTTATTTGTAAACACAGTTTATTTTTACAATTGCCATTTCTAAGCCTTTTGCTGCAAGAGGGTGGCTGTGTTTGAAAAGTGTCCACTGCTCACAGGCAGTATGGCAACCCAGCAGAAAAGAACAAAAACCTGTTTCCACACTACTTTAATCAAAGACAGATCTTCATGATTTAAGGAAAAAAAGCCACTCCTTTATTTCAATGCACCACTTGGACTTCTAAGACCTTTTGATCTTAGAAAAATGGGCTGGGGAACAGCCCCCCTCAGCTGCTGCCACCCTCTCATCTTGCTTCCTCCCAAACACCTGCAGCCAGCAGGCAACTTCTCTCCCTCTCCTTATCTTATCCTTTTGCGCTCCTCGCTAAATCTGCTGCTTCAGCTCTTCTCCCAAAGTTTCCCACCAGACAACACTACCCATTAACTCCAAGTTGCGCCATCATAAGCTGCCTGGCTGTTGCGTGTTCCCACTCCTACCCTTGAGTCTTCCAGGAAGTATTCATGCTTTTACATTGGGTTCCAATGTAGCAAGTCAAATTATTACTAAGACTGTTACCAAGAACAAGTGGATTTTTTTTTTTTTTACATAATGCATTTTGAGAGAGAATTTTAAAATGTAAAGAATATTTCAGTGAAAAAACTTCCATGTTACATAGGAACATTTTAAGCAGCCACATTCAGATGAATATAAGGATGGCTATACCAATACAAAAGGAAAGAAGAGAGAAAAAAAACAGGAGTCAGTATGGCAGAAAGGGTATTGGACTTTCTGTGGCTCTGCCACTGACCTGTTGCATGGCTTTGGTCAAGTCATTTTACCTCCCACACTTAGTTTGTCTTGTCTACTTAAGCTGTAGGATCTTTGGGACATGGGACTCTGCTCCACTATCTGTTGCACAGCACCTATCACAACGGGGCCAAATCTTGGCTGGGGCCTCTAAGAACTACTGGAATATAAAAAACCACCACCACCACCATTTTGGTCCCTCGTGAAAAATCCTCATATGACTTAGAAACATCAACTACATTTCATAATCAAATTTGTAACTTCATGCCACATATGTAGTCATGCTAAGAAGTGCTGACTGTTCATATTGCTGGGCTAGCAGAACATAAGTGCTATTTTTCAAGAAGACCATTGAGAATATTTCCATACACAATCTAAACACACCCCTCTGCAGGTATCAAAACCTGCATCTACTATGGCAGGGTAACAAAATGTCTGAAGACATCTAGATTGTATAATCTAAAATTAAAAATTCATTTGATATGGCATCTTGCATAATCTAGGTATTCCAAAGCAGTTCTATTATTGTATTATATTGCACCAATGAGTTAGAAACAGGTATTGCAGTGACTGTATAGGCAAATATGGCAGTCATTATGTGTTGAGTAATAACAGAGCATTCAGCATCGTGAGACTGGCTAGTTCAGCAGAATTAATTCCGACACTCTTGAGATCTACATGTTTTACCTAGATAGCTTTCTGAGATATGATGAAGCAACTTGGCTTTGCTATCTAACCTTTAACATTGTAGCACCAGTAAGCAGAGCTGTACCAGCAATGGGTATAAGAGCAAGTCTTAATTTAAAATACATTAGATGCTATAGAATTGAATACTTTTTATTTATACTTTGTATAGGCTAGGGCTTTAAATTCTAGCTACAAAAGATGTCCTGCCACAGACACACTAAAAAACTGTTCCTCTTCAACTTATTCTGTTGAATTTACATAAATACCTTTGCCTGTCAGAAGAAGAGTAGGACTTTACAGCATTCTTCCATTTGTAAGTAATGGGGTATTTCTGTGGGTCAATCTCTACTCCTTCTACAGCAGCTAAGACATCACTATCCAGCTTTGATGGTTGTTCCCTAGAATATAAATGGTACTAGATGAAAACAGAGCTGTTAAACTTTTTAGACAAGATAATGTCCCCACACCCCAGTGTAGATATTTTGAAATGTTTTTAATAGGTACATGCATGCCAACTGGATTAGTTGCTCTTCACATTCAAATGGATTGTTTTCAAGCATGCTTTGATATAAAAAATAATGCCCATCCGTAGCGACATTCAATATGCTTCACTGCAAAACAGTATTAATAGTCAGATCAGAGGAAAGCTTGGAAAGTGTCCTTAAATTCAGTTTCATATATGCTGAGAATGTGAAAGCTATTTAGAACTTAATCTAATTGAAATTAGGGATGTAAAGAGCGTTTAAACTATTAAAATTGTATCGGTTAAATGCGTAACCGTTAACGAGTTCACAACATAGGTGCGGGAACTGGGGGTGCTGCAGCACCCCTATATTTTACGCAGCGCTCCGCTACTACCCCATATTCATGGCTCCGCTGCTGGCAGCCAGGGCCCCAGGCGCAGGGCCAGCAGCTGGGACCCCATGTAAAACACAGGGTGCTGCAGCACCCCCCATACTCTTTAGTTCCGCGCCTATGACATCAGTTCCATGGCAGTGGTCCCGAAACAATGCGGAACCTAGTTCCACATACACTATGAAATGGAATTGCTGCAACGTTTTTAATGTGCACATTAGGCATTTAATCTTTAACTGAATACATTACCAGTAAGACTGATTGGTTAACCAGTTAACATTTTACATCCCTAATTGAAAGGTTCATAACCAAGAACAAGCCTGCCTGATGAACAGGAGCTAGCTCACAGGCTGAGGAGTCTGTTTGAAACCTTAGTACTGGAACAAAACCGCAAAGCTCTCTTCTTCATACTCAAATTCTTTTACACACAATCTTTTGAGAGCGTGAAAGGACTGCATCTTTACTGTAGGAACTGCAAAGCATTTTAAGGAGGTCTTTTTTCAAGTGATTATAACTGGTGTTTGAAACTTTTTTTGAAGAATTTCTTACAGCAAGGTTAAGAGCGTGTGGAACTAGTTTTGCATGTATGGATCAAAGGACAAAAAAGTAAAACAAAATCATATTAAACATCAATCCAATTCATACCCAAAGAGGAATAACTTGTTTGTATTTTCATTTGTTGGTGGAGTCTTCAAAAGAAATCTCTGAGAAGAGGGCTCTTGACACAAATAAGCAGCACACTCAGATTGCACTGCAAGACTTCCAAGCTGCTGCGTCTCTTTGTCCCAGATACCAGAGTCCAATGACAGTCTCTCAGCTTCTGATGGTATTTTGTTTTCTGTCCTTAATTTTGTATCTCCAGGCTTTTCAGTAGTAGCTGGCTCAGAACAGCTTGCCATAGAAAGTGCTGAGCAGGTTTTACCCAGCTGGTCCTTGGATATTCTGACCTGGCTCAGTCCTTCAGCCAAAATTCTCTCATTCTCAGTTTTTGCAATGATTTTGTTTGATTTCACCACCAAACATTCCCCTTCCACTGCTTCATCTTGGAAAGACAGTCTTTCAAATTCTGCCATTAAATTGGAGACTGGGGATATAAGGCACTCCTCTCCACCACGTGAATGTTTTCTGTCACTAGTTATCTTCTCATTAGTTACAGGGCTGCAAAATCCATTTTTGCTGGAAGAAACCCCCTTCTCATACTGCATGGAGAGGTCCGATGTTTCTATAATGTTTACTTTGTGCTCCATCAACAGTATGTCACACTCCGAATCTCCAATAGCATCTATACTAGATTCCTTAGACACAACAGGTGGGCTGTTATTCCGTGCTGCATTCTGTCTGTTTTTAATTTCTTCCAAGCTCATGTCGTCATCATCTTCATCTAAAAATGCTCCAACAGAAATGGAATTGCAGCACTTTTTACTTTTACCTGCAAACAATTTTAATAAAAAGATATAAATAAGAGGCTTGACAACTGAAGTCCTATCAGATAAAACTAGGAACAGCTCTATGGTCTTTATGGTTTAAGGTAATTCCATTATCGCATGTATGTATCCATTTATGGAGACCCTTTTATAATCTGATGTAAGTAATGGTATTAGTTAACCTACGTAATCCTATCATCAAAAAATATACACATCTTGTTTGCAATTATCCTTTTTTATCCTATTCATCTGAGAGAGATGTTTCCTGTGCTTCTCACTTAAAGTGCCCGATTCACAGAAACAGACCGAGTTTCAAGATAAAATCAGAAGGCAGAATATGATGGCAAAAAGATATAGATGTAAGCTAACTATTAAGTTTGCCATGTCCTCCTACACACCAAAGGTTCCACTGAAGTTACATTGGCACAAAGACAAACCCACAAAAGAAGCAGAATTAAGTTATCTTGTGAATAGGTACCTAAATATATACAGTCCTCTTTCAACAACAGGCAATGATATACACTTTACAGAATGTATTTATTTCTGCAACATGGACCTAGGCGAGCACACAAACTATTGCAGATCCTATTTCTTCTACAATATTGCAATTAGAGATTACTGAAAGGTACACAGGAGTTTGGTAGAGTACACCTACCTTTTACTGTTGGAGACAAAAAAGCATTCACTTTTTCTATGTTAAGAACATTAGGAGCGTGTCTGAGAAAGAAATTTAACATTGGACAAACCCTTTACTTTACTGCAACTGACTTGGTCGATGGTTAAGCTAGGAATTTTACCAAAGTATCTGCTTTAGCATCAAGTCTGTTGGTTTGAGAATACAGGACTTTAGATGTTAAAGGGAAAAGTGGCAAAAGCAGCTCTCTTTGTTTCCAGGTCCACCTCTCCAAGTACATTGGGGGACCAGTTGCCATATTCATGCTCCTCTGAAGACTTAGCATAGGATCACTTCACATACAAATTTATTTGGATAGAAATAATTAAACCCACCAACAGCCAACTAGTAAGAGGAGAAATTCTGTAGGGCTGGGTTGTGTGTGCATCCACTCAAACTAATTAAAAGAGAAACTAGGAACAATTGGTGCAGTGAGACTTGTATAACCTTGGTTACAGGAAAAATACTTCCCTAATGGGGAACCACTTTGAAAAGGGATCTGTGCTTACAGCTGGTCAAAAAAAATCTGTGTCAGAACAGATATCCATCAGAAAATGTCATTTCGACAAAACCAAAATGTATTGTGAAATTGTATCGATTTCAAAGAAAATTCCTGCAAGAATAAATTTTCTGGAAAAATATAAAAAACATTTCATTTTATTTTGTTTCAGAATTATTTTCACTTTTATATTATATTTAGATTGTTTACATTACTTCATGATAGGTCAAAGTCATAGCATAATATGTTTTAATAAAACACTGACAAAATGTCAGTTACATTGCAACAAACAGGAGACACTGATCTAGACAATAAGAAAAGATGTTACTTCATATAGATTGAAACAGCTGCCCTTAATATTTAAAAATAGACTATTATGACTGTCATAATGACATGATGTCATACTACACTTTAATAATGACATAATGAAAATGTAAAAAGGAAAACCCAAAATTTTCCAAAACAAAATTTTTAGAATGATTTCCTCCCCCACCTGCGAATTTCCATTTTGTGGGAAATTTAAAAAAAATGTTTAGTTTTGTTCCAATAAGGGACAAAAACAAATCCTGAAGCATCAGCATTTCCTGTGAAACAGAAATTCTGAGTTATGACCTGCAGCCCATTAAATTGATGCAAAAAGTTTGGATTTAGGCCTTTGTTAGTGTGTCTCCTCTGCCCACAACTGGATAGAATTATTTCTGTTTTAGAATGTTGACTGTACTTCACAAAGGAATTCCCAAACATTCTAAATGAAATCCTGGTCCACTGAAGTCAGTGAGAGTTTTGCCATTGACTTGAAAGAGGCCAAGATTTCAATCCAGAATCTGTAATCTAGTGAACAGCATGCAAGATGGAGAGTGTTTAATGATACATGATCTGGTAACCGCCCACACTTCTCTAAATTAATGTTTTTACACTGAAAGTAGAATATTTGAGTAACAGATTAATATCTGCAATCCAAAAAAAAAAAACTAACTAAATGTGAACTCCAAGCCCTGCTCACAGTTTTTTCTTAAAGTAAATCATTTTGTTTACAATAATGTTTGCTCTTTTCTTACCAGAAGAATGTGGAGTTTTATATCTGTTGCAGGTTTCATTTTCTCCTGTTTCTTGCTGAGCCTTTTCGCTCATTTCCCGTTGACTCAGGTATTCTTCTAATTTTCGCAACCCCTCCTGGGAAGACAGATCAACAAAACAGCCCAGAAATTCCCAGTATTCAACCCACGGGAACCCCAGCTCATGAGCTAACTCCCTGCAATAAATAAGATAAAACGAATAATTTGTGAAGACATAATATATTAGTATGACAATAAATTTAAAGAACATGTTTTATCAGCTATTTCTAAGCCTCTGAAATTGTGAAACACATGTAAGAATTCTGTAACAACCAAGTTCTGCATCAGCAATAATATGTATCCTTCTCCATAACACATCAGGTGTTATTTCTAATTTCTTTCCTTTATAGTAATCCTAAAGTTTTACTTATTAATCGTAAAAATGCCTCAGGTTGTGATTTTTTAAGATGACTGCGTCTAGGCATCAGGTGGAGAAATGAATCAATTACTGGCATAGGCACTTCTTAGTTGAAGTCAATCAACTCAATCAACATTTTTCATTTTTCAGAAAAACGGTAATTTTAAAGAAAAGACAGACACCACTCCTTGTTTTAAACAAGCTTAGATGCTTTAAAAGTTTTTACATTTGCGTGCTACCACAACACAGAAAATCTATCTTTTGTGGTGAGGATCCATGCATACCCACATACACCTTTTACAAAGGTGGACACTTTTTGTATTGTGTGGCTGGAGAAAGGATATGGGTATACCTTAACATCTTTTTCCATTTCACCAAACTTTAACAATCTCCCAGCTTCCAGAAAATGCAGGCAATGCTCAAATCTATTACTCAATTAGCTGACAATCTGATTTTCAAAAGGACAAAGTCCCAATTGTTGGCTTTCTTCATAATCTGAAATATTCTGAGAAATTAGGCAAAAGAGTGTGTGGGGTTTGAGAAAAGAGGTCTGGACATAATGCGGGTAACAGTTAAAAAAATGTATTTCTTCTCCCCTTCCAAAGTACTGTAGTTAAATAGTGGCCTACAATGTGCAGAACTAGATGATCATGATGGTCCCTTCTGAATTTAAGGTCTATGGGTGTCATTTTTTGAGTGAAAGCATTTTTTATTTACATAAAAATACAATAAGGACCCAAACAAAATATACATTGTAAAATGTTTGTAGAAGAATTTTTGCTTTATGCAGCTTGTTCTTATGTTAACCATTAATGTGCCTTTAGCGATGGAGTTTTTTTTAAAATGATTTTCTGGCTTATTGCTAACACATTTCTTTCATGCTGAGATTTTCTTAGTACCTTCCAACTCTTTCAACTCCTCTTTCTGGATCGGATTTCCTGACATTGTGAAAGAAGCCTGCTCTCTCTCTAGGTGGAGTTTTCCAAAGCTTGCGAAATTCTTCTGCCTTCAAAACAAATTCAGAATGTAGACAATAAAAGTACATGCACCTTTAAGTACACTGCAGCTAAAGCCTCTCTCTACCTAGAAGCTTTTTTGCTTCAGACACACATTAGGTTGTTCAATGATGAATTTAGCTGTTCTTCAGTTGCAGATATACAATTCAAGTTTAGCTATATACATTGCTCAACTATAACCACTTATAACTTATGTCTTTCATTTTAGACACAAAATTTCACCCCAACAGACTTGTTTATTGCTGTACACAATTGGTCTCATAAGCATCAATCTGGAAAGTGATATTAGGCATAGCTATGAGAAAAGTTACCACAATTTAAAGCTTCTATTACTAACTTCTGTACTACAGCGAGTCACATATTGGGTTTCTAGATTATCCGTAATTGTCAAATGGAAATCTCTTTTGTAGCTATAAGGTGGTGTATATCCTCCTTGGAGGATTTTTTTTTTTTTTAAAAAGATAGTATGTTTTCTTTAAGGCCTTGTACACCTAAGCTATTTACATTAATTATTGAATTTATTTTCCAAGAAATAGCACAGAAGGAAATCTATTGATTGGTGCACACCAGAGAACAGAAGACATACAATTTTAGTTTCTAAAATGTTAATTCTCTAAACTCACCTACATTTTTATCTCATTACACGTGAACCAGCCAACATTAATAGCTGAGTGCTACATTTAGACTGTTAAGGGTATATGCCTGTGCCTAAAATAATACATTTGTCATTTATGTCACAACTCCACAAGTTTTCAAAGAGTATAAATTTTGAATTTAAATGAATAAGTAAAAATGTAACCAAGAAAGGCTATTTAGGAGGAAAACAACACATTCTCAATAAGCCTGACACATCAAGAGGTCATAAAGTGTCAAAGGAAAAAGTTCTCAACCATGTGTAAGACACTAGTTTGAGTTAAGTCACTTCCTCATCAACAGATGGAAAGCAGACAGCTCACGCATACCAGTGGTACATCTTGCTGGTGACACCACCTGCCAGAAGGGTTACACATGTTAATTAGTATTTCTAAAGGTGTCAGACTAATACGTACAGATAATAAACTGATGAAATGTCTGAATTGTAGACAACGATTTTTGTATTAAAGATACCTTAATATTTACCTGCCATCATAATGATTATGTTTTCCTATAATTCCATTACGATTTATTATTTTTTCAATTGGATAAACATTTTACTAGTCTACTCTAGCAAGATTAAGTGGTGATAAACTGATTCAAACGTTTAATATCAGGTTTTAGTTAGAATATGCTAGATCTTTTGCCATTTCTAGCTATATGTTTTCATAAGTGATTAACAGTTACCTCTAAAATCAGTTTTAGTTTCAGGCAGGGGAAACCAGGGCACTTATCTACAAGGACTGTACAGATCCAGGAGATACATCAAGAGTCATCTTCGTCTTAGAATATTTCACTAGGTCCCAGTAGCAAAACAAGAGTTTTCAACTATTCCTTTATTTTTACCACCTTTCCCCACTTCCTGATAGACTCAGCCTCCTCAGATACCAAAGCTCCACAATAATCTGTTAAGAGGGTTCCAAAAAACGTACAAACATACCACCACCCCTTCTCTGCATGGTAAAAATTCCCTCCGCCCCCCCCAGAAAAAACATGGAAAGCAATGATGCTGAACCCTCAGTGGGGTCTCCAAAACTAACAAGCTATGCCAATGAAAGTGCCATCAGCTTGGGCTCAAATTACTATATTTTGAAAGCCACAAGAGAATTAGGAAAGCATCTGGTTTTATGACATCTTCATTATATCCAGTGGTGAGCTGGAGCTGGTTCATGCGAACCAGTTCTTAAATTTTGAAGCAGTTTTAGAACCGGTTGTTAACCCCCTTCCCTGCAGGGGGCGCTGAGGCTTTGATGGGCTCTGGCCGGGAAGTGATGTAATTCCTCCTCCGGCCGCCGAGGGCGCTGTGCTGCGGGAGCCATGTGGGCTGCTGCCTGGCCCTGGGCACGAGCCCTGTTGCTGCTGCTCCCCTGCCCCCGGGGCTCCCAATGCTGCCTGGTGGGTCCCCGGCTGCTCTGCTGAGCCTGGGCTGCATCCTGCTGCTCTCCCCGTAAGTGCTCACCACCCTGCCCGCACCCCCTGCCCTGCCCTGCCCGCAGCCAGCCCCTGCCCACACCCCCTGCCCTGCCCTGCCCGCAGCCAGCCCCTGCCCACACCCCCTGCCCTGCCCTGCCCGCAGCCAGCCTAGACCTCCAGTCAGCCCCTGCCCTGTCTCCAGCCAGTCCCACACGCCCTTGCCTCCAGCCAACCCCGCACCTCCTGCCTCCAGCTAGCCCTGCCCCATGCCCCTGTCTGCAGCTGGCCCCACGTCCACTGGTGCCCTGCAGTTCCCAGGGCAGTAACCCTGCACACCTGCTTCAATGAGGTGGGCAGGGAGCAGCTGGGACCCACACATGTGCACACCCTCGGGTGACCAGACAGCAAGTGTGAAAAATCAGGACGGGGGTGAGGGGTAACAGGAGCCTATATAAGAAAAAGACCCCAAAATTGGGACTGTCCCTATAAAATCGGGACATCTGGTCACTCTAGCACACCCCCAGGGAGTGGCGGGGACCCACACATGTGAAATGGAGCTCATTTCTAGTTCAGGCCCATCTTTTTAAAAAAGAACTTTAGGCAGAGTTAACATACATCTGTATTTTCCTGGATAGGTCAGGCTTTTTGGTTCTTAAATCGCTGTCTGGGAGGAATTTTTAAAATTTAGACATATGGTAAATACAGACATATGGTAACTCTGTTGGTACAAAAAAAATACATACTGGGGCACATCCCTTAAATCAGAACTTTTTATAGGGAACTGGTTGTTAAGATTTTGGCAGTTCATCACTGATTATATCCTTACCTTGGAGGGGGTCATTGGGCCTGCAAAAGCTCTCACTGACAAGACTGGATCTTTGGGGCTTCCACTGTGTTTAGGTAAAGCTGTAAGGGGGTTATCATCTGACTGATCAGGTGACCAAGGTGCACCAATCACTGGAGATGAGGAATTGTCTTCCGCTCGCAATAGTGGCACATAATATCGACCTAAAAATAAAATGATATATGATTTTTTTAAGAACACAGTGTTACAGTAATTTGCTGCCTCTGTCTGGAATTATTTAAAACGTCAGTACATCTGCATGACTAGAAATTTGACTTAATTTCACTAGCAAAAAAAAGTCTTCATCTTTTAATTAAAACTCTCTGCTTCTAATACCAATTCAATGCTGAAGATTTTATTTTAGGTCCCTTTCTCACAAAAAAAGGAATTGCTGTACTGACATATCTGCTTCCTGAGGATCTTTAGCACTTTCAAAACCTGCATGCTGCGAAAACTTACACCCACAGATCTGGCATTTAAGGACAACCACTAGGAAACAAGATGAATCCCTCACTATGATGATTCCCTGTGCAGCCTTTTGTAATTGAGTAGCCTAAAATCTCTGTCTCAAATTCTTCATCAGTAAAACGAGGATAGTACCTACCTCACAAGGGTGTGAGGATTACTGTCTATTCTATAATCTCTAAATACTGATCAACAGGTCATCCAGTTTCTCTCATTGTAAGAGCCCTTTATATTAAAACCAAGGCAACTGGTCAACAGGAACACTACTAAACATAAATATGAAAGTATAAGACAGAATGATAACCAAACATTTTTGGACGTTGTATACACAACGAAGATTACATATTAAAGCTCTGAATACAAACCTTTCAAATATTCTCTTATTTTCTCTTTCAGTTCCACCGATTTATTTTTGTTTCTTTCACAGATTACCTGTTAGAAGAAATGTTACTCTCAGTTAGCAAAGCCCTCAACATTATCTTGTAATTCCCACGCCCATGTCTTTTTTGGATACAAAAGGGTCCCCTGGTCCTTCAGACATACCACCCACCCACCAACCCACCCACCTGCAAACTGCTTTTTTTTTTTTTTTAAACCGGAAACACATTTCAGACTTTCCTATAAATAAGTTTTCTGTCAACATTCCAGTAAGAAATATGATTCGCCTCCACCAATGTGGAGCACTGTGCACCAAATCAAAACTTGCAGCTTTCATATTCAAATCTAAAGTCCACAGGTTGGGTCAGGCCACTAAATGTAATACAACTTGGAGGTAGGAAATTCTAGGGATCTACAAACTAGAACCTTCCCCCAGATGCTATCAATACTACAAATTTATTCCAGCACTAGAGATGGTATATTCTAACCCTAATAACCGGACATTCTCAAGCAAGAATCTACTGACGTTAGTCAGGAGATCTGTGCTTGAACCCTAAAAATCAAGAATTGTATTGACGTCCAACTGCAATTATCACAGTTCTGCACCCGATGTGGAAAAACTTACTTCTGCTGGAGTTTGACCATACTTGTTTTTTGGATTCTTTACAATGTCTGGGTGTGAGGTAAGCACATTAACCACATCCAGATTCCCAAACTTGCAAGCAAAATGCAATGGAGTATCAAATACCTACAACACAGGAAAAAAAAATTATCCATATACCTTCATTGAACATTCCCAGCTTCTCATTCATTACCCAGACTTAGTATGTATTTGGAAACATGATGTGACCAAACCCGTATATTTATTTTATTTTATTTTTTCCATCTTAACAATAGAGCCATCACCATGATTAATCTACAGGGCTCTTTAAAAAAAAAAAAAAAGATTTTTAAAAAACAAATCAGGACACAACCTGATAATTTCTGCTACTAGAAGTGACAATGCTCCATGACACTCATGCTCTTCCTTTCATAACAAATGAGTGCCCTAGAAGACATTTAATTCTCACCATTTTATCCGGTGTATTAAGGTAAAGGTCAACTATATATCTAATGCGCTCCTGCAACATTACTTCGTCATCGTCTGGATACATGAGCCGCATAAATTCAGGATTTTCCAAAGTGTCTAATAGCAACTGGCTGATGCCAGCTTGATTCTCCTTGGCAGCAACATGCATGACATTGTACCTACACCCTTCCTGGAAATAAAACACAAACATTAAGAACCATTTGAAATCTAAACAGCTTGCTTCCCTTGCTAAACTTAACTCATTTGACAGCAAAAACTAACTATGGGGGTATCATTCAGTCTTATTTTTAGATTTTTTGCTTTAAGGAAATATTTTCCAGTAACAAAAAACAAAACAAACAGTAAAAGCTTTTTTATCCGGCACTTCGCCAACCGGCAAACTCTATAAACCAGCATTTCTGATCTGCACTGAAAGTCTGGTTTATAGTGCCATTGATGCAGGGTTGGCAGGGGGCTGGGGCGTGGGAGGGGCCGCGGGGTGCCAGATGCAGGGGTACTCAGCTCGGGCAACTCCCTGTCTCTGCTGTTGCTGGTAGAGGAATGTCCAGGCGGCTCTGCAGGCATGCTGTCTCCATGGCTCCCAGCCCATTGGCCGGGAAACCATGGCCAATGGGAGCTGTGGGGGGTGGCACTTGCAGTCAGAGCTGCCTGGCCGTGCCTCCGCCAGGAGCAGCAGGGATGGGGAATGGCTAGAGGAGAGTGCCCCCCCCCACCTGGCACCCCGAGCCCCCTCCCACACTCCAACCCCCTGGCCCAACCCCCCTCCTGGACCCAAACTCCCTCCCAGAGTCTGTGCCCCACAGCCTCTCCCACGCCCCTACCCCGCACTCCAAACCCCTCCTTCTGAGTTAACCGGCATTTTTAATTTACCGGCAGCCCCCGTTCTTCCAGCATGACTGTTCTAAAAGCTTTTACTGTAGTTTAAAAATTAGTATCAAAACATTTTTAAGATGACATATTGCACAATTTTGGTAAGATTTTAAAGTTATCCAAGTTATCCTTACAGCTGACAGTACTCTGGCCTTAAACCCACTAAATGCTTAGGACAGATTTAAGTAGAGAAAGGGGCCAGTATACCTTCAAAAGGAGCACCAAAGTATCACCTGACATACTGAGCTTCATAATCGCTTCAACAAGAGAAAATTAAAGCCATAAATTTAAAGTTCAGTTTGCTATACATACTACAGATTTTATTGTATACTGCATATAAAATTCACTCTGATAAAGTGTCAGCCTACTGATAAATCTCCTCAGTTCTAAAGATTGTGGGTCCAGAGTAGCATTTTGGCAATTTTTTTCAGAGAGGAAAACAGATAAGTAGTGCTTCGTCAAGACGCCACAAGGACTTCTTAATGATCCAGCATTTGCCCTATGTTACAAACAGTTATTCCACTTAATGGGTTTCAAGTAATTCCAGCCTTCCTTAATACTACTGTACATGGTTGATAAGAGTTCATCATAATTGAATGATATAAAGCTAACCCAACTCTCAGACACTGTACTCAACCTCTGCACTCCAGCCCCTTTGGAGTAGTTGTAAAACAAAAGAGGCAAGAAACAAAAACTGCAAACTTCTTATTTCAGGAAATAGTTGAGCAACTGTCCAACATTTTAAAAAATCCTGCGGGTTAATAATGCACGAAGGGAAAAAGTAGGGAACAGAATGCTTAGGGAAAGTTAGAGAATTCTCAGGTTTCTGTTTGCTTTCAACTTACATTAGATCCTGTTCTAACAGAACTACTCTCTCGGCAATATCTTTAAGTGTTCATACTACTACAGGCTTGAATTCAACTCTGCTCCTAGCTTTCTGTCCATGTACATTAAAATTTAACTAGTACTATGAACTAAGAGGACTTCTTAGCAAAAATAAAGAATATTTTAAAATCCTAAGTCCACTTTTTATATTAGGAAAAGTATAGGTCTCATTTTATGTATTCTGGTAATTGAATCAAACATTCTTTAAGGAAAGCCATACCTACGAACGCTCTTACAGATAATGGCTTAAGAGTTTGGTTACTTATTAAGATACCAAGCAGGGATTTTAAACACACAGTTCTGATCTGAAAACAAAAGTAAAAACGTATTAAGTACTGCCATACCTAACCCCTTAGTTTAATCCTTACATTGAAAGAGCTTCCAAAGGTATTTTTAGTGTTGGTGTAGAACTTTGGATCTGTGCACACCTTCACTACTACTGGTTCTTTATATTAACAGCTAATTGTTTTCAGATTCAGTTTACTTTACTTTGTCTCTCCCTACCTTGGCGTTCATTTCATAGTGCCAATGTGTTCCACTAGCTCTCTCTCTAGCGTAGATGTACATAGCTTCAGACAACTTCTCTGTATCTTGTGTCCAAATAGCACGTCATTCAGTCCCCTACAGCAGGCATCATCAACTTTTGCATCAATACCGGGGATAGACGCATAAGGCTGCCAAAGCCTACACTGATATCAGCTGCACAAAGGCCTAAGGCACAGACTGTCAATAGTACTGGTGTTCAATGCTTTAACTCATTTGCCCTCTGTCATCCTGGGCAGAGACCCTGACGTTCATTTGCTTTGAACTCCCATGGTCAACACTGCAACACTACTTCATTGTACTAAAGTGGATGGAAAAACTCATGAGAGAAGCAATCTGGTTAAACAAAGACAGCAGGCCTATCAATATTTCCTTCTGCTCTGGGCAATGAACACACCAGCCACAACAGAACTGGGCTAACATGCCTTCTCTGATTGCTTTCAGCATCTAGGGCAGAAAATGCTGCACAGTAGGTATCAAATAGGTTCCTCTTGATGTGGATCAAACTTATTTCTTCAGCAGAGGCAATGACTCACTTGAGTCAACGTCAACCAGACCGGCAAGTCCAGAGTAGCAAGGAAGTCAACACCAACCTCAGGAGCACATTAAAACACCAAAAGTGACACCACCTTAACCTGTTTTGGTGACGGTGATTCATCATGTCTAGCTGGGTGCCTATAGTTTGTTCAGGGACAACTTAAGCCCTATTCCATTGGAATGATGCCAAAAACTCCCCCAAACCTTGAAGCCCAGCTATGACTCTTCACTAGGTCATTCAAGGCAACAGCTAAGGATACGATTTAGTCACAGAGGTCATGGATTCCATGACTTTAACAGATCTCCGTGACTCAGCTGTCCCCCTTCATCCTCCACAACTGCAGCCAGAGTTGAGCGCCACCCACCTCCTCCCATGGCAGCAGCAGAGGTTGGAGATGGGGCTGTGAACCCACCCGTGGTGGTATAGCTGGGGCTGTCATTTTCCTCCCCATGGGGTTCCAGCTATCATTCCTCCTTCCACCTCTCCCAGCCCTCGCTCCCCTGTTATTTTTAGTAAGTCACAGACTGGTCACAGCTCCTGTGAATTATTGTTTATTGCCCGCAACCTGTCTGTGACTTTATTGAAAATAACCATGACAAAATCTTAACCTAACCTTAGCAATAGCCTACAAATTCATCCTGACTTACAGAAGTATCAGGATTCAGCCAGCAGGATCTTCAAGAGCTTTCTATAGGATAAGACTGCTCATGGTGACATACTTGAAAAAAATCTAACAGCCACTCCAGTTACAGAATAATAGAAATGTAGGGCTGAAAGGGAACTTGAGAGGCCATCAAGTTCAGCCTCCTGTGAGAGCCCTGACCTAGTGACTTTCAACTGATCTGCCTCTCACCTCCTCCTGAACCTCAGAACAAATGTATATATTCTTGACGTTTCGCACAACAGTTCCTCCTTCCCCACCCCGCCTGTCCTTCCTGAAAAAAAACTATATCCCTCCATATCAATATTCCAGTCATGAGACTTATCCTAAGTATCTGCAATGCCAACTAAGTGATAATTTAGCTTATGTAGGAATACTTCCAGTTCTTCCTGTTTATTCCCCATACTCCTCGCATTTATGCCCAGACATATAAGATGTTGAGCAGGTTCGCTTACTGATTTCACTCTTGTTGCTGTGATGACCCTACTGTAATTTTCCATGTCCTCCCACATCTAGCTCTCTGTTAAGGTTGCCTCCTTCCTGCCCTTAGTGTCTTTTTTACAAGGCAGAGATCAGAGAGAGTGTATCTGACAGCATTCAAGATTTCTTGAAACCCTGGATGCTTCCACATTCTAAAAATGGAGGAAGAAAAGCTGTTGATGCAAAGCCCACTGCATCATCTGGCAGACTAAAATCAAGAGCTGATACAAGCTCCAAAAGGAGAAAGAGCACAGAGTTTTAAATTGAGAGCGTACAACAATGAAACTGACCAGTACTGGAACTGGAGCAAAGATGCCAAGACAATGGGAGCTAAAAATTCTTGAAACTATGAGGTGATGGCCACTGACTAGTCTGACAAAGAAAAACAGAAAAAGAAAAAAGCATCACAGACTACAAAAACCAGTAAGGTTGAAAAACTCCATATTGTTAACAAAAACAGATAAATGTCAAATTAGAATGAGCTAAATGAAGCATCAAATTAGACGAGATGCAGTGCAGCAGAAACAGCCAGTTGCAGCTACCCAGCTTCACTGACCACAGAACTGGATGGTTGAGTCCTGGTCTCAGTTGGACACAAGGGCAGGGACACAAGAGTCTGGCTCTTTGTTAACTGTTTCTATGAAAAATATTTGGTTTTGAGGCTGGGAGGAGGGAAAAGGAGGAATTTTTCCAATTCTACTTTGGAAAACATTCTTACTTGTACAATTGTTGGGTTGTCTCCAGATCCAATCAGATAGCGTGGGTTACTCCAGATAAGTTCTGAAAACGTTGCTTCATCTCCTTTCTCTACAGCTTTCCGAAGTTTGGCAGTAAGGTCCTGAGTACGGGGACTTTTATAACTGTTGGCTCTTTCTTTATTAACCGTTTCTGTCTCAGGGGAGCATAAGCCATCTAACAAAACAAAAAAGTTTTATATTATTCTTGATGCATTTTCTCCAAAATGTTATTTTCATATCCTCTGCCACTGAAATATGCTTTTAATTTCAAATTTTTAGAGTAAGACCACAAATGTTTGTTCATTAAATACTAGCAATTTGTAATGGGGAAACAACTATAATTTCCTTTTGCTATAACACAGTATACACTTAGATTTTCAAGGCTTTGATTTTAATTGGTGAAACTGATCATTGCCGCTCTGTTTCCATCCAAAAAGAAAAAAATATTTTGCAAAACTCAAAATGTACGAAGAAAGTTAAAAATATATGTTGAACTTGTAAGCGATTTGCTCTTTTGCTGTCAATTCTATCAATTAAGAATACTGTGAAATATGATCAAATTTAATTATTTTATTTCAGAAGCTGTTAGGAATCTTTTTGTTAACTCAGTACAATTACTGTGATTTTTAAAATATCTTCCCAATTAAAAAATGTAAATGATTAAAACGAATATTGGTTGGAAAAAAAAAAAAATCCTACCACAGCTGTCCGTACAGCAACAGGCAACAGGCAATATGGGCTGTGTAAAATATATTTTATGTTAGCTTTAGTAAAACAATGCACAATAAGTTTGCTTCATAATCCATGTGGTTCTTGGCATGACTGAACTCAACTCTGAATAAGACCAATTTATTTTACGGTAATTGGACTGAAAACAACTGAAGACAATGGAAGGAAATCTAGCCAAGATCTTTTGCATTTGTACAGCACCTAGTACAAGGAGTCCTGGTCAGTGACTAGGGCTCGGAGACACTACAACAATACAAATAATAAAAATATCCTTTTCTCTTAGTCTTAAATCAAGAAGCAGCCAACTTTCAATAGATTCCACAACTCCAACCCGATTCTATGCTCATTCTTTAGGATACAGCAATGCATCCGATGAAGTGAGCTGTAGCTCACGAAAGCTTAAGCTCTAATAAATTTGTTAGTCTCTAAGGTGCCACAAGTACTCCTTTTCTTTTTAGTAATGGTACAGTTGCCAATGTACCAAAAATATACTTTATTTTGTTTCTGAACATAATTCTTGGTCTCTTGAATTTCTAGGAAACAGTTACCTATCACTACGCAGGAGACTTCAGAATTCTCCTCTCTCAGGCTGACAGGAGTAGTGTTTTAACTGAGGTAAAGCTCAGGCTCAAATAGAAGGAATAGAGATAGGATTTCTGTTGCATATTTCTAGCTTTTTCTCATGTTAATGGACAGATTAAACATGGGCTGTCATTTCTCTATACACAATGATAGCAGTTCCATTTAGACTAAATTAAGATCCACAATTCTGGGTTAAGATCTCCTTTACCTTAAAGAAAAGCTTGGAAACAAATTTTAATGTAAGATTCCAAGAAATTCGAAACCTTTACACTGCACTCTACATTTGTGAAGGGCTCATCTGCTATCAGATTGATTCACAAGTTCTATGATTTCAAAACTCTCCCCCCATCTCCTAAAAAGTTATGATACTATGATGCATACATTTAGTCTACACAGACGTATGCTTTTACTCACCTCTGTTGAATAATGGTCCTATTTTCACTGGAGATGAAGATAAGGACGACTTGCTTGGAGATGGGAAGTAATCACATATTCCTTTTGCAAATTTCTCAGCATCTTCTCTGTTGGAGAAAGCTTTAAATCGGGAGCCCTTAATCATCTTAACAGCCTGCAGAGCTTCCTTTTTATCATCATAAACATGCACTTTCTCTGGAATAGAAACAGTACAACCAAAATTAAGTTCTCTCCATAACACCACACTTCAAGGTCAAATTTAATCATGGAAATCATATTACAAAGTTCTCAAACTGGCCTTCAAGCTTTGTTCCCACATTGTGTTTACCTACCAAACATGGTATGCTAGATGCAGTCTGTAATAAAGAACATACCTGCTAACGTTGCAAGTGACCTTTATAAATTTTACCTCTAAAACTAGATAGGTAGAATTTCATCACTTCCAACCAGTGCCAGATTGAATGGAACATAATGTGTGGTGTCACTGCAATATTTTCAGGAACTTTTGCTAGAGGGAGAGACGCAATGGTATTAATAGCACAAGAGCATCACTCTCTCTTTAAAAAGATGACTTACCATCTTCACCAAGTGAGAGATAAATATCTCAAATCAAGACCGAAAGCTAACATATTTATAGTCATACATTCTTTTCAATATTCTTTTGTATAGGAAGATCTACTATAAAAGTGACTGTCATAATTTGAAGACTTCCCAACACAGAACCTTCCACCATGTCCAAAGCTTTTTATTAAGTAGTATTCTGTTCTGTTGTACACTGGATTTATCATAAAGAGCAGGACATTCTTGAGGAGGAATAAATTACCACTGCTTCAAAGTGTAAGAGCCCCTATCTTCTATCAGAAGATATTCTGAATTGTTTTCTTGACATCCTAGAACTGAGAAATTTGGTAATCTCTTATTTTAGGTTGCATCAAATGAGTAAAAAGAAAGAATTATATGATCTAGGCCTTAGGATATCACATGGCTATGAGATGTGAAGGAATACACAGAACTTGGTAATAAAAACTACTGATGCCATCAGTTCAAAACCTACATTTTTTGAATGAAGTGTTGACTGCTTCTTTTTCTGATTGCTTTTTTTTGTTCCTCTTGAATAGGTGGTGTAAAAAGTGAGAGAAGATCATTTCTCTCCTTATTTTTCTTTTTCACCTGAGTGACATCTAGTAGGGATGCTCATGAATGCCAGCTGTTATGGTAGAACAAGTGGAATGACTTATAACCGTGATTCTATATACTGGAAGTGATGCTTACTGATTTTTCCCCAACACTTCTAGACAAAACCTTCAAACAAGCAAACAGTGTAAAAACTCCAAAATAATGGCAAACTGCCATTAAAAAAATATTATGAACTCATACACAGATCCCAATCAAATTAAAAATAGACAAGAATTTATAAGTAGGGTCCAGTGTAAATAATTAAAATGTCCCCAATCCATGATTGTTTAAAAAAGGACAACATCAAAATTTACTAACATTATCTGTAAAATTAATTCCATCCTTGAAATTGAATAAATTTACTTGTAAAATTAATTCCATACTAATTCCGTGAAATTCAATACTTTAGAAAATTCACAACTGTAAATGGCAAACAAACAAACAAAAAAAAAATCAATCAATCATGATTTATACAGGGCCCTGTTTATAAATTCTTAACACTGAAAATTTAAAACAATACATGAAAACCTTGGGACAATTCTTGTTTCACAGACCAGAAGAAGCTACAAAATAACTTACAATATATTCATTGGGGCAAAATAATGTGTTAATCAATGTTGTAAAGTACCATATAAATGTACAATGTTATATAAATTATTTAGTACATTCTCAATTACTTAAACTCCTACACTACTAGGAGCTGAAGATAAACTATATATCTTCAGAAAATCTCAGAATGTACATTAAATCTTTCATAACAAATTTTTATACCCATTCCCTCAAATGGGTATTGCCACTTGCATTGAAACAAAATGCTTAATCTCTCGGATGCATTTTGGCTGGGGAGGGAAGAAAACAAAAAGAGAATGAAAACTTTCACCGGGTCACTCCTATAGCAACAATGGTTGGTCATTACAGGGAAACAAGATTTGCTCTAATCTCAAATTAACCACATTATTCCAGATCAGCAGTATTCAAACCTTTTCATTCTGTAAAAGGACTTTGTAACATTTTCTCAGAGACCAACCTCCCTATTTAATAACCTAATTAAATACCACTCAATTCTCAGTGTTTCATTTCGAGGAAGGGCTCCATGGGCCATAATTTGAGAATCAGTGCCCTAGATCAGAGGGTCCCAAATTTTTTTTGTTGCATCCCCCTTCAGAAATTCATGTCCCTTGTGTGTGCCCCTTTCCTCTCCTCCCAAGCCTGACCTGTCCCCTTATTCTCCAGCCAACTTCCTCCTCTTATAGCCCCAGACAGCCCCTCTCCCCTCAGGGCCAGGCCGAGATCCCCAACAGGCTGCATCTGCTGACTCCACTCACTTCCTCCACACTGCTGCTGCTGCCCAGCCCCCACTTGCTGCATTACTGCCTGCTGCTACCAGCCCACTGGCTGCAGCACATACAGGCAGGGTGTGAGGTTGGAGGGTGGGAGTGGGCAGTAACAGTCACTATGGGGGTAGGCTCATTCTCCAACCCCTCTTCCTGGGGCCCTGCCTTGAGCAGCAGCTGCCACCACTGCTTCTGCCTGCGGAGAGGCACTGCCTCCACCGGTTCCAGCTTCTCAGAAAGTAGCAAAGATGCAAGAGTGTTCTGTTTCACATCCGGTCCTCATGCCCCCGATAAGCTTCTGACACTCCTCTCCCATTGTTTGAAAACTCATGCCCTACACAAGAGTAACTGGACGACTTGTCAAAGGGATGGTAAAAACAAATGGAATTTGCCACCCCAGTATTTTCAAGCATGCATGATAGGGTGACAAGTCCCTTCCAGGTGGGCAGGATTATCATCACTGTAACTCTAGTTTTTTGTAAAGTGCTACTAAGAAAAATTTTCATAATTTAAAAAGAGTGTTCTAATAATCATTTACAACTTTAAGCTTCTTGTTTATCTAAATTCATGCTGAGCCCACACCAAACTGCCAGGTTACTGATTTGCTGTGATTGTTTTAAACAAGTACAAATATCCAAATTAAACAAAGAATGCCATGAACGTTGACAACAGATAAAACAAAAAGGCAATATAGGTCACATTATGGCTCCACTGGCCCAAGTGTCCTCTTAGCTATCTCAGTTCATGATGAGACAACAGTTTACTCCTGGGGGAATTCTGAGATACTCATGGGTGCAAAACTCACGTCCTCCACAGATTTCTTTGTTTCCCTACAGAAATATGACTTCTGAGGGGAAGAAAAGGGAATTTGCAAGAGCAGTCACTCCACCCCTCCCCAACAGCCAGCAGAGACATAAATCAGTGGGGTGGGGGGAGAACGGCTGGGCATGCACAGAGAGATGTCATTCACCACCCCACCCCACCCCCTGCAGGCATGTGACCAAACAAGAGAGACTGTCCCTCTAGCTCACTATTGCTGGATGCCCAGCATGGAGGGGCAGGACTTCAGGGTGTTTGGAGGTAGGCATGAGGCAGGCTCTGTCCCCTCAGGCACAGCATAATGTAGCAGCCTGCCTGCTTAATTGTTCCCATTGTTGTTAGTGAATTGTTCCCATTCTTGGTGAATTCCCCCAGAAGCATAAAACAGGTGTAAAAGTTTACTCCTGGGGGAATTTTACTCCCAGGAGTAAAAAGTTTTAAGGCTCCTTTGCATTGCCAGAGTGGTGTAATAGATCCTTATTTCAGAGTAAAAGCCGTGTTAGTCTGTATTCGCAAAAAGAAAAGGAGGACTTGTGGCACCTTAGAGACTAACCAATTTATTTGAGCATAAGCATGCATCCGATGAAGTGAGCTGTAGCTCATGAAAGCTTATGCTCAAATAAATTGGTTAGTCTTTAAGGTGCCACAAGTACTCCTTTTCTTTTAGATCCTTATTGTAAATGACAGTATGGTCTTATAAATGCTTTGGTGCTTTAGTGATTCGAACTGAGGAAAATTTTTCAGTGCAAAAATTTAGACATCAAAACGCGCTCCATGAACTGTTTACTACCTAACCTTTCTGAAGATGATCAGTAGCCAATATAAATTCTGAATTTGATTCCCCAGCCCTGACTTGCGCTTTAGTTGCCTATGATGTAATACTGAGCATGTCTCCATACATTTGCTGACTAATAACTAGAAATAAAGGGTCAAAACTAGCTACATTACTATTAGACAAAGGGGATTTAGAGATTTCCTCCAGTGCTCCCCACTCCCATCCAATGTATTGTAGTTTAAATAAATTACCAAAATAATTGAAACTGGTGTGATTATATTGCATTATTTGACAAATAAAATATGCAGAATTCTAAAATACTGTGCGCAGAATTTTTAATTTTTGATGCTGAATTCCCCTCAGGAGTAATAACACTATATACCTAAAAAAGGAATACACCAGCTGGAAAACATTATTTTCTTTTGTAATATGTAATGTAAAAGGCACATGCGATCTCTGACCTTCAAAAATAGTCAAACATGAAATTATAAATGTAATTACCATTTCTTGCCAGTATGTCATCATAAACTGGACATACGCCATAGTATAGAGGAGGATCTCTAGATGGTGTCTGAGCATTTATTTGTGAATCAACATCTACTCCTCCACAGACTGATGCAGAACAGGTCTTGTGCATTACAACTTCCTCTTCTGGGGGATTCAGGCCCATATTGTACCCAAAGTCTCCCTCTTCAGAGACATTTACATGACTCTTGTGGTTCACTGCAGTAGATTTCCAAGCTCTTTGTATTTCTGACTGGCTACTATGAAATGCAATGTTTTCAGAAGATTTCTCTGAAAGAGTGGATGCATTAATCTCCAACCCTCCTTGTTGTTCCAACAAAAACTGAGCCAATTTTTTTTCAAAAATAAACCTGGTGGTTGAGGTAATGGGTCCACACTTCAGTCCAGCTTTCACAATTTCTTCTCTAAGATCATCTGGCGTTAGCTGCTTCAGTCGAGACAATACAGTATCCATTGTTATTTCACCTGGAAAAAATGCAAAGTGACATCAACTGTAGCTACAAACACTCTGCTTTTTTCTGACTATTGAAATATTCTATTAAATGCAAGGGAAAGCGTGACATAAGTTATTTTAGTTATCTGCTCATGAAGGAGAGAACTATGTAGGTTGCAAAAAGACAGTATAGTATTTTTCCAGTCAACACACGGAAAAAACAATTTTTAGAAACTAAAATGGCTCTTCTCCTCTCCCTGTTCTCAGGGCAAACAACTGGAAGTGTGACTGGTCACTTTGCCAGATTTCCCTCTCCACCAATGACACTTCATTTTGCCTCCAACCCGTCTACCTCAAAGTTATGGGGGTAGCACAGGAATTCTCTTACCACAGGAATAGCCTCCACTGTTACACACTGCCCGTTATCCTGCATGCTTCTCTGCCTCTAATACCCATGCTCTCAGCTTCCACATTCAGTCAAGAAGCAGAGGCTGCAAGCAAATATGATCTCAGTGTAAACTATTACATTTCTTACCATAAAAACCCATACATGGGACTTGACTCTGAAGACCATAACTAAACTTAAAATGTGTGATTACAGTTTGTAGGAGCTAAATGGTACACATGCTTTAAAAATAACCTCACAGCATACTACAAGATACCATAAAGACTTCAGCTTTTTCCTACTATAGAGTCTGGAAGAGTGTTTCTGAGGGAAAACTAAGATTCAGTTGCACTGTCATGCTGTTTGGTCTCTGAATTTTTTCCTTAAACAGCAACTCCCCTACTAAACTAGCCCACATATCTATCTTATTAGCAACTTGGGGTAAGAAAGCAAGGAGAGCACAAATCATAAAACAATTACCGTATATACTCAATCATTAGCCCCTTTGTTTATAAGCCAACACCCCAAGATGGATAGGTAAAAATAGTAAAAACTGTATGACCCTTTCATAAGCCAACTCTATATTTCAGGGGTTGGCAAACTCTGGCTCCCAGCCCGCCGGGGTAAGCCGCTGGCGGGTCGGGACGTTTTGTTTACCTGGAGCATTTACAGGCACGGAGCCCACTCAGCTCCCAGTGGCTGTAGTTTGCCATTCCCAGCCAATGGGAGCTGCGGGAAGTGGCGCGTGACCATAGGGAACTGAGGGGCTCCATGCCTGCAGACGCTCCAAGTAAACAAAACAACAATGTATTAGATATTCAATTCAGTGATTTCATAGAGTTTAAAGTCATCAAATTTTGGTTTATAAGCCAACCCCCGCTCTTTGATGCATCACTTTTTTACCAAAAATATTCAGCTTATGAACAAGTATATACAGTAAACTAAACTGAAATATACTTCACCTCAGGTGACCATATCATTAAACACATTTAAATAAAGTAATTATTTTGGGGAGGAAGCTGAGACATTATTATAAATAGATCCAACTGGTATGGGTCATATTTATGTCATATTTACTATCAAAAGCGAAGTCCCTATTTGACAGAAGGTAGGAATAAAACTGGAGATCTGAAAGGTTGTATTTGCATACCATTGCATCAAGACACAATCCCCGCCTCTGTTTTTTTTTAAATCAAAAAAGGTTTTCATTTTTGCAGCTTTTACTACTCTTTAAAATTGTTTTAAGCACTGTGTTTTCAAGCAATGATTAAAGTTATGTCTACACTGCAGTTATCTCTACAAGTCAGAACTTCTGTCACTCAGGGGTGTGAATAAATTTACACCAACATAAGTGCCAGTGTGGACAGTGCTATGTTGGCGGGAGAGCTTTTCCTGCCAACATAGCTTCTGCAACTCATGGAGGTGGTTTTATTATGCCAACAGGACAGCAGCTCATGTTGTCATAGAGCATCTTCACCAGACGTGCTGCAGCTGCTTAGGCACAGCTGCACCACTGTATATGTAGACCTGCCCTTAGTCTTCAAATCCATTTTTCACCCACCCAGTTTGCCAAAACTTTCAGTTTTCTGCAACAGCTATACATATGAATTAATTTCGGAAAGACTCTCCATTATGTTAAGAAACATTGTGAGACAAGTATTTCAATGAGATCATTTAATTCCTCCCTCCTTAAAACCTGCACAATCCTAAAACTCAGCCCTGTCTTTAGCTACAAATCAGGTGAAGAAGTAGCCAACATGTGTGTGCAACAGAAGAATAGTGTGTATGACTGGGGACTCTGTGTTTTGGGTATTTCTAAAGTGCCTATTACTATGGCACCTCAGAGTCTCACACTCACGCGTGTGGTAAAAAATATACTGGAAAATGTGTCTGCAATAAGATGTGGGGAAGAGGGAGCCTAGACGGAAAAAGGACGGATGATTACTAGGGTGAGGTTAGTGACACGATGTTGAGAAAACACTGGGCAAAGACAACGTGCGAGCGGGAAACGATCTGGAGATGGGAAAGGAAAAACAGAGAAGGAACACGTTAGAAAGAGCATGAGAGCTTATGCTCAAATAAATTGGTTAGTCTCTAAGGTGCCACAAGTACTCCTTTTCTTTTTGCGAATACAGACTAACAGGCTGTTACTCTGAAACCTGTCAGAAAGAGAGTGATCCCTGGGGGTGGCGCAGATAACACGTGGTGGGGAGTTGGAGGCACAAGCAGCAATGCTGCCTGCAGGCAAGTCTAGCCAGAGGCGTCTGGAGGGAGGTGTGGGGCAAGCCAGCCCCACAACAAAGAGCAAGGGTGTGGCAGGCTCGGCGAGAAAAGAAGCAGAGCAGCAGCTGCACACACAGACGCCGCGACGCTCTCAGGGGAGTCAGGTCCGACAAGGGGTGAGGGAGGCGCTCGGTGGGCAGGCCGCAGAGACCGGCTGCCCGAGTAAGAAAGGGCCCGTGAAGAACGGGGGAGAAGCGCCTGGAGGCCCCGAGATCTGCGGGGGCCATGGGGGCGGTTACCCCAGGCTGGTGCCCCGTCAGAGCCCGGCCGTTCATCCAGCAGGCCTGGAGGCAACGCTCCCCCTCCCGGCTTCCCCAGAGTCTCTCACCTGGGCGGCTCCCACTGCAGCGCCGGCTCCCCCCGGGCAGCGCGGGTGGCGAGGGGAGCGGCCCCGGCGCCCTCCGGCCGCCCGGCCTCCTGTCCAGCAAGCGGAGCAGCCAGCCTACCACGCCGATCACCGCGCAGGCGGCCAACAGCTCCCAGCCCGGCCAGCGGCCCCCGCCGGCCCCCCACAGGGAACCCCAGACCGACCCGGCCCACCGCTCCATCCCCGTTCCGTCTCAAGCCCAGGCCCAGGCCAAGCTCAGCCCACCCGCCTCACACCAGATCCCGGGCACTCCCTTAACAAACGCCCTTTAGGGACGGTACCTCAGGCAGCCTCCCGGCTTCCGTCTTCTCCTCCCCCTCCCCGCCCCGCGCGGGCACCGCTATCGCGCCCGCGTGCGCCGCACCCCAGGGGGCCTTACAAGGACCCCACCCGCCAGATTAGGTCTGTGTTCTCCAGTGCCTGAGGGAAAAAAACAGATTCCCCCCCCTTCACGGAGCTGCCTCACAGGAAATCAGCTCCCCCTCCCGCCTACACCTCCTGAGTCCTGCCCAAGTGCTTGATGGGAAAGCAGAGCGCACAATAATAAGCTGTCCAGACTACTGCCTGACGGGAACTTAACAACCGCACGGCCCCGCCGCCGGATGGGAAAAAAAACATGCCGGGGCTCGCGTGGGCTGCGCCTGTCCGCCAGGTGCTTCAGAGAGAAGGGACGGGACCGGGCAGTTTCTCAAGCCGTCCATCACCTGTCGTCCAGGACCAGCGTCTGGCAGTCAGAGGCGTGGCGACACCCAGAGCATGGAGCTGTAGCCCTGCCCGGCTTGGCTAACAGCCATGGGTGGACCTCGTTCCTTTCTGAACCCCGGAATCCTCTTGGCCTTCACACGAACAAGTCCCACAGGCTGACGGCGGGTTGTGCGAAGTACTTCCTTCTGTTTGTTTTATACCGGCTGCCTAAAACAACGAGGAGTCCGGTGGCACCTTAAAGATGAACAGATTTATTTGGGCATAAGCTTTCGTGGGTAAAAAAGAAACCCCACTTCTTCAGATGCATGGAGTGAAACCCGTGGTTCTTGTGTTATGTGGAGGGGGTAAATAACACCTCCTTATTCACTTTCTCTACGTAATTCATGATTTTATAGCCCTCTATCATATTCTGCCTTAGTCATCGCTTTTCTAAGATGAGCAGTCCTAGTCTTTTTAATCTCTGTGGAAGCTGTTCCATATCCCTAATATTTTGTTGCTCTTTTCCAATTATATCTTTTTTGAGATGGGGTGTCCCGAACTGCACACAATATTCAAGATGTGGACATACTATGTATGTATTAGACTCACCCTTTCCCTTGCCTAAATTCTGCTCCCTGGCCTCCCCCCAGCCCTGTCAGCCTCAAAACATAGTAGGCTGAGTTGTAGGGGACAAAATAGGGGGTTTTCCTGCCAAATGTGAGTTGATTTGGACAAGTGTTTCCTGGATTGTGTAGGATACAGTGGTGCCTGGAGCTGCCCTCCTGGAATCTGTTTTGTAACTGGACACCATTAAATTAGGCTTGAATAAAGACTGGGAGTGGATGGGTCATTACACAAAGTAAAAACTATTTCCCCATGAAGAAAAGGAGTACTTGTGGCACCTTAGAGACTAACCAATTTATCTGAGCATAAGCTTTCGTGAGCTACAGCCCACTTCATCGGATCCCCACGCTAATTTTTCCCCTACTGTTACTCACACCTTCTTATCAACTGTTTGAAATGGGCCATCCTGATTATCACTACAAGTTTTTTTTTCCCTGCTGATAATAGCCCACCTTAATCGATTAGTCTCGTTACTGTTGGTATGGCAACACCCATTTTTTCATGGTCTCTGTATATATATATCCACTGCATGCATCCAATGAAGTGGATTTTAGCCCACAAAAGCTTATGCCCAAATAAATTTGTTAGTCTCTAAGGTGCCACAAATACTCCTCGTTTGTTTTTTTTTGCTGATACAGACTAACATGGCTACCACTCTGAAACTAGCATGGCTGTATCACACTTTATTCTAACACTGATACTTTCATTATTTTAAGAACTTTCTGTTAAAATCTTTAGAAAGATTTTTTCCAGTTTTATTTTGTACTGTCATTCTGAAGATTTGTCACTCAGTTAACAAAATTTGGTCCTTGTGGAAGTGGTGTAGTCCAGCCCTTGATAATGTTCAGCTAAGGCTGCCATGAGTCTCTGCTAGATTAGCAGCTAGATCCCAAAGAACTTGGGAATCCGTAACACCATAGGTGTTGGACTAGGGGTGATGCGGCACCCCCTGGCTTAAAGTGGTTTCCATTATAGACAGGGTTTACAGTTTGGTTCAATGGCTCTCAGCACCCCCACTATAACATTTGTTCCAGCATCCCTGAGTACCACCACAAAAGAGTTATGCAGATGAACAATTTAACTTTATTTTTAAAAATAGTCAAAAGAAACAGCACTAATCGTGACTCAGCCATTTAAAAATGAGCAGATGGGTGAAGAAGCCCTGTATTTCAGCAAAATTATTACTTTTATGAAAAAGTATTCCTTTATCCACTTACTACATTTATAGTATATTCAGAATCTGACCCCCAGCCCTTCTGTAGTTCTCAAGATGCACGTTATATTTAGAACCAGACCAGGTCTTGTTTCAGAAAATACTGCCGTGTGTGTCCCCTGGGGCATAGGTAGCTTTCTCAGCTGCCCACTGCTCTTCCACTAGTTTTAGAAGCCCTACTCTGCTTCAGTGATTGTTTCCGTGCCAACAACGTACTTGAGCTAAATAAAACAGAAAATGTAAACAAATTGTGCCCAAAATAGCTTACACTCTAAGACAGGCACAAGACTGGATACTGCATGAAACTCAGAAAAGGGTCTAACATACAGCTTGTTGTTTTATTAAGTATCATAAAAGCAGCAAGGCAGTAGGAGGAACTTGAAAAAAAAAAAAAGGTTGGAGCTGGCTGTGGACAATGTATTGGTAATGGTGGACTCCTAGGGACATGGGGTTACTTGGCTTATGTCTCAGAGTTTACTTGACCTGCTAGTTGGTGGAGTCCACTTTGCAGGTAACGGGCTACCAGATGAGTTGATAAGCTTCCCTGGAGTCTGGTTGTCTCCTGACCACTCGGTGTCTGGCTCTGATTGAGTTTATAGTTCTACAGTTGTTTTTAGTTTGCTCTTCTTAGATAGAAAGTAAATTTGTGTTTTTTCAGCTATCCTTTCGCTAAAATAAAACTACCATTTTAAAAGTCTCCACCCACTTCAGAGGGCAGTAACCCTCTAAGAACCAATCACCGAACCAAGGTTTTTCTGCTGGAGGCAAGGCTGAATTTTAACCCACTTCATGACATTGCTCTCTAGGCTTGGTCTCACATATATAAATCTGAAATACAGATAGCTTGGACCAGATGCCTCTCTGAGGTGTCAGAGTGCCTTGGAATGAGCATCATTGGCAGAGTTGTGGGAAAGTGAGCCAAAGGTGAAAAAACAGAAAAGGGGTGAGAGGGGTGAAGACAGATTAATTAAATTTAGATTCCCTTTCCTATCAGCTAATTTTAACATACATCTAATTAAAAAATTTAAGCACCTGGCAGAGAAATGTAGAAAATAAGTTTTTGTTTTCTAGGGCAATATTTCATCATGAAAGCTGATTTTTTGACTATCAATTATTTTTGTACTACAAATTGTCTACTCTAAACTACACCCACTGTTTGGTCCTGTCTGTGTTACAGAAGTGATGTGCTAGGAAAAAATCTTGTAACAAAGTTTTTAATTAAATGTATGGTTTTGTCTGCAATGTGGACAGATCATGAATCAAAGTGTTCTTTGAGAGCCATTCAAAATTATTTTAGTAAACGTAACTGCTGTCCACTGTGAATAGTACACCATTTAAAAAAAAGTGATGTTAAGCTTCATTCACGCTGGCCAGCACAGCTGTAAGACCTGTAATCATATTAAAAACATTATTGTAGGACAATTTCAGGACACAGTCAGTTAATGATAGGACCTGTATGGACAAGGCACGTACAGCATATCTACCTTGAGAGTTTATAGGGATTGTACAGGTATGACTGTACAATAAACCAGGCAGCGTGTACAACTTCAAATGAGAAGCCTTCAGAGGTTGACAATGTCCCTTTAACTTATCCTGATTAATGCTGAAAGCAAGGTACAGTCATTTATTAATTTCTTTTGCTTTCAAATTTCTGAATTTAAATTAAAATCATGATGACATTTCCCCACTGTTTAGTTTTGTACATTTGATTTCAAATGTAGATGCACCCCACTTATCTTTCATCATTCCTGACATGTTCAGCACACGCTCAATAAATTAAATATAATGGAAACATAATTACAATGAATCTTAAAACATTTAAACTATTGATTGTAAAGTAATATACAATAAAATATTCCTTTAAAAAAACAGATCTTTTTAAAATTTTCTGTATAGCATCTTTAGAATTTTATAAATAAAAAAGTTTACTGAAAAATGTGTACTAATTTCACGATCAAAGTAAAAACATGAAACCCTTTACCAAAAATAGTTTATTGCACAAAAAACTTTTAAAGATTTCCTATGCACATCTTAATTTTTTTAATTACATGCTTTGTAAGGTCATAATCATTAGTAGTACATAGTATAACTCCTCCCTCCCCTGGGTTATCCACTCAGAAACTTTGTGAAATGACAATGTTTTTATAAATACAGTTGAATTAGATGACTGAAAATCACGTATAAAACATGACAGCATTTCTTTTACAATATTTAGAATGTTTCCCTCCCCAAGAAATCTCTGCATCTGTAACAGGGACAAGGCTGCTCCTAAGTGAGAAGGTCCCACATGACTGGATTGATATATGTTTTATTGGGAATTAAACGTCATCATATCCTACCTGGCTAGCATTAATGGTTACTCTGGGCTGTCTCTGCTTTCATAATGAAAACACTGCACCCATAAAAAAGGCTTCTGGTCACTGGGGGTATGACATGCAAGAATTCACACCTCACTTCCAAAATTAAGATAAACATACATCACCAGTTTGTGCATCTATTAAACCAATAGTGAATTTGCCATCTTTTAATCAAATTTATATTGACCAGATTAATCACCATCAATGCACTCTGTGGGATAGCTTAATTGCTGTTAAACACTCACAACACTGAATCTCAATTCTATGAGGAGAAATATGCAATACATGAATATATATATGCCCTAGATAGAATTTCCATTCTGGGCACTATACTATACTCCTTACACACATGAAACACCCACAGATTTCAGTAGGGGTATTGCCTGAGTCAAGAGTATGGGATCAAACGCTTTTCACAAGAGGAAGGACTGAGTTGACCACCTAATGTGGTACACAAAAATTTCCAAGTAACCTGGAAGACAATGGAATTAAACTTCATGCAAAATACAACACCAGAGACTAACTCTAGAAGCTTCCTTCCAACATAGGTTTAAACAGACAACTGGGAAAGTTTCTTCAAAAAAACAAAAATAATACATGGTTTTGAAAAATAATGCAGCAGACTTTACCACCTTATCACTTCGTAAATTTTTCACAACACAGCAACATTTATTTCTCTTTCATAATTAAAACTTGGCTGGGGAAGTAGCAACTACTAGGAGTGAGGAAACATACATAGAAATTACATTCCATTGCAGTGCAAAACCACAGCAAAAATAGATCCCTTTGAGATTATTCCTTTAATTTCTAAAAGCACACCAATGTTAATGAGGCACCAATTTTCTTCTTAATTATTTGTCAGTGCTCTTATACATGCAGGGGGGACCAGGGTTTTTATTCCCACTCCTAGTTTTACTGGCCTGAGAAACAAGAGATCTGGGAATGCTGTGGAGACATTATGCTGAACCCCAGGGTGGAAGGAAGAACCTTTTAAAAAACCACCTCTCTGAATTAAGGAATAAGATTGAAGGGCTCTAAAGTGAAGGCTTGAATCTGTAATGTGCTGAGCATCTCCTAGGACATGCTGACTTCCCTCAACTCCTGCTGACTTCATTAGGAGAAGGATGTCCTCAGCACTTCATAGGATTTAGCACCCTCAAGTGTCATCCACCCCTTTTAGGTCCAGAGGATGGGTTTTGTTTTTGTTTTGTAAAGGGTGGTGAATATAAATTAAAGGAACAAGAAGTGTGATATCTTAAGAGTCTAAAAAAGGAAACTGGGTACCCTCAGAGACAGGTGGGTGGAGTAAAGGAGAATTCAATTTTCACATAACAAATGTACAGAGCCATCCCTTGGGTTCGGTGAATCGGGGCGACTGCTCCGGGCCCTGCGCTTTGAGGGGCCCCACAGGCCGGCGCGATTGGCCACTGCAGTCAGTCCCGGAAGAGACAGATTTGTCACTTCTGCCCCAGGTCCCGCACCTCCATAGGGATGGCCCTGCTAATGTATCTCACAACTTAACATAATTCTCTCTTTTCTTAAGAGGAAAACTATACACTTAAGGCTACTTTGCTCTGTTGTCTTTTAGCAGTCCTAAGAAAGATGCAGCACTGCCCTAAAAAAGGGTGCATTATGATAACTAGTACAATACAAATCTCAGATAAATGCTTTGGCTGTACAAATGATGCCAAACTTACAAATTAAAATATAATGGATTCTTACCCTGTAGATAATGCATTTTGTCACACAGAACAGTAATATTAAACCTGCACAAATGGTATTTTACTTAAAAACCTGAACATTTGATACATTTTTTTGCACTGAATATATTAGTCATTATGTAGTTTTAACTTGATTAACAAGACAGTATTTTTATTTTTTCCTCTTAGAGCACAATATACAGGCAGCTTAAAGGACATGAACAGCAGCAAAATTACTCCGTACCATTTACTCTGTAAAATAAGACTTAAGTAGTATATAAACATTAGCACATCTGGGCGAGTCAGTAAAGCTTTTGGCTTTTTTTTTAAAACAGTTCAGTAACCCTGCATGATTGGCAACTAAGGCCACATTAAACCATTCCTTCCCTCTCAAACCTGAAATCCTTGACTTTTAACTTTAATATCAGTCCTTCATATTTTAATTTTAGCCAAAAAAAAAAAAAAAAAGGTATAATCCAATACTGGAGTTTCACAGTCAGTTTAGACAGTACAAACTGTTCAGCAGGATTAGAGCTTGAGTAAAAGAGATTTAGAGAACTACATTTTTAGATAGAAGGTAAGTTTGTTTGTTTTAGCATTTTTTTTTTAAATAAAGATATTGCAAAAAAGCAGCCCTCTCAAAGAAAAGAGATAACTGCCTTTCTAGAAAAGGATGGATTTTGACCATCTGCAGAACAGAGATAACAATGATAATGTGTCTCAGTAAATGCAAAATCTAAGTAACAAACAATCCTTATCTCACGAGAACCTCATCAGTTTTTTCAGTAAGTTAATCTACTGGTATTGATTGGTCAAAAAATCCAAACTACAGAGCATGTAACTGTCCCTATTTTCTATATCTTTCAACAAAAACAAAAAGTACATGTATGTATGTATGTAAGCATCCACTGATTCCTCTAGATGTAAGTTTGTCATGTGGCAAAGTGTGATTCAGACTGTAGAGTAGGCAAAACAGAGCATCCGTGTTACTTCTAGAGGAATAAGGAAGGGATGACCTATCCCTGCACTGTCAACAGGACAGGGATGTGATCAAAGGAGAAATGAATCTAAGGCCATTGCTTCAGCCATCTTGCATTAGACTCAGCAGGGTGCCTCTGCAAGGAAGGCTGCAGTAGTGCCAGTGCTCCCATTCATAACCAATGTGCACCTATTTGGGAGCAGGATGAGAAAAGGAAAACAAAGTTAAAGCTAATGCAAATAAAAATAATTTTATAGGCATATCATTTTGTCTTTAAAAAGATACAAATAAAATAGTTACATTTCTAAAATCTCTGTTTTTTTGGGCTAGTTTCCCTAAGGACTATGTACAATGTTTTCCAACAGCAAACTTAAATGTCAAACATTAAAACAATGGCAGTAACAAAAACACCCATGTCAATCTTAATTTACTGTATAAGCA
This sequence comes from Natator depressus, assembly GCF_965152275.1. Lineage (NCBI taxonomy): Eukaryota > Metazoa > Chordata > Testudines > Cheloniidae > Natator > Natator depressus. The sequence continues at coordinate 17,276,275 of NC_134248.1, forward strand.
TATTAAAACAGACACTCCAGGTCAGATGATTACTATTTATATACATACCCTGTACCAGGGATGTCTACTTCAGAAATTAACTAAAAAGGTGCAAAAAAAGCATTTGTGCAGTGAAACAAAGCTCCCTACTGGCCTGAGAATGCAAGAGGGAAATCAGGCACTCCAGAAAATGTCCTGGGCAAACATTGCCAAAGAACGTTACTGGTCTGCACTGACCAACTTTTATAGTCGATTTCTTTTAATACACGGCAATCGTGCTTGTCATAACTAGAGACAGGCTTGAACCAAAATCTGAAATCCAGACACCTACAGCCTGAACTCAAGAGGGTGGAGGTTTTGGATTCAGATTCCCAAGCTATGGGATTCCCAGTGCCTATGGTTGGAACTGGAAAAAGTCTTACTTTTCTAGGTACGATTTGGATGCAGCCCAAAATGGTGGAAAATCTGAGATAACCTGATGTTGCAAGATTACAGTGATCCCTTAACTAAATTAAACAAATCCAGATCCAGAATCTAACACTGTCTTCTTGGCCTATCTCTAATAATAATTTAGATTTTTTTTTAATCCTTCCTCTGAATTTCTGCCTAGGCGCATAAATGGGCCAAAATTTATCATCTGTCCCCAACATGGATTTACCTACTTCAGTGAGGTGAGGGATGGTTTCATATGAAACCTTAATACAGCATGGTCTGCAGTAAATGTTTTGCTGATTCCTTGAAACCATTCATTTGCTCTGCTTTTGCCTTTAACAAAGAAATCCACTGAAACAAATAAATAATGATAGATTCTTGTACACGCTTAAAGCAGTTATGATGAAAAACAACGGTCATTGTTTCAATGCTTCTTTGTCACCAGCATTGTGATTCTGTTCTTTTATGTCCACAGCAGGAATTTCCTGCTCGCCTGATGCTGTTGCAGGACAGGTAGAAGTAAGGTCCATTAATTGCCCTTCAATCTGAGTCCATGAAGACATCGATTCATGTACTGTTATGGTGTGTTCCTCCATCTGACGCTGAAGGCTGTCCATTTCTTGCCTTTTGAAAATGGTGTGAGAGAAAGCGGAAGTATCATCAGTTGAAAGTTAGTCTCACAGGGAAAAAAAAGGCGTGATTAAACACTGACTAATTCATTTAAATCATTTCTGAGGCTTGATATCTACCCAAAATTACCTGAAGCATAATGGAAACACAATGCACTTATATATGGGAGAACTGAGAGCCGGTCTACACTGAAAACTTACAATGGCATAGCTAATGTATCAGGGATGTGGATTTTTCCCAAGAGACATGAAGTTAAGCCAGCCTAACCCCTGGTGTAGACAACGCTAGGTCAACAGAAGAATTTTCCCATCAACCTAGCTACTGCCTCTCAGGGAGGTAGATTAACTACAGTGATGGGAGAACATCCCTCCTGTTGCTGTAGTGACACTGAAGCACTACAGCAGTGCAGCTGCAGTGTTTGAAGTGTAGACATAGCCTAAGTCTCCAAGAAACTCAGGATTCTTAATCCCTGGGCTGGGAGCAACATGGAGAGGATACACTTAGTCCAAAGGGAGAGGGCAACATTGCAGTGTGCTCTTTTCCATACATCCCCCTGGTCAGGCATGAAGCAGAACTGTAGCCTCAGTGGAAGCATTTAACCCTCCCAAGCAGCTAAATGACAGCAACTTGGATGTAGATTTTACTAACATACTGATATGCTAGAGAACAAATAATGCTATAAAGTGGAAGAAGAAGGGGAAGAAAGCAATACAGAATAAGGAACAGACAAAAACCTTAGCACATTCAATCAACCTGCCGTCCCAGAATCTACTTTGGATAGGGAGGGAGTGTAGCTCTCTTAGCAATACAGCTCACTTGGGAGTTTTGTAGGGTGAGATATGAAAACTGCTACAAAAATGAACATGTTTAACGAACATTCTATAGCAGACAGGAATCCAGGCAGCACATCAAAGAGAAAACTAACACAAGGGTCACCTTCCAGATACAGACTAGTGGCAGACTTTTAAAAATATTTTTAATATTAAATAACATGTGGTTTAAAAAAAAAAAAGTGTCATACTTTAGTTGGCGGAGACAGCTGTTCAGGTTTTTCAAAGGCTCCTTGCTCACAGCTGTTGGTGGTTTCAAGAGCTCTTCTAGCAGTGCGGCAGGTACTGGACAGTCAGGAATCTTCACTGGAGTCACAGGATTTGAAGAATTAGTCTCTCCCTTCAGTTCCTTCTTCTGTTTAAAGGAAAAACAAAAAAACCCAAACAGAAACGGAATAAAACACGTTCCTTGACATCACTCTTACCACATAGGAACAGTGTTAAATCCTGCTCCATATCCACATACTTGCATTATGGTCAGAGTTCAGAGGATAATAGAAGATTACTCACAGAGTAGACTCAGCTACATAACAGACTGAATCAGTCTAGTTTGTCAGTCATACTTGTGAGTAAACAAATATATTCTAGACAGGTAGGTGAGGTGGAGTCAAAGGTTCTTCAGTTCTATACACTAGATAAGAGGGACAGTCTCTAGTCAAGATCTCATACTATTAAGGGACCGATGAATAGGCAACTGAGATAGTATGGCATTCAATTAATTGCCCTGGTCCTCTGTGGTAAGTTTAACTATACGGGGGGGTGGGGGAAGAATGTTACTCAAGAGGCCAGTTCAGACAAAATACTGGCATAGGTCAAGGAAATCCTTTTGGACATTTTGGGTTACACTGAAGGGCACTGATTCTCAAACTGTAATCAGTGGATCACCAGTGATCTGCAGAACCCTTCCTGCTGTTCTCAAGGTGAAATATTTTGATAATCAAGTACTGGGAGATGGAAAGGGGAGTTGGTCCATGAAAGATTCTCTTACTAAGTAGTCAGCAGAAGAAAAAAAGAGAGAGACTCACTGCTAGAGTACCTTTCTTTATAAGTACTAAATATGAGAACTAGTGAAGAAGCCATTAACTGTTGAAAATATGAGTGAAAGAGACCAGAAAGGACTTGGACAGACTGCATAAGCATGTGCCCTTTTAAGGGCTTATCTAAAGGAGTGAAGATTTGCCCACCGTTTATTATTTCTCTCTCTCTCTCCTTTTTTGGTTTGTTGCACTGAATCAACATGTGAATGCAACATGATGCTTCAATACACAGAAAGAAAGATATTCTGTTGAAAGAGAAGTGAACTTCCTGTTTACAAACCAGCAAATCCCCCAGGAATTACTGTTTATAAAATAAGAAAACCACAGATCCCCACGTGTAATTCTGACATTATGATTATATCAGGGTTCTCATGAAGTTATGCTACAGAAAACTTTGTTCCCAATTAATTTTAAAATAAAGTATTTTTCCTACTTAAATACCTTCTTCATCTTGCCATGCTTCAGGTCAGTCTTCAGCTGCTGGTTCTGCTGCAGCAGTGTCTTCATGCTGTTCTTCAATTCAGTCACTTTAGCCTGAAGCATGAACTTGTCCTTCTGAGTCATTGACAGATCTTCCCGCACCATTTCCAACTCGGTCTTGATATTCTAAAGAATGAAAAATAAACCATTAAAGAAGCTTAAAAACAGTGTGAGGGAAACCGTCTAAAGTGGAAAATTCCAGCTTATTAGTACAGTGTTCATATTTTAACTGCTAAAAACCATTAAACTGCAAGCTGAATGACTCTCCCAGTTTTATATATTCTACTAGTTTAAATATTTCAACTACTTGCTAAATTCTGAAGTCAGATGCCAGTGTAGGATATGCCACTAATATAAGCCAGAAACATTTAATTCAATGTATTACCTTTTGAAAGAGTATTGTAGAACAACCTATTTAAACAACATATTCTTGCTCCTTCTTGCAGTGATAGATACTGGCATCATTTAAACCATTATCTACAAGTCCTACAGTACCTATTCCTATCAAGTCATTTGTTTGATAATTCACCAGTGCAAGGTTTCTTGAAGGGGCACTGTCAAGTGAAGTTTAGATTTAGATTTTGTAAAAAGTAAGTTTTGACAAGACCCAAAAGAAATGTTTCCATCATTTCTTTAATTTCAATAGTAACTACCACCCCTCCATCTCACTCCATTGCTATTATTTGCCAACTGGGCACAGCAGCATTGTGTTCATGCAGAAGAACCAGAAAGTGAAGCTAATTAGAAACACATGACTAGCCTATGCTGCTTGTCCAAGCTTGTTTCAGTACAAAAAGCAAACACAATAATGAAATGGAAACTGATAAATCTCAAAGTGTCTCAGTTTTAATCATCTACAGTTTTATATGTAACACTGGTACAGTACTTTGCTTTTTAACCTTACAGTATCCCTCTAAGTATCTCCTCCCCAATTGTAGATTTACTCTTCAATGAAAACACCTGTCTATCAGAGTCATACAGGCCAGTTCAAGTACCTGTAATACCAGCTGTATTCCTTCTAACTCCTTTTGACTGCGTTGCTCAGTCATGTCCAACTGCTGCTTCAGTGTTTGGATTTCTCTCTCCTTCTGCGCCACCTCCCATTTGAGGTCTTCAACCTACAGAGAGAGGAAAAAAAAAAAACACCTTAAAATTCATTACAGGAGCAATCAATCATAAATTTGATGAGTATTGTAATTGTTACTTATTTGCTGTAAACATCTCCCACTTTTTAGACTGCTGATTAAAAGAAAATCATACAAAAATTGTTCAGGTGAGATGTGAATTAAACCTTCTGTTTCATGCTCCTGAATAAGACATATTCAGTATGGGAGTAAAGAATTAACTAGAAGCTTTTACCTCTTGGTTTTCTACAGGCTGTTTGCTAAGTTGTTCATCCAGCTGTTTCTGTAGAAGCTGGAGTTGAGACCGGGCTTCTGCCAACTCTTGCTGGAACTGTGATACTTCTTGAGAATGTTTCCCATCCTCAACCCTAGAACAGAAGTGGCAGAAAATCTCAAATTGCCATTATCTGTATTTTTATCTCTTTATAATATAACAGATATGGCTAATAAGATGAACTATTTAACAGTACGTGATATAGATCATCAGCTTGAGGCACAAAATAGTCTAGGATTTATAAAATTAGCAGCAAAGTCTGGTGAACTATTTCTTTGACAAGCTTTGTCTATATGCTCACCCCTGGATTTTAGCCAAAAGACAGAATTTCAGTAAGATAGATATATTGATATATAGCTACATACTTCTTGACATATGTCTTGATGGCTGATAATATTTCATATGAAGGGAAAGCTGTTAGTAGGATATTTTAAAAGAAGCAGTTCCCATATTGATCCATTCTGGCATTGATGTCAGTGTTATCTGCAGGTCTGAGGCTGTGAGATGACAAGTTAATTCTATGGTGGAGGGAGGAAGGAATAAGGCCTGGTCTACCCACAGTTTTTGTACTGGAATATCTATTTCAGCTGGGGTGTGATTTCTTACCAAAATAGTTATACGGGTACAATTCTTAATGTGGTCACAGTTATACCTGTATAAAAGTGCTTATACTGGCATAGCTTATTACCCTTCTCATATTGGAATAAACTATTCCATCCACAGTGGATGGAACTATACTGGTATAGTTAAAGAAGTACAACGTGTGTTTAGACAAAGCCTTAAGGAAATTATTTGACATTTAAAAAAAAAAAAAAAAAGCATCATTCCAAAAAGCTCAAAATCCTGTAAGCAGCTTCATTGAGGTCTTGTACTTCAAATTTTCACATCCTGCATTCTGAAGACACTGGAACATGATGGAATAACCAGTATGTTCAGCAGCAGGCAGCCAGTTCAAATTTCCACATAACAAAACAAATTAGTATATACCATAAAAGTAGATAGCCAGCTGAAGCTTCATTTGCTTATCGAGGTCATCCTGCAATTAAGGTCTCAGGGGTATTGAAAAGGGAAGTGCAACAGAGTCAAGATACTGAGAAGAGTGTTAACCTCATCTAGTATATGAGGCAGGGTTCATCTGTATCAGAACTGTAAGAAGTGCAGGTGAGATGGTCTGAAGAAAGTGCATCCCAGATACAGTACAAGAATCATGAGACAGAAAATAGAAGTGTTTTTGCAAGCAGTGCACACTTGTGGCAAGTGATAAGACTCAGACAGGACTAATTCCACACAGACCAGAGGACCAAAACCAAAAATTCAAATACATAAGTTGTTCTTAGATTTCTTAATAGATTGCAACCATTTTATTCACCTTGTTCTAAGAAACTTAGTGTTTAGGATATGTTATTGTATACTTACTGTAGTTTGTCTGCTTCAGCCTGAAGGGCTTGGACAAGCAGTTCTTTGGCTTGGAGCTCTTTCTTAATTTCACTCAGCTCAAGAACAGCAGCTCTATAATGACGACGGTTATGAGCCGCATCTACTTTGGCTGCCGCAACCTACAGATGCAAAATAGACAGCTTTTCTTCATCTGACCAGTATTATAGTATTAAAAAGTAGAGATGATACATGGGTGAGACACGCACACATAAAACAGAATTTACTACTTATTCAATATTTTGTATTTAAATCACTTATGAAGTAATAAAGCAGAATCTGAGCCCTTACCTGCTCTTTCAGGTTATTAACTTTTGACTTTTCTCTTTCTAAGGCAGTCTGTAAGGCTTGAATAAGTTGTTTCATTTGCTGATCCTCCTCCTCTTTACGCTTTAGGACTGCTTGAACCTATGGTATCACAAAACCAGAGGTTCAGTGGCAGAACACAGGGTCTGTGCACAACGTGCAGAAGTTTTGGGGCACAGGGGTGGGGGAAGAAGGGGAAAAAAGGCAGTAGTGCCTAGTCTGACCAGAGAGCTATTGTTCATTTTCATGTTGTTGTGTGTAAGACATGAAGTGTCAACTGTTTTTTAAAAAATGAAGGTTTAGGGTTTATAAAAGGCTGGCTTTGAATAAAATATCATCCCTGGTTTTAGGTATAATTTTAATCATTCATTCACACACCTTGGGTCAACTTCCTCCCCCTACCTGCACCTTGAGCTGGGTGCACTGTAGAAACATGCCTTATCTAGTGAGGTGATCAGTGCCACTCCTTGCACAACTTGCATGGCCTTGAAAGTCTAATGATGCTTTTAAGTGGACTCCCTCGGGTGGAAGAACTGTTGTCATGATAGAGTCTCAAGGGCACTGGGGAATGAGGAAAACATGAGAATTCTCAAAGTTCCAACAGAGATGGAGGAAGAGTATCTTCCTCTCTCCCTCTGCCCCAACTCCCCCGTTGGAGGTGGTGGTGAATTACAAATGCAGAGTTATTTAACTTTCAGAATTCAATACAGTAGGGTGCAAACAGGACCTGCTTTTCAGAAACAAAAAATGCCACAAAACCTTCCAAAGGAAGTAACATGAAATTTATTAGGCTTGTGGGTCTTTTCTGCTTTTCTGCACATTTTAAATATCCCATGGCACCTGTGAAAGAGCAACAGTTTGCCTGAGAATCCTTGGCAAAAACTTCCCCTCCCATTACTGCTATTCACTCTCACTGCACACTGCCATCTCACCCCTCAAATGGCTATATTTCAGTAATGGTGAATGTAGATTGGAGATGGGGGGGGAAGGTGCTATATTGACATAAATATTAAAATAAGTAAGAGCATCAACAGTGATATCAGATCTTTATGTGATACAAGATATATGTTAACAAGAGCTGTATTAAATTTGTCACTTTCACTCTTGGAAATGTTTGTTAATGTTTTCATTGAGAAAGTTCATAATTTAACCCAGCGGAAATTTTTTTTATGACATGTCTCCTATACCTATATTATTAGTCTAATGTAAGCTACATGAGACCTGGACCTGGAGAAAGCACATCATTTCTTTAAACACGTGTTTTGAATGAAAATCTACAGACATAATCAAGTCCCTGTACCTTCTGCAATCAGAAGAATATTAGCCTTCTCTTCTAAAAATGTCACATCAAAATGTCAAATGCTTTGAATACCTGGAGATTCAGCTGTACCAGGTCTGCCTCTCTCTTTGCTAGTGCTGTTTCTAGGATGTTGTTGTGCTCCCGCAAAGCAGTGTTAGACTGACCAAGACCAGTGAGCTTCCCTCGTTCATGTTCCAGTTCGAGGGCCAACTTCTTGTTTATTTCTTCTAAACGTTTTATCTTCCTCCTGAAACCTCTAGATTCCTGAAGCTGCAACCAAAAAAAATAAATAAATAAAATCACAATATTATTGTCATAAGAAGTTGTGAGGTAGACTTATCAAACATGATGATTGCTTTGTGCATATGATGTTAGAAAAATTCTCCAACTTTCACAATGGATGCTTCTAAAATTTAGTTCAACCAGATTCTTATTCCGATTTTCTTTGCGAGATTAAAATGCTGGCTAGAAGTAGAGGGCATAAGTACTGTCCATAGGAGATGAAAAGAAGGGATGTGCTACTGATGGTAGAGAAGTCAATCCTGCATATTTCTAGTGCCACCTTAGAGAGTTTCAACAGTGAATTAATGGGAGTCCTGGGTACTCAGCATCTCTTGACCAGGCTTAGTTGGTCTCTTATGTAGGAGCTTCTTTTCTTTCACCCCAATGCCTTTTTTCCTGTATTATAAGTAGGGGGTCCATGTTTGTCATGGAGGTGGCGGTTCCGCGACCTCCGTAGCAGCCAGCGTGGCTGACCCTAGGGCTGCCCAAGCAGCTGGCTCCGGGGCTAGCTGCTCAGGTGGCCCCAGGAACAGCCACACCAGCCGCTGCTGGAGTGGCTCTGCAGCCAGTCACTGGGGGCGGCCCTGCAATCAGCCACACCGATTGAGGCTGGAGCGGCCCTGGGGCCAGCTGCACTGGCTGCTGGTCGGGCAGCTGGCCCCAGGAACACCTGAGCAGCGGCCAGTGTGGCTGGCCCTGTGGACTGCCTGAGCAGTGTTCTCTGGGGCGGCCGGAGCAGCTGCTGCCGCTGGCCCCAACCCCCATCAGCAGCGCCTCCCCCCCCCCCCCGGGTGCTCCCCCAGCAATGGCCTCTGGGGTGCCCCCCCAGCAGCACCCCTCTCCCCACCCAAGATTTAGTTAGGGGTATTTATAATATAAGTCAAGGACAGGTCATGGGCCATGAATTTTTTTTTATTGTCTGTGACCTGTCCATGACTTTTACTAAAAATACCCGTGACTAAATAATAGCATTAATGATAAGGGCCCAATAAAGCCATGAGGAGTTGGCAGCTTGCAGCAAAATTAGCTGTGGCGGACACAATCTTCCCTTTGTAAGATTATAACATACTTCCATTTGATTTGAACAGTTCAGTCCCAAATCGTCTTTTGCCCCCTGGGTTGTATACTGAACCTCCCTGTCTGCAAGGAAAGCGCAGGCAATTACCTCATCCTCAAGTTCTATCACTTTTTCCCGGTACTCCTCAAGCTCCTGGCTGGTGAGTGAAATTACTTCATGCAGCTCTTTCTCCAACATCATCTTACTGTGGCTAACAGCCTGCAGCTCTGTCTCCAGAGCTTGAATCCTTTCCTAAAGACAAAGACATCAGAAGCCTAGTTAGTAAAACACTTGTTTTGCAGAAGCAATTGTTCTTTTTAAACAAGTCTATTCCGCCAACAGGTATACATTTAAAGGGCTTATTATGTTTACTGGACAATATTTCGGGTCAGAAAAAACAACTTACTACATTTAACAGATTATTTTGCTAAAAAGGAAATTACTCTTTTAATGAATATATTTATATTGCATCATAGATGCAATATACCGTATATACTTGTTCATTAGCCCGTTTGTTTATAAGCCGATCCCCCAAGATGGATAGGAAAAATAGTAAAAACTGTATGACCCTTTCATAAGTCAACCCTATATTTCAGGGGTCGGCAAACTTTGGCTCCCGGCCCCTTAGGGTAAGCCGCTGGCTGGGAACGGCGAACCGCGGCCACAGGGAATTGAGGGGCTCCATGCCTGCAGACGCTCCAGGTAAACAAAACGACCATGTATTAGATACTCAATTCAATGATTTCATAGAGTTTAAAAATCATCAAATTTTGGTGTAGACCTGTTTATAAGCCAACCCTCACTCTTTGATGCGTCACTTTTTTACCAAAAATATTCGGTATATGAAATCATATAAAAAAGTCACATCTCTGCCCTGAGAAGCCTGCATTCTTTCACTGACAGACATAATATATACAATAAGAGAACAGAATTCTTCACACATCAAAAAAAGAGCTTTAGCATCTGAAAGCTATGTGGAAATAGTTGGATTTAAGGAGGGATTTGAAGGAGGACAGAGTGTTTGGTGCAGGCAAAGGAGAAACTATTAGTTAATAAGTAAAAAAGGCTTCACTATATTTCAGTATAAAAAGAAAATACTGAAAACCTGTGCTTAAACAGGAACATTAACAGGAATTCAGGGCTAACGCTGACACTCCTTCTGAAGTGAAGCGATAACTGGGGGTTGGCTATTTATTTTACTCATATATTTGGAGATTGCCAAAACATTTTCCTTATTTTTGATAAGGAAATTCTCTCACAGTTTGAGACACTGGCACATGGTCTATAGGTCTGGAAACTGGCAGTATCTTCACAATATTTAAGTAATACTTTACTGCAGAAGTGGTTTTCTTTAAAATAATAAATCAAGGCACACATTAAGTGAATTCCCTGGTGACTGATACGTAGCATATAGAATCTTTACTGCAGATTTAAATGCATGTTAAAGGGCAAGCTTCTAGTTTATTTTAGTTTGAAAGGCACCACAGTTATTAACTTTTTAAGTCCTGAAAGGAGATTTCACAGCTGGCTACAGGAACGAAGCTTTGTTGTTGGTATAAAGTAATACAGATACACAGAAAAACTTGCAGTGTTTTCAGTAGAAGGTAAAACCCTGTAAAATACAATCCTGCCCAAAGATGATCATCTCATTACCAAAATTTTTCTCTATATGATAAATGAACCTATAGGTAAGGCCATGTCTTTAAGTATTTAGTAGTAATGCAAGATAATCCTATCTCTCTACTAACAAAGTTACAGGACATCATCCTACATGGGAAGCCTGGTTATTTCCTCCATCAGCAATTTGTGCTTTTAGTTTGCTCAGCTCCACTTCAGAAGATTCCTTTGCAGTGAGGGCTTCCTGCAGCCGGCGGCTAAGAATGCCAACTGCATTCTCATAGGCTTTGTGTTTTGCCTTCATCTCTTTCTGTGCACTGGTCAGATCTGACCCCAGACGCTTCATTTTTTGTTTCTGTTCGGTGATGGCCCTAGAATGAGAAAGCACAAAGAGAACTGCCTGAAAACTGTATTGAACAATTAAACTTTTAGATTTACAAAACTCTATTGAGAGGTCATAGCAAACAACCATAACAGGACACTGATTCCCAAAGAAGCTCTTTATTCCCAAAGTTACACAAAATCAAATATACTGATAAAAGAACCACTAAAGCTTTTGCTTAGCACATAAACCATGTTTTTCAAATATTAAGGGGACAATACCAAGTTGTTTACTCTACAAAATTAGTATATTAATTGCAGAAAGCCATTTTCTGATTTGATAGTTAGTCCTTGTCGACATCACAGTTCTTGTGCATCAGCAACAAGAGAGTGCATGACTTGGGCAGCATTGCTGGAGACGCGTATAAATGAAATGGAAAACTACTCCTGAGTTTACATTCTTGCATGACAGCCTCTCTTTGTATGTCAAACTCACTTTTGTGTAGGTCTGCACTGTACTTTTGTAGTGGTGGAACCTATATTACCGCTCCCCTTCTCCTTCCCAACATCCATTTACATGTCTTCTTCCATCCCATTCCCATCACATCTACAGCCACAGTAACTCTTAATATTTGTGGTGTTCAATTTAGTGTTAATGAAAGGTGGCATTGTTAAAAAATAAGATTTATTAATGTTGCCATCTGTGTAGCAACTGTTTTGATATATACCAATTGCAAAAAGCCACTTTTGGTGAGCAATAGTTTGCTATTGGTACAATTTCAGGTGCCTTTGGCCTCATGCCATACTCCACAAAGCTTGGTAATAAAGAGGAATGGTCAGAGGAGTGGTCTGTGAACCTGAAACTCACGAGTTCCTGTCCTACCAACAACTTCTGTGCCCAGGCTACACTGAGGCACAGAAGTTAAGTAGTTTATCCAGCTGTAAAATGGAAATACAGCTGTCCTACAAGGGTAGAGGAAAAAACTAAACAGTAATTTTTGTACAGCACACTGAAGACAAAAAGCACAATAAGAATAGTGAGTGCTACTGTTATTCTGGCTATGTAAAAAGCTGACTTACTTTTTGGCTTCCTCTTGCATTTGTTCTACCTGTAGTTTTAGTACCTCATTTGCCTCAGCAAGAGATGTCATTTGTTCTTTATCAATCTGCAAAGACTTGAGGGGGAAAAAAGATGAGGGAGGAAGGAGAAAATACGGTAAGCACAAAAGAAATCCTCATTCCAGTTTGCTATATATACACTCACACAGAGTGTATCAGAATGGTAAAAACAGGACTACTTTTGTATATATTTGGCAACCAGTTTATGGTAAGGTTTAGTTTAATGAATCAACAACAAAGTAATGTGGTAATTTTCAAAACTATTTCCTTTTCTGTATACAAGGATTGGGGGTGAGAGGGGAAGGATGTTTCCTTCCATGTACAAAACAGTCTCCGTCCCCATCCCTTTTTAATTCTATTTTAATTCGAGTCACCATCCTGACATCTACAGACTGGGCAGTAGTCCCCTTGGCATATGCTAATACAAGTCCTTAAGGTGAAGGATTGTTGTTGAGCAAAATAAGACACTTGCACTTCTTGACAACTTTGGGAGCTAAGAATGTTGCCTCCACAGCACTCCTATACCACACCTGCAGCCTAATTCTTCACTCTATTACTGGTATAAAATCAGTATAACTCTACTGACTTCAATATGGGTTTATATAGTACCAATACATAGCAATACATCATCATTCAGTTTAACCATCAAAAGTAAGTAACATACAACTGCCTTCAATACGTATTTGATAACCTTAGTTTAAAAGATTACTGCTACCTGCAACACCTCAATAATTAATAGGATTAGCTGCAGCTCAAATGTGTGTTATCCTTGAGATAACGGCACTAGATTTCCTCCTCACCTGTAGCTGTATCTCCATGTCATCCCGTTCTTTTTGCACTGACTGGAGGTGGCTTTCTAACTCCACCATCTGCTGGTGAACCTGGGATACTTCCTTCTGAAGTCTTGAACGTTCAACATCAATGGACTGCTTTTCGCCATGAATTTTCAGTAGCTCCCGTTTTAATTCTTTCACTTCTGAGTCCAGCCTCTTCTTTGTAGATTTCAGTTCACTAATCAGCTGGTCCTTTGAACTTGCATCTCTTCGATAAGCTTCCACCATTACCTAGTGCACATATCAGAATCAGAGAGATATCCACCAGGGCACAATTTCTAAAACAGTTGTTGGATTAATAGGCAAGCAAATGGTACCACTCAACGGTGCCACTATAGGGGACATCTGAAGTCCTGGTACGTCTTTAGTTTAAAATTAGAATCATATTCTATATCATTCCAAATAAGATTTGGAGGAAAACGAATTATTTCTTTTAAATTAAAATTCCCCATGCCAACAGAATTTCATACAGTTGCATTAAATTTAAGATACTTGAAAAGTTACCCAATTTTTTTGAATAAAAATGAATATTGTTGAAAAAGTGGTCACCTAGTACAAATTAACTAGAGAAATCTTAACATATTGTAGGCCAAATGAAGTCCATGTGGAAAACTTCCCAGACTTTAATGGGAACATGATTTGGCCTAAGTGTCTGCTTTTATGTCCATTACAGTTTAAAAAAAAAAATCAATGTATAACCTACAGAAATATACCTCACACATATATATAATATAATAAATTGTGTCACAACATTCCTTCTATTTGCTATAATGGCCTGCAAGTTAAATAATACCACTGTCATTAGGAAGTAAGATGCCATTAACCTATTAGTACATGCCTTCCCTGCAACACACAATCTTTGCTCGTTTTTAATACAATATTGAAATGGCTATGTATACCCACCTTTTGTTGTAGGTACTGCTCCTTTACTTTTTGGGTCTGTTTCTTCAGGCTGGCACTTTCTTGTTGCAGATTTTCCACCTATTAGAGAAAAATGCAGACATGTTGCCTTACTTGGATTATAAATTCTCTGGGGCAGGAACTGTCTTTTTGTTATGTATATGCATAGTGCTTAGACAAACCAGGGCCCTGATCCTGACTGTAGCATCAGACACTACCGTAATGCAAATAATAAATTGTTTTATACCTAAATAGTTGAGACAGATTCAGAATGTTAATCTTCCCAAAGCCACCATCAAGGATGCAGCATCTCCCATTATCTGGGCATGCATGTTTTAGGATACATCAGGCTCTATATAGTGTATCTAGATGACACAGATTCAAGTTTACATGCTCAAGTTAAATCAAAATATATAGCAGGTGCTTCATAATTTACAGAGCTACAAAAATGTTTTCATACTGCATGTACCAGCAGAGGTACTTTGGATTTCTGTGACCAATACTCTAGAATCCTCCTCCCTACCTTCAATGTGAAATCTTTGCTGGGTCCCATAAGAACGGCCATACTGGGTCAGACCAAAGGTCCATCTAACCCAGTATCCTGTCTTCTGAAAGTGCCCAGTGCCAGGTGCTTCAGAGGGAATGAACAGAACAGGTAATCCATCCCCTGCTGCCCATTCCCAGCTTCTGGCAAACAGAGGCTAGGGACACCATCCCTGCCCATGCTGGCTAATAGCCATTGATGGACCTATCCTCCATGAACTTATCTAGTTCTTTGCTGAACATGTCCCAGTGCAAGCCTCCAGTAGAAAAGTAGATGCTCTACCTTGCTCTCAAGTTTGGGATGCTCTACACAAACTGTAGGTCCAAACTTACTTATGAGAATCGAGTTTTGTTTAGTTGAAGCTCCATTGTGGATTAGATCGCACACAACAGAACATTAGTAGACAGCAAACCTATCTGGTAAACTGGTACATGAAAAAAACAAGTCTGGGAACCACTGTCAGCATATAGTAATGGACAAAAATGAGATCTGGTATGCTTTAAGTTAGGAAGCAGCTATTAATTCTTCCAAAAGGAGTGCCCACAGAGAATCTAACGTTACTGTATGCATAAGAACATTTTCTTTGCTGAGATTGCCTCATGAACACAGTGCACTAAAAGTACTATTTCCAAAAAGTGTACTTTATACAAAAAGCTATAATATAAATCTATTAATTTTGAAAATTGATATCAGACATGAATCTGTGTTTCTTGGCAAAGAACAAATATTGTTTATTAAATCCTGAAGATGCAAGAATAACTCAGTTGCACATCACAAACTTTATGAATCCAGAAGCACAGACACAGATATAAAATAATGATGAGGAACATTCCACTGATATAAACAGAATAAATGAGCAATATTCACTATTGGGGAACAGTCATAAAACAGCTAGATTTATTTTCATTCTCTAGATCTTAAAGTTCATGTGCACGTGATACTAAACACCATTTGGTCTGTAATGCTCCAGTCATATATTTGGCTCTATCACAAGCCTGTGTCAACACTTACATCTGTTACTTGCAACGGAATAATTTTAGAAATTCGTTACCTGGCTTGACTTTATAGCTATTTCTTGTCTCAATTGCGCCAAGATTTCTGATGCCGCCTCAGTACTTTCACCTAAGCATTTTGCTCCTTCGTCGATTTCTTCTTTGCTCGCTTTTGCTGCCTGCAGAGCTACCTCTAGGACAATCTTTTCATTCTGCAAATATTGGATCGTGTCATCCTTGGAAATAATATCACCTTGGAATTCCTCTAACCTGGCCACCAGCTCATCATATTGAGTCTGTAGGTCATTTAGGGACTGTTCTTTGGTGTGCAATGTTTCTTGGGTTATGGTGAGCTGCTTCATGAGCGCTAGATGCTCCTGCTGTAAAGATTCAAGATGCAGATCTCGCTGATGCAGAGTCAATTTCACCTGAAGAAACAAATAGTTTTTAAAAGATTTAATCCATCTCAGATGAATTTTAAACTACAAAATCCACTTTTATTTAGGAATGTACTTTTAAAAAAAAAATAACCTAGTATCTCTGAGGGACTAATAGAAAATAACTGTAAAGAAAGCTGAAGGCGATCTTATGTTTCATTGATTCTCTCTATTCACAGTGTTGATTATATTGAGGCCATTCTGTGCAACTACAAAGCATACATTGATCAGGCTGACAATCCTAGAAGACTACATGTTTTACTTTATGACCTTTTTAATTTCTGTTTTAAATTAAGTGTCCAGTGTGCATATAAACACATTAGCCTCTGCTTAAAATACCATTACCCTTAGACATCCTTTTTGGTCATAACATTGAGCTCTATCACGCACCGGACCCTCATTCCATTCCCCTGCACATCATCATCAAATGAAATCCTTTACGAAACACTGGTGTAAAGTGATGCTGCACTCAGGAAAATAACTATCTAAAAGGACAACTTCTAACAACAGAGATGCACTCCCTGTGTATATGCAGAATCATTATCTGCAGAATTCACTAGCACATCTAACTTTTAGTATTATTTAGTTCTTTTGGCACTGCAGAACTACAATCACCGAGAGAGGAAGCTCAATTCTATTCTAGTTCACACATCAAAAGAATTGCTAACTCTGCTCCGAATTGCCAAATCTTTATTATTGTTAAGGATGCACAAGAAAGAAATATAATGGTTTAACTTTCTGATCCCAGGTAGAATTTGAAGGACTGGTGGGTAGAAGTGGACTCTTTTTACAAGTAACTGAGCAAGTTTGAGCTGCAATTCAATGACACACCCAACACGCTTATCTTTCCATGCCATTTTTAGAGTAATCTTTCAGCACTTTAAACATTGTTAACTGAAAATCCATGTATTAGTCTTTCAGCTTGAGTGTTCTCCAGGAAGTCCTTGGGACACTATCCAGTAATCAAGTCTACCTGTTCCAGTTCTTGTTCCAGTGCTGCTGCAGAATCAGCCATTTTCTGCAGTTCTTCTCGCTCATCCTCAAACTCCTCTAGCCTTCTCTGCAGGTCCTCTTCCACCAAGGTTTTAGCCTCCTGGATCTGTACAAATGCAGCTTCTTGATCTAACATGTCAGCCTGCACAGAAAAAACAGGAAGTATTTACAAAGGAATTAGGAAAATGGTAAAAATATCAGATGAAATGGATTAAAAAAAAGTCAGAAAAAATATTGGAGAACAAAATAGGAAAACATTATTCAGTTCTTTGTATTACACTCCTGGCCCTCAGTGAAGTTATCCACTCAGTATTTGAAGATTACTGGGCTTCTAGGACACACCCATTGAAATGACTAGTGTGCATCTTGCACATTCATAAGAGACTGAATTCTGGCTAAGTGCTTTTAATTTTTTAAAAACTGATAAGCTACTACAGAAGGGAAGACCAAACATTTCTGCAGTCCCAGCATAAAATTTTCAAAAGAACTTCAGTGATTTAAGTCCCATTGAATCTCAATGAGATTCGGAGTTAGATTCCAAAGTCATTTCTGAAAACAGGATTTAGGAGTGTAAATTACCTAGGAATTTTTGAAAATTTTATTAATCTTTTCTGCTAGAGGACAGGAAGGATAAGCCTGGGGCATGAGAGATTTTCACAGAGAGCCCTTTAAGGATATGACCAATTTCGGTTAAGTTCCCCACCCCTCTATTTAAAATAACAATAATTATTAATCTGCAATAACAAATACAAATCTTTGCCACCAGCCTTTGTTTTTGGATGAAATTCTTGACCTATTAACCAACACTAAAATGAGTAAGGTGTTTTAGATCAGCCACAATATTAACTGGGTTTCCCAATATTTAGTAATATCAGAGTGCAAGAATGAGGATTCAAGTCTCAGTAGAATTTATCTGCTGCAAATAATCCAGAGCCACATCCCTCGCATGTATATTGTTTACAACAGGGTGGCCAAAGTGTGGCTCATTAAGTTTTCCAATGTATCTCATGGCTGGGCTAATCTCAACTGTAAAATTATGGCCTCAGACTCCAGGTCCCAGTCTGTAATGCTCCATTTTACTTTAATCAAAGGGGGCTACCTTTAGGCTTGTCAACAGGGTCTCTTTATGGTAGGTAAGTTTGTGACCTACAGAGGCTGACAGTTTCCTTTTTAACTAGCAAGATTCTTCATGTGGTTTTAAAATTTGGAGAAGCAACACTTGCCTTCTGGGGATGTAAATTTGAAAAGGCTCTTTGATCATGTAAGATATACACCAATTGAACGTACTCATAGTGAAGTCATTTCTACCAGTGTAAATACCTTCTTCCTGAATCTGAAAATATGGTGATCACTAAACTGGAATATAAAACTTGAACAACAGAACACAATTCAGACAGGCCACCTACAACCTTACCTCAATATTTTGCAGCTGTGTTGCAATACGTTCCTTTTCTTTGATGGATCTGTGCTGGGTCTCTGTTAGCTGATGGGACAATGACACGTTCTCTAGTTTGAGGTGCTCCAACATACCTGCTTGGGTCATTTGCCCAGCCTGCAGGAAGGAAAAGTCAATACAAATACTCAAAACGTGGGTGGACAATGAAAATGCTCCAGAGAAGAGGACTCAGTCTACCTGGGCCTTAGCTGTCACCTAATGGCTTTACAGATCTACATCCATGAGAAAGCTTAATAAGCTTTTCAGAAAGTGCATTGGTTAAGTTTATGCCTCAGTGTTAGACAGGAAGTAACACCTAAGGATGACAGGTAAAAGGGACAGAGCTAATTATGCACCTTACATAAATACAGAAACAAGACTGGGCCCTCCTTAAAAGTCTGAAAAGAATTTATCCACTGGCTAAAGCTAAGGTAAGAAAGAAAGCAGTGAGGGCGTGGAAAGTTCACACACTTACCTGTATATTGGCCATCTCACTCTGTAGTCTAACACGTGCCTCCTGTGCCACTGCCAGTTGCTGCTGGTACCACTGCCGCACATTTTGCAGCGAAGCGATCTCTGCTTGAGACGCTTTTAGCTTATTGGTCAACGTGGTCCGTTCTAACTGCACCTGCTGAAGCTGGTTCTGTAAGGAAGCCATTTGCTGTCGCAGACCGTGTACTAAAAAAGGCAAAAAAAAATTAAACTATGCTATTCCAGTGTCCAATTTTTGATGGTTTTAAGTGTAGCAATGAACCTTAAACATATGTCCACAGTCATCTTTTTATTGGAAGTGTGCCTAAATAACAAAGAACATCCATTCCCACAAACCAGAAGAAATTTCAGGACCCACAGAATTAGGGTCATTAGGAGAAAACAGCTTTTGAGGTCACTTCTTTGCATGTTCGAAGTTCCTTAGAAGCATAAAGAAGGGCGGAAATAAGTAAAACATTTGGGAGTATGCACATGTCTGGGAAATGGAAAGGATACTTGATGCTAACCAAAATATATTTCTCTTTTTGAAAAAAAACTTGTTAATGAATTGTCAAACAGTTTTTAGGCTGCGGACTCTGACTGTGCCTTCCTTTGCATCTGGTCAGTGCCTAGCACATTCTGGGAACTCCTGTAATGCAAAACAAGAAATAGTAATAATAAAATAAATAATCATGCAAATCTCTAAGGATCTGATACCAATGAGATACAAGTTAATAACTTCTCCCTATTCCCTCGTTTTTAATGCCGAACATGCCTAACTGGAAATCAGTTTCTTCCTTGTCTTAAGATGGAAACGCTATCTAGTAAGACCCTGTAGGCAGCGTCATGATACACAACAAATTAATCACTTTCTTGTTTGCAAGGTAGTTACATCAGTAATTGATAGTGCACACAAGAAGTAAGATTTAATGAAATTGCTTGTGGAACAGAAAAAAGATACATTTTCAAGAATCAAGTTTACATTAGCTCACCTGTGTTATCCCTGCTGAGAACATTTTTTTGCATATCTTCAACTTTTCCCATGAGTCTTTGGTACTGTTCCTCTGCCAGTTGCAGGTCATTATTTGAGGAAGCCAAGCTAGCATTCTTGGCTTCCAAGGTGTTCTGCAGGTCAGCCATAGCTCGTTCCAGATCCCAGCAAGATTGCTTTAAGGTAGCCACTTCTGAGCTCAACGAATCCTGCTTCTGTTGGCTGCTCTGACTGTGCTCCATCTGATCCTGAAGCCTCATGTTCAAAGCTGCAATTTGGGCTTGCAGCTCAGTCTTCTCTTTAAGTGCCTGAACAAGTCCAAACAATAAAAAATAATTTTAGGAGAAACTAATAAATAAGTATAGTGCATTAGCAAGAGAGGTAGAGATATCAATATTCTGTCTAAAAGAGTCAGCCGTTCCAAAAATATATTTTGCTCTGCTGGATAACATTTCTATGTAAAATAAGAAAAAAAAAATCACACTGTATTTAATAAATGTCTCAAATATGCAGGAAAAATGTAGACAAAAGTGCATACAAAATAGACAGCATCCTTAAAAAAAAGACGGACACAGGTATTTGGTACTTAAGATAGCTTGCTAGACACTGACAGTCTCAGTCTTGCTTTAAATACCCATCTTATGCTTGCAAGTGATCATTCCTCTGCTCTGATGTCCCCTACTGTTTGACACTCACTTGTCCTTAACCTTTTTTTTTTTTTTTTTTTTTTTTTTTTTTTTTAAGAGAAATGGAATGAGAAAGAAGTCTGAAACTGCCACCCACTTTAAGGGTAAATATTTAATATATGTTGAGCCCACCACTGGCTCAACGTTTACTACTACTTCTTTACACTCCTTTTTCTCTATTCTCTCTTTTGTGGACCACTTCAGTATGGTTTTTTTTTATTATTTATTATTATTATTATTATTATTATTTCAGATTTTAAAAGCTTTATTTTAAATAAACAGCCTTTTTATCTATCCTACATAACATTTATGAAAACCACCTCTCTGCAAACACAATGTGGGAGCTACTTTAAAATTTGAATTAGTGTATGACTGTAGTTGATTAAATACAGAAATTCAGATTAATTTTCTACCTGATTAGCTTCTAATGACAGTGCTTCGAGCTGTCCTTCAAGTCTCATCTTCTCTTTTAGGACCTGCAACATTTCATCATGAGTTCCTGTGACAGAGCTTTCCACAGACACACTGGAGACAGAAACCACAGGCATTTAAAGAGTTAGGATTCTTTATAAATCACCCATTTATAAAGAGGTGAAGCTGAAATTACAAGATGTTCAAACTCCACTAAATAACTCAGTTCTAAATGAGCTACAGTTTTGGGCAGTCTTTTTAGCTTTGTGAAAAACTCACCACAAAAAACGAAACAAATTTCACTTGCCATCTGACAGACAAAACGCTGGATTGGGAGCTATCTGAATTCCCCAAAACTGGGCATATCATGGAACGGATGTTTGTTCTCCAGGAAAGAAAGTTAATGGGCTGACTTTATTATCCTCAGAAACTAAACATCCCTTTACCAAGAGATTTACAGACATCTCAAGGGAAAAGTGTCTTGTGATCAAGCACCTTTCACATGCACCAACCACACAAAACTATTTTAACATGAAAATAAATGGATAGTTGTCACAGCTAAAGCAAAAAAAAAAAAGCTATTCAGCATGGAGTATACCCTATTCCCCTTCCCCAGTATAGTTTACTCAGCAAATCCATGAAGTTCAGAGAAAATGAGCAAGAACTTCTGCTTTCTCTCCTGTCAGGATTAGGCATAGATTGTGATTATCTAATGACAACTGATTTTGCTCTAAGAATTTTGAGAGGTTTGTAATTCTTCCAAAGATAAGTCAAATAATTGTATTTTCTAAATTTGTACAAGTTGTTTTGGTAACTGCATCTTTAGACAACAATAGTATTGTGAGTTTGACTAGTTTTCTGCTTGCTAGTCTAACCTTGATCTCCTGTAAGGGACAGATATTAAGCCATAGTTAGGATGTCAGAGACACAAACTTCTGAGGATCTAACAGTTAAACCCCTTCTAAAGGTCTGAAGAGGATATGAGTATCTAGGGCAAGTATCCTGGCATCTTGCAAGTACAGAGGACTGAAAGCAAACAAATAAACAAAAGAACCACACACTTCTCTGCACAGATAACTACTCTATAAACAGACCAAAGAGAACACATTAGTGTTTCTTAAGACAGTATCATATATCATTTCATTTTTTAAAAAAATCAGTGCAGTCCAATGAAATTCTGTGTCACGTAATACATAACTAGTCTGAGACCAAAGAGAGCTTTAGATGGAAAGAGGGGGGCTGCTAACAGGGCATTCTCTATGAAGGCGCTACTGTTTTAAAATTTGCTCCCACCAACCACCACCTCCTGGCCAAAATAAGCCCAAATCTAACTACCTTCAGGGCATAGAGCAAAGCTCTAGGCACCCGAAAAGAGTAGAGGAAGGAATTGTTAGGGGGAAGACAATCTGAGTTTAAATTGCCTAAAGGCTATGTCTACACTAGAGAATTTACAGCAGCACAGCTGAACTGCTGCAAGGTTCCCCGTGTACCCACTCTATGCTGATGATGGAGCTGTCCACACCAGCATTTCTGTCAGTGTAACTTTTGTCAGTCAGGGGTGTTTTTTCACACCCCTGACTGACAAAAGTTTTACCCACAAAAGTGCTAGTGTAGACATAGCCGTAGTCACTGGTGGTGGGTAAACTTATACAGTATTACTGTATTTTTAAGTTACGTATGGGTATACCAAAAGGGTCCCTTTCTACAAGTTTAAAAGAAAGTAAGGAACTTTTAAAAACCTGACTGGAATCATGACAGGAAGTTACAAATATCTGAAATATTACAGTTTAGGTAAATTTGTTCCCTAGGCCATTAAAAATGCATACCTTAAAAATTCTGCTCATTCACTGTTCAGCGTGTAATGCCTGAATAATCCCTCTCCTCACCATGCACCTACACCCGTTTTGACAACTCTATCTGAATGATCACTATTGTGAAAAACCAAATTTCCCAATCTGGTTATATTTGGCTCTAATTGGCACTCCGACAAACTGTAACACTATTAGTCTCAGCCAAGTGGTCCTCAGAAAGGTGCAAAATTATTACCTCTCTATGAAAACAAAGAAATCCCTTCAATCAATCAGATACTGAAAACCAAACGGCCAGTGATTAGTGCACAGGATAGGTAAACACACCAGCACAAACTGGAAATGAGTTTTGGAAAGCCATTTTTGATGTATAGGGCTGAGTGGATAATACAAGCAGTGGACACCACAATCAAATTCTACTATATTTTAAGAATCGTGATGACAAAGCATACACATGTCTACAGTGCCCTTGTTTTAATCACTTGATCAGGGACAGTTCCTATAAACTAAAAATATCTACAATAAAAATGTATTCAGCGCAGTGGTTTCTATTAGGACTCATTAGTTATCACACATCTGATCATACTGAACAGAACTTTCGTTATACCCAAAATGTTGTAGTTGGGAATTAAAGCATCAGGTTACATATGCCAAAGAAGTGCAATGCGTGTATTGTGCAACGTAATGTCTTACCTGCTAGAAATACTGTCTCTCCGACTCCGCACTTCCCCATTCACTTCCTGCTCCTGGGCATGATGCTCTGCTGCTGCAGCCTGCAATACTTCCCTGATGGAAGGAAATTGCCCCACTCCATCTGGAGGGATCTCCTGGCCATTTACTGTACATGAAATGCCCTGCTTGCCTTCTGCATTCAATAAAATGCTATACGTCCCCCTTCCTGACACACTGCTGTAGGTAGAGCTGTCACTCTCATTTCCATCCAGCCTTATTCCTAAATCGCTTCCGTCAATCTCTGAAACACTGTCTCCTGCTATGGAGGAATTCTCCAGTCGGTCATCTGTTTCAGAGCGGAGACAGATCTCAGATACTACAGAAGTCAGACCACTTCTATTCTCCTTTAGAGACCCACCAGATGCATCGGCAGTCACAAAATTCCTAGTAGCATTTCCAGGATCTGAATTTTCAGTTCTGTAATCAGCCAAGGACCGGATCTTACTTGACTTGGAAGATTTGGAGCTTCTTCTCTCTTTTGAAGGGGCTGGAAGTCCCAGGCTGCCCAGTTTTGGCCCCCTTGGGACACTGGTCCGCAAGAAGGAGTACTCTTTTGTCATAGCTACAGTGCTGGCCCTTGGCAAGATTTCTGGATTTAACATCAGCTCCGGATCTAGTGTACTAGAGGGCCGGTTTTTGGTTGTAGAGTAGCTGGACTAAAAGAAATCAGAAGCGAACAATAAATTCTAGAAGACTACACTTAAACTCGCATCAATTTTTTCTTATCATTGTATTTAGAAAGCTGTAAAATGTTCATTTTTCTTTTATAACAGCACTTGGACTTATGTAGCACTTCATGAACAAGCTTCTCTTAATAGCTAGTTAACCCAGTCCTGGCTGAGATTTGGATATGGAGGAGAGCTAACTGATTGAGTCTCAATCCAGACTCAATGAAGGTAATCTAGGTAAAAGTGTGAAAACTAATCAGAAGATATTGCAAAAGAGTACTTTAACAACTTTATAAAGGCTTCAACCTCTAAATAATTATATTTAAAACTTTCCAAAATTTTTCAAGGGTTTTTTTTTTTTTTGTATTATGAGAAGACAAAGAAAAGAATATGGATTTTT
Organism: Natator depressus; assembly: GCF_965152275.1. NCBI lineage: Eukaryota > Metazoa > Chordata > Testudines > Cheloniidae > Natator > Natator depressus. The sequence goes on from NC_134248.1 coordinate 17,300,798, forward strand.
CAGATACTTTTCAGAACATCTATGATTTAGATGTGTGCGCGCATTTAAAAACAATATTATGGAAAGTCAATTAATGGGGATTAATTATATTTAGTATCTCCTAAAAAAGTGAAACTGCATAGCTTTAAACTTTAAAATATTATCTTTTTACAATAATATATATACACAATAATATATCAGATTTGCACATTCTAATTACAGCATGCAATTCTATGTTGACACTAGATAAATCAAATGCAATTATATTGATTACATAAATATATAATTAAATGCTCAAAAATACTAGATTAAAATGTCACATTATGAGATAAATGCATAAGAGCAAAGAGACCCAGTTTAGAAATAACCAAAAGTATTATGAGCACAAGGTCAATTTAGTATTACCCAAATATGAACTGTAGAATCCTTTACTCAGGACTTATCTCCAAAGGGTTTAATCTTTCCTGCGTACTCCTCTCCATCCATCTTCTTCCTTCTCCACTTCTCTGTCTCCTGGATCACCCCCTTCTCCCACCTGCTCCTCCCATTCCCCCCACACTATACCCCTACACTCTTTTTTGTAAATCAAGGAAATAAAACATGCCAATCATTCTCTTGATCTTGCTGCCCCCAGTCCTGCAAACACAACTATTAGTAACTTTATGCATGTTAGGAGTCTCATTTGAGTTTAATGGGACTACTTACATGGTAAATTATGTTCAGGTTTAGACTGCACCTGTCATCATGGAATCATGGCCTTTGCTTGGATATTGTGCACCTTTCCCCCAGGCTTCATCTATTTTTGTATTTGAGATTGTAAGCTCTTTGAGTAGGAGCCATGTCTTCCTGTCTGTTAGCACGGAGTAAAATTTACTAACAGTATCTAGCAGAACGGAGCCCTAGTCCTCAGTGGGGGCTATGGGCTCTACTGCACCATAAACAAATAATAAAGTAAGTATATATAGTGGTACGATGAAAAGTGTACAGTTATTGCAGATGGTGCCTAAATGGAAATCTCGCATTGTACACTTTTGAAGAGAGCAGTGGCAGTTTACTCAGACCTATGCTTTTCTTAACAAGGGATTGTAAAATCTGTTGTTTTTTTTAACATTTCTACTAGTCCAACCGTATATTATTGTTCTTCACACTAGATTTTCCAATTTATCATCAAAAAACCTAGAAGCAGCAATTTCTTTGTGAAATTCCTAGCAAGTGAGGGAAGACACTCAAAGCTGTGGACTACGGTAAATAGGATACCATAATATATAAAACAAATAATCATTCCAACCTCAGGAAAAATATATAGGACCAAATTCTTCCTTCAGTTACACTTGTGGTACCCTGCAGCCTTCATGGATTACCATGATGCAACTGAAGGCAAAATTTGGCACATACAGAAGAGAATTAGAAAAATACATTTTCCTGGCTAGACGTTATTGAATGTGTACAGCCAAGAAACAGACAGTTTAGGGCAGGTATGGGTTCATTTTCCTAGCTTTCCACCTACACAGAGATCACCTAGAAACAGAGGATCTGCTACAAGGTGCTTACTCTTTCTTGGTGCCTTTTTACCCTGTACTGTTTGAGCTGCTCTTCCAGACGCCTTCTTGCCTGAAGTCTGATTTGTTCCTCTTTCTCCAATGGGAGCGAAGACGCAGATGAACCTATGTACAAAAGTTACCTCTAAAGTCACACAGAAAACTTCAAAAGGCAAACACAAAAAGGGTGGAAAATATCCCTACATCAACCCCTTCTCCCATCAGCAACATGTACACAACATTCATGCTTAAGCAGAGCATGCATCATTCTCAAGGACAGCCCTTTAGCATGCAGCTCAGGAATACTCCCCCATCTTCCAAAGTGTCCTTGTGTAAGCATTGAGATTACAGTGCTCAATTAAATCATTTTATATTTACAAATGCCACAATTCTTTCAAGTGATCTGAGACAAAACCTTCCACAGTAAGAGCAAGAATACTTTTACCATCTAAATCCCACCTGCTTTAGAACCCGAATTCTGACAGAATGACAGAAATAGGCAAAAATCTATTCAGTTTCTAGTCCCATCCCTCAGAGGCTTGTAAGATTGTTCCCTACAGTACATCTTCTTGAATTTTGTCCAGTTTAGTATTAAATATGTGATGCAGCTCCTCTTACTTCCCTTGAGAGACTATTCTAGTCTAAGGGCTTGTCTACACTTACCGGGGGGGATCATTGAGCGGCGGTCGATGCATCGGTGGTCGATTTAGCAGCTCTAAGGAAGACCCACTAAATCGACTGCAGATCACTCTCCCATCGACTCCTGTACTCCACCAGATCGAGAACAGTTGGGGAAGTCGACAGGAGAGCATCTCCTGTCCATATCACGTAGCGTGGATCCTGCGGTAAGTAGAGCTAAGCTATGTCGATTTGAGTTACACTGTTCATGTAACTCATATTGTGTAGCTTACAATCGAATTTCCCTTGTAGTGTAGACAAGGCCTAAGACATCCCACTGTAAGAAACTTCTGCTATTATTTAACCTAAAATTGTCATTTTCTCAGTGTCATTCCATTACTCCCGAAGTGGGACAAACTAGGGCAATTTAGCTTCCTATCCACTATAATGTGCAGGTCAATAGAACAACCAAACTTGTTAAATGTTAAGGCACATGCTTTACTGGGAGCAGAGAGTGGTTTATTGCAAAAATGAATTTTAGTCCAAGCTTAAGTGATTCTGCAGACACACTCAGAGAAAAAAAGCTTTAGGCAGCAAGAGAAGCAGGGGCTCTACAGTAAACAGATGCTTACACAATTCAGTTTCTTGCATGGGAAGACTTAGTTTGAGTGACTGCAAAGCTTCTTTTCTAAGAACTACTCCCTCAGCACTAGTTCCCTGAGACTTCCTTAGGTTGTCATGGAAACCAGCCACACCTGGAGAGTCTTGACCATGTGGACTGCTGGTTGATTCAAAAGACAAAGGGAGGTCAGGATAGAGTGCCTCTGGTCCATTCTGGTAAGTGTCCCGTTTGCTGTTTATCTCCAGACTTTCTCCTTCATTTGGCACTCTGTTGGCATTAATACTAGTTGCTGAAAAGAAAGTTACATTGCATTAATTCACACTGGCAGCTATAAGTCCTCCCATTCAACCCTGCACACACTTCCAAAACCAAATCCAACAAATTAATAGGATTGGTTTTTAGACTGTAAGAATGCCTACAAATTGCTATGATTTCTACTTCAAAGAAAAATTAGATGGAGGAAGTTTTTTTCTCCATTCAGAACAAGCAAATATACTTTGCACTCCTATTATGCCCTACATCAGAGGATCTCAAAGGGCATCAAAAGCATTAACTAAGCCCCTTCCCAACAACCTTGTTAGGCAAGTATCATCCCAGTTCTCAGATGCATCATATGTATACAGCACAATAGATAACATGAACCAAAATAATGAAGCAAGAAAATACAAAACAGAAGTCCCCCAATTAATTTTTATTAGATTTCATATATAACGCAAAAAGAACTAACCTAAATCTGGACCTCATCCCTGTTTGGCGGTGTCTATATGCATTTTACATGAGGAAAAAAATACATCCTCAATTGAAGCATAACACTTATATATAAAATATACAAATTTATATTTTAAAGACCTCCATCTTGCTTCTCTGCTTGATGGAGCAAAGATGTACATTTAAGACATGGTTGTGGCAGAACTTCATGATTAATTTTAAGATACATGTTTCTAGATCGCTCGAGAAAAAAAATCTATCCAAAAGGAAGTTGAAATAGCCACCTGGCTGGTACAGTTTATTCAAAAACGTTTATGTGAACAAACAGAGCTGAAAAAAACTTGTGCTAAAATAGAATTGTTTCTGCTGCTTACTTCTGACACACACTCATCTTTTCAGAAAGGAGGGCTGTTATTGATAACGTACAGAAACTAGATATAAGCAAACAGATCACAATGATTAAAGAAAGTGGTTCTTTTTCCACTTGGATATGAAAGTTACTGCTTAGCTATGAAATACTTTTGGCATAAAATAGGATCATTTCAAGCACCAGATAAGGAAGAAGGGAAGTTACACAAAAATCAGGAACAATAATAATACTCAGATGTGGTAACCTTTAAAGCACCCCTCTGAAGTTAAATAAGATACATTGGGGGGGGTCAGGGGGGATTCAAGTAGGGCAGTGCTTTTGTTTTGTTACATAAAAACTGGTCTTCTCATTTAGTATGTCAAATTACACTTTAGAAGAGTTTTAAAATGAAAAGACAGTAAACAAATGAATATACTGATTCAAGATACAAAGATTAACTAAAAAAATGAAGCACACACTATAATCCACTTGGAGTAAATTAGGATATAGTGAAACTCCATTTATAGAGAATTGCCCATTTGTTTGAGATTTACTGCAGCGTGATACTTGTATTTCCAATTATAACGAACCACTGCTTACCAAGAAAATATCTTGTTGTAAAGGGCTTCACTGCGTTTCGTGTTAACTAAGGTCATGGGTCCATGCAGTTTGTGGTAAGATGGAACCAAATTCCATGACAACATCCCTGGAATCTCTAGGGCCTAGTCTGTCCTAGAAAAGGTTTCCCAGTATAGTTATACTAGCAACCCCAGTGTAGATACATACCTACAAAAGAGTGCTTTTTGCCAAAATAGCTGATAGCAGTTCCTCAAACAAATCAAACTGTACTTGCAAAAGCATTTTTTGCAGATATAATTATCTACATATTTTTTTCCCCAGTATAGAAACGTAATAACACTCCCCCCCCCGCAAAAAAACCCCACCACACCTGAACAAAAATGTCTAGTGCTGACCTGCCAATATTCTGATGCAACATACTTACATAAGAACAGCCATACTGGGTCAGACCAAAGGTCCATCTAGCTCAGTATCCTGTCTTCTGATAGTGACCAATGCCAGGTGCCCCAGAGGGAATGAACAGAACAGGTAATCATCAAGTGATCCATCCCCTGTCGCCCATTCCCAGCTTCTGGCAAACAGGCTAGAGACGCCATCCCTGCCTATCATGGCAAATAGCCATTGATGGACCTATCCTCCAGAAATTTATCTAGTTCTTTTTTGAACCCTTTTATAGTCTTGGCCTTCACAACATCATACTTGAAATTCTTCAAACATTTTCATTTAAATATAATCAATGGAGGTTTGCATTGAACTAAATATTAAAATAAACACCACAAAAACACTACAGCAGCCCATGTTATTGGTTTTTATATTAAAAAAATTATACTGGTGCTGTTTCAGTTTTTGATATGTCTCAGATTTTTGTATTGGGAATGCATAACTGCATCAGAAGTTGTCAAGAGGAAAGAGCCATTTTGAAAGCTATGTTGGGACATGGGAGGCAATTTGGCATGTTAGCTGGCTATTTCTACTGTGATGGTGAGTAGTGAAATAGCTATGTCATTTATAGGCTTCAGCCACAACGCCTCAGAAATGACTGGGCAGTTCAAATCTTTGAGCGACTGTTTCAGCCTGTCTTTCTCAATCTGCAGACAACACTGCATCAGTTTACATCTGTTTCATGATTTAAAGGTTATCCTCAACCATAAAAAAAACAGTGTTAAAAATACATTAAAAAAAAAAAGATTCTGGAGCACAATTCTCAGCATGGGAATGATTTTATGACAAATTCTATAGCCACAGAATACACAGGACACTATATGCTATTGCTAATGTTCTTAAGGTGACAGTAATTTTGATAAAAAGAAAAGGAGGACTCATGGCACCTTAGAGACTAACCAATTTATTTGAGCATGAGCTTTCGTGAGCTACAGCTAAAGCACCGGAAAGTATAATTAAATAGATTAAAAACAAGAGAAAAGCATGCTACTTACAAGCTATGATTGTTAGGAAGATGCTTGACAGAGATAAGGACAGGAAACAGTTAAATTTTAACTTCATGCAAGATGAATGATTCATCTTATGATTATACCCTGGCAATCAGATACAAGGCTGTCTGACAAATGCAAATAAAGGCTCTGGGCTCCCCTTGTTGTAGCTGTATGACCAAAAAAACAAAAACAAAAAACAAAAACAACCAGAACTGTATAGGTGGAAACTGTAACATACATTAATTACTCAACCATTTCCAACCAACACTAAATCAGTTCCACATATGCATATTAGGTTCACTAATGGCTGTTAGCAAAGATGATCAGGAATGCAACCCCATGCTCTGGGTGTTCCTAGCCATTGATTGCCAGAAGCTGGCAGTGGACAACAGGAGATGGATCACTCGATGATTGCCTGTTCTGTTTGTTCCCTCTGAAGGCCCTGGCACTGGCCATTGTCAGAAGACGGGATACTAGACTAGATGGACCATTGGTCTGACCCAGTATGGCCGTTCTTATGTTCAACAATAAATCTTTATCCTAAGGAGGCCTATTTAGGTAAGCACATTATTAAACTTCTTGTGAACAAGTGCAAAGTTTTCTACTTCATTATTTCGTAAAGTGGAACAGTTTGTGGATTATGCTAAAACCGGAAAAAAGCACTCTTTTTCTAGAATAAGAGAGTATTCACACATGGAGTTATGCCGGAATAGCTATTCCATAATAACTCCAGGTGTAGACAAGCCCTTAAGGATCCTACCACTTTTAATGTCAGCAGAAGAGAAATATAACACAGATTGAGCAGTCCCTATCATAATTAATTGGTTTTAATTAATGGCTTTAAAAACAAAATTTAGAAGCAGTTTTTAAATTAAAAAGTTGGAATTCTTCTGAATTTCTAAGACAGATGGGTTGTAGTATTCACAAGACATTCTGTAGTATTATACAGCAAAATACACTACTGATTCCAACAAAATAATGGTCAATGTCTTGTATGACAAAATCATGAGTGAAAGAGAGGCCTTATAATCAGAAAGAGATTCAATTCTTATGAAACAACTTACTGTTAATTTCAGCTCCTTCGGTTGGCATATCTGATTTGGCCTTATAATTCAGCCGTTCTTCTGAACTGTGAGAAGCCCCATTGCTAGCTCTGTTCTCCAACAGGGCATCTTGCTGAACAGATGACGAGTCCATGGTAAGAATGACCCAGATCCAAGGAAATTAATTCTTCTGAATAATTTGCCTCCAAGTGAACTACCAAGTCCGGATTGTCTCCATCAGCAGTAGTGCCATTCGAGATGTCATACAGGAGCACAATAGTGGGCTTTTCTTTTGTTGGTTTACAGTAGGCAGCTCAGAAATTCCAGGAGGTCATAAAATATCCTGGAGTAAAAAAAGCAGTTACCAAGATGCTACATGCACTGGAAACAAATACATTTATTTAAAAAACATATTCACAACTTTGAAGATACCAGATAGACAGTAAGTAGCACTTACAAATTGCTCTTCACCCACTCAATCCATTTACTTCAATGTACAGATCAAGTATGAAATGATAGTGCAGACAATAATCCACTGTCCTGGTCAATGAATGCATTATTTAATAACATATTTCTCAACTTTTACAGTACAAAGACCTGTGCAAGCCTACAGAAATTGGTTCTGCACCCAGACAATTGATTTAAGATCATTATCCTAAAGTCCTTTTTAATGTAAATATATATTTTAAACCTGGTATCAGCTCCAATAAACTAGAAGTATGCAATTGTCCTACTCCAACAGTGGTCACTCATTCCTGACCATATTTCCCCAAAGGAAAATGGGTCATCGCATTGGGGCTCTCTCAAACCCGCACCCCGCCCCCATCCAATGCAGGGCTGGCCCAGGCCCCTCCACCCAGGGCTGACTGCTTGCTCAAGCCCCATGAACATTCCTCTGCACACACCCTTTGGTGGTCGTGCACCATTTTTTGGCAAAACTGGGCATGATGATCAGTTGGCAAGAGCAAACCTGCCCCGTTTTGCCAAAAAAGTCAGGATGTCCGGGACAAGGCTTAAAAAGGGAACCATCCCAGCCAAAATGGGACATATGATCACCCTACTCATTAATAATCTGGACTCCTGTGCTGTATTTTTCATTTTGGGGAGTTATTCCAGTTGAAGTCTGTTATTTTACCTGTATGAATGCAAATAGTGGCTTGAATTTAACTTTTTATTTAAATCATGACACTATTGTTTATTCAGTTGTAGCTCAGGTTCCTGCACAGCAACCACCACATATAACTTTGCAGGAACATGACCTACTAATTACAGCTTGTGTTGACAGTCAAAATGAAAGTTAGCTGCCAGCCAAGGCTGGCCTTCTCTTAGGGCAAGGCTACAGAGGATTTCCTAACAAAAAACCCTGCATTCTGCCAACGATATGTCAAACAGCCAAATGTTTAAATATGGGTCAAGACATAAACTGATAATTTGTTAAATTATAAAGATAATATTGCATTCATTTAAATTACCAATAGGCTAATTAAATATAAATTGTAGAAGATTACAAAAAACAAGACACTAAAAAGCATTTTACTAAAGAGCAGAATTTTAGCTAACAGTGTAAAAACTGTTAAAAGTGTAAATTACACTTCCACACCCAATCAAATAATTTGAGCAATTTAACCTTCTATTCCCTCTCCATCTCCAGAGCGTACATCTGAGGTGCCACACCACTTGATCTCTTGGTGATAAGAGCAATGGTGTAAAGGGAAAAATACAACCACATTTAAGACCAGATCCTGCGGTCATGAAGGTAAAACTCTCACTGAAATCAACAGAAATTTAACATGCACAGGACTGGACTTAGTGCTATCCCAATACCAAAGAGCCTTGTCTACATCACATGGATAACAAAGAGACAATGACCCTAGAGAGCCAGCAGCTAATCCACGCCTATTTTCACAACAGGTGTCTGGACTGGGGTAGGCATTTTAGGATGGAATTTCCCTCCACAAAAGAGAAATATGCATACATTACAAATAACCTCTGACTTTTTAAAGTTACATATAACTCTAACTTAAACTTGAGTAATAGCTGCTACCAGTGCCGACATCACAACAGATACTGTACATAGAACAAGTCATAAGGGGATCCTGACTGTAGCAATAGGGTAAAGAGAGTTTACGATCACCATAGTTACACCTTACACAATCCAGTCTGACTACATTAGATGATTTGTCACACATTCCTAGCAATAACAAATACCCGTGTCTGCCCTCTACATAAACATTCATGCTGCACAGAGAGACTTTTAAAACATAGCAAAATATAACAACAAAGTTTGTACAAAGGGCTATGTCTATACAGTACTCCCCCTTCCTAAGGCTCTTCCTTGTTCCTAATCATATAAAGTCATCACATTTTGACTTCTAATTGCTATTAAAGTCCATTATAAATTATCTCTTTATAACATACCCATCACAGGCTCCCATCAGACACCTTACACAGAAAGGAGCAGTGTTGGAGGGGAGTGTATAGCCAGCACTAAGAGTGCAGGCGTTCACTAAACCCAAAACCCCAAAAGAACCCGTTTTAGTAAAAGCACAACACAGCCGGACACCCTGAGAAACTTAAAACTTATGCCTATGGTTATCGGAGGCAGAGAAAAACAAGCTACAAGAAGCATAAGCTAGGGACACCTAGGATGACAGAAGTCTTCTATCTGACTCCGAGACAGGAAGCTGGATGTTAGGAAAAGAGAGATGGCACAATAATATTCCGCACTGACGTTGCACCTTGCATCCACCACAACCCCAAAGAAACTAGAGACGCTCAGCACCACCGAGCCACCCACTGCTTGGCCTTGGCAAACCCCCTTGGCGCTGGTGCGGGGAAGAAGGTTTAACCTCCACACAGGGCAGGCAGGAAGGTGTCCACGAGGACTGATTCGCCCCGCACCAACGGCACGGGGTTTAATTCGCCTACCTGGGACACACAGAGCGCTGGCCTGAAGCCCCAAGGACGCTGAGCGAGATCCCGGCCTGCCCAGCCCACAAACCCCCCACCCAGCCCAGCCCAAGCCAGATCTCAGACCCCCCCCCACCTCCGCCCCGTCCAGGCCACAGCCCAGACCCGGCCCGTCCAGCCCAGAGCCCCAGTCCAGCCCAAGCCAGACTCCCCGGCGCCGGCCCACCCAGGACCCCCGGCCCTTCCGCCAGCTCTTGCCCCCCAGCCCTTCCCTGTGGGGACTCGGGGCCCAGCGCTCCGCCCACGGGACCCCCAGCAGGCCCCGTCCCCTCCCCACAGACCTGACAGCTCCCGACGGGCTCCGTCCTCTAGCTGCCAGCCCGAGACGTGGCGCCGCCGCCGCCTCAGCCGGGGGAGGGGGAGCGGTGCAGCGCGTTTCTCCTTCCCCGCTGGGAGGGCAGGCCGCGGGGGTCCGGAGTGGCGCCGATCCCCGCCGGGCCTGTCTGCCTCGCACACCCCGACCCTCCTTCCCCCGACTGGGGGCGTCCGCGGCTCGGGCAGCGGGGGTCAGCGGGGCCAGGCGGAACGGCTGAGGGGGCCGCTGTTTCCCAGCTGCGGGGACGGGCTTTGCCGGCGACCTTCCGGCATCGGAAGTGGGAGGGCGGTCCCCGCCTTGTTGTTTGCCTTGGTGCCGCTGGCACCGGGCTGGGTTAGTGTTACCCCGCCCTCCCTGCCTGTGTCACGATATATCACGATGGAGGGCCTCGCGCTGTGACAGCTCCGTCTTTTCCCGCCTGCTCCTCCCGTGCAGCGTTATCATGGGGCCGTAGGCTCTCTGTGGTTAATGGTGACAGGAGTTTATTCTCTCATGCCAGGAATCAGGGCTTCCCCCGAGTCATGTGAGTGGAAACCCCCTTGCACAGGACCTGTAAAACGAGGGGGATGTACTTGCTCCCTCCATCCCTTAGTCTCTCCCCACCACTTCAGTGGTCATAGTAGTGGAAATCCTCTGGATTAGAAGTCATACAAGCCGAGCAGTCAGATCCCTGCATCCCATGAAGTGAGCTGGAGCTGGAGCTCACGAAAGCTTATGCTCAAATAAATTTGTTAGTCTCTAAGGTGCCACAAGTCCTCCTTATCCCTGCCTTTGTAAGTGTGTGTGTAATAGCACAGCCTCATCTGCAAATGCCTAAGGATGGCAACTAATTTACATGAATTTGGGCAGCCTCCTAGGGCACACATCAGCTTTCACTCTGCCTGCCAATCAGTCGTCCCTAGACAAGGTAGATTTGGGCTCTAGCCCTCATTGCAGTCATTTTCTTTGTTTATGTAGGATTTCTTTTGAATGCTGGCTTACATAAGAGTATAAGAACAGCTATCCTGGGTCAGACCAAAGGTCCATCTATCTCATTATCCTGTCTTCTGACTGTGGCCAATGCCAGGTGCTTCAGAGGAAAGGAATAGAACAGGTAATCATCAAGTGATCCATCCCCTGTCACCCATACCCAGCTTCTGACAAACAAGCTAGGGACACCATCCATGCCCATCCTGGCTAATAGCCATTGATGGACCTATGCTCCATGAATTTATCTGGTTCTTTTTTGAACCCTGTTATCAGGGTTATCAACTGCTGACACTGATTATCATGGAAGACTGATGGTGAAAAAATCTACCCTCTTATCAAGCGTGTCTCCCTGTTAATGCAGGATTGTTCTCCATAGTACACTTTCCAGAGTCTTGTCCGTTAGTCTATAAAGTGACACAGGACTCTTTGCCACTTTTACAGATTCAGACTAACACGGCTACCCCTCTGATGTCAGGCACTGGGGCTTCCATTACATTTCTAAGAAGTTGTTCCTCAGCCTAATGTCAATCTCTGTCACAAAGCCTTCCTGGGTAGTTGGCCTACATTTTTTTTCTTAATTTCATCCCATTACTTCTAGTAAAAAGAGATCTGTTGACTTCAAATTACATATAAAATTGCATTCATCCTTCCTATTTTTGTATTGCAGCAGTGCCTACAGTTTCCACTTGGGTCCACATTAGGCTGGGAGCTATATACATGCATAATAATGGACAATCCCCGTCCTGAAGAACTTACTGTCTGATATGAACAAAATACAAAAAGTGAGTTTAACAAAGGAAAGAAGGGAAGGGAGGATGAGAGTAGAAAAAGACGATCATATGGTTGGATAGTTAAGAAATTGCACACTTCTGGGTTCCAAATCATTAAAAAAAAATCCTAAATGAGGTATTGCTGACTGACACACACCTAGCTACAGTGGCTGGATGGTCTCTTCTAAGCAACACAGCGAACTGGGTCCTGAGGAAGGATGTGAAGGAGGGAAGAGTAGTTGTCTTCAGACTAGTTCAGGAAAGGGATTCAGGGATATCCTCTATTGTGAACAAGGTCACAAATACAATACTGTATTGATAGGGGACCATAAAAGTACCTAAATAAACTTAGTCCAAGGAATAGCAGCTTCTTCCAATTCTAGTAACTTTTTCTAGAGTAGATGTATGGTAAAATGGAAAAGACCTAATACACTGTATATAGAAATTGTTCCATTTCAGATTAATTGGTCTTCTGCTTTCTTACCAGTAGATGACTTTATTCTGTAGATCTCTAGCAAACACATGATGGGCCAATTTTATATAAAATATGCAGAACTACAATTCTCAATGTTCTGGCCCAGATGCTTATAAACCCTGTAATCTAATTCCTTTTGTTAGGTGTGTCCACCAAGTAGGAACTGCAGCCTGTCTGTGTGCAAACATTTAACAAACAATTTGTAAACCATTAAAGTAGTGCTTACATGCTTGAATAAGGAAATGCTCAGCAAACTTGACCCTGGATTAACAAATAAATTCTCGATGAATTTGAGAAGAGACTTTGAGAACCTGAATGTGTGGAAATTTGTTTCAAATTCTCTGGGAGTGATCTCTGATGGATGTCTGTCCACAAAAGATGTCAAGGAACCTATGGTGAGAAAAACTCAAACATCTAGTTCTTTGATTTAACTATTTTTGTAAGAATGTAAAAAGAATTGTTGCCTTCCTCCAGAGAACTCAAAGTAACAAAAATTAAGACCTTGAGGTAATCACTAAGGTAGCATTCCAGTTTCAGTATTTGCCAGTGTCTGCCTATTGGCTTTGAGCCATCTTCTCTGAGACAGTTAATTGCTTGAGTAATGCTCTGACTAGTTCAGATTTTACGTTTTGGTCTGTCATGTGGCACTGAGAACCCCGGCCACAAAAATAGCCATTTGCTTGGAGACAACACATATTGTCACAATTAAACAGAACACAGTAGCATGTAGCTGCAATGAACTTAATAGTCTATTAAAACAGGAAGAGAATTTTTCATATTGAAAAAGATTAGTAATATAGGTTGTACCAACACACTTTGACAAGTTAGCTGTTTAAAAAGCTAGGGGAAGTCCAGGGCTAGTACAAAACAGGAGTTGAAGTGCAGCGATTCCTCAAAATCAGAAGTGGAAAAGACCTGTTGGGCCACTTTGTTCATCTCTCCGTGCTACTGCAGAGTGGCTCTCTGTGACATCGAAATCAAGGCCTGAGCTCCCAGTGCTGACAGGGGCTGGCATCTTCTAGAGACGAGCTATTTAGTTCCTGAAAGAGGGAGCATTTCAAATAATTTTCAAATAAACCTGAATGGGCAAAGTTTAATGTGATATTGACAGGCTACTCTAAGGATTTCATTCAGCTGTCCTCAGACAGACAGTGATGCTGCAGAGCCTATGAGGATGACAGGTGGAAAACTGAGATTCTGCAGGAGTTGCACAACTAAAGAACATAGACTGCGTGCAATAGCTCACTCTTATAATATTTAGGCAGTTACCAGGTAATTGGTATGATGCTACCATACAAGTAATGCAGTGTTTTTTGGGTACTTGAAGTAGCTCCCCTTAGGAGCCCCAATAATTGGAGAAACACCTGCTCCCTCATTAAAATACCAATGGTACACAGCTGCATCTTCCTCCAGCACTCCCCAGGATCCAATTGTTTTGTATATGTAACATTCACAGTATTTTAATCACAAATGGATTAATTTTCAGAGCACTCTTATCGGGTAGTTAACTATCCCAGTGGTTCATATTGTCTGTTCAGAATCGGAAATATATTCTTTAATCTGACAACTCAGAGTCTGAGCCTCATACTGCAAGGTGCCAAGAGTGGCCTGGAAGATGCTGGGCACCCTCAGTGCTCAATGTGTTAGATAAGACTTTGGAAAGTCAGTGGGACCCTTTGTATATATATCTGTGTCCAAGTGAGTGAACAATGGGAATCAAAGGCCTAGATTCCTACTGTGACTCAGGAAGCTGTTAGTGCCAACTGCAGAGAGCACAGGGGGTTCGTAGGGTTTTACAGGGATCCCCTGGGTCAGATATATGCATAATAGGTCACCAAAGGGTGGCATGTGAGGGCTCTACTGAGCGACCGTAGCCCATTGGTCATCATAATTACTGTGAAATGTATGTAAAAACAATATTTAAGGAGTGATGTGTCTCTACTAAAAATTATGTTCCTACGGTCTTGGAATTAATGCAGATCACCAGGAGGTGACATACCTCGGATATGTTCTTTTCAGGGAGGAGGTAACAGAGACTTATATCTCTGTCTGGTCAAGTGTGTATTGTGCATTGTCTGCCTCACAATGGAGACCTATCTGCAGACAGCGCCAGGTGCCATTCAAGAGATTGCAAAATCTGCCAGAAAGAAAATCTCCAGGAAGAGACAAAACAGCAGGGTGGTGGTCTGTTTATGAAGAAGACAAATAATGGAAGTTGTATATCGTGGGGGGCAAAGGAACACACTAGGTCCTTCACTAAGGAGGCAAGCTAAAAGGGTGTTTGTCTTATGAAAGGAGGCACTCAGACAGCCTGGCTGTTACACACTGCAAGGATTTTGGATATTCTGCAAGGCATGAAAGTATCATGCTAATGAAGTCTAGGCTGTAGGATGCATGTTATAATTTTGTTTTATATGTAACAATTTGTTTCCAATACTTCTACTTGCTATTACTTGAAACTCTGTGCTTTGTTCAATAAACTTATACTTGATTTCACTATAAACATATCTAAGTGCTGTGTGTTAAGTGGAGCAGTGATCTGAGGGGGAACTGGTAAGCAGGGGTGTAATGTTTCTTTGACAGCAGCAAATCTGTGAATACTGCAAGTGTCCAGTGGAACAGGAGTGGGACACTCCAGTGAGACACTTGATGGGCTTGAGGGTTGGAGTGTGCCTATAGCTAATGTGTGTAGTGGGCCTGTGAGACCAACAGGGAAGAGCTTACGTTGCCTGTGGTGGTGGAGTTGGGGAGCTGACCCCCAACAGGCACAACCAAGGCTTCCTCATGCAAAGGGCAGTGGTAGCGCGATGCCTCAGAGCCCTGGGTACCCTTGGGAAGCGTCACACCTACCTTCAGATTACATGTATCTATGTGGTGCCAGAGATTATTGCAGATTAGATGCATTTGTTAAAAGTCAGATTATCCTTTTACATAACCATTTGATTTGCAGCATATTTGTGGATCATTTTTGTTCTTTGAGCAGGTATTGGTCTGAAGATTTCCTCTTCATATTTTCTAAAACAAATTCAGGCACTCTAGTTCTGTTTTTCTACCCTCTGATATGGTAGTGATCCTTGGTCTATAGAATCACAATAAATCACTTTAAAGGGAATTTCTGGTCAACTTTGTAGTGGGGAGGGAAGCTATAGTTTCCCAATCCTGCATAAATTTGTATGTAAGTGTTTGGGGCTGCCTTTTATAGAAAAATACTTTATGAGACATGAGGTAACAATATAATATATATACAAATGCAACTCACCAGGAACAGGAGAGGAAGAAAATTCTTGAAATACCTTAGCAAGTTAAAATGTTAGTACAGTCTAACTACTTATTTCATTAATGATGTGTCTCAATCATTAATATGGGGCAAATAAAATTTAAACCCAGTTATTGGACAAAACATAGTGCACAGGTCAAATTCCTGTAAATTTACAGTAGTAATATATGAAATTATTCCTAGGTTAATCCTTTGAACATAATAGGGATGTGGGACAGTAACCCATTTAGAGAGGCTACAGATTACAAAAATGAGGAATGTGCATATAAAGCTAGCGGAGCAGGACACTCCAAATAATATCTATCCTTAGTAAAAAGTATTGACCTATTCACAGAACTTTGAAGTATTCCTATTGTAAGATATAAGGGTAGGAAATTGTTTCCAAGGAAATTGTTTCTCTAGCTGCCATTCAGTGGTCTTACCCTCTGCAGCAAAATAAATTACAGTACCAAAATTTGGAACAACATATGGAGGAAACTCTGAATCCATAACATACAGGGATGATGTTGGCCCTTTGTAGGACATGCACTACAGCTTTACAATAGTCTTCTGAACCATAGAAATATCACCAGAATGCCAGTGGAGGGCAGTCTCTTCCCAGAACCTATTCCAAGTGCTAATATGGTTTACTTTGTAAAGCTTAAACAACGAGGAGTACTTGTGGCACCTTATATTAATTTATTTTGGAAAGAAACCTTCTAGCCTTAAAAAAACCCTCATGTTTAACTGAATAGAACTAGTAAAGTGCATCCAAAGTGAATAAGTTTCAGAGTGGAAGACGTGTTAGTCTGTATCAGCAAAAACTAGTGAATAAATATCTCTTCTTTGTGCAGAGTAAACTGATAACTTTTATGTGACGTTTATTGACTTAAATGTTGAGGGGTGGGGTGGGTTGTAACTCACTGCAGTAATCTCAGTTGAAAACCTTTCTTCTTTACTTACTACTATTTGCTCCCGCCTCCCCCATTATTTAAGGGACTGACCCTGCAAAGAACTAGGGAGGTGAGCAGTCCCATTCAGTTCAGTAGGACTATTCACACATGTTAGTCTTTGCAGGATTGCAGTCTAGATCTGTAAATATATTTTTAAACCATGTAAAGCATTTTAAGATATAATCTGTTTGAAGATATTTGCACCAAAACTTTGTTTTGTATGTATACTCAAAATTGCAGTAGTAAAGAAGGGAATGTGAGATCTTGCAAGTGATAGGCCCTGGATGATAAACAGTTTGTATTTGGCAGGAGTCATGATTCTCACATGGCAGAAAATCATAAATATTTCATTTTCTGCCCATCTCCTCGTCAAAAAAGCTAAATCAAATGCAATGGAAAAACTACATACATCTCAGAGCCAGTAGGTGGCTCTCTCTCTGTGTACAGGCCAATAGACATTGTGTGTATTGTCCAGTTACAGAAGTGGATTTGTTTTCCTAATTATTTCCTTAACAGAGATCTTGTTCTCTAACCACCAACAACACTATGTGCATGCTTCAGTCCCCTGAGCTTATTAGATTTATTTTCCCCTTACACATTCCTCTTATTTGGTTCTATTCAGTTTCCAAGAACCTTTCCCCTCATTATTTATTTAAAAAAAAACCCTGCCCTGACCACACACAAAGCACAAATGGTTAAGTAACTAACCAGCCTGGCACATTGTATTCAGCCTCAGGCATCCAGTTCCCCATCACATCTCAGTAAGGGGGAAACATTTATTTTGTACTAAATGTGGAAAATAAAAACCAATTCATTAACTTCATCATCAATCAATCATCATCAATGATCAATCATCAGTCATTATGGCTGTTCTTATGAGTGCTCACATATCTAAAGACGTATACTCGCAAAGTTCTTTCTCCATTCCCCAGGCCATAGGAATCATTTTTTAAAACCATTATTTGGCCTAGCCTTCTCACAATAAAGAGTTTTTACATTTAGTTCTGTGAGTACTAGTCTACTTTTCAGGATCATTCGAATCTCTTTTAAAAGTGAATTTCACAGTTGTGGGCCACTTGTTGAGAATGTTTGGCCACGTGTGTGTGTCATGCGGCTGACAGTGCCATTGTTCCAGGCAAACATCGCTGCCATGGGAGCTCATGATCCTCCTAGGAAAGGTGGTTCCTTAAGTAATTCAGGCCAGTCCTGTGAAGGGGTTTCACAATGAACATGGAAGCCTCCATTAAGACTCAGTAGTTAATGGGGAGCCAGTGCAGACAGCAGAGTTCTTTTGTTACTAGGTTCAGTGGGCTACAGGAGATAGGAGAAGAATGGTAGGACTTAATCTTATAAACTATTCTGCATGGAAGGCACTCTGGGGTCTCACTGCACATCTGGAGGCCGACTGACTTTACTCACATGGGATAACTTGCAGTAAGAGTGCTAAGGAAGGTGTTGAAGTGTGGACATTGGGCATGCCAAGGATTCTCTTTGGCTAGAAAAAAAAATTGAGTCAGTTGTGGAGGGGGAGTTTATAAACTTGAACATAAAAAGAAAATCTTCAGAGATTCACCAGTCATAGGTGAAACTACTTAAAAACAGATTTGTGTAACTTCAGATTTGTAATTCTGAGTATTTAGTAATTAGGAAGTTACAATACAAAGTGCTGCAGAGGGATGGTGGGAAGAGCAAAAAAATACTGAAGGGAATGGATGGGGTAGCTGGGTCTGAATACAGCTTAAGCAAGAAATGAGAAAGCAACACGTTTGTGTGTGTGGTATATGTTTGAGGTCTACTATCTGAAACTACAGCACAGTCCACATGGCAGCCTATTTGCCTTGAAAGGATTATGGGTGCCTGCACTCAGATAACCCCGGGAAAGGAATCCAACTAACAAGGAAGTAAGATCCTTAAAAAAGAGCTAGACTTGGGCATGTTCTCCCTTTATACCCCTTTTTGCTAGCCCTTGACTTACATACTCAGCAACTGCATCTAAGCATAAGCAAGCACCAGATAGAATCTCTTTATTTACTTCTGTCACACTAAGCCTCATGTGGAAAATAATATATTCCTTGTTTGAGGGATTTTTGAAAGCTTAACATTATTTATGTTGATATCTGAGACTTAACTGTGAGTGTTAGAAAAGCAATGCATCTCAATCCTATGCTATAAACAACAGACTATGCTTTGAGCAGGAGAGCTCTGTTGTAAAAATATGCTGCAAGACTGCCAATTGACAGGAAGTGTATTTATCAAGAATAGATCCTATATAGGTTTCAGAGTAACAGCCGTGTTAGTCTGTATTCGCAAAAAGAAAAGGAGGACTTGTGGCACCTTAGAGACTAACCAATTTATTTGAGCATGAGCTTTCGTGAGCTACAGCTCACTTCATCGGATGCATACTGTGGAAATTGCAGAAGACATTATATACACAGACACCATGAAACAACACCTCCTCCCACCCCACTCTCCTGCTGGTAATAGCTTATCTAAAGTGATCATCAAGTTGGGCCATTTCCAGCACAAATCCAGGTTTTCTCACCCTCCGCCCCCCCACAGACAAACTCACTCTCTTGCTGGTAATAGCCCATCCAAAGTGACCACTCTCTTCACAATGTGTATGATAATCAAGGTGGGCCATTTCCTGCAGAAATCGAGGTTCTCTCACCCCCTCACCCCCCTCCAAAAACCACACACACAAACTCACTTTCCTGCTGGTAATAGCCTATCCAAAGTGACCTATATAGTAATACCATACATTGTAACTGACAGGTAACTCATGGGAACATTACACAGAAGGAGGAAGATCTAAAATTCAAACATAAACCAACATGGATCTGGAACAAATGACTGGCAACATCTTAGCTCAGGAACCAAAATATCAGTTTCACAGAATCTTTCAAAAAATAAAATAGTGAAATAATAATTCTCTGTACATAGAAGTCTTGCAATTGCCAATCTTAAGGCAGGCAGGCAAAACAATTTATCTATCAAGATGTTTTTAATGTGCCCATCACCAGGATATCTGGGTACCAACAAATGCAAATCCCCACTCCTCCTCAGGGAGGCAACACAATCTAGTAGAAGAATGAGCACAGATTAAACAGTCAGAGTTCTGATTCATAATTATGGCTCTGCCACTGACATTCTCCATGGCCTTGGGCAGCTCATGTTATTGTTCTTCCCAAATTCCCCTCATCTGCAAAACAGGGTGGGAGAATAATATATCTACGTCTCAGAGAGTAGTAGTGTAGTAGTGGAGTACTGTGTCCAGTTTTGCGCCCCACACTACAAGAAGGATGTGGAAAAATTGGAAAGCTTCCAGCAGAAGGCAACAAAAATGATTAGGGGACTGGAACACATGACTTATGAGGAGAGGCTGAGGGAACTGGGATTGTTTAGTTGGAAGAGAAGAATGAGGGGGGATTTGATAGCTGCTTTCAACTACCTGAAAGGGGGTTCCAAAGAGGATGGATCTAGACTGTTCTCAGTGGTAGCAGATGACAGAACAAGGAGTAATGGTCTCAAGTTGCAGTGGGGGAGGTTTAGGTTGGATATTAGGAAAAACTTTTTCACTAGGAGGGTGGTGAAGCCCTGGAATGCATTACCTAGGGAGGTGGTGGAATCTCCCTCCTTTGAGGTTTTTAAGGTCAGGCTTGACAAAGCCCTGTCTGGGATTATTTAGTTGGGGATTGGTCCAGCTTTGAGCAGGGGGTTGGACTAGATGACCTCCTGAGGTCCCTTCCAACCCTGATATTCTATGATTCTATGAAGGTTAATTAGGTGGTGTCTGTACAGCTCTCAGGAACATGTCAGTGCTAAGTACTATTATTTATTTTTTACAGATGGCACATCAGAAGCACAGAGATGTTAAGTAACTTGTCCCAGGTAACACAGCAAGTCAGAGTCAGAGCTAACATTAGAACCCATATCTACTGACACCAGTCCTGTGCCTAATTCAAGTCCCGCTAAAAGGATGTTCTCACTATAAAAAATATTTTTAAGAAATTACCTTTTTTATTTACACAGTCAAGGATTTGGGTGTCTATGCAGAGAAAGAAATATAATGTCATGGGGGTACATTTTATATTAATACATTTTACTTTCATGGTAAAGATAAATTAATTTTCTTTGGCTCCAGTCCTACCATGTGCATAGACCCTTGCACTCATGCAGCGCCCTACTAACTTTATTGTTTATTCATTGCTCCATTGAGTCCACTGTAGTCTGAGGAACATATTTATTCTTGTTCTTCCAGCAACATAGGAATTGCCATACCAGATGAGACCAATGATCCATTTAATCCAGTGTCCTGTCTCCAATATTGACCAATACTTGAGCTTTCAGGTGAAAGTTCAAGAAACCTCCTACTGGACAATTATGGAATAATGTTCCTAGGGGTGGAAACTTTTCCCCTGAAACCAGCTATTTAGTGCCTGGGTCTCTGAAGCCTCCACATGATGTTTCTTATAAGAAGGTAATTCAACAATACCAAAAAACAAAAACAAAACCCCCCACCACCACCACCAACAACAACAACAACCCACAAATTCTTCTAAGGAACCTTACTCCTTCACCAAAGAGTTTAATTTCTAAGGAAATTTGTTTTAACTCTTTCTAGAGATAATTACCATTAACTCTAACTGTCAGAATCCTTTAGAACTCTCCCCTATGGGGGTGGAGAATCTTTGGCTCTATGGGGATGTCTACACTGTAAATGAAGGTGTGATTATAGCATGGTTAGGTTTACATATGCTAACTTTAATCTAGATATCACAGGTAATAATAGCAGTGTAGAGGGCATGGGCTTCAGCATGGCCAAGCAACCAGAGTACAAGCCTGCCAGGAACCTTAGGTATGTACTCTGGTTGCTAGCCAGTGCTGAAGTCCATGTCTACGCCACCACGTCTACACTGCTACTGCTACTTGTGCTAGCTAGATTAGTGGCTCTTCTGTACCCTGGCTGCATTATGGGAGCAGGGAGAATATACAGTGGAAAACAGAAAATAATTACATAAAACCACTATGTGTTTTAAAACTCTGCTGTGATGCCTACAACAAATTTGACAATGGTTATGCAGCTGGTGTGTGGTAATGCTGCTTTTCATGCAGTTTTGTCTTATTGTTTCCTTGTGCTCCACATATCTGTTCTGTTGTATCCGCCTGTTGCCTCTTGTTTTATACTAGATTGTAAGTTCCTAGAGGCAGGGACTGACTTTTTATTTTGTGTAGCACCTAGCAAAATGGGATTCTGGTCTATCATCAGGATCCCTAGATCCTACTGCAATGTTACTACTGCTGCTATGTGTTTGGTGGAAGACTATTTTACATTCTCTTTTTTTTTTTTTTCAGAAAACATAGGGGTGTGGTGGTGTGTGATGGAAAAGTCAGTGCTTGCTTGATTCTCCTGTTCCTCAAAGAGCTTGCTATCTTATTCCACTTCAGAGAGGGGGGAAAGAGCAGAGCATCAGCAATCTCAGATCTACACAACCACCTTGTTAGTAGATTATTCCCATATAAAGAAATTGGGCAGCACTTGTTGGGCCAGGGGAGTCTCTGCCCAACAGCAACAATGATCTACCAGAAAAATACCTTTCCCTGCCAAGCCCCAGGATCCATAGGCACCCCCACCTCTAATGGGCACTCACTGCACCAGGATTTGGTTTGGCTGGGGTGGCTGTACCTACTCTTAAGTGTGTTCTGTTGACAAAGCCAGAATTTGTTAGAGCTCTCCCTAGGGTGACCAGATATCCTGATTTTATAGGGACAGTCCCGATTGTAGGGGCTTTATCTTATATAGGCGCCTATTACCCCCTACCATGTCTGCAATTTTCACTCTTGCTATCTGATTACCCTAGCTCCCCCACCCCCGAACTGTCAATCAGTTAAATTACCCCCAAAGAACCGCGTGTGTACCAAGAAGTGGGGGGACAGGGGAACATCTGTGCAGCTCTTTCCCTTTCTTTCTCTCTCTCACACACGACACCGTCCTCCCTGCTTTCAACCCTAGTAGCCCCCTGTGAGTCTCTCCCAGAGCTGAACAAAATCACGCTCGGTTTCTCCCAGGCTGAAATCCCGCTTCGTTTCCATCCTGCTCCTTAGGGGGGCACAGGGCAATGTGTGGGGAGGAAAATGCAAGACCTCTCTCTCTTGCCCCATACAGGTGACTCCCTGGAGGAGGGGGAGAAATACAGCGCAGGAGGAGGGAGGGCGTTTAGGAGTGGGACAGAGGCAGAGAGGAAAAGGGGGGAGGTCCAGGCTGGGGGGGGGGGTAGGTATTAGGAACAGCTGCTCCAGCCTCCGCTCCCTGCAGCCAACGCACAGCACGCAGCAAGAGTGAACAGAGCATCAGGATCCAGCCACCATGGACAAAACTTTCGTCCTGTCCAGCTCGGGGTGGCTCTTCCTGACAGCAGTGGCGTTCTGCTTACGGGCTGCCAACGGCAAGGTAAACGGGGCTGGTCCTCCCCGCTCTGCCCTAGGAGTCTGCCCTGCTCCCCGCTCCCCCAGGCGTTGCGGGGTAGACCCGCGGCTCTACCGTCGCTGGGGAGGGAGTGGGGCTGGGGTTGGAGCAGGGGCTGGTTTCGCTGGAAGGGGAAGGTGCCCGGGCACGTCTGGCTGGTGTTGTTTGTGAAGGGCTTGGTGATGGCTCTGGCGGGGAGGGAAATGCTTTGATGTGCAAATGGTGCCCATGTGCGAGAGGGAGAGAGAGCTGCTGCCGCTTTGTCAAGGCTTTGTCACCCCCGGGCGATATTTAACCTGTTCCCTTTCTCATCTAATAACACCAGCCTCTTCCCCCTACCCTCCCCCGCATCTCCCTGCCTCGCCTCTGTACTAAACTGCGCTGAGATGTGCGAAAAGTTCCGCCGGGACACGTTGACTTTTTTTTTATTAATTAAGTTGCAAGTGCTTGACCACGTCTCAGATCTAACAGGCTTTTCACGCCTTGCAGCCAGTGCAGTCGCTGGAAAGCCCGATTAGTGCTCAGTGGGAGGGACTGGTAAGATGACAGTGAACTGCTGGAGCCAATTAATTAGTTGTGAAACTGACCGAGAGCTCCTGGCTCTTGGCTGTGTCTTGAGAGGGCCTGGGAGACAAAAGTCATGCCGCCTACAAGCTCTCAAGCTAATGATCAGACTATATATAAAATACTGCTGCATATTTTCCCAAGAGCTGCACTACTCACCCTAATCCCTTGGAATGGCATCAGGTGGTGTTATCCCCATTGTACAGATGGGGGACCTGAGGTAGAGAGGCTGTACATTATCCCTGGTCACACGAGTGTGACAGAGCCAGAGCTAGAACGCTGGTGTTCTGACTCCAGGAGCTCATGCTGCTGAGGTGGGGGTACCACACGGGAGAGTCGGATGTGGCTTTCTGAAGCTGAGAGCAGCAGGGGGCTAGATCACCTCGAAACTACCGTAGGAGCCAATCTGCCAAGCAGGGATTGCCAGTGCAGTACAAAGGGGTCATAGCAGGGCTCAGCATTGAGCCCAAAGGCTTGTTTCAACCACTGTACTACACTACTGGACCTCTTTTTCTGGTTAATTTTTAAAATATTTCGATGTCTCTGCTTGCTTGTGTTACGTAGTGCCCAAAACATGTGTGGTGCTGTACAGAAAAATAAAAAGCAAAAGCCCTTGTCCCAAAGATTTTACATATTATGTGGCTTGCTTTTCAAACTGCGTATTCTCTACTGTGAATACTATCTTTCTCAGCAGTTCATTGTTTTATATCCAAATTTGGCCCACATCTAGCTTGTAATATCTTGCTTTCATGTCTGAATTATTGACCTCAGAAATGCCAAGTGATGAAATTTGAGATTGTAGAGAGCACAATGTATACGAAGGAAATGTAATCCCTTATTATAATGTATCTTGTACTCATTTTTGTATTTCTAACCCATATTTGTGCCTTAGCAGGCTGAGCAGTGTGCAGGAAACAGTAAGGGTTTGTTTGCATAAGGTAGGGTATGAATTTAAACTGCTGTAGTTACACATGTAAAATTCCACATGAGGAGTTATTCTAAAATAAGAGTGCCTCTTTCCAGTTTAGTTTGTCATTTTGGAAGGGTTTAAGATGAACTGCAAAAAGCCATTTGTATTTTGGAATAAGTGTGTCCACATGCAGAAATTATAGTGGTTTCATTATAACTAGAATAATAGTATAACTAGAAAAATCTCCCAGGTACACAAGCCTTAAGGCTGAAGATTCAGATATTGCATACAGTTTCTCCTTATCTATACTTTGGAGATGACTTGAAGAGAAGGATTACTAGTTTATGATAAAAAGAAAAGGAGTACTTGTGGCACCTTAGAGACTAACCAATTTATTTGAGCATAAGCTTTCGTGAGCTACAGCTCACTTCATCGGATGCATACTGTGGAAACTGCAGAAGACGTTATATACACAGAGACCATGAAACAATACCTCCTCCCACCCCACTCTCCTGCTGGTAATAGCTTATCTAAAGTGATCACTCTCCTTACAATGTGTATGATAATCAAGTTGGGCCAAATCCTGGATTTGTGCTGGAAATGGCCCAACTTGATTATCATACACATTGTAAGGAGAGTGATCACTTTAGATAAGCTATTACCAGCAGGAGAGTGGGGTGGGAGGAGGTATTGTTTCATGGTCTCTGTGTATATAAAGTTTTCTGCAGTTTCCACAGTATGCATCCGATGAAGTGAGCTGTAGCTCACGAAAGCTTATGCTCAAATAAATTGGTTAGTCTCTAAGGTGCCACAAGTACTCCTTTTCTTTTTGCGAATACAGACTAACATGGCTGTTACTCTGAAACCTAGTTTATGATAATATATTGTGTATAAAATGGGCCAGAAAAAATAATTTGGCTAATTCAGACTCTGGATTGCACACAAAAAAATTTGCCCCGAACATAAAAGCAATAATATGAAATAAAGTTTACAATAGAAATAACAGAACCTAATCAGTAGAATTAACCTACCCTTTGATTTATAAAGTGATTTATAAAGCACTTGAGACATGTGGGTAGCCTGGTGTAATCACTTGCCTTGCTATCTATTATTACTTCCCTAATTGTGTGCATGTAATCCAGAATACAAACAGGGTTTAAACAATGTAAATGGCCATGTGTGGTGCCTCCCCTAAAGGGACACAGGTATAAGATGGGACATATTAAATAGGTCGGGACAGAAAAGCATCAGCTTTATGGTTCCTTGAGGGAGCTTGAATATGTACATATCCTTGTGCAATGCACAGTCACTTGAACAAGAAATGGTCACTAACCATTTTGATGAAATAATAGGTAATCCTGGTCTCACTGAAGTCAACAAGACTTCTGCCATTGACTTCAGTAGAAGCTGGATTAGATCCTTTTAGAACAAGTGTTAATGGCTCTAAGATAACTGGGAGATATGGAATCTTTGTTCTCTGTCCCAACCACTTTGTTATAAGAAAAGTTGCATGTAAAGCTCTGTCTTCACTACTTAAAAAAATTCTGCTTTTTAAATTTAGGATAACTCACACATGTTAGCTATCCTGCTGTAAAATCCCAATAGAGATAAGGCACTGTAATTTGACCACAGGATTGACCTTGCCTGGTTTACCATGGGTGGGAGGGTACAGCACTGACTCACCTAACTACCTTGTTGTAAAAAGCACAGATGCTTTGTCTCTACCCTCTCTAATAGGATTTTATAGCAAGATAACTAATGTATGGTAGTTATCTTTCTGTAAAAAATAATTGAATACTCTTTATATGGAATTGCATCATTTACTAAACAAGGTACATAGCTTATTGTCTGTTTTGTTAATGTGGATGCACACCTCTCTGGTCCAACTGCATGCTTCTCTTATTGAGCTGCATAATTCACTAGTTGCCTGATTTTTTACATACTTCTGAACTAGTTTGGCATTATAATTTCTTCCATATAGTTAGATGGAATTAGTATTAGCTGAGTTACAGGCTTCTGCATGTGGGTGGGGCATGGAAGAATGTTTGCGCAAGCTGTATATTTTGGTAGATGCAAAACAGCTTTGCTGATCAACTTCCATTGTTCACACACTTTGAAATCTCGCAGTTTGATTTCCTTTAAGGTGTTTAATCTAGCTATGTGCTGATTTTTAAAGAAGATGCCTTTTTAATGGTAGCACACTGAATCCAGTTGCAGTTTCCCGCACAGACTTTACATCTTGTGACGTCAACTTACCCTTTTTGATTGCATATGGTCTGTAAGTTTGCATGACAGTACAGGACAATCTTCTTATGCTCAGATAAATTGGTTAGTCTCTAAGGTGCCACAAGTACTCCTTTTCTTTCTTCAGAATGATATCTATGCATCTATTCAAGTCTCACTAACCTCAGCCGGCATCCTGTAATGGAATCTCAGCACAGGTCTTTGAAAACTGCCTTGCACCATGTGTGTATGTGAGACAGCGGAACTTGCTTGGTATTATCAAGGATTGTGTTATGGTCCTCAGCCTGGAAGTGTCATTGTTTTTTATCCTTTTTGGTTGGATTCGGATTCTTAAAGAGTTGGATTTGTAGTTTTCCTCTAGGCTGATGGCTCAAATCCAATTAAAGTTAACAGAGACAAAAACTCTTGCTGTCTGGAAACTGTATTATGTCCTGCAATAAATGAATTGTTATTAGGTGGCATCTAGTTCACGTCATTAAAAATTATGACCAAAATTGACACTGACTGGTCCCCGTGTTGGTTTCGATACAGAGGTCAAAGATCGTGTGGGCCAGAGAGACTGAACTGCTCTTTCACCCTTGGAGGTGGTCTGTCCAGGTCAGAGTTGAGGCACACTGGCAAGTCCACGTGGAGAAACTTGGATTGTTTGAAGCCTGTATCTGGTTTGTGGATAAATAGAATTCTGTCTCCAGGAATGTGAACCAAGCACTACATTAACAAGAAAAAAAAAAAGCTAAAAATCAAATGAAGGAGATACTGAAGACGTGATGGAGATTGTTGTTCCTGTTTGTCTACAGCAAGTGGAACAAGATCTGAAGATCAATGGATTGTTTATCCTGGAGAAAATATAACTTTGAAGCCAAACAAATAGCCAGGCAGTCAAAATTCCTATTCTGTGTGAAGTACAGTTCCATTAATAAAATCCTAAAAGAGAAGATCTATATTTATCCAAACATAAACCCTCCTATGATATACTGCTATCCACTTGCTGCATTCAAAAAGGGTGTTTAATTTAAAAAAAAAAAAAGAGAAAGGGGTCTTCTGCTATCCCAGATTCTCTAGTTAGGGACTTGATCCCACCCCATTGAAACCAGTGGGAATTTTGCCATAGTCTTCAGTGGGAGCAGAATGCTTCCCAAGACCGGTCAAGTATTAAAAAGTGAAACTACAAAAATATGCACCTCAATTAGAAAAGAATGTGGCCTGATTAGTAAAGTGTATGAAATTTCAGCTATTAAAGTCTGCAGCTGATCAACAAAGCGTGCTGGACAGTTGGCAATGTATCCGGAATCTCAACTACTGAACGACAGCATCCTGCCAGATCAACCAAGCATGCATCTGAATTAGTAAATTATGCAACTGGAGCAGCAAAATATTCACCTTAGACAGTAGAGTATATAAAACCTTAGACACTTAAAAGAATGCACAATAGTTAAAGTCTATTGCAATTCAACCATTGCAGTAGGTAAAATAGGTAGCTCATTCAGGTATCTCCAGATGTGTCCTGTACTCAAAAGAATGCCTCTTGCTAAAATAACAGCTAACAATTGGCTAGTGGAAGTGATAAAGAATAGGGCTACTACTACTACTAATCTGGTTTTCAGCCAGACAGCCAGGTGTATGCTGTTCCACCTTGTATTTAGCTGTGACACTGAGTACATTTCCCAGACCTGTGAAGAGGTCTGTAAGCTCTCTCACTGACAGAAGTTGGTCCAATAAAAGATATTACCTCACCCACCTTGTCTCTCTAGGTGTATGCTGAGTTATTTTAGTGACACTTTAACTGGTTTTTCAGTTTCATATAATTATTACTTTATTGGTAACTGCGTGAGTACACAGAACTTTACAAATACATAAAAGACTGGTTGCCAGCTGAGACAAGACATCTTCAAAGAAGCTAAAGATTTCACTAGCAATGAGCTAAAGGAACATTAATCTCTCCATTATCTGTGCAATTATGCAGTAGGAATAGAATATTATAAAGTTTAAATAAAACAGGTAATATTTTTACTGCAGTAGCTTTCCTCTTTGTTTACAATACACTCATATCTGCTACCATTGCACTGGCTCGTATTTGCTGCATGGAGTGTTGGGATACCCAGCCTATCTTGGTAGCTAACATACAAGTCTAGAGTATTGTCCTGCTATATGTGGGGTGAGTGGTGAATGCTTCCCAAATCCACAGGGGGAATTCCCTAACATCCTGAAGCCCAAAACTTGATTACCCCAATCTTAGTGTGTACATATAATTAGTTTAATAAAATATTCTAGCTACAGTATTTAATTCTGATCTCCTGCAGTTGCTTTTTAAATTTTCCTCTCAGATCCTTGTAAATTAAATCACTTATTTTTGCATATACACAAAGAACATGGGTTGTCTTGATTAATCAAAATGCATGGTTTCAGAGTCCCTATAAACGACTTGTTTATATTTGGAAGTCAATTTTTCTATACGGTCCATCTTCAGCAATGGAATTTGTAACACTTGTTTTGTAGTGGCAGTGGAATTTTTACTTTACTGCTCACTTCAGTACATCGCAAATCTGGAGCGTTATTTCATTTGTTATATAATAAATCTCTGCTTTTTTTAACCCACTCCAACTGATATATAAAACTGGTTTGCAATGAACTTCTTATTTACAACATTTCTGCTTCATTTCCAGGTCAGTTCAATGAATGATCCCATTTAGTTCTTTTTTCCTGTCTAAAATATTTCCTACTGAGTCCAAATCAGTGCCCTTAAACCATAATTGATTTAGGTCATTGAACTCTTATTTTTCATGCATGTTAGTCTGCATCTTGCCACTGGTCTGACTGGTATTTCAATTAGAATAATGTAGAGAGATTTTCTCTTAGAGGATAAAGTTCATGTGGAGGTTCTGGAGAAATAAGATCCTGAAGTTTGTATGCTTAGTTCCAGGCAATTCTATGTGTGAGAGAATATTTTGAGTCTAGTTCCTTCTCTTTAACATCACACTGATCAGCAATGTGATCCAAAGAAGTTTTAGTCCTGATGACTCTAATTACTTAAGCATTGAAGAGGCTGAAAATTGGAAAGCTTTACAAGGTTGGCTTCAAGTCTTGCATATCACATGGGACTCTCTTTAGAGTTGGACCATGATTTTTTTTTCCCCACCAAGATCCTGACGTAGATCAAGAGGCCAAGGGAGCGGTGGGGGAATCATGAAATTATATGGAATCACTTACATTATAGAAGTGAATGGGGTCCTGCACCACTGGAGATACAAACTGTCCTTGGGATGAAAACTGTACCGAAAGTCCCTTCTGACTCTCTGGTAGTTGTCCATTTGCATGAAGCAAATGATCCCATAGCACTATTCAAAAAGAGAAGGAGACACTTTCACCTTTCCTGTGGTAACCAAGAAATAATAGTAGTGTGTGAGGGTTTTTTCTTCTTTCATATGTCAGACATGAGGGCATTAAGGTTTTTGTTTTGCCTTTAAAATATTGGGTGCCAAATACTACCAGAAGGTGGATACCAAACACTGGCCTAAATGGAACAAGCATAGCACCTCCTAGAATCACAGAATGTAAGGCCAGTGGGGATCTCGAGAAATCCTCGAGTCCATCCCACCCCTCCCATGCTGAGGCAGGACGAAGTACCTCAACCATCCCTGAAAGGTGTTTAGCAAACCTATTCTGAAAAGTCTCCAGTGACCGGGATTCCACAACCTCCGTTGGTGACCTATTCTGGTACTTAATTATCCTTATAGTTAGGAAAAACTTTCTAATATCTAATCTAAATCTCCCTTGCTACAGATTAAGTCAATTACTTCTTGTTCTACTTTCGGTGGCCATGAAGACTAGTTGATCACCATCCTTTTTATAATATCCAACATATTTGAAGACTGTTATCAGATCCCCACTCCTATGTCCTTTTCCGTGTTGAGCATACCTCATTTGCCTACATGATTGCTCTGCTACTATGGTTTAATTTGTGAATTTTTAAAGCCCTGGAGGATTTTTTTTTCAAAGCTAAAATACTGCAGTAGTACATGGCTCTGCATTGGCCCCTTAGGACAATGCACACTAAACATTAAATGTCAAATTTACTGATATTGCTACCTATAATTAGCACTTGAGTCTTAATTAGATGGGAGAAAGGGGTTAGGATGTGCCTTGAGTATGAAAGGTGCTAACAGAACAAAATTATTTTCTGCTTGGACAAGTCCTTGAATATTACTGGTGGGTCTATAGCATCTTGAGTTATGTGTAGACTAGTTATACAAAAGTTATCCTGGCAAATTATTTACTAGTACCTTCATTGCTTGAAATCACTTAGACTCCATTTGAGAACACCTTAATCCCTGTTACAGCTTGTAGTAGTGAATTGTCCAGTATTCCATTCTGCAATAAGGTGCATCCCTACTCATTCCATTCCCTATGAAACATAGTGAGAAGTGATCCAAGTGGTGTGTGTGTGCGGGGGGGGTGGGGGTGGGCAGGGGGTGGTGGTGCATGGATCAACATTCACGTTGAACTCCCTGTCTAACCAGCGGTCCAAATTTGGTGATGAATCCTGGTCATGTGGCACCTGAGGCACATTGCGCATATGTTAAGAAGAAGAAGAAGAAGTAGTGTGAGAAGAAAAAGCCACGTTCCCTTTGTGTGCTTCTTTTCTTTCTAGGAGCCTGATCCAAAGCCCACTGAAATCAATTACAGTCTTCTCCTGGATTTCAGTGAGTTGGGATCAGGCTGTAGGTGCTGCTGACTGTAGGTAGTAGGTGGACACTGGAGAAGTGGGGCACTCAGGCCTGCATCTGTACTCAGTATTAGATGGAGACCTTTAATGGCAGAATGGTCATTAATACTTTGCTTTTACAGCACCTTTATTTTAAGATTTCAAAGAGCTTTACAAATATCTAATTAAACTAAGAGAAACCCATAGTTCTGGGGAGCATGTGGATCACCAGTACTTCCTAAGTATAAGGCGTGGGTGGGAATCAAAGCTCCAAACAAAGGCAAGTTAATTAGATGCAAGCAATTGATGAATTAGCTATAACCTGTTACTCTATCTGCATTTTCATCCAATTTTCTTCTCATTCTTTTTTATTAGCTGCCAGATTGCAACATCAGACCAAACAGGAACACAGGTCTCCATTCAGAGCTATTGCAGAGTTAAGGGAGTCTTTCGAAAGTGGACTGATCACCAGTCCCTTACTTATCTTCAATTTACCTGATGGGCAGGAGCCCTCCTGGGTTAATTGCCAGTACATGTTCTACTTAGCAGGGCTCTGAGCTGCCTCAGTTACCGAACATTCTTCAGCCCAGAGTGATAGTTCAGGCCCTTTTAAAGGGATAATTTTCAGGGTTTGCATAATATGTGGGACCTCAAGCTGCTGGAACTGAGGATCAAGCCAAGAGTTGCTTGTCCTCTGGTCTGCTGCCAACAGCATAGGTCTGTGTGTATGTGTGGTGGGGAGGGGGGGTGTCTGACTGACTGGGAGTTGTGTTTTCAAAGGGAGTTAAGACCTGCCTGTTTGAGTTTCAGGGCCCCATGTAGCTGTTTGTTTTTAAGGCTGGCCTTGACCATGTCAAGCCTGGTAGGCTGAACATTTTGACTTGTTTCTAAAAGTAACAGTAACTTATTCCAAGTTTCCTGATAACTTGAAAGGGAGAGAAGAAAGGGCGTCTGCGGAGCAGATTTATTAGGAAAAATAAACTGCTCTCTGGTTGGGACCCTATAATAACAAATTCAATGTTCAGTTTTTTCTCTGGCTGCAGTGCCCCTAAGGCTTCCCCATTTTCCACCTCTCTCACAACCCCCCCGCCCCCCCTCCCCAAATAGTCTGTCCTTTTGTGTAGGCTGTAAAGTGAAATTTACAAGCATCCTGCTCTCTGAAGTCCTGGCAGAGCAGGAGTCTTGTAAATTTCCCTTTACAGCACACACAAGAAGAGATTAGCCTGGGCACAGTGAAGTGGGGAAAGAGCTGCCATTTATACACCCAACATCTGAACTATAACAGATTTGTGGATACCTAGTGAATTTTAAAATGTAGTTGTAAACAAAACATTATTTTCCAAAATTGTGTTTTTAAGTATTAAAGGATCATCGTAAATGTCCTCTCATGTAAGGGCCCCCTAATCCCTAATTCCTTACCTTGAACTTGTTTCCTTGAGTGACAAGAAGAGTATCTGAGGAGGCACAGTAATGATTCTGTGGTGCAAGCGGCGAGAGGGAATGTTTGCAGATGAGCTTTCACATGTGGAATGTTTTCTTCTCCATATGGTTTTATAACATAAACACCCAACATGTGAAGCATCCAACGTGCCGTGATGAGGAACAATTGCTTCATGTGGTTGAAAAAGAAATCCAAGCTCAAACCAGCCTTTGTTGATTTGCAAGGCACTTTTATGTGTGTGTATAGTTGTGGATTTTTTTTTAAAGCTCAAAACCTTTTTTGGCCATGAAATGGTCATCAAAACACCTGCTAACTCTATGTAGTAAAGGCTTGAAAGAGACTTACCCAGATAGTCCGTTTCTGCTTTGATAATTTTTTTTTATTTTAAATTTTGGACAATGAAGCTGTATGTGGATTAGTCATTTGAATTTTCTTTCAACAAAAGACTTCCATAACAAAAGACTACTTTTTAAAATCAATCAATCAAACAAACAAAAACACCCTATCCAAATGTATCTTCATGGACATACAAAGCTTGTTCTATTGACCTATACTGGACTACAAACAATATTATTTTACTGAAACTCTATAGGTTTTGGTTGGTGTACATTTTTCTTTGTTGCTGAGAGGTTCAAACACATTCTGACCATGTTCCCTTACTTTTTAATTTGAGCTGCTTTGGCCTGTTCAATTTCTAGAAAATGAAAACCAGATTGACCTTCTGAGAGTTTCTTCTCCACCCCCACCAATTTCCACCAGCCATATCATTTACTATTACATTTCTCTATGGTGTGTTGTGCAAGTTTTGTTAATTGGAGCTCAGTCTAGTAGAAAAAGGACCTATATTGACCTATTAAAGCCCTGAAGCAAATGATCGTAGTATCTTGAACTCTTCATTACACAAGTTTCTCTTTCTAAGGCATTAATTTTTTTTTTTTTTTTTGCATGAGGGCACTTGGCATTGCATTTGCTTCAATAAGCGGGGAAAAACAGGATGGCAGCTTTGTATGGAGGTAGGATCTTATTTGATATGGCATTTTGCATCCAAACCACAGAACCTCTCTAAAGAAAGCAATACACACTTCAGCAATTCACAGACCTAATAGGGTTTGAATCTATTGCATTTACAGTCACACAAGAACTTGTTTTCCCAAGGATCAGCCATGAATTTTGGGACTTAGAAAAAGTCTATGAGAAGGCACCAGTTGTTTTTGTGAACTACGTGAACTCCACCACTCCATGGTGTCTGTTATCTTACGTATATTGTATGCTTCTTTATAGCTGTCAAATGTTTGTGTAAAGATGAGAGGAAAAAACAATGAGCAAAGACTACTTGCATCTGCATTGAACTTATTGTATGACCCTGGAAGTTTATACCATAGGGTAACACTAGTTTGCGTGAGCTATTAATGAGAGACAGATTTCTGCTTTTAGATCTTGTTTGCTAGTTAAAAGTCCTGTCCTCCCCCACCCTCTAAGAATGGATTTGGAAATTCTGCTTCTAATGTAATACGTTAATCCAGAGGTGGTAAAGACCCACTGAACCAAGGGTTTTCAACATCCTTTTTCTTCCTGGATAGATTTAGGGAGAGGAGTGGATTCTGAAACTTCAAATTGTAACATGGGGTTGCAGTATGGTGGGAAAAGTTGAGAACCACAGATCTAGTTCACTTCTCTGCCAGTGCAGAACTCTTATCTATATTGTACACTCGTACTAGCATTTTCTCTAGTTTATAAATGTTTCCAGTACTGGGGCTTCCACACTTCCCTTGGGAGACTATTCAACAACCTAACAGTTCTCACTGCAGGAATATTCTGCAAATAGCCAGGCTAAACTTTGTCTCTTAACTTCATCCAATTACTACCTGTTGTACCACCAGGTATTTATATAGATTGCAGTAGTGCCCATAATGAGCTAGGCTCTTTCCAAACACAGAGGGAAAAAGTTAGTCCCTGTTGGGGGGAGGGATGGCTCAGTGGTTTGAGCATTGGCCTGCTAAACCCAGGGTTGTGAGTTCAATCCTTGAGGGGGCCATTTAAGACTCCGGGGCAAAAATTGGGGATTAGTCCTGCTTTGAGGCAGGG
The DNA here is from genome assembly GCF_965152275.1 of Natator depressus. Classification (NCBI taxonomy): domain Eukaryota; kingdom Metazoa; phylum Chordata; order Testudines; family Cheloniidae; genus Natator; species Natator depressus. The sequence goes on from NC_134248.1 coordinate 17,335,785, forward strand.
GGTTGGACTAGATGATCTCCTGAGGTCCTTTCCAACCCTGATATTCTATGAAACAAAGGGAAAAAAAAAGGTAGAATGTTTCCCCATCCTCTAGTCCTTTTGCTTAGTGAAACTATACATATTTAGCTCTTTTTTAATCTCCCATCCATCTCGATTTTTGTTGCTCTTCTCAGAACTATTTCCAATTTGTCAGTTTCTCCCCTATAACAAAGGGTTCCAGAACTGATCAGTATTCCAGGCATGGTCTCACCAATAGGTCTACTGTTCCCCCCTCCAGGGTGCTTCAGATTTGTCTACACAGGGAAATCTGCCAGCATAACTATATTGGTATAATTATACTGCTATAACTCCCTGTGAGGACCCTCTTATTCTGGAATAAGAATGCCTTTTCCGGGTTTAGCTTTTGTCATTTTTGGAAGGGGTTTAAGCTAAACCCGGAAAAGGCATTCTTATACTGGAACAGGAGTGTTCATGTGGAGTTATAGCAGTAAAATTAGGTCAATTAATCTCCCTTTATCTGCTGGGTCTTCTCCTTTCTGCTCTTTCTCTTAGCTAGAGGGTAAAGGCTGTATAGTAAAGTGAAAGCTACTATATTGTTGAGCTGTCTTGGTGAAGAATAGAAGTTTTATTAGATGCATATGAAAAGGTCTCTCTATATATGACAACCGCGAAGAAGTAAAATATTGTTGCATTTTTTGCTATTATTGCTCAGGTTGCTTTTATGAAAGATTCAGGGTGCCTCCGTTTTTGGGACGCCATTGTGATACCTTGGGTCTTATATTCAAAGCAATGAGAATCTACATGTCCTACTAAAATAAATAATACCTACAGGTGCTCATCCTCTCTAAAAGTCAGGCCCAAGGTATCTCAAATTTGGCAGCCAAAATCTGTGACTATTCCTGAAAATTTTGCCCAAAGATCATGTTTATATAGTAATTTACAGTCAAGGCCCTCCTCTAAATTATGCTAGAGATTCTGAAGTTTTGGTTCCTCACCTGAGCTTCTCCAAATAACATAGATGTTCAGTTCTGGGATTTTGGTTTGGTGTATCTGTACTTGCACTGTACACAAATACATATTGTGACTTGAAATGTTGTACAGATGCTGATTATGTTGCTGTTAAAGAGCTGCTGATTATATCATGGACAGCTGTAGTGTTCAGTGGGTAACTGTTCGCCAATAGCCTCTGTTTGTGCGTTTGGGAACAAGCATTTGTTTGTAATCTGGAAAATGCTTACAGATAAATGAGAACCAGTTCTGTTGTTCTCTGTAGAAGCTGGAGAGCCTTGTTGTTCTGCCTGATGGTAGTCAGAGTGCCCGTGTTTATTCTGTAATTTCTTCCTCCCACTGCAGCCCCCCCCGTCTGGGAAAATAGAATGTGGGGGAGAGGAGGGACAGTGACTTCATGGTACAGTTATGCAATCTGCTTGAGACCAGGTATCACAATATGTTAGTCTGCATCCGTGAAGCTGGCCAGGTGGTGGGGGGGACGCCAAGGGCCTCTGTACTGAGACTGCTGACCTTATCCTGACTCTTCTGCGGCTGCTTTGATTGATGCACACTTGGGGGGTGGCCTGCCTAACAGTCCAGCTGGCTGATGTAGAACATGTGACTGCTTCCACATCTACAGCCAGTTGTGCAGACCTGCTGTAACCGGGCTCACTCACCACTCTGGTGCCTCCTGCTGGCTGTCTTGGGAATTCACTCTGTGTGTTAGTGCACCCTCTTCAGGTCATGCCTTGCCGCATTCACTCCTGCTCTAGGACCCACGTCTCTCCAAGGACCGCAACCTCCTCTTCAGTTACACAGCCCTCTGGCCATGCCACACACTGTGCTCCCCCATTCCGGGGAAGCTGCAGGCTGCTGTTCAGCCATTTCCCTTAGTGGCTACTGCAGCGAATTATCTGGCCACTTTCTCGTGGCCCCAGCATTCTCTTTGCCCTTGCCTCAGAGCCACCACCTGCAAACCCCAGCAGCCATCCAGGAGCTGTCTCTCACTCCCCCAGTCCTTGCTAGCAGCACTGCTCTGTCCACCTTGCTGGCTGTTCTCTCAGCCCTCCAGAGACACAGTCCTTCCTCCCTGGGCTCCCAGCAGAGAACTGAACTCCTGTTTTGGGGTTTTTGTGTATTCTGCATTCTAGGCAATAAAGTAGTGTCATGTTACAAGCTTCCAGCAAGAAGGTTTATTATTGTATGTTGTGAAACAAAGAGTCCAAAATGCAGCCTGGTATCAGAAGGGCCTTTGTTTGTGGATGTCTCCCCTGGCTGAGAGACAGTACATGAAGGCTTATGCAGTGAAATGTAAGTGTCTCCAAAGCCCTCCAGAATTATGAATTCAGCTTCACAGTCTCCCTGTGAGGTGAGTAAATAGTATCCCTATTTTACAGATGGAAAGATTGAGGCACAGAGAGGTTAAGTGCCTGCATAAACTTACACAGCAAATTAGTAGCAGGTTTTAGACTAGACCCCAGGAGTACAGACATCTAGTTCTTTGCTCTACCCACTAGACTTTAGTCCCTCCCTCCCTTTACTCTAATAATCTTATTGCCCTCCTTGACTTTGGCAGCAACAGGCTTTTACAGTCTTCCCTTACTTAGGAGTCCTACCTGCATTTTTCATTCTCCTGTAAACTGGAGAAAATATAGTAGAAAGTTTGATGCTACACAAAAAAACAGAGTCCTGTAAAGCTGTCAGGTGTGTGCCAGAAAGGATTATGAAGAGGCTTGGACTCTTTCCTAGAAATGGGATTTGCAGAGTGGAAATGTCACATCCCATAATCACTTTCATGTAGTGGACCGGCTGTTCCCTACCGAAATAACAAAAGCATCTGTTCAAAAATGCAATCTTGATTTTTCCTCAAATCCCAAAGGGTTGCATATACTCTAGAAAATGTTACCAATTGCTGAGAACACATGTCCACAAGAGACGCAGCTGACTGGGAGCTGGAAATGGCTTTAACTGCAATCTGTAGACAGGACTAAAGTCTGTACTGCCCTGCTTCAGAAACCCAAGATAGAATCCTGTAAGAACCAGTGTGGGTGAATTTACTCGTGTAGCAGGAAGACGAATAGTGTGTATGTCCCTGATCAAATAAAGTGTGGAGTGCTGTGGTTTGTAACTGACAAGAATTTTTCGAAGGCCAGTGCAGCTGAATCCTAGTTGAGAATCTGAACAGAAATGAGACCTCTTTCCCTGCCTCTACCAGAGTAGCAATTCATTTTTATTTATAGCCAGATATTTGCATATCCTGACAAATATCTGTGGATAGGCATGTACATGTCTATTAATCTGTCTCTTATCCCAGGGAGTCGCAACCTTTTTCTTTCTGAGCCCCCCCCCCCCTCACCCCCCATGCTATAAAAACTCCACAGCCCACCAGTGCCACACCAACTGTCTTTCTGCATACAAAAGCCAGGGCCAGCCTTAGAGGGTAGCAAGCAGGATAACTGCCTGGGCCCCACACCACAGGGTGCCCCACAAAACTAAGTTGCTCAGGCTTTGGCTTCAGACCCAGGTGGCAGGGCTCAGGGCCCCAGGCTTGAGCCCTGCACAGTGGCACTTTGGCTTTCTGCCCCGGGCTTCAGCGAGTGTAACACTGGCCCTGCTTAGTGGACTCCCCTGAAACCTGCTTGTGGCCCCCCAGGAGGCCCTGAACCCTTGGTTGAGAACCACTGTCTTATGCAACCTATAAAGGTTTCTACATTTAACACTTCCCTGTCTCAGAAGGGGACTATCTGACACCACCCACATGTGACACAGAGTTTGAATGCAATGTGATATTATAAGCTGTTAGGGACAAGGCCCTTGCTGTCTTCTTGCCTATCTGTAAAGCACTGAGGGCACTGTAGTGTCATACCCAGCGATAACAACATGGTTCACTACTTTTTTAGGATCCAAGTCTGTATTACCTTTGCCTGTAATACATCTAACATCAAATGTCCTAGACCTGTGAGCAGTCACCTTTTTAAAAATAATAAATGTAAGGCCAAAAGCTCGATGCTCCAGAGGGGAAAAAGCTCTCTACTTCCTCTATGACAAGTGCTGCTGAATAGATCTTCACTTGCATAGTCCAGCTACCCTCAATTCTCCTAGCAACACTGAGGAAGAATCCTTCTATCGACCTAGCACGGTATACGCAGGTACTTAGGTTGGCTTAACTATGTCATGCAAGAGTGTGGATTTTTCACACCTCTAAGCAACGTAGTTATGCCAACCTAATTTTCTAGTATAGACATGTTCTGAGACTCTCCAGCTGTCTTTCTACACTAACTTCTTGGTGTAGGTACAGGCCACTAGATTGGGGTTTAAAGACAGACATAGAAGACCAAGCTGGTGGGAGGATAAGGCAAGACATGCTAGAGACTTTGTGTTTTGGTCTCGGTGTGGCACAATCTGGGGCCTTATGTGCCCTGTATTTCCATCTGTAAAACTGTAAGATGCTTTCCTCCCACTAAATAGTTTTAGCACTGTACTCTTTCACTTAATGCCTAACCCTGCCCTGGAAGGGGAGTGCAAAAGTTCTCATCCTATTATGTAACACGGTAGGATTTTCTGCTAATGCTGACACAGTCTGGGATTTGGGGGAGACAGCGTCAAGGGCCGACAATGAAAGTTCCACTGCAGTCTTCAGCTCGTGATGCAACGTCTCAAAGAACTGAGTCACCAACATCAAAACAGCTTCCGATATTAGAATGGAGATATGTGAAAAATAGACATGTGAATGATGAGCTGAAACTGCTGAAAACAAATACACATGCTTTTTAAATTTTCTTTCTTTCTTTTTTTTTTTTTTTTGGGCAAAGCACTAGATATGAATCCTTCCATTGACTTCATGCTCTAGTTCGAAAGGCTCCCACTGATCTCCATGGTCTCTGGATCAGTCAGTTAGTGAAATGAATGTCGTATAGAGCTCTTAGTCAATGGGCGACCCTTGGAAGATTCTATTCTGAGAAGCATCCTAAAGCTCAGACTTCTTCAGCCTAGAAATCCCTATGAGAAAAGGACATTGGGTTTCAGCTGGAAATCACACTATACTTTTGGGAGTGTTGCTGCTAATGCCAGGTCAGCAAGAAAGACCTCTACAAACAATGAAGAAAAAAATTTTTTTTTAGTAAATGTCCAAGTTCTGTGTGTGTTTCCAGTGTTGTCTGAAGGTTCAGGCCACACCTCATTTCATTCCAGTTGGTTGGTTTTGCTCTAACAGCTCGGTGAGTTCCAGAGATCTCTAATCAAGACACTGCACCTTGTTCTGCACAGTTTGAGTCATCCCAGAATTTACTGGTAGAACTGAGGTTTGTAAAGAGGTCCCTGAGGGAGAATGAAAGGAGAGAGAGCTGGTGAGGTAGTCTTAAGTCCTGCCAACACTTTCAAACTTGTGATTTTAAAACTGGACATTTGAAGAAAATTGGGGGGGCGGTTGTTTAAGACAGTTTGCTGAGCATCTGAAGCTTCTAGTGACTTCTATGGGAGCTGGAGGTGCCCATACCTCAAGTCAGGTCCCTAAAGTTGGGCATCCAAGCATGAAAACCTTGGCCCCCAAGATAGGTTTTTTTGACAGCAGTAGATCCTAATTGCACCCTCCTATGGCACTTCTTGAGCTAGCTGCAGTATGAGAAAGGCTTCTATAGATCTCTCAAATGGTAGCGTATTGAGATAGGATCAGGCTGCTGTTCCTGGAAGAGGCACTTTTAAAAACAAACAAACAACCCCCCCAACCCCCCCATGCAATATTCCCTGCCCTCACTGTGGAAAAATTACCAAAATTTCAAAGAAGTGATGCCTCCTCCAGAAAAGGATAGGACAGCACAAGGTAATAGGTGAATTTCTGAGTTGGGCCTTACGAATATTGTGTACCCTCAGTCTGTGCATGTGTATCTTACCTTTGCCCCTTCCTGCCCTTCATGTTAAGTCTTCTTTGTACGCTGTTCAAAGCAAAGCAATGAAAATCATTGCCTTGAAGGGGAGGTAATAACACACCATTCTGAAAAGTTAGAGGGAGCGTTCAGTGTTAACATTATATCCTCCCCTCCACCCCCCAATATGAAATTTAGATGGGTGGAGGTTTGAGAAAGGGTTTCATTTAGTTAGCCTGTTCAGGGCCAGAACCGAGAGTGACATTTCAGCCTGTTTGCTCAGTCTGGAACTGGGAACAAACAGAAAGGTGAGACCTTTGCTATAAAGCTAGAATGTACATGGTAGCACTTGTATGGCCGAGAGGAAAAAGTAGTTTTTTGGGACTTCCAGGTTTTTGGTTGCAGGGCAAAGACTAGATTATCATTATCAACAGCTTGGATTCCCCCACGTGTGTTTGTTTAAAACTGTAGTAGATTGTGTGTCCTGTTTTCTCTAAGGGGAATTTCATTCTGATTCTTGGTGCTTTTCCAAGGGAGCTGATATTTCCTGGGTGAGTAAATATAAAAGAAAACAAACTACATTGGATTGGTCCCAAGCTGGTGAATCTGAGATTCTGAATGTGAGGAGTTACACAAACCTCAAGATGACAGGATGAGGGGACTCTCTTGTCTCTTCCTCCCTGCCCCCCCTTTAAAATAAATTTTTTTGGATACAGCCTGCAATGCTGGGACGACTGTGCAGCTAGACTGCTGCAGACTGCAGTTCCCTGTGTCTAATGTAGATAAGGAAAACATATTGGCACCTTTCTTTTGAATTGTGCTCAAACACGGTTCTTGCTAGAAATGAGCTAATAGCTTACCTTCTTTTATGTCTCCCCCTCGTCAGCTGGATTTCCCTTTGGAACTTACACCGTCAACAAATGCGCTTATTTGCACATCCCTCTCTCTTACTAGCTACATGCTACTGCGGCCTCTTGCTATTCCCTGTGTCCACTGCACTACCTCATGCCAGAAGCTCTCTCTCTTGTGGGCGGGCAGAGCTCTCATGTTCCCAAACTCCTTCACCCTGCCTCCTTTTGGATGACCTTGCTTGTCAGCCAAAGGTTGTCACCCAGTGCCTGCTGAGGACATCTTAAAGGGTCCATTCTCTTTAGCTAAGTGGAGGCTGCTGGCCCATTTGCAGATTTTTGCAAGTATTTCTTGCAGGTTTGCATGGTCCCGTGGACGTCTCATGGAAGGAGAGAATGTGAGGTTGGTGATGGCACTAATCCCAGGCCCCTTCAAAGGGTTTTAGTTATGTGATTCCCATTAACATCAACGGGAGTGTGGTTCAGCTAGAGTCCCAGGCGCCTGGAAATGTAGGCTTTAATAACCTCAGATTGAACTATCTGCTACAGAGAATATGAACTACACTTTGTCTTCATGAGTTAGGGATGAGTGACCAGGCACAAACCACTTGGTCCTTTGCTTCACTCTGACACTTGTCTGCTTCGTGATCATTCAGAACTTGTGAAAATGGAAAGTGTTCATACTGTCTGCTGCAGTATACTGGCCCAGAAAGGGCTTCTGGACAGTTCTGTCAGAACCATAGTTACTATACACAACTATATTGATGTCAACTGCTCATTCTGGGCCTCTGCCTGAATGAGAACTGCAGGATTTGGCCTATGAGTGGTGTAGTTATAGAAATCGCAGTAGAGTTTTGTTTATAGTAATTTAATTCTTCTAGAGATCATTCAGCTTAGTCAAATCTTACTTTCCAAAAGCCATTTCCCACTGCTGCATGAAATTTTTGTTTCTTATTCTCACTGATCACTGGGGCAATTTTGATTTTAGGAACTGGATTGGAAGTGACTTGGTTTTGGGGTAAAAAAAATAAATTCCAAAGTTAGGAAAAAATTTCACAGCAGCGTTGAAGAGCCATCTGAGTGCAGGTAAAAAAGTTACGGCTTGTGGGTTTGTCAGTTAGAGACAATATTAATAATTAGAGTGACCGGGCTTCCGCATGAAAAATGCCTAGCGGAATTCATTCTGTCTTGGCAAAATGGAGATTTGGCTTGTGTACATTTCTGATGCATGCATCTCTCTCTCTAGTAACTTATTTTACTAGAACTATCAAAGCCTGAGTGTTATACAAATTGATCTTAAGGGGCGGAAATACTATAATATGCTTCACTGACTGACAGTAGTTTTCTTGCTGGTGTGATGCAAGTGTAGGTAGATGACATTTGCAGCTGTCATTCAAGTGGAGAGCAGTGGTGGTGTCTAGTTAGCCCATTCAGTTACTTGTGGCACCCCTGAAAACACTGTTCTGGTGGGAGTCACTAGGTGGCACTGCTGCACATAGTTTTCCAAGTTATTTATTAGCATGAACACAGCTTTCAGTCTTTGAAGAAACATTGACTGTTTGTGGGAGTTGTGGAAAAATAGCTGAGTTTGCTCTCTACCTAAGTCCCTTTAAGTAGAGGCCATTCTTGTGGCAGAGTTGCACCCTGGGAATCTGACACTGATATTCAGACTCAGATTTCTGAAAGAGATTGCTTGTCATTTGTGACCACCTCTGTTCCAGGACTGGTGTAACTAAATCAAATTACATGGAGAAGACACCCACACTCTGTATCTCTCATTTTTCTCCTGCAATGGGAAACCCCCCTCTCATGTCTCTGAAATTTGTGGCAGTTTGGCAGACAGGCAGCTATTGTACATTAATTTAGTTCTCTGTTTCTTTAACATTTTATCTCCTTTTCCAATGCCACTTAAGCACTGAGGTATGACCAGTATACCTTGTATTAGGCTCTTGTTCTGTGATAGCATTAACAGCGTGGAGCAATCCTACATCTTCAGAATGCACGACAGCCAATTGGGAGGATTCCTCTAGTCCAGACAGTGTTATTAGAGTGGCTTATTCAAGACAGCAGGGCGTTAGATTTGGTCTATCTCATATTACACAAAACTGTATCCAGTTGTGGAGTCCATATGAATCCTTACACCTGTGTCTACAACTCAAAACAAAGGCCTCAACCTCCTCATTCCTCTTGGGCCAAAAGTCAGTCAGCCACTCTTGAGCAACCCAGAATAAGACCTTGTACATGTATGATAGAGAAAGGTGGATTTTTTTTGTTTTGTTTTTTTAAGTAAGGGAAGAGATTTCTGCTTCCAAGGGGTCTCTATAAAGTGAAATAGGGAAATACATCGTCATGGAGTCTTAGGACACTGCCATCGCAACCACCATACTTCTACCCAAGAAACATGGAACAAAACTCCTTTTTGAGTCCTGATACTACCATTTGTAGAAGACCGCACTCACCCCTGGATTGCCTCCTCACAGCTGGGTATGGCCTAGTAGGTTCTCCTTTTCTAGCACTCTACCAACAGCCGTTCCGGTCCTGCAATGCTATGTCTCTTTTCTCATGACTCAGCCCTTTGCCCGGGACATATTCAATGCCACACCTTCCAGAGGTCTCCATATTGGAAGAGAAGGTTCAAGGTCTGGAGCAACAGGTATCGACCCTGCGTTGCATAAGAGAAACTGAAGATTTCCTGGACAGATGTCAGGATATGCTTCTATGGGCACAAGGTTCTGAAGATTCAGAGCAGGCTGCACATCGGGAACAGGAGGATGGTGAAGAAATTTGGCATCATGTGACCTCCAGAAGAAAAAAGGGGAATGTCCATGTACCAGCAACGCAGATACAGGTAAGTAACCATTTTCATGTTCTCTCCACAGGTACTAATGCGGAGAGTGGACCAGATGATACGTCTGAGGGAAGGGAGCAGAAGGAGACTCCGCCGACTGGAAGGCATGAGATGCACTGTCCTAGGGTTGGGGGTTCCACGACCACTGCTCCCAAGAGAAGGAGCCGGGTGGTGGTGGTCGGGGACTCTCTCCTCAGGGGGACTGAGTCATCTATCTGCCGCCCCGACCGGGAAAACCGAGAAGTCTGCTGCTTGCCAGGAGCTAAGATTCGCGATGTGACGGAGAGACTGCCGAGACTCATCAAGCCCTCGGATCGCTATCCCTTCCTGCTTCTCCACGTGGGCACCAATGATACTGCCAAGAATGACCTTGAGCGGATCACTGCAGACTACGTGGCTCTGGGAAGAAGGATAAAGGAGTTTGAGGCGCAAGTGGTGTTCTCGTCCATCCTCCCTGTGGAAGGAAAAGGCCTGGGTAGAGACCGTCGAATCGTGAAGTCAACGAATCGCTACGCAGGTGGTGTCGGAGAGAAGGCTTTGGATTCTTTGACCATGGGATGATGTTCCAAGAAGGAGGAGTGCTAGGCAGAGACGGGCTCCACCTAACGAAGAGAGGGAAGAGCATCTTCGCAAGCAGGCTGACTAACCTAGTGAGGAGGGCTTTAAACTAGGTTCACTGGGGGAAGGAGACCAAAGCCCTGAGGTAAGTGGGGAAGTGGGATACCGGGAGGAAGCACGAGCAGGAGTGCGTGAGAGGGGAGGGCTCCTGCCTCATACTGAGAAAGAGGGGCGATCAGCGGGTTATCTCAAGTGCCTATACACAAATGCACGAAGCCTAGGAAACAAGCAGGGAGAACTGGAAGTCCTGGCACAGTCAAGGAATTGTGATGTGATTGGAATAACAGAGACTTGGTGGGATAACTCACATGACTGGAGTACTGTCATGGATGGATATAAGCTGTTCAGGAAGGACAGGCAGGGCAGAAAAGGTGGGGGAGTTGCACTGTATGTAAGAGAGCAGTATGACTGCTCAGAGCTCAAGTACGAAACTGCAGAAAAACCTGAGAGTCTCTGGATTAAGTTTAAAAGTGTGAGCAACAAGGGTGATGTTGTGGTAGGAGTCTACTATAGACCATTGGACCAGGGGGATGAGGTGGACGAGGCTTTCTTCCGGCAACTCGCAGAAGTTACTAGATTGCACGCCCTGGTTCTCATGGGAGACTTCAATCACCCTGATATCCGCTGGGAGAGCAATACAGCGGTGCACAGACAATCCAGGAAGTTTTTGGAAAATGTAGGGGACAATTTCCTGGTGCAAGTACTGGAGGAACCAACTACGGGCAGAGCTCTTCTTGACCTGCTGCTCACAAACCGGGAAGAATTAGTAGGGGAAGCAAAAGTGGATGGGAACCTGGGAGGCAGTGACCATAAGATGGCCAAGTTCAGGATCCTGACACAAGGAAGAAAGGAAAGCAGTAGAATACGGACCCTGGACTTCAGAAAAGCAGACTTTGACTCCCTCAGGGAACTGATGGGCAAGATCTCCTGGGAGAATAACATGAGGGGGAAAGGAGCCCAGGAGAGCTGGCTGTATTTTAAAGAATCCTTATTGAGGTTACAGGGACAAACCATCCCGATGTGTAGAAAGAATAGTAAACATGGCAGGTGACCAGCTTCGCTTAACAGTGAAATCCTTGCTGATCTTAAATACAAAAAAGAAGCTTACAAGAAGTGGAAGATTGGACAAATGACCAGGGATGAGTATAAAAATATTGCTCAGGCATGCAGGAGTGAAATCAGGAAGGCCAAATCACACCTGGAGTTGCAGCTAGCAAGAGATGTTAAGAGTAACAAGAAGGGTTTCTTCAGGTATGTTAGCAACAAGAAGAAAGTCAAGGAAAGTGTGGGCCCCTTACTGAATGAGGGAGGCAACCTAGTGACAGAGGATGTGGAAAAAGCTAATGTATTCAGTGCTTTTTTTGCCTCTGTCTTCACGAACAAGGTCAGCTCCCAGACTACTGCACTGGGCAGCACAGCATGGGGAGGAGGTGACCAGCCGACTGTGGAGAAAGAAGTGGTTCGGGACTATTTAGAAAAGCTGGACGTGCACAAGTCCATGAGGCCGGATGTGTTGCATCCGAGAGTGCTAAAGGAGTTGGCAGATGTGATTGCAGAGCCATTGGCCATTATCTTTGAAAACTCATGGCGATCGGGGGGAAGTCCAGACGACTGGAAAAAGGCTAACGTAGTGCCCATCTTTAAAAAAGGGAAGGAGGAGGATCCTGGGAACTACAGGCCAGTCAGCCTCACCTCAGTCCCTGGAAAAATCATGGAGCAGGTCCTCAAGGAATCAATTCTGAAGCACTTAGAGGAGAGAAAAGTGATCAGGAACAGTCAGCATGGATTCACCAAGGGCAAGTCATGCTTGACTAATCTAATTGCCTTCTATGACGAGATAACTGGCTCTGTGGATGAAGGGAAAGCAGTGGACGTGTTGTTCCTTGACTTTAGCAAAGCTTTTGACACGGTCTCCCACAGTATTCTTGCCAGCAAGTTAAAGAAGTATGGGCTGGATGAATGGACTATAAGGTGGATAGAAAGCTGGCTAGATTGTCAGGCTCAATGGGTAGTGATCAACGGCTCCATGTCTAGTTGACAGCCGGTATCAAGTGGAGTGCCCCAAGGGTCGGTCCTGGGGCTGGTTTTGTTCAATATCTTCATAAATGATCTGGAGGATGGTGCGGATTGCACCCTCAGCAAGTTTGCAGATGACACTAAACTGGGAGAAGAGGTAGATACGCTGGAGGGTAGGGATAGGATACAGAGGGACCTAGACAAATTGGAGGATTGGGCCAAAAGAAATCTGATGAGGTTCAACAAAGACAAGTGCGGAGTCCTGCACTTAGGACGGAAGAATCCAATGCACCGCTACAGACTAGGGACCAAATGGCTCGGCAGCAGTTCTGCAGAAAAGGACCTAGGGGTTACAGCGGACGAGAAGCTGGATATGAGTCAACAGTGTGCCCTTGTTGCCAAGAAGGCCAATGGCATTTTGGGATGTATAAGTAGGGGCATTGCCAGCAGATCGAGGGACGTGATCGTTCCCCTCTGTTCGACACTGGTGAGGCCTCATCTGGAGTACTGTGTCCAGTTTTGGGCCCCATACTATAAGAAGAATGTGGAAAAATTGGAAAGCGTCCAGCGGAGGGCAACAAGTATGATTAGGGGACTGTGGAACACATGCCTTATGAGGAGAGGCTGAGGGAACTGGGGATGTTTAGTCTGTGGAAGAGAAGAATGAGGGGGGATTTGATAGCTGCTTTCAACTATCTGAAAGGGGGTTCCAAAGAGGATGGCTCTAGACTGTTCTCAGTGGTAGCAGATGACAGAACAAGGAGTAATGGTCTCAAGTTGCAGTGGGGGAGATTTAGGTTGGATATTAGGAAAACTTTTTCACTAGGAGGGTGGTGAAGCACTGAAATGCGTTACCTAGGGAGGTGGTGGAATTCCCTTCCTTAGAAGTTTTTAAGGTCAGGCTTGACAAAGCCCTGTCTGGGATGATTTAATTGGGGATCGGTCCTGCTTTGAGCAGGTGGTTGGACTAGATGACCTCCTGAGGTCCCTTCCAACCCTGATATTCTATGATTCTAGGAACAGAAAGCCCAACAGAAACATCAGATCCCTCCATCTGGTCTGCTGCCCTCAGTTATAGGCCCAGTGTTCCGTACACTCCTTCAGGGCTGTCAAAAGTCTTTACCCCCTTACGTCAGGGGTTTCACACTGCCTTCTCTGGGTGGCAGGTAGGGGAACTGAGGCCTGCCCTCTACATTGAGTTCTAGTCCAGGGACTCCAGGAAAGAGCATCGGGTTCACTTCACCAGACTCCTTGCTGCTACCTTCCTACCAAGCCTTTTCTTGGGCTTTTTCTTCACCCTTCAGGGGACTTCTTTGTTCCCTACATGGCTCTTCACTTGCTACTACCAGGAAAGTGGCTGCAGAGTTTCTCCCTGCAGGCCCCTTCTTCACTAAGCTTCCTCTGCTTATAGCACCACAAAGCTCCTGCCCAGCTGGGTTTCATCATTAATTAGGCCTGGCAGACCCTCCAGGTGCACCCAGGTGGGTTAATTGGCCTCTTCAGCCCACATTTATACTTTCATCACCTGTGTGGGATAGCTGTCTGAGTTTGGGAGGTAAGCAGGGTAATACCTGACCACTGTGAACTGGGAATTGGCCATTCAATGGAGTTTTAAAAACCATGAGAGCCCTAGCCAGACTGGGAGCACTTACAAGCAGTGAACAACTCATGACACTCTGGTAGCCTCCTTTGTGATTGTGATCAGTGGTGCTCTACACCTCTATTAAGGTATGGGGTATCTTCCCATTCTCCTTTTCCCTGTCCTCCTTTCAATTCTCTCTCTATTTACAGGATCTCCAGTAACTGGAGCCTAGAAACCATAAAACCATTCACTGACCCCTGATGCCCTTCCTCTTTTCCTCACCTCATCCCTTGGAACCTTCATCTGTCTGAGTAGGTCATTCAGTTCCATGTACTGGTGGGGATAAGCACTCCCAATTGCAACCTTTCCATTCTCATTGTGTTAAGGTATCTTTTGATGGCTCTTCATTGCAATAGCACTCCTTCTGTATAAGATTCTTCATGAGAACTCAGAAGACTGATGTGAGAGCCGCCTGCCCAATCTCTGACCAGCTGTTAAAATCTTATGAGATGCAAAAGATTAGCTTTCCCCATGATTTATCTGGGTGATGCTGGCCTATTTTACCACTTTAAAAAAATTCCTATAATTTGGAAAGATTAAAAATAAAATGTGTCAAACAAATTATTTGCCTAAATGCATGTTTTTGCAAGTCTATGACTCTATAAATTGGTAAATGAGGTGAACATCTTAAAAGATGATATTCAGCCTCTGTAACAGATGACTCAAATTCACTGAATGGTTTGTCAATCATTCAGTTGTGGATTATAAATTCATCAGTCCTGTTTCTTCTTCAGGAATCTTTTTTTCTCAGCTCTGTCTTGTATATTCTTTCTCTGGTTGTCCTTCTTCTGGGATAAAGTTTTGAATCCAAACTCCCAAGCTGTAATAAATAAATGATTGCACCATTGAGGTGACTGTTCTAGCCTAATTTTGCAATTTTCAGTATACAATTCACCCACCCTTGCTCTCTCTGAGAGAAGCATTTTACCTGCTGGCGTTCAGCAGTCTTCCAGCTAGATATTGGAGCCAACTGGCAATCATCTGGTGGTTCTGGGAATCAAAAGAAATCTATTTGGACATCTGCTTTTGAATCTGAGATTTCACTGATGGGGGTTTTTACTAAGGAGATACATAATCCACCCAGAATGGCACCTGCAAGCCAAAACTAAGGACAGAAAAAGGATGAACTTGTCAAAAGTGTTGGATGGACTGTATTGGACTGAAAGTCCGGGATCTGTTGAACTGTTATAGCACAAGTAACAGTGTGTAAGGCTCCCGCTGCCACGTTTTTGGGGTCAGAAGACACCTGTGAACCAGGCCATCTGGTAGTGGCGGTTCTAGTGATGACCAAGTTATTCAGCAGAACTTGGACGGAGACCATTAGCTCACTTCACATAGACACACAGCAACTTCCAGTCACCATGAGCTTGAGTAGACTTAAGCCCCATCACATCCAAGATAAACTCTATTTGCCTCTAGCAATTTTCATACAAGTTTCATATAAATTTAAATAAAAGATAAATTCATGTCGGGGTTCTACTAAAGAATGTCCAACTCAGGTGACACTTGTAGAACAATCCAGTGATTGGGATGTGAGAAGAATTAATTTTTTTCCCAAATCAACACATGACCTTTCCCATGTAAATAACTTTACAGTAATAAAAGTTCAAACAGAAGACCAGGCCTTCTAATGTAGAACATAGAAGCCCTCTTCCATTCCCCAACCAAGGAAACCATACTATACTCTCTGTTGCCTTGTCATCACTAAGGATAAAGGTGTGTTCTTAATTTGAATTAGCTAATTTGAGTTAAACTCATCATGAAGACAAGGCAGTTTGTAGCTCTCAAACAGATTATCAGGTCAAATTAGAGCAGTGGTGGGCAACCTGCAGCCCATCAGGGTAATCTGATTACGGGCCGCAAGACATTTTGACATGCTGGCCGCCACTTCCCACAGTTCCCATTGGCCGGGAATGGTGAACCACATCCACTGTGAGCTGTGGGGGGCCGTGCCTGTGGACGGTCAACATCAGCAAAATGTCTCGTGGCCCACAATCAGATTACCCTGGTGGGCCGCATGCGGCCCGCGGGCCACAGGTTGCACACCACTTATTAAGAGACTATCAGAGCATAGGCTTTAACTCTACTAGGTTCTCCCATAGTTTCTAACTCTACCTGTTAACCTGCATGTGAACTGCCCTGTCTTCAGTAGGATTTTATCTCAAGTTAGCTAACTTAAGTTAAGAATGCACCCCCCCAAGTGAAGACAAGGCCTGCATGTGTATGCTGGAATTGTAGTTTCTTTACCATTTGAGTATGAAACACAGTGTTTGACAGTGAATTATAGTCTCCTGATAACATGGAATTGTGAATAATTTAATTTCCATAGATAAACTAATTACCTGGGACTTGATGCTTTAACCTAACTCATGCCCCTAAAACACAAAAATGGCCTGTTGCTTATTTCATTAGACCTAGGATAACAACAGATTTTGACTGATATTTAAATCTGGCCATGCAGTATTTTAATTCCAGCATAAAACAGTCTCTATCTATCTCATGCCACCTGCCACCCCTACTCCCCTCTGCCAAAAAAATGGAAAGCATCTGCAGAAAATCACTTATTCATGTCCTAGAAATCTGCAAATGAGAGCAAATCTGGCCACTGTTTGAGGACATTTAATAATTTTTGAGTTTCAAAGCAATTCTTTTTAAATTTCAATGAACCAAGGGAGGGAGAAAGAGAATAAAAATCTGGACTGTTTTGACCTCATGGCTATATACAGACTTGTCTGTTGTTCTGCCAAGCTCCTTTTGTGTTTTAACAGATAACAGACCAAGATGACTAATCATTTTAAATTTAAAAAAATCCAACTAACACTGGTGAACACATGGCTCCTAGACAGGGGCTGGTGACCTAATTATTTATGGACTTTCTTCCTTTAAAGAATATTGCCCAAGGCAGAGGTGAGATTTACTTTCCCGGTGCCTATGGAGGAATCTTGCAGGAAAGTTCTGTGAGAGAGAAGTCTCTTCACCTTCTCTCAGTCGCAAACTCTGATGCTATGAAAGCTTTTGCCATCTGAGACTTGTGTCTCTTAAAGAAAGGGAGACTGGGCCTGCAACATACACTTCCAAAAAGTGATCATATGTGTTAAATATTAATGCTCCAAATGGCGAATGTAGAAGATTGGCTTTTTAAAAGCTTTATGAATTTTCATTTCCTAAGGGATGTTCTATGCCAATCAACTGAAGAGGGATACTTTTAAAATAGTAGATGTAACAGACCTAGACCTCTGAGTACTATCTCCTTAGTTTACAGCACTAACATACATCCATTTTTAAAAAGGTGATTTTTAATTTTAATTTGCTTTTTATTTGTCTGTCTGTTTTCCCCCCAGGTATATTATTCCTGTGGTGCAGTATTGGAATCCATGGAAAGAGGTCTTATTTTATCACCAGGTTTTCCACATAACTACTACCCAGGGACACACTGTGTTTGGCAGTTTTTCATTCCTGTTAGAACCCATCTTATCCTGGAAATTCTTGACTTTGATGTATTTGAGAGCTCAAATGAAACTCCAGACCCTTGGGATGGCTTTTTTTCTTCTTCTAAAGGAAAAAATAAGGAGATGTTTCCTACTGAAGAAAACTCTGATCTTCCCATCACTCTCGCTACAACAAAATCCTCTGTTCTGGCTGGGATGTCAAAGGCAACCCAGAAACATAGCAGCCCAGGAGCTCAGTTAAAGGGTCTTGCTAACCGCTACGATGGATTCCCAGTAACTACCTCCAAAAAAGAAGAATACAAACAAACATCTGAAGAAAAACAGTTCAGACTGATGGAAGAACCCAAAGAAATAGCTAAGGCTCGGTCAGATGGACTGCCATTCACTGTGGCTGGCAATACCACTACGCTGCGGCAAAACATCAGTGGCCTAGAGATGAACAGAGATTTGAAAGGGAAAGTCCTGCTTGCCCACCTCACTGCTAGAAGGACAGATGAGGTCATTGGAGAGAGTCAGACTCTCTCCACAACAGCCTTACCAAGAGAAAGCTCCACCACCCAGCAGTCTTCAGCGGATGTGTGTCCCCATGATGTCTTGTATGTTTCTGACCTCATCACATTTTCCTCTCGCTTCTGTGGGACAAACTTGCCTTTAAACAAGACCATGGTTTTCAGTTCATTTCTGGAGATGGTGGAGGTTATTATGGAGCTGATCACTACCACAGATCGTGGGCGGGGCTTTGCGATGCTCTTTGAATACAGGAACATCACAGAACCTAAGGTCATGGATGTGATGAAGCAGGATGGAAAGGAAAACACAATGATGCTGGCAATAATAACTGGAATTGTCTTCTTTGCACTTGTTCTTCTGTCTACCCTCTGCATAACTTGCAGGTAAGATATTTTTAATGATCTAAGCTCCTGAAACTGAGCCTGCCATGAAATAACTGAAAAGGAATGGTGAAAAGGACAGTGAGGGGTGGGTTTTTTTTGTTACTTTATTTAATTCAGAACCAAACCTGATTAGATAAATTGTCTACCAGAATAAAATCTGGCTAAATTCCACTCTGATGTATTTGTTAATACTACATATAATTTACTATTACTATTTGGTAGTATGGTATATCTCAAAAAACTGATGGTCTTGGCTTTGGATTCTTTTGGCAGCTGTCTTGCAGTGTCTGTTTTGATACCTGAGCAGTTAGCATGTGAGTTTATCAATACTGGGCAGGAAAAGACCAGAATCAGAAATTTAACCTAAACTTCCCACTTGGTCTTGCTGATACTTGTTCATATGAGCCCAATACCAACTGCCATTTAAACCTGCAGTTTTGTCCATTTGTTCCCTCTTCACATGCTTTCCATTATCTTTTTCTCAAAGAAAAGCCAGGGGGATGGAGGCTTTCTTGAGTATTCATCTGTACAGCGGTAATGCCTCCTTTTGAGCCCCAGTCAGGGACCAGGACTCCATTGTGCTAGGCACCTGTACAGACACACAACAAAATGCCAGTCCCTTCCCCCAAGAATGTCCAATCCAAGTACCCTCAGCATGCCTATTGTTTATCTGTTTCTTGCTTAGTGTTTCTATATTTTAGTGATAACCATCACTAATGCTTTACAGAGGCACTAATCATGATAAAGTTACTTCTTGGAATTAAGATGCCGTTACTTATATTAAATCATTTTCCCCTTCTCTGTCACTTTGCATCCAAGAGTCTGAAAATGCTATTCAAACATTTAATTCTAACACTTCCTATGAGGCAAGTAGGTCTCAATATACACATTTTACAGGTAGCGAAATTGGGGAACAGACATTAAGAGCCAGATTGTGTCACTTAGTCATCTTGATTAAGACTTTACACCAAGAGTAAGTCCATTGGCACTGAAACTATTTGTAACATAAGGAACTACTCAAAGATGAGTAGTCACAATCTGTCCCTAAACAACTTGCCTAGGTGAGTCAGTAGCCACACTGGGGATAAATTCAGGATTTCCAGCTTCCAGTTCCCTGCTTTAACCAACAGTTCTAAATTCTAGAGCTAGCTGAGAACTAAAGCATACCTAGGACATCTTTATCAGTGGATGTTTTTAATTTCCCTGTTCCATTATCTCTTTTTTATGCTTAGATTAATGTTGCACCCTGAGCAGCTGAGTGTTTAGGAATGGTGACTATCTTAAGGGGCACCAAAGTCAGAATGAACCTCAGTAAATTTCAGAGTTCTACTTGCATGACTGCTCTCTGGATGGGACAGCAAGGACTGTAACAAGTATAAGAAACTACAATAGAACCTCAACTTTACGAACACCAATTTTATAAATGACCTTATACAAATCATTTTTCCCTGATTGGGGGATGGGAAAAGCCACAACAAAGGTAATATTGATGACGAGCAAGTCGATTTGCCTTCACATTCTGATGCTTCCAGTGCATTGATAATTGCTTTGCAGTGGTTTGAAGGGTAAGAAAAAATGCAAAAAAGGGCAGCATACTGCAACTTAGGCTCTGAACCTACTATAATTTTGAGATGTTGTTTTATGAACTATGATTTTTATAAACTCCTCAATCTCCAATTAATGAGTAAAATAGGGATTCTCTTGTATAACTCTATATCAGCATTTCTCAAACTGTGGGTTGGGACCCCAAAGTGGGTCGCGACTGCGTTTTAATGGGGTGGCATTAGACTTGCTGGGGTGGAAGCTGAAGCCTGAGCCCTAGCATCCAGAGCTGAAGCCGAAGCCCAAGTCCATCCTGAGCACTGACTGATGTGGCAATCTATGTAAAAACCAGTTATGTGCTAGATTCTAAATATTTTTTATTTTTAAGGTCTTGCCAATTTTTTTTTGTAAATGCTTCCTCTACTATAGTAGCAGTTATGGCCTAATCCTGCTCATATTGGTCCAGATTCTAATACTCTCTCATGTTGAGTAGGATGTTACTTCTCAAATACTCCCAGGAATTTCAGTGGAACTTCTCATGGCACAAAGTGATACCCAACACAAATGGGGGTGTTGCAAACCATGAATTTGGCTTTAGCCCACTTAAAAGCACCGAGCCCATTTTGAAACGCAACCTTACTTTTAAAAGGTTCAGTTGCTACAGATATTGTTTTGCTGATAAGAGGCAGGATTTGTTTTAATTGGCTTTTACGACCAGGATGTTTTTAAAATGGGGAACTAGTTGGGTGTTAACACATGAACTAGGGTTGCAGGAAATGATTGTCCCTGGTAGCTTGACTCCTGGATCTTAGCATTGGTGTGGTTTCAGGAAAAATTACCTGCTTTCAGTTAGGCTGCATGTTTGTATTGTGGGTTTGTTTTTTTTTAAAGGCCATTTCCTATCCCGCTTTCATGTGCAAGCCTCCCTGTCTTTCCAGGGATAGGTTATTTTGGGCATATGTTGATTTCGTGCCAAACTTGTATGCATGAGTGAAACATGATGCTTGCGAAAGTGAGGGCCCCACTGTGCTGAGTAAGCCAGTTTATATAGTATTGGCAGATGCTATGTTAGGTTTTTTTCTTGATGTTCTGTTTATGCACCTCCAGGCTATTAGTCTGGGACCTCTTTTGATAAGAGCTTGCCAATGCTACTCAACTATGTTGGTTTATGCAGACTAGGAGTAAAATTGTGTGATGTCCATTAAGCACATCAAAAATTTGCCTCAGAATGAGACCACCAAACTCACTTCTAATTTTGTGTGGCCTAAATAAGGATTTGAATTCAGAGATGCATTAGCCCCCTCTTGTCCTCCTTGCAGGTAACGTTAATTAGTCAAATCTATGAGAGAGGAACTGGCTCCAGATCGAGGATGGTAGAATAAGGAAGGAGAATGCCCACACTGTAAAGTTTGGGGAAAGGTCAGATCTGGATCCATTACAAAGGAAGGTTTGAAATTCAGAGTCCTACCTGGGCCCATTACAGGGAGAAGTGCCTGCTCTGAAGTACAGATTATAGGGCTTTGATCTGGGATTTCAGTTCAGGACTATCTTCTATAATGAAGCTGGCCGCAGCATCATATCAAAGGTGCTGGAACAATTTGTATAGTGGGGGTGCTGAGAGCCACTGAACTCAACTGTAAACCCTGCATATGATGAAGACCACTACAAGCCAGAACCCCTTGTTCCAGCACCTATACATTACACAGAGGATAAGAAGTTCAAAATTAAGGACAAAGGGGGTACTCGCTGAAACGGCAGGATTGTCCAGTGGAGCCCATGATGGCATATCCTGTCCCCTGAGAACATCCCGTTAGTCAGAGAGTACTCTAGGAGGAAGGAAGATTCTCTAATGAGGCAGTACATTCAGCAACAGGTCCAGTTCTCTGAGGAATAACACTTGCTCTGACTGGAATGTGCTGTTGCAGAGGAAACCTCAACAGAAGATACTAATAATAACCTTCAGACAGTTTACTAAACTTGTCTGCCACCTCCCTTTCTCTCCACTCCACCTGCTCCTCTGGTATCTGAGCAAGCTGAAGCTTAGCTGTGTTATGCTTCCCCCACCCCACCCCACCCCACCCCTTTTTTTTTTTAAGTTGCCACTGTTGCTTTGCTAGAAGTAGCAGGCTCTGCCTCGCCAGTGATAGAAATGGCACAGGACAGGCTTGGCACCCAGCACCATCTAATAAATGGAGTCATCAGCAATGCCTGCCCAGGTTTATTCCATTGAGCCAGAGTTAAGCTTTCTGGGGAGACTCCAAGTTTCTGCTACACTGTTGCTTTTGTTTAGTGTTTGGGGAGGGAATGAAAGCATCAGTTGTTAGATGGCCAATAATTCTAATTACTTTTGGCCATGAGGCCTGGCTTGAGTAGCAGGGGGTTTTATTTTCTTTCCCAAGCCCCAAGAACAAGAGACATGTTCACCTTATTTAATTTTAATCATGCCCAGTGCCATCAGACTTTTGCTCGATGGTTGCAACTCATGGGGGAAGAGACATTTCACATCTGTGCACCCTGCCAAGGAACGGATTCTTATGACAACCCCTCAGTTTACAACCATTTCACGTGAAGGGAAGCCTCTTATTTTCAAACACACACACCCCATATACATTAATTTAAAAGTTAATATCCTCCCTGTATTTCCACATGGTGGGCAGAAATGATGAAGCAATGTTTCATCCAACACAAGACCCAAATAATAGTGACTGGGCAGGATACAGAGCAGGACTGACCAACTGGTTGCCAGGTGGCAATTCTTACTGCTGTAATACATTTCTGGGGAATCTGACTGACCTCTGAAAGTGTGCTAAAACCAGAATGGTTATCTAATTGCTGCAGCTCTGCGCTGCGTACTATATAGAATCCAAGAAGCCCCTCCCTCCTTGCCTGCATGCCTCAATGCCCTCCATCTTTGTGTAGCCCATAGCTCTACACATTGGTTCTTTCCATTTAAATGGAGCTGTTGCTACTTCAGCAAAGTCTTGCTGGGCTGGAAAAAATTTGCCTTTTTCAAAAGTTTCTACAGAAAATTTCAATTTTTCAGAAAAAACAACAACCCACCCCCAATTTTTCAGCTAAAAACTTTGATTCAGAAAGGTCATTGTGGTGCCTCACATGAGCTGAAGTATGGGGGCATGAGGCGCCCGTTCTCCTCTGTGGATGGGACTGCCTGGCCAGACTAAATCTCCCATGATACACCATGGTCTCCCTGTATACTGAGCTGCTGCAACGCATCATGGGAGTCGTAATCTCACTGGATACCCAGGCCCAAGGGGGGTATAAGGATCTGTGGGTTTAGTTTAGTCAAAAACACTCCAAGTAATG
Source organism: Natator depressus (assembly GCF_965152275.1). Lineage (NCBI taxonomy): Eukaryota > Metazoa > Chordata > Testudines > Cheloniidae > Natator > Natator depressus. The sequence goes on from NC_134248.1 coordinate 17,358,817, forward strand.
TAATCCTGATAACCCTAACCAGACTAGGTTGTTCATGGTTGTAAAGGGGTGGACTCACTGCTAGAGCATCTCCTTGGGGCTGGGTTTGGCGCAGCATCTCTCTCCTGTTGAGTGACTCCTGCCAATAGTTGCAGTGGTCCGACAGTCGTCTGCCTTTTCTCATGACTTGGCCCTCCACCCAGGTAACGTTTAGTCCTACCCTGTCTAGGGTAAATAAAGAGTCCAATAAACTAAATTCTCCACCCTTATCTGAGCTCATGCCTCAGCAGGGTCATCACCCCTTCCCCAGGTTCTGTAAGGTTGTCTGCCACTCTAGTGCAGACCAACACCACTCAGGGCTTTTTCCCTGGTGGCCTGGCTCCAAATTCTACAGTCTGTCTCCCCTTGTGTCAGGGGGTTTCCACATCACCTTTCTCAGTGGTCGGTAGGGAAACCCAGGCTTTCCCCCTACTCTAAGTTCTAGTCCAGGGACCCTGTAATCAGCAGGTAAAATCTGCTCTCTTAGACTTCTCACTGTCTTCCTGGACTTCTTCCTACCTTGGCCTTCCTTCAGACCCTTTCTCTCATCTCTTCCCTAGGTTTACAGTACATCTGCTTCTCTCTAGGTGCTTCCTTTGCTTGCCAGCAGCTAGAAAGGGACTGCAGAGCTCTCACTCTCTGTCTCCCTAAAGTCCCTGTGTGCTCCAGGCTTCCTTTCTTTATACAAATCACCCATCTCCTTATCCAGCTGGTACTCATCTTTAATTGGGGCTCATCCACCCCACCCTTCAGGAATGACCCGTGGGTTGATTGGCCTCTCTGTCACACATTAACCCTTTCATCACATGGTGTGGAGTAAACACCCCATCACACTGGCCCAAGTTCATGGTTATAGAAGGATGTCCCAAGTTTTGAATTTTGAAGGTGAATGTTTCTTCACACTCTTCCTTCACCCCAGTCTCCAGCGTGTATTGAGAGCGATATTCCAATCTATACCTAGTGAAGACAAGTTCATTCTTCTGGGAGGCTTTAATGCCAGAGTTGGAAAAGATAGTGAGGCTTGGAGTGATGTAATAAAGACCAGTGGAGTCAGAAAAATGAACAATGGTCTCCTCCTACTCTGCAAGTGTGCTACTCATGAGCGCGTTGTCACCAACCCAACCTTCAGCTATCCTAACAAATACAAAACTTCTTTGATGCATGCAAGATGAAAGCACTGGCACCTGATTGACTGTGTTACTATACAGCAAAAGGATATTAAGATCACCAGAGCCATGCAAGGGGCAAACAGTTGGACTGACCACAGGATGATCAGAGCCATTTTTAATTTACATGCTGTTGCCCCTCAGTGAAATAATGCTGAACAGATTACACCAAAATGAAACATAGCAAAGCTGAGAACACAGCAAAGGCATTTCTCCAAGAAAAACTGAGGGAAAACTTAGAGGAAAAAATGGATAGCATTACATCATCACGCAAGATTGCACTTGACATACGGAATATATTCAAATTAGCCATTCTTCAAGCCCCAGAAGAAACTCTAGGTACAAATGAAAGTTGGCCCCAGGATTGGTTTGATGAAAATGACAATGAAATCAAAAAGATCCTCAAGGAAAAGAATGCTGGGTTTCTGTCTTGGCAAAATGACAAAGAATCAACATCAAAGGGAGATAAATTCAAGTATTTGAAAGAGATGGCTTAAGGATGGTTTTGTGTCCTACACGATAAATGATTGGAAAAGAAGGCAGAAGAAGTACTGTGTTATGCTGATACTAACAACACAAAAATGTTTTATGATTCCCTGAAGGAATCAAATTTGAATAATCAAAACCGGGAACAGCTCCACTAACAAGTTCAAATGGATCTTACCTTAATCAAGGACAAAAGAGGTATCTCTGAAAGATGGGTGTAGCACTTTAATGAGCTACTCAACCATCCCTCTATTATCAAGCTACAAGTGCTAAAGGAACTGAGCCATCACTCCATAGGTGAAGAAATTGCACAACTACCTACCACTGAGGAAGTGCAATAAGCTATCAGACAAATTAAGTCAGGTAAAATCACCCGGCAAAGAGACTATACCAGCTGAAATCTTTAAACTTGCAGGCCCCCAAACTGTCAACTATCTATGTGAAATCAATAAGGATAACTGGGAAGCCCAGGAAATTCCACAGGATTGTAAAGATGCAGTCATAAATAAAAAATCAAAATAAATGCAACAACTGTGACAGTGGTAACTACCAGAGTATCTCCTAGCTATGAGTCCTGGCTCATATTTTGCTCAATTGGGTAGTCAAAACAGTATTGGAGAAGTTTCTACCAGAGACCCAATGTGGATTTAGATCAGGTCAGAGCAACACAGATGTGATTTTCATTGTGAGACAGATTCAGAAAAAAATTATTGAACAAAACACGGATCTGCATGCTATCTTCATTGATCTAAAAAAAGGATTTGACACTGTGAGCAGAAGTGGCCTCTGGAAAATTTTAGAAAAGTTTGGCTGCCCCATCAAATTTATTAATATCATACATCAATTCCATGAAGAAATGACTGGTCAAGTAATCTCAGATGGTGCCATTCTAAACCATTTCCCATATCTAATGGAGTGAAACAAGACTGTGTGCTGGCACTACCCCCTTTTGTTCTCTTTTGTGTAGCTGTTCTGAATTATACAATGGACAAGCTTCAAAAGGGCATCTACATAATGTACAGAACTGATGGGAAAACTCTTTAGTCTCTAAAGGCTTACTGCAAAGACCGAAGTTCTTGAAGAACTCCTATGTGAAGTCCTTTCTGAGGATGACTGTGCTCTACTTAGTCATAGTCAAAGTGACCTATAGCTTATCTTTGGCAGGTTCTCAGCGGCAACTAAATAGTTTAGACTTACCATGAGCCTTGAAAAAACTAAAGTCCTCTTCTACCCAGCTCCATCAACAATTACTACCGAGCCAAACGTCACCATTGATGGTATAGAACTAAAGATTGTCAAACAATTTATAAACCTTGACAATACAAAGTGACAGTTCTCTGGATCAATAAATATCAGATAAATATGAAAGGCAAACAGGCCTTTGAAAGACCTTTTTCAATAGGCTACTCAACCAACGCACCATCAAACAGTCAACAAAACTGATGATATATAATGCAGCGGTGACAGCAGCCTATTTAAAATGGGTGTGAAACATGTACTGTTTACCACAGACATATTAAAAAACTTGAAAAATTTTCACATGTGCTATCTCGGCTCGATCCTGAAGGTCCACTGGTGAGACAAAGTCTCAATAATTAACGTACTTGAAAAGAGCAAAAACAACCAGCATTGAGGCAATGATCATGAAAGCTCAGCTTAGATGAACAGGTCATATTATCAGAATGGGTTATGATAGATTCCCAAAAAAGTTTTCTGTGATGAATTGAAACTCTGAAAGAATGGAGGAGGCAGGAGGATGTCAATGAAAACACTTCAGATATCCTTAAGCAGAATTTCACCTCATGCAGCATAAATACTGATAACTTTGAAGACATAGCCAGGGACAGATCTAATAGAAAGCAAGTGTCAATAAACACTCTGAAGAAGACAGCCATGAAAAATTGATTGATTGATTGAAAAAAGAGCCAAGCTTCATGTGAAATTTTCAGTGGAAACCTGCATATTCCTGTGATAGCACTTTGATCCGGTCCTCACAGATCGGACTATACAGCCACATGGGAACATGTGATTCTGCCGTGACAACAGACACCCATACCAGTCCAAGCACTTTTTTTCCCCTTGTAGGTCGTTTTAAAGGTGAGGTGTTGGGGAAGAATGTCCCCCGCCTTCCATGAGTTCATCTGAGAAACCGAAGTAAGATACGTGGCATGTGATATGTGCTGTAATGGTATGAAGTGGGTATCTTGGTGGTGGTGGGGGAGGGGGCTCTTCTGGATTGCATCCTTGGCTGCCAACTTTCTGGACACACACTGCTTCCCCTTTAGTCTCGGTGGGAACGGTACTAGTGGTACTCCAGGGGTTCTGGGACAGTGGATAGACAAGCAGAGACTTGAACAGAGCAGATAGCATGGAAGGAGGCCTCTAGTAGCCCTGTAGGCCTGAGATGATTCTGATGAGAATCAGACTGTCTTCTCTGGCATCAAACTTAGAAACTGTAGAAAAGAGTTAAATGTTCTTCTCCTTTTGTAAGGATGTTTAATTTCAGTTGTTTGCACCCTTGTGTCAAGATGTCTTCTGTAAATTAAACTCCATGACCCTGACTTAGAGGTACGGCACAACCTTGTTCTTGTATTTTTCACTTGTCCTTTGAGCACTACTTAAGCCATGCTTCTAACTACTCCGTCAGGTCCTCCTTGCATGTAGTTACATGTACCTGGAACTATTTTACTGACCAGGTCAGCAATGCCAATGTCTCCGACCTTTCTTGCTCCAAGACCCTTATCTCTTCCAAATTGCCGGTAAACCCTTGCCCCACTGCAGCATCCCCAAAAGGAAACATTAGCTAATGAATGACTGAAAATCTTTATTAAATGTAATAAACTATATGTGGGGGGAAATGCTGTATGTCTGCTTTTAGATTGTAGCGTTCAGGGCAGGACCTTAGTGTTCTTACATGTCTGTAAAGTGCCTAGTGCCGTGCTGTTATACACCTAAATAATTATCTTAGGTCAGAGCACTTTGATCTCTGTTAGTACCTGGGAAGTTCTGAGCAGTGGGGAGTGTTTTGATTCTTTCAGAGGCATCTTCAAGTTCTAGTTCACCACAACTGTAGTGATGCTGGCTGTTCTATAATGTCAGTTTTAGAAGAAGAAATCTTGGATAAGAGCTTGTTAAGGAATCTTCTTTTGGTTTCCTTCAGTCTTTGACAAGTTCTCTTACTTGGGAATGAGCTGCTGTTGTTTTCCTTAATACAATTTTCATAAAAATAAATAATATTTGCCTCTTCTTGGCTGAGAATATCTCAGAATGCTTTGTTCTATATAATAAAATGTCTGGTATGGTGAAGCCAATGAACTGTATCAGAGCTTGAGACCCAGGGGGGACTACATATTTTGCAGTATGCTCTACTTAGAGAAATCAAAGTTCCACCCTTCTAGGGAGGATAGGTGTTGAGACTTGGGATATCTGGAATAAACTCCTGTTTCTGCTGCAGATACCTTGCAGATTCTTAAAAAAGTATGTCTTCTGCCTTAGCGGACTCCCTGATAAGATGGGGATAACAATTGCTCCTTAGCACACAGTCATTGATACAAAGAAAGCTGTAAAGTGCCATGGATAGATGTGCTAGTGCATAGTTGTTCTGTTGTGTTTTCTCCTATTAAAATGAACATGGATGAGAACTTTTCTCCTATGGACCCTTAGCTAATTCATGGGATTGTTGCTGTCTCTTCCTCAGGCAGAAAATGTGCCTCAAAAGGAACCCTTCCAATGCACACAGTGACCAGGAGGTTAGTGCTAATTCTTTTGGTGATTTTGTTTCTCTTGCACATTAGCTGTTACGCTGTCTGTCTGTAGATGTTTACTGGGGCGTGTTCTGAGTTGTAGAATGGGATCCAGAACTCCGCCATAGATATCAATGAGCTCCAACTTGTGGTGCCAACTCGAGAGAATGAAAACAACAATCACACTGTCAGCCGGGACCAAGCAGGTAAGCTGGAGAGTATGTTGTTTCAACCCATAGCTCCTTGCCCATTAAGTCAAGTCAGTCTCTCTCTCTGAATCTTCCTCTTCAGCTGTGTGTGTGGAGATGCAGTGTGAGCTGTCACATATTAGAAAGTGTTTGGTGTGGAATTACCCCCTTTTGCCCTCCCTCTTGCTGGTAGAGTAATTCCCTGGCAAGGAATACTCAGAAGTGTTATTTCTGAACTCTGTCAACAGAAACTGTCATATCCACGGCACAATGCATACACTTGGTTAGCAGGGCAAACGTGGCCTTGGTTCATTCTGTCATATTGCTGGCTTAAAAACACCTGTGAAATCTTCAAGAGTTGTGGTTTTTTCCCCCACCACCCTCCCCTTTGTGTCATCTGGAGAGCATGGCTGTCTAAGTACTGGGTTTGGAACACTCAGATTACCTGGAGCAGTCACAGTTCCAAAGTTTTTTCATGTTAACGTTGTGGATAAAATTGCTCTGATCCAGAGCGAGCCATCTACAGAACCCCAGTGAGTGACAGTAGTGGGTGCTGGGATGCTTTGACTATAACTCATAGGTCCTTCATGGCTGGTAAAAGCCAATACAGAAGTACTGGGTCTAATGTTGGTGGAGATTGTTCATCAATGTTTCCCTCCAGAGAGACAAAGTGGCTGAGATAATATTGTTTATGGGACCAACTTCTGTTGGTGAGAGAGACAAGCTTTCAAGCTTACACAGAGCTCTTCTTCAGGTCTGGGAAACCTACTCCAAGCGTCACAGGTAAATACAAAGTGGGATAGATTGTTTAGCATAAGTAGTTAACACATATTTCAAGGGACCATTCAACGTGAAATAGCCCACTAACGGTCCCATGAAATGGGACCTTGAAATATGTGTTAACTACTTATGCTGAGCTGAGTTTGTCAGGCCTGTTAGCTGCTGTTACAGACCAGTAAACCCTTTGCCAGCTGGCACCAAGCCACCTGTGTGTCACAGAAGTTCTTGTGAGATCCCAGCTCAAAATCCCAACTCTGTGCTGACAATCTTGCTCACAGTTTCCAATCTCCCTTTGTTGGGAAAGGTCACTGAGAGGATCTCTAAAGGGCTTTGGTTTTAAGTCCTTCTGGTTTCCTAGCCAAATTTCGGCCGATTAGGACAAGGCAAGTGGTTGAATGATTGAATTTTTTTCAGATCTGGGTGGCAGCCAAGGGCTGATTTTTTAGGCTGGGTTAGAATGGGAAGAGGAAGGTGGGCTATTTGCCCAGCCTAAACAAAAGGAGACGGTCACTTAAAAAATCTTTCTATGTCTTTCCTTGCCTTAGTCACTTCCTCTGGAGGCAGCGCAGAACACTCTTCTCAGCCTACTGACCCAGACATGCCCTCTCCTGTGTCAGCCGTGACCACTGAAACGGGGAGCGATGAAGTATTTATTATTTCAACCGGCCCTGGTGCCAGCGGGTTGAGTTTTACCACATACAGAATACAGGTAGACACACGTGGGAGTACCACAGGAAAAGATTTCTAGTGGTTGGAGGAAGGAACTAAGAGTCAAAACTCCCAGGTTCCAGTCCTGGCTCTGTCACTAACTTGCTGTGGGCAAGTCATATAACCACACAGTTCCTCAATCCGTCAGTAATATTATTTACCTAACTTGCAGCACTGTTGTTATTGTGGCTGATTTGTGTTACCGTAGCTCCTAGGTTGGGAAGCTTAATAAATGTTTGCCAATAAATTGGGTGCTTTATGTGTCAGGGCTCTTTACAAACGTTTATTTTTTAATTTTATTTTTAAAATTTAAATACTATAACGTGGCTTCCCTACTTTTTTGGGGGTGTGTGTGTGTTATTTTAGCATACTCCCTTGCAGCTCTTACTGATGTTTCTTTGGAAACACATAGGGTTCAAAAATCCTTTTGCTTGCATTTCCCTTGAGCACCCAGGGTGGTGATGAACATATGTTTCTGAAATCGTTCTGGGGTCAACACTTGCTATGTAAGTGTAGAAGCATGACATAGTGCAGAAGCACACCAGTCCGTCATGTAGCTCATGTGACTTTATCCCTGGGTACAAAGTATGGGGTGCCTGCATCCCTGGCCTTGGCTGGAGGCCAGTGTAGTCCGCTAGGACACAGTATCGATTAGGATTTTCCTAGAGTATTAATAATGTACATGGATCTCTACAGAATTACATCCATTAATGAAAAACAGCCAGCCTGTAGAACAGTGAAAACTTACATGACTATGGGCCACTGCTATTTTTCTTAAATTAGCCTTCTGTATCGTCGGCAGGGATTTATTCACTAAGACCCATTAAAAATGTTTTAATGCTCTAATCCAGTGTTTCTTAACCTTTTTAATATCAGGGACCAGCTTCCTGCTTCCCTGAACTGTGTCAGGAAGATCTCAGGGTCCACAGAGCAGTCGTTGAGAAACACCGCTCTAATCTACCATTCCGGAGCTGCATTAAATCTTAAAATATTTAAGGTGTAAAAGAGAAGAAATAGTTTGTATAGGTAGAAGTCAAATTTTTTAAAAGTTGTGCATAGCTTTAAAATTCTTACATTCTCTAACATCTCCTTTCCACCTACATCATCATCTGTGGCACAATTTCACAGAGGTGGATAGGAAGATAGAGTGGAAATTGGCAAGATTTGTGCTTTCTCGCCAAGTATGACTCTATTGGTGAGAACTCTATCGGGTGCTGATGAGATGAAACCTCAGTTTGTTGTGGATAGATGGAAAATCTATATTCTCTTTCCTCCCATTTAAAAAAAACACTGAGCATCCACAAATGCCATAGAAATCATTGAGCAGTGGATGCTCGCCTTTCAAAATCAGGCTATTATTTCCTCTCCTCTCCAGCCCCCAGCTGCTAGAAGATACTTAAAATGTGAAAGTAAAAGACGAAAGATTTTTTTGATCTGAAGAGAAACCAGAGTACACTTGATCTTGGACAAAAGGCTTAGAAGGAGCGATCTTATGTTACTGCTCAGTAGTGCTTCCCACAGCATGTTCTTAGCTAGGTAGCTAAAGAATCTGGATTAGGGGTTTATGGATCCATACTTGTTGCCTGATAACAGTGGTAGGCCTGGATAGGAAGAGGCTAAGAAATCCTTCTAAATGCTAGATTTTCAGCATGGTTGAGACCTATCCTCCCTGTTTTGGAAGCAAAATGTACCTACAAAATGGCTTGCAGCAGGCCCACATCTAAACAGCGGCACTTCAGACAAGCTGATTCACACCCTCATTCTACAAGGTAGAAGTGCAGCTACTCAGGTTTGCACTCACGATTGAACTGTACCCGATGCACATTGTTGGGGGCACAAATTGCATCTGCAGAAAGAAGGCGGTCCTGAAAAATGTCCTCTAATCCTCATTTATATTGCTCTGAATAGGTGGGCTCCTACTCTATCTTCCCCTCTATAATATGGTTTGTATGTGCTAGCTTCTGTAGGACAGCCTAGGCAAATGGTGCATGCTGTTATCCACCGGCATGCAGCTGCTTTTTTGGCTCTTACTCTGATATTATCCTAATGTTTATGGAGGTGTGAAGGCTTGAGCCTTTACAGTAGACAAGGATTCCAAACTCACTCACCTCAACCGAAATGCTTGTCTAGACAAAGTGAATCATAAGAAGCTTTACACAAAGATTATCTAAATCCTTTTACTGAGAAATAGTAGTTGGCCAGCGGCTCCCAAGCCTCCCACCAAGTGTGAGCCTGAGTTTTGCTGGGGGGGGGGGGGGGGGGAAATGACAGGCTGGGTTTAAACATCCCCCTGCCCCCCCCCCCCCCCCGAAGCTAATCTGCTGTTGGGAGTCAAGGGTACATCCAGGCAATGTGCTGGGTAAGTAAACAAACTTGTCTGCAGCGTCTCAGTACATGTGGAGGGTAGAGGAACTACTCTGCAGGCCCTGAGGGAGAGAACTGGCAAGAGTGGAGGAAATGAATCCTGTACATGTGTTCCAAGGGAACATATAGGACAACTGCTATAGGGAATGGAAAGCATGTGACTGCTTTATTTATATAATCACTTTTAGCCCTGTGTTTATTGCCTTCACTCCACCATCTTTCCCCTTCTCATGCATTGTACTCTCTATTGATCTTATCTGTTTAATTCTGCGTATAAACTGAGTAGCTCTTACAATGTGGATCTGTCCCCCTCTATTGGCTAGACCAGTGTTTCTCAACCTTTTTGATACCAGGGACTGGCTTGCTACCTTCCTAAAATGTGTCAGGGTGGGGATATCTCAGAGACCAGCGCCAAACACTGGGGAAGACTATAGAAGCCTTTGGCTAAAAAATTTAAGACTGTTAGCTCAGGTCATTAAGGTTCATGGTTTTAGATCAAGAGACCTGTGAGAACCAAAGACTGACTGAGGGGAGCTGGTCAGGCCTTTAGGTTGACTGGTTGATATCCACCAGGTCCTCAAAGGTTCTGGACTCACACTGCTTATTGAAAGAAATCCAACTCCATATTTTTTTTAAATAAATCTTATTAAAACGCTTAATAATGACATCAGTAAAACACAGTGCCAAAGCTAAGCTGATATTACTTATATTAAAATGAAAATAAAGCAATGCAACTACCAAATCAAGCTTAAAAAAATCAACAAATTAGTCTCCACACTGGATTGGGTTTAAATAATCAAATTTAATTGTTATAGAAATAATCAGTCCTTAAAAGTTCTAAGGAGAATTCTGAGAAGGTGGCTGTTTGGTAAATATCCCCATGGAGAAATGTAAACAAGCCCTAATGCATTTGCTTGAGAGGACAGTCTCTCTGGCATCAAAGGGTTTTCTAGCTGAGTGGGAGATATTTTGAAACTGGCTAATCAAGGTAAAAATGTTCTTGTGTGGGCAGGGCAAGGCAATGGTGAACCTGATGGGTTTAATGCTTTCTGTTCTGGCATGCTTTAGGCAGGTGCTGTACAAGTTGCCCCACTGACCTATCTTGTCCCAAGAAAAGATGTGTTTAAAGAGCCAGAGTCACTTTCACAGATAGCTCAGTGTTTCTAAGTGCCATTAGGGCCTTTGCATGTAAAGTACTTTTGAGACCTTTGGCTGAAGATGTTGAAAGATTTCTCTGTTTTTCAGGACAAAAACCTAAAGAGAAGTGTCACAAGTCCAGCTTGTGTATCAGACTGGCTGACTTCTGATCATGTGGCTCCAGGAGCAGGTACTGTGGATAAAGGGAACACGCAGGCAGAGAACCATCATCCAAGGCAACGGACATGGAGTGCCCGCACATTTCATGACTTACTCACTCCGTTACCTCAGTTACAGAAAAAATGGTATAGCTGGACCACTAACAGCCCCTTCACTAAACTGGTAGACAGCAGCGTAAGTATCCACAAGGAGGGAAGGTGTGGGATTCAGACATTGTGCTCCTAACAACATTAAAGACAACTTCCAAAAGGGGCACTTTGTGCAATATAAAGACTCACCTACTTTTTGATGTGAACTCCTCTTCCCGCTCTTCTGCCTTTCCCTTGTGCATGTGTTGAGCATGTCAGCTGAAAAGGTCCAAGGCCTTTAATGCATGTGTGCACGCATGCAAGAGAGATGGAGACTGTTAGTTCACATTACCATAATATACTTCATCTGGGGCTTGATCCTGCAGCACTGAGAAGCTGCAACTCCTGGGGCTAAGCCTCTGGATAAAGGATTATTTTCCATTAAACTTACAGATTATTTCTTCAGAATGGATCATCTTAAGATATATCCATAAAAATTATGCAGAATGACTCAAGTTTCTTTTAATTGATATATTAGTATTGTACTGCAAAGAATCCATAGACCCATGATGACTAGCTGTCTCTCTGATTGACTCTGCAGATGTCAAACCAAGAGTGCTTGTTATAAAGTTAACATGATGCTTCCGTATCCTCCCATGCACAAAGTACTGCTTTTCGGGAAGGGAAGGAAGCATGTAGCCTCTTGGTCATGACAAGTGCACCATGGAATTTCAACTCTTAATTCCCTAAGGTTAAAGGTTTTCTAGACTGCTGCATTTCAAAGTATGTTTATTAACTTTATTATTATTTTGATAGGGTCTTTCTTCATCCACAAGAAACCAGAGTGTAACAACCAGAAAAGTAATTTCAGCCACTGAGATAGAGGGAATCTCAGATATTGTTTATTCTGACTCGTCCACCAGCACCACATCGTACCCGCTAACCCAATCTGCGCAAAGGCAGGGGAAACTGAGCTCCTCTAGCTTGAAGAAATCCAGATTTGGGAACCCTTATTTCGGGTTTTTAACCAGCTCCCCTGATTGCAAAGAGGTGAGGCTCTTGGATCCCCCAAGACACATGGGGGTGACACCTCCACTTGATAACCAAAGCCACGGTCCCACTGGCCTCAAAAGCAACTTAATCAACTGTTCGAAAACCAAGGAGCTCTCAATAGAAATGGACAAATCCAAACCAGCTTTTGTTATTTCTGAAGAAGGGGATGACCAGCAGCCTCTGGTCCTTGCAGAGCACTTTAGTCAGTGTAGAGATACGCTGTCTGAGCAAAATGTTGTATATGCTTCAGTGAAGGCTGTGCCTGATAAACAACCAGTGGTCTTGACTGTTCAGGGAGACAGCTCTGCCAGGCCTGCCAATTTCACATTGGATCTCCCCATTTGGGAAAAGTCTCCCAATTTATATAGCAATCACATGAAGACCTATAGCTCTTCCAGGGGCCAGTGCAGCTTGCCTAGTGCAGACACCAATACAATTGAGTCACCACAGAATTTTGATTCCTTAACTGCTCATACCCTCTGTCAAACATCGATTCAATGAGGCTTCCAGAGTGACTGAAGGAATCTGTCTGTGAGAACAGATGCAATAAGGACCCGAGCTGTTCACTCTTCTGCTGGAGAAGAAGCTGCTGCGCCTATGAAGGGTAGCAAGCGCGGACAGACGCAACTTTTTTTCCTTCCCATCAGCAGATTGGAGTTATGGGAAAAGGTAACCTAGCAAAGCGCAAAACAAAGTTATCTTTTCTCATGCTCAGTTGGGCCTAATAATGTGCACGACATGGTCTCGTTTTCGGTTCCATTCTTCCACAGAGAATTTTTATTGTGGCTTAGGAAAGAGACTGATAAAGTGACTCCCCTACAAAGGTGTCTAATACTGAGTAACTGTGTTCTGGTACACTACAGGAAAACAAGTGATTGATTACTTTACGGCACATGGTGTGAAATGTAGACCAGTCCTCAGGGTCACTGTGGTGTCACTTTGTTCTTTGCTACATGTTATGAACCAAATTCTGCTCTCAGGTACACTTGCATAATCCCTACTGATGTCAACTGAAGTTGCCTCCAGCTATCCAAGAGTAGAATTTGGACTTGCATGTTTATGTATAAAAAAAACCCTGTAAAATGTTTTAAATAGTTGGTAACCTCTCCACTTTAGTACAAAGTCTTGTTCATATCAGTATCTTCTGTTTCCTTAGCATTAAAGGGCATGAGTAGACCTTAGTCTAACACTTTAGAGTGTTAAAGGCACAATATGAGAGCGCACTCAGTCTGATGCTATCAAAATAATTAATACTAATTTCCAATATTAACCCTGTCAAACTTTCTACACTCTTGGTTAGCACTGTCTAGGTCTGAACAATTAAGGGAGCACCCCTCATGGCAATAGGAGGGCATATACAAAAAATACTATTCACTAGCAATAAAGTCTTCAGCATCCTGATGCTTGCAGCTGCTATTGTTTTAATACTGTATCAACCAGCTACTGACTGCAGAATTATTTCCTTTAGCAGGCAAGCCTTAAAACAAAACAACAAGCAAACTAAGTGGGGCAGACTTCATAGCCCGCTTTTGAAATGAACTCCTTAGTAGCTATGCCACCCTAATTACAAATCCAGCGCATGAAATGGAAAACTGAACCAAAGGGAAGTCTGGTAATTCGATTGCCTTTAATAACCCAATCTGTATTTTAATTGCCTCCCACTGATATTTTCCTGTCTTAGCAAGAAATGTATGCATACTTATCCTGCAACTAAAAGCATTTCACTTTCCTAATTGAAAGGATTGTGTCACATGGAGCTATGTGACTGTAGCTGGTTTAAGCTGTTCTAAAAATGGATAAAGGGCTCCAAATATGTGATGAACAGATGCCCAAGGTGGGAAAAATCTTCATGCAATCTACCCTGTGTCCACTACACCAGGAGTCAAATGAGTGATCTTAATATTTCTATGCCCAGACATCTAAGCCTGCCTCTTGAAATATTTAACCCCAGTTTGGCCCTGATTTATTTAAGATTTCATCTGCTATCCCAGCTTCCATCCACAACCTATTAATGTCTGAGATGCACAACACATGGTCTTAGTTTTGCCTAGCATGTTTTATGTGTAGAAATAGAAGCATTGCATCTGGTAGTGGTTGAGGAGGGAGACAGAGTATCCCATAGTAACTTATTTTTTGAAAAACAGAACTACACACGCAGATTTCTGTTAATTCTTATTACTGCCAGCCTGCATCGAGCTGAATTTTAAAGTACAAAATTCTGGCTTCAGCTTTGTTTTTTATTAATGTTACAAGAACTAAAGGGAAGAGCTAATATATTTAGAGAAATCTGCAGTGCTCTATATATTTTAATTAACTCTGTCCCTACATATTGAGTTTCACATGTAACACTTGCATTGTAATGCAGAGTCATTATGCTTTGTTGTTTTTAGACTTCAACTTGCAAAATAAATATCAAAGTATTAAAAAAATTACTTTTGGAAAACGCTCAAGTGACCAGTTACCTTCGGTAATTGCTTGGGTGGGGAGAGGGAGAATGAAGGGTGTTTTTTTTTTCCAATGAGCGTTTATTAATGTATGAATTTCTTTAGTTGAATAAATTGCCTTGGCACTATTGCTTGCTTTTTGTGTTGTAAGACTGAATTGAATGACTTGTGCTCCACTGAGTAATTGGTAACTACAATACTGCCTCAGACAGAGGGAATATGGCTAGAAGTGGGACCTAAATAAATTCAGACTGGAAATACAGCATAATTTGTACAGTGAGGGTGATTAACCATTGGAACAATTTATCAAGAGTCATGGTGGATTTTCCATCTCTGACAATTTTTAAAGGAAGACTGGATGTTTTTACTAAAAATAATGATCTAGGAATTATTTTGGGGAAGTTCTATGGCCTATGTGATACAGGAAGTCAGACTAGATAATCACAATGGTCCCTTCTGGCCTTGGAATCCATGAACATCTATGCTAGTACCTTGTCTCCAACAGGACCAGAGCCTGTAGAGAAATCAGCAAGAAATATGATGAATCATTCTTGCATAATGTGCTCATCACAGAAGCTTTTCCCCACACCCCCTGAGTTAATGCCCTGAAGCAAGAGGATTTATATTCTTACATCTTGTTTATCCAGTTACATTACTTAAGATGAGGTTATTGCCCATATTCTCCACACTGACTTCCTGTCCTAGTTATCCTCGTAGCCAAAGCGTAGACCGTCTGCCTTCTCTGAAGCCTTTCACCACAGCTAGCGAAGGAGGGAAAGTGTCACACTTGCATCTTGCTGTATAAAATATACCCCTCATGTTCATTCACAGCATGTGCTACCTCCATAATACCTACACAGCCACTAACCACCTGGGAAACAGCCTTGGGTGGGATGCAGGGCAGGTCTCCAGCATGGATAGTATATATACACACTACACTTTCCCTTTCTTGAAGATTGTGATACAAGTTTGAATATGTACTTATTTTCAGACAAGCTGTAGCTGCTGCTGCAAACTTTGGAAGTGCCAGACACCCTATTAAAAGTAGCATATAGAAAAAAAGCTAGAATAGGAAAATTCCACAATATGCAGATTCTTATATTAAACTTGGTTTCAAAAGAATGGCTGCATCTTTGCTTTCCTACTAAAAACCAGCCCACTGTTATTGGACAATAGGATTTCCCCCAGGCAATAATCCCACGTTTCTGTTGAAAAACCTGTTTGAATATCACAGGGGTAGGTAGCACTTAACTAGAAAAGTATGAAGGCTGCTGGTGGAGGAAAATTGTATAGTGTTCCCTCCACTGTACTCATGAATTAGGATTAGTAAAAGAAAAAAGAAGTCTCCATGGTACACACACTGAAGAGTTTGAATACAATATACATAACTTGGCCCTTCCTCTTTCCAACTCTAAAAAAAATTAATCTTCGACACCTCACTTAGATAGATGTTACTCCACTTTGTAAATGAGGAAACTGAGGCACAGTAAGGACAAGGAAGTGGCAGAGGCGGGCTAAAACAAGTGTGCCTGCCCCAAAAACTGGCTTCCAGACCATTATGGTAGATTACCTCTGACATAGCTACAACTAGCCTATTCCAAAAGCATATATGTCTGCTTTGCAAAGCTGCCTGCTCTATTCATATTCTTATGCTACACCCATCAGCACGGTATCTGAAAGCATATCAGACCAGACACAAACCACCAGAAGCATCCAAACTCTCACTCAGCTGGGCAAACTAACAGCATACAGCGCAGCTAGGCAAGACAGAAAAAAGAGAAAATTAGTAATGCTTTTGTAAGAAATTTTTTTAAAAGTGCATTAAAGTCCTATATTTAAAAAAAAAAGGCCAGGGTTCAAAAATGCACTCAACTATCGTGGGTATTTAAACCTGTCCCATCACCCATTTTACTTTTAAAACAAGTTCATCACTTTGCAGTGCTAATTAATGTTCTTATTTATATAGAACTCTTCTTAGGTACAGTAGATTAAAAACTGCTAACAGGAAGAGGGAAGTAATTTAACAATTACGTGGAAAAAAGCATCAGATTATGAATCGAAAACCTAGAAAAGTACAGTAGAACCTCCCTTACGAACACCGCAGGAATGGAGGTTGTTCATAACACTGAAATGTTCATAACTCTGAACAAAACATTATGGTTGTGCTTTCAAAAGTTTACAGCCGAACATTGACTTAATACAACTCTGAAACTTTACTATGCAGAAGAAAAATGCTGCTTTTAACCACCTTAATTTTAACGAAACAAGCACCGAAACTTTCCTTACCTTGTCAATTCACCCCCCCCTTTTTTTTTTTTAGTTTTCATTTAACACAGTACTGTATTTTCTTTTTGGGGGGGAGGGGGGGGTCTCTGCTGCTGTCTGATTGTGTACTTCCAGTTCCTAATGAGGTGTGTTGTTGACTGGTCAGTTCATAACACTGATGTTCGTAACTTGGGGATTCTGGTGTAGTGTGTAAAACTTGAAATGAAAGCCTCTCTATATTCCACTTTATATTTGATTAGAAATATCTTTGGGCTGTGTTATAGCTATAGCGTCCGTATCAGAAACACAATAAGATGGTAGCTCATACTGAGATTGAGCTATTCCTTCCACCTTTCCCCCTCACCCACAACGTTAGCTAATTGATAGTAACAGGATTTCAAAAGGTTTCAGAGTAACAGCCGTGTTAGTCTGTATTCGTAAAAAGAAAAAAGAAAAGGAGTACTTGTGGCACCTTAGAGACTAACCAGTTTATTTGAGCAAAAGAAGGCATGGGCCCGGTTTTGCTCATTGGTAGTAAGAGCAAGGTAGCAGCAGTTCTCTGAAGTGACCCTACTACCATATAGCAGAACCAGGTTGCGGGGCACTAGTTTTCTTCAGGAGCAATCAACTACTCATAGGTAGCTAAAATGGCAAGGAGAAGTTTAAGGGAATTAAACACCTAGCAGGGTCAAATATGCAGTTACTGTTGTACTAAACTTGAAGATTTAGATTTGTGTTTTAAACAAGCATTTAAATATTTATATCTACTACAGTTAGTACGTCAAATTTTTAATACGGGGAGCTGCTTCGGCAGGAAGATGCAGTCAGTTTGTGAGCAGAAATCTACTTTCCTTTCAGTCATTTTATAAAATCCAGTCAATCAATGTTAATTTTGTTGCTTATATTTGCTTTTCCCCGCCCTGAGGTAGAAAAACAGTTTGCAGCAAGATAGTTGTCTGGCCTGATCTCACTTATCAAAACATTTGAAATACTCTAATAAATTCTAATAAACACACAGTTTGTCAAAAAGACAGAATGTATCGTCTGGATAAAATGTAAACAATTAAAGGGGAAAGAAAGGTGACAAGACCCAAGCTAATGGAGTCACTTAACCCATCCAAGCAGTTGTAACATCAGCATTGAAAGGAATAGCTAACTGGCAATTTCAAAAAAACATTCATGGCCTTTCTGGAAATGTATGATGTTAAATCTCATATGGCACTCTTAGAAAATGAATTACAAAAAATGCTATAGCAACTAATGAGCTTAGGGATGAAATTACCTCATTGAAAGAACAGCCAACAATAAAAAAAAAAAGCAAAATGATCTGAAATATAGATTTAGAAACAATCTTTGCACATTAGGCATTGCCAAAGGAAATAACGTAATTAGTTTTCTTCAGAAGCTGGTCCCAGACATTGTAATTGGGGTCTCTGTTCCCAAACTTGATACAGAAAGGCTGTCAGGCAAAAAAGGTGGGAAAATAACTCAGGGGGAAAAGGCGGGAAAATCACCTAGGCACATTCTCTTTGAACTGCTAAAATGCAATGATACTGAAAGCAGGGGAATAAACAAACAGTCCCTGTGCTGCATTTTTTCCCCCAAGAGGACAGACAGCATGAAATAAGACATCTTTCCAGAAAAGTTTTGTCAGGAAGCATAAATAAAAGGCTTGATTGCAGTTTGGTGGTGATCCTCTTCTCACAGAGTGAACTCCCCCAATCCCCACTTCAAAAAGAAAAAAAAAATCCAAAAGCACTAGTTTAAGCCACCTAAACTAAAGCCCCCATTTAAAAGTTGAAAACTACTGCCCTAACAGAGTGTGTTTTTTTACTAGTATAGCCACCTCACTATTTATTATTCATAGCCAAAGACCAACCTCATTGACTTTAAGGGGAGCAGGATCTCACCTTAGGTGTAAATTACGGAGGCCTAGATGGCTCAGAACTGAAATGGAAACTACCCACTCACTGACTGAAGTCCAACCCACAGTGAGGATGATCAAGAGTAACAATGACTAAGTGCTTCGTAGACAGATGTGAACACTGTAAAACCTACATTAAATGTTGCTCTTTTCTTTCACACCACTTCATAAGGTAGTCCCTCCACAATGGATAAGCAGGGTAAAGCACAGCTGCTTGCATGATCCTACAGCTGTTCAAGTGACAGGACTTCACCCTGGCAAGACCAAAAATTGACTGCTTCCTTTTGAATTGAGTTAGAGACAAGACAGTCTATGCTAGAATAGAGTACAGAGTACTTAAACCCGCCAACGCTGGTAGAACATCCAAAGCAGTTACAGGTCTGAATGACTACAGGTCTCGTGTTCTTCCAGGTCACAGAGCAAGATTATACTTTCACTTTATATTGCTTAAAGTGTGGGTTTTAATGTTTTTTCAATTTAGTTTGAAGAACAAATGACAGCTGGCTTAAAAAACAGCAGTAAGGATTAGCTACAATATTAAAGGATTTCAATTTCCATCTTAGTGTGAGAACTGTTAAGAATTCAGAAATGCTAAGATCCTAACTCATAAAAACTTGAAACTATAACAAGTTTGGCTGGCTTTACTATTTTCACCAAATAGTCAAATGAAGTCTGGTGTGAGTAAAAGTTTTTCCAAGTATGCAACTTCCTACAGCAGACTTAAGTTCTCCATCTGTAGTAGCCATTCAGAATCTTTTCATGTGTACATATAAACTAGACTATCTAGATTGTCTTTTAACACTGCAATATTCATTTTCTATAGCCTGCTGTTAAATCTTATTCTAGTACTGTCAGCAGTTTTAGAATGACAGTGATCACAGTATCTAGATACTCTTGCATGAAGTTAGAAGAAAATCCAGTTCTACAAAAGGAAGAAAAACTCTTTGCTCCTGTCCCTTGTATTGAATTTTTCTTATTTAAAACAAAAGTTATGTCTGTGTGGTTACTTCCAAGTACAATGGAGCTGGCTTGAAGTACAGCTCATTTGTTATAAATCCTGCAGAGAGACTGGAGATCCTTTGCAAATTTATCTTGACAGGTATATAAGGGAGGCTAAGCCAGATCTCTCACATGCCACAGACAAGGACTCCCTCCAGGTAATACCTTATACTCAGTTATCATGAGTTCCAGTCTGGTATCTTGTTGTAAAAACTCAGTAACTTTCAAGTGATGAGCAATATGACTGAGCATTAGAAGGTGATGTGTACATCATCTATGTACAGTTTGTGGTGAGGAGAGATTAAACAGCACAGATGAAATGGAAACAGACAGCTTAAATGGGTAATTTTTTTAATAACTTTTTAGTCCAGGAAATCACAAAAAGAATTGGAAGAACTGCACTCCACCTTCTTTATAAAAGAACCTTCTCATAGAGGGAGACTGTATCTTATTCACCACTACATTAAACCCTATCATAATCACCCTTGTTTTCACAACATCTATTCTACAAGGTTCTATGCTCAGCTCCCAAATGTCTCTTATGAAGAGGGTGGGGGTGTGCTTTAGATAGGTTAAAAATATGGTGCACCTTTACAGTATTTAAACAATTACACCAAGTATAGTTTATACAGTTATCACATTATCTAAATATCACCTGGCAACCATACATTTTAAAAGGACTAATGTATAAGAGTATGTAATACCCATGACAGATGCTCTTAGTTACTTAAGAGCATATAAAGATCAGGATTTATTCACCCTCCCCATTTGCAAGTTAATCTCTCAGCTCTTCCAAGTACAATATAATCACAAAAACCTTCTCATTCCATTGCACTACTTCAACCCCCTATGCATAGAAAGCCATATTTATTCTCTATTGGGGGGGGGGGGGGAAGAGAGGGGTACATAAAAGGTATATAAGGAACCTCTACTATACAGGTAGTTTGGATGTCAAGTATTTGAGATTGTTGCAGATTTTTAAGATGTCACATAATACGTCCCAACAGCATGTGCAGGTGCAAGAGAAGGTGTACATAGGGTGGTAGATGTTATTCTTAATCCACAAAAAATTCAGCACATTAGGGACTTGAACATTAGCATAGTGACAAGTCTATGCTAAAAGCCAATGTGGGGCATGGAAAGTAGTGAGTGAGAATGCAAAGCACATTTCTACATGTAATGTACAAAGGCTCTCTTTCCACAAATACATGCAATTTGCTTACATGCACAGCCAGAGTTGAAATTGAGACCAAACAGCTGGGAATGGCTGTCCTGAGAAGATATAATAACCATTAAAAAAATCAACTTTCTAAACATAAAATATGAATGCAGATGCAATAGAACGTTGTTAGTAATAGTAAAAGGTAGAAACAAAGTTTTGTTAACAAGTTTCAAGTATTATTCCAGATCTGATTTCAACCCTACTCACAGGAGGAAATGCCCAGAGATTAGGAAGAGAAGTCCACACCCAAGTGTACTTTTAACAGCATTATGGATATTACCAACAGATCCATCATTGCTGCAGCTACTTTTAAAATAAAAATATGAACAGAAATCCATTATTTTTAATTAGCATTTATATTAACATGTGCAGTATTGTATTTTTTTAATTAACTAACAGATACAATGTGCTACACCACCCCGTGCTGCATGATAACACATAGCATAGAGTGTAAACCTTGCTTGCAAAATAAGGCATACCTAAAACACGATATATACAGAGGTAACTTTGTACGCTTTCTTCCCATTCTATTTTGCTCTCCTGGGTATGATACTTATGAAAAGCTGGTCCAAATCAAGCACGTGAACATTAGTTGCCAGACGACTAGGAAATATTTATGACTACATCACATTTTTATGATCTCAGGAAATGTTCTGAACATAATTAAGGAAAAAATAGAGGAGTGAAAAATTAAGTCTACATACTCAACATGTTAGAGATACCAGTGCCCCCTTAAAATCTCCCCCACATCAAAAGAATTTCTCCATATTGCTAAAGTTCATCTGCAGTGGACCTTTTCATAGGTAACATTTGTTCTTTCTTGTAAATCTGTTATATTCTGTTGAAGTGGCAGCCTTTCTAAGCTTTTACCAATGTGCACATGCTAGAGCACAGCTGCAAGATAAAACTACACATGCCTAGCTAACATACAATATCACACCAAAAAATACATTAAAAAAATTGCACCAACTTGTCTTACTGTCTGCTCTATGTCAATAATGGTTTAGTTTGATAGAAAATTGCTAAACAGTTATTAAAAGCAGACGCTTGTTCATAAGCAATTACTATCCCAAATTTGAGTCTGATTTGTAAATATTTGTGAAAATGTTTGTGATATTTAATTCTAATGGTAAAAAAACATCTATACTACTAAACTAAAACAAAAAAAATGCTTTCCTGTATAGCATTCCTGCAAAGCACTGTTCTGATTTGAGGCTGTAAGCTGAAGCTGTTTGTTTAATGAACAGGGAGAAAAATTAACAAAAAAACCATTCTGATGAACATATACCAGATCACCTTCTTGTTTTGTGAAAGTGAACTTTAATAGATTTCCATCCCAACTGCAATGCTAGTGACAAGATAGAAGTGGACAAGTCTGAACATGTGTTGAGTTTCCTCCTTTGATATTAAGTTACTGGTACAGAGCATTTCCATTTTAATAAAGGTTTCTCTTATTTTCAGACACATTTAGTGCAAATACACTCCTCACTGATTATTCTTAGGTCCTCCAATGTATGGCTGCTATTACTTGATTTGAGTATAGTGAAATAGTAACACTGTAATAATGAGGATGGAATGCAATGCTTGTCAGATTTTCTTTCAAGAGGTTCTCACTTACTCATATATAACTGTTAAACTCTACAAATTAAAAAGGTCACACCAGAGTACCTGATGAAAAAGTTATTGACTCCCTGCTGTGAGGGAATAATGAAAATCTCCTGATAACATTTCCTATATGATCAGTGTTTCAGGCTTTCATCCCCTTTCTACAGACTACAAATATTCAGACAGCTTCAATTTCAGAAAGTTCAGTTCTTGAAACGTGTTTGTTCACAAATGTGATTGAATTTCCTGAAATAGAAACAAAAAAAAGTTTAAAATTGCTCTCAGAAGTACAACACCATGAAAGAGTCAAACCTGCTTTAGGATATTTTAAAGTCAAACAAAAGTTTAAAGCAGCACATATACATGTTAATGCTATCAGAACCTGAAGACATTGCGGCCTGTTATTTTAGGCTGAAGCCTATCCTCCATAAAGTTTTTCATAATAGAATTCTCAGTATTTTTTCTATCCAACAACTGTTAATTACATTACGCACACTGAAAACCTGTTAACTGCATTCCTCTCTACCACTGCATACTTTAAATCCAGGAGTCAATTAAGACAGGACACATAAGCAGAATTAATCTTGACCTGACAGACACTGGTAATTTTCAGCAGTCAGCATTATGAGAGTCACTGGGAACTGAAGTTGTTAGACAACCTTCAGGACATGCTGAAATTTATTTATTAGCCAGATTAACATAAACATTCTTTGATTTCTGAGATCCAAGATGAATTTGGAATCTATTTCTGGAAATAAAGGAGAGTGGAAAACTCTCTCACTTTAGGGAAGAAGGATGCATCCTCCCAAGTGACTTGGGTTCCATGGAAGTGGCATACTGATCATCCTGGATTAGACAGGTAATACAGAATTCTATAAAATGTACTACTTTCTTACTGTCAAGCACTTGTCTGTTCTTGGGTTCTCCCTGATGGGTTCAGTGCCCCAACATGTATTTAAGGCACAAATTGAGAGTTGAGCGTGTAGATGTTTGCAGGAGATGGAGTAGTAGGCCTGAGGCTCTCAGCCCTCTTATTTAATAAGAATCTGGTCTCAAACCCACACCAGTTAGCAGAACAGCTCTGCCTCATGCAGAAGGCGATGGATGATGCAACAGTGGTGTGTCAGGACTGTTTTGTTTCATGGGTTTCTGGAACTAGAAGAAGGTTGTCCAAAGTTGTACAGCTAATGCTTGAAGAAAGAGCACTGAATCATTACTAAAGCTTCCTTCAATTCCTATTCCAGAGGGATACAAAAAACCCAACTGCAATCTGAATAGGAAAGTTTGGCAGTTGTTTGGACAGTGAATCAGCTCCCAAGTGCATCAAACAACAAAATGCCCCCTAGCAACAATAATGCAGCCCAGTACTACAGATAACTCTTGCAGAAATATATCAAAGCACCTAAACTAAATCTATGAGAAAAAAAAGAGAAAGAAAATTAGATTTTGCAGAATATACTCCACAAACTTCACCCTTGGAAGAGATTGGTGGATGAACATTTTTAATGTCTAATGATCTGGCTGTATAAGCTGCACAGATGGATGATTTTCAGACCACAATAGTCTGAATTAAAGGAAAATTATGATAACTGCATAGTCTTCTCAGAGAATTAGATAGATAGAGCAGGACCTTCCGCTCATTAAAGCGATCTCTCAGTAGAGGGAAAGTGACAGCTCCTTTTTAGGAGCTGAGAACATGGATCATTATTGGTCAAGTGAGGAATGGTATTTCTGCCTCCCCTTACCCTGCTTAATGGAGTCAATCAATTCTGAGCTAAGCACGCTGTTAAGTCCTTTAACTTTTGGCCAAATTTAGGCTTGGCGTGAGAGCAACTCCTCTGAATATAGTGGAGCTACACAGGTTTATGCTAAGTCTGAATCCGGCCCTTTGTGGGGAAAAAAGATCTTTTTGATTCTACAGATAGGCATTTCTCACTTCTAGTTAGTTCTTTTGCATGACCATGTACCTTGAGAGGCCTGAGACTGTCCTCCGCTAACTAACTGACTGGAGTCTCTTTTTCTAACAAAAGAAGATATGATCAAGAAATTCTCACCCAGCTGACTAGTGTTTAAAGGAATCAAATAGTGTTTAAAGGAATCAAACCCTTTTTAAAGATATCAGACATGCAGTCTTATGCAGCTGCTAGTGGGTGACTTGCATAAGGTCTGTCTTTCACATGTGGATTTGGAGTCTATATTCCCTAGAATTGTTACACACTTGAAAAGTGAAGGATCCCCCTCCTCTCTTCGAGCTTAATTCTTCATTTTCACCAGGAGCCCAAGTTGAACTAGTCCAGGGAATGAAACTCTTGGAGCCACTCTGGCAACAAGGAATGGCAGGCCACGTCAGACTCCTAAGGCTACAGGTTCTCAACCTGTTTCCAACAGGGAGATGTCAGATAACCACTTTCAACAAGAGTAATCTTGTCCTCAGATGCATCCCACTATCCTTGGAATCCCATGGCACTTCAAAATAGGGACCAGAACAGGGTTTATGCAGTGCATCTGAGGAGAACCCAGGCACAAAGAACTTAGAAAGTCTGATTCCGTGGGAAGTGATGTCTGGGCTTGGGAAGTCAGGATCAAAACTGTGCCAAACTTGGCTATTTCAGTTCACAGGTGCTTGTGTGACCCGTTTCCTTTGTTTCTACATGGATGGGGCTCTAACTTCGAGTTTCAGGTTTGTACAAAATCTCGACATAGCATGTGGTTTCTACCCGGAACCATAAATCAGAGCAGGCTCACTTGAAACTGGACCAACAGATGTTCCACAGTCCTTGAACCTGGCATAAATTTCAATTCTGGAACAGAAACCAGACAAAATCATGCAGTTTTGGTTTGTGCTGCAAAAAAACAGTTTCTCAGAGTTCTAGACAGGACCCACTACTTGAGAACTACTCCATTAAGTCTGAATTTTTGATAGTTTTAAGTTCAAGCTTAAAAAAAACCCCAAAAAACCAACTCACATAGCATGGTGTGCTTTAACCTGAGTCCGGCAATTGCGCCCCCAGTAACAATCAGGACGTGATGTGACAGTCACTATAAAATAAACCACCATAATATCACATTTATTGCATAAAGTAATGAATAAAGATGTAGCAGATGACAAAAATCAATGTAGCTGAAATACATTAGGATCCACTGCTGTAAATGGCTTTGCTTAGGTGTTGCTGGGGACAGAAAAGACCTCCTTTTGCAAGAAACTGCTTTAAGTTATACCAGTTTCCTGTCATTTTTACAAAATACATATTGAAGCACAGAAAAACCCATCATGTACTGGGGGCAAACATGGACCAGCCCTCTGCATAATGACTTGATCCTGCACCATTGAAGCCACTTGGAGTTTTGCCACTGACTTCAGTGGAAACAGGATCGGGCCTTAAATACATAAGACATCATGCACCAGTTACAGTTTAGATATACTTCAAAACAGAACATGAGAAAAATATGTAGTGATTATTTTTGCTTCTGTAGTTTTGCCACAGCTATCATGAATGTAAAGCTGAGCAGTCAAACGTGCCTCCCTAGGCAGATAAAATGTTACTTATAAAAATTAAACACACTAGGCTGGCCCGTCTGCCCCATGCTGTGCTGAAACTCGCAGCAGCATGCTTAGCAGGTAATTGAGTGGAGAAGCTGTTGCTAACAACAAGGACTGTTTGGAAAAAAAAGAGTTGCAGCGCATAACTGAGTTAAAAGTAGATTAACAGAAGGGCTCATCTGCCCCCAGCGGGCTGTGGACACATTGGAATTGAAGGAGATACAATTGCCCCTACTATCTTATAACGAAGCTCTATGCTGCTCAACAGTTTTACAATGCATGTTGGGATGAATTCTTGTAACCAATAAACGACATCAGCCAATATAATTGATATCATTCAGAAAATATCAGCACCTGATTTGCATTTAAATGTGCAAAGAATTTATGATAGCTAAATTATAGTCAACAGCTAGTTGTTCTTATATATTATGCTTTACTTCTGAAGTGTTTTAGTATGCACTTTTGTCCTCAAATATTTAAAATTTAAAAAAAACAACAAGCCATATTGGAGGCAAAGAATCCCCTATGAAGATTTTGGCACTAGCCGCTCTTTGAACTGGTAACACACAAACTTTACAACAACTCATGAGTAAGGCAACCAACCTAAGACCTCACTCCTGCAAAGGGAACCACCAACTGCCCGCAACGGGACTACACCTAGGTGTAAGGACCTGCATGGGAGGATCCATTTAACTGAAAGAGGTTTGACTCGGCGTTCACAGGCCTTCACAGTCATGGGACCAAATTAATTTTTCCCCATTCCTCACCTGGCAATTCAGCAGCAGGAATATTCTGCCTATACTGGTAGGCGAGCTCTCGGAAGCTGCGGAGGCCACAACAATAACAAAGCACTGTGTTCCCAGTAATTCTGTAATCTGGAGAACAAGCCAGTTTGTACACAGCATTAATTTAAATCTCATTTAATCTAATGTCTCAAAAAATGCAGTGACCACTCTGAGCATGTACATAGACATCTTAGGAAAGCAGGATGTGTTTAGCGCAATCCACTATTACTTATTGAAATGCATGCCACACAAAATAAACATAAGAATGAAGAGACTTACCTGACAGCATAAAAACTTCTCTTTGAAGAGCTAAGAGACTTTCATTTAACATGTTTTTCCATGTAAAACCCCTGGATGCCAGGTAATCCTGCAATAAGGAATTTAAAAATGTATATTTAGAACTGGCTAAGAGATATCAATGAAACAAAAATGTAAGTCTAAATAGGTTTTCAAAATGCATTTCATTCTATATTTTTAATCCAAATTATTGATATTTCTTTAACCTGACTACCAGTATTACCATTGTCAGATCACCGATACTTAAAGTCAGTACTCTATGTTCACCATGACCCTTCTCCCACAAAGACTAACACAGGTATTTAGCTTTAAGCATTCAAGTAGTCCCACTGCAGGTAAGTGTGTGTGTAAGACTTCACAGGATTGAAACCTAGTTGAGCAAGGTGAGGTCCTGGTTCATTAGAGTCAACAGCAAAACTTTCATTGATTTCAACGGGGCCAGGATTTTACCCAGTGTCCTTAGCTAAAGACAACATGGATCATGGTCAGGTACATAATATTTGGCATATACTTTAAGTTAAAACTAACTCAAGTGGAGGAAAAAATTGTAATATGCCTAATTTTCTTTGTAGATTTTTTCCCATTATTAATCTTTTGGACATTACACCTCTTAATAGACCTTAGGAACTGGTTTTCTTAGCAAGTCATCATTGATATGTATAAAGCTGTAACACCTGTTTGCTAGATGCATCTGAATTCCAGAATGTGTCTTTCAGTCATTTAATTTTAACATGATTTCTTGGAGGGCTCAGGATAGCTTGGAGGGAATTCTAGTTCAAATCTCTACACTTCCTCTGGCACTGAAACTGAAACGGCCAAAAGATGACCCAGAAATAAATACAATACTTCCGGCTGGCCATTTGCTCAGTGAGGTAAGTTTTATACTTGGTCACCTCTGCTGAAAGCTGAAGGACTATTCAGTTTGCCTTTCAGAGACGCACTGGTGGCACACCTAAAACTGCCAGCCAGGACACAGCCCTATTGAAAAGATCACCACATGCAACATTGCTAGTGAACACCCTTCCCCCCACCCCCACCCCTCTTGCAGAAAGGATGTTTAGTAACATTAGTTTAGTGCTGGTGCAGAGCAGATAACACAGTGACACCCTGAGCCAAAATCCATTACAATTCGTCATCCAGGAATGGAGTGCACTTTAGGCTTGACAGACTACAATATAAAATCCCTGTGTGTGTCTGTGTGTATACAGGTATGTATACATAAACACACACTAGATATTAATTACACTCCACTGCGTGAACACTATGTATTTATACACAATCTAAGCATATATGTTATTTCATGCCATTGGCCTGCTGGGTGACTTTGGGAAAGCCACTTCATCTTAGTTTCCCCATCTGTAAAATGGGAATACTATCACACGACATCAGAGTAAGGTAAGGTATTATTATATACAGCAGAAACCTGACTCATTAACAGCTCAGAGCAGTTACTGTCCATTGTGTCTTCTCCTGCACTCTTCTCAAAGAGATGTACCAACATGAAAGGCTGAACACATTCCTGATGTCTTTATTCAGTCTTCTAAACTCACTTTGTCTTTGAAAATAATATTTGTCTGAGTAAGAGTTAATGGATTAGGCGAATGGTGTTAAAGTGATGTTGAGTTTGGGGGTGAGGATGGAGTGATTAAATGTAAAACAAAACATAACTCATGGAATTTCAGTTAAAGAATGTTAGTTGTGCCTAGACACTACCTGCATCTCCAGACAGTGAATGAACAAACATCACTCAATTGCTGCTGGACCTACACACAATGGGATGGATAAAGGAGAAGAGTATCTCCTTCTGGATTTCTTGCTTTAAACACCTGGTATGTCACAATCTCAATGTTACATGTTCTCATGCTCATATCCAACATATAGTGATTTTTAAACATACCTTTAGAATATCCGACTCATAATGGTTGTTGTTTAGGATTCCATCTAAACACTTGTCACCAAGATTTATTTCTGTTAAGAAGAGGAGAAATTATCTTTGTTTTGCAATTTCTAAATAAGTTTTTCTTCTGTAACAAAGATGGATGTTTATGAACACAGTATATGAGTTTATGCAAACACATATAGAAGCATATCATGTAACATCCCAACTTTAGGAACTGATCCAAGATTAGGTACTAAGCACCCCACTACTCATTACAGTCCACAGGAGCCACTGTTGCTCAGCATCTATTAACAATACAATAACCCATTAATTGTGACACATTTTAACGGTATAGTCTAAACGTTTTTGAAGTGGGTAAGGGTCTTCTCTAACATTTTAAGATCTGGCTCTCACTGTTCTTATGCTGATTTGTATGTTTTTCTCCTTAGTCTGAAATGTTGCAAAATTCTCTTTAATACCCAAGGTGCTATTTATAGTCACAAAAGTAATTTGCTAGCCTGATCTGATATGATGTCAAAGCGTTAAAGCATGTCAAAGCTAAGGATTATACATTTAAAGAGTTACATGTATGTGGAACATAACGTAGATCCCCTCTCTTTTTCTGTGCCATGACTGTGATTGAGCTAAAACCTAATCTGAACTACAACGTTACATTGACATTAAAAAATTAAGCTTGGTAAAATCCAAGTAACCGAGACACTATTGTATGCAAAGTGGCTATAGCTGATACAGTGATTCTCCTGCCATACCACAGAATGGTGCCAAGCAGCCAAAACATGCCATCCGAGTGCAGCCCCAATACAAATGACAGAACGGCTGTAGACAGACTGTGCCTGTGAACACAAAGAAAAGCTACGATCAACCCAAGGCAATCACCACTGTCCAGGTATATTGGTCTTACAAAGCAGCACAATAACCTAAAGCTCACAGGGTTTTACACAAAACACTGCTCCACTGTACAACTAACATGACATAAATGGTGGCTATATGAGAAATGTTACAATACAAAAAAAAAAAAGAAAAAAAAAATCAGTCAGCTAATGCATTTTGCTGCATCACTATGACAACGAAGATATAAGTCTTTCCATCCACGCTATAGTTGAAAAATGCTAATATATTTCAAAACAATGTGCATTAATTGTGCTTATAGTACAGATATAGGAGAAAACAACCTCCCCTCCCCCCGCTTAATTAAACCCCACAGAAGCAGAAAGACCCTTTCTTACTGTAACAGCACATGATCTGAAGAGTCAGAATGTCTTTCAAGACCTAGGATTAACAATAAGAATTAAATTTGTTTTTAGGACAATAAAGTTTACTCACATTGCTGAGGGGCAATATTGGGATTCTGTTCATGTTCTGCTCTTCGGTCTGGCATTGGTTGAAAACAGCACGTGCATATTACGTGATTTCCTTGAGAAGGACAGACATACTCCTGGACAGCTAGATTGAAATAAATAAAACCCCAAAGAATTATATAATATGGGACCACAGTACCAATGAGCGTTAGACACACACATCAGCATCCGAAGAGCTGAGAAACTTGACACTTAAGCAATATCACTAAAGTTTTTAGAAGGCTATACGGAAAAATAGGGAAATTGGCATTAAGGCTTCTAAACAATATACCCTTTTACACTATTAAACGACAAAAAACTTTTATTCAATACAGGGAAATAGCTTAAGAAGTAAAAGAACCAATTGCTCCTAAACAGTGTATTTTGGGCAACACAGCTGTAAGTTCTCTTTAGTTTTCTGCTTGTACATTTGACTACATAACTCTCTCATTACACATATACATGCAGACTCTACAGTTGACAAATCAAAACCA
Source organism: Natator depressus (assembly GCF_965152275.1). Lineage (NCBI taxonomy): Eukaryota > Metazoa > Chordata > Testudines > Cheloniidae > Natator > Natator depressus. The sequence continues at coordinate 17,389,521 of NC_134248.1, forward strand.
AGGAATGATTTTTTCAATCAGCTTTGAAACAACAGGAGAAAAAGCTTAATGACCTTTTGATACCACTTTGCTTTTGATGAAACCTTCAATTTTATCCACCAGCAGCAAAATCAAGATGGTCAACCCATGAAGAATGGAGAACAATTTCAGATGACCCTAATCAGTTGATGTTCTACAATTTATTCCCCTCCCTGGGAAATCCAGATAAACCCTAGTAGTTAGTGGATTACTTATTACTCTGACTAGAGTCATCTACACTCACCCTGTATGCACTACAAATCCTGTAAGCTTTTGAACCCACAGCACTGATAACTCCAATATGGAGTGTTGTAAATCTGCTTTTGTAGTAGTGGTTTGCCCTTTGCTGAAATTCACAAAGACACAGATTATTCTATACTCCCACAAGGGTGACAGAAAATGTTCCACTCAGCTATAACGGATAGCTATTTAAAAGACAGAGCACATAGTATTTGTTAAATAAACAGGAAAGGCTTGACTTATCCCCCAGTAACCTAGGAAAATCATCTTCATGTCTCAAGACTCCAAGAAAGATGCCAACTTTCACAACTCCCCAAGAAAGTGTCCTTTCCTCATAAGTGACATGTATTTCTTAGTGTCCCAGTACCACGTTAACAACAAGCTTTTCATCACACTGACTTGTAGGAAAGTCGGCAGACGTCGATGGTGCATCTCCCAGTGCTTGCAATCCTCCTGCTTCCCCCTCTTGACCTGGGCAAGGAAGTGGCTGAATGGAGTGTCGCCGATATCCTGGGCACTGTCTGCACACTATATAAGGCTGACTGAAAGGACAGACACAATCAGGTTACTGGATTTTATACATCTATAGTTTCCAGAGTGGATTCAACTAGCTATTTGTTTCTGTTTTTATAAAGTGTTAGCCTAAACCCAGTAGATAAAATCTCGATAGGGATGCTTACACGTTCAGCAACATAGAGCAGCGAAGCTAAGTATTGCACTCCTAGTTCCTTTCAAATTAGAAAGGGTAAAATAAAAAGGCCACAATTATTTCAGAAGCATTTAAAGTTTTTTAGTTCCAGAAGTGAGTACAAGTAGCCCTAGATTGTTGTAATTTACACTGAGCCCACAAGTGTGCTGGATGCTTTCCAAGACCTACAAATGACACAATGCTTGCCTTGGCTTCCAATCCAAGAAGGCGTAGGATGGAGGAAAAGGAGGACAAAAAGTTACAACAGTATGTGGTGATTTAGGGCCAGATCCACCATTCGGTTCCACTCCATCCCCTTTGGCACCAGAAACTTGACTTAGCCAACCAGCTGGGAATCCTCCTTGTATCTGGGAATCCTTCAGTAAAGCACTCGCTGCTCAACATCACCCACTACTGGACATCTGGTGGAGAGGGAATGCCAGGGGCAGAAGGTAGCATGGCTGGAGCTGTACTCTGGTGATCTTGGGCTGCTTTAGCTTGTGCCAAGACCTGGATCAGCTCCCTGCTGCCTCTATAAATAAGCACTTTATCATTTTTGAGATTATTATAGAGGTTCCAAAACAAACTTGAAAACAAAAATAAATCAAAACTGAACCCTGACAATGTTCATGAAAACATACTGCCAGGGCTTCAAAATGTGGGATGCAATAAAGATTAAACCCCAGTTTTGCAAATGGCTGCAGTTAACACAGTGCTCTAGCCTGGTTTGAGACTGCCAGCGCTCAGACCCAAACAAAGCTAAGCCAATGCACATACCTGATATCTGAGGATTCACTATCTACATCCGACAGTTCCAGCAGATCCTCAGAACTTCCTTCTTCATCGGAAAATGACCTTCGCACCTTAGGCTGCAGCATGTCTTGAGTGATTTTGTTTCTAGCATCCATACTACGTACATCCTCTTCATTACGACACTTATCTGCAAAAGAAACACAAATATGAACCTGAAGAAAAAAATAGCTGTAAATCATCAAATCGACTACTCCAGAGCAAAATCATCTCCATCGCCTTGCAAGTTTTTAAACAATGTACACAGTATTTATGAACATGTGACTACAGTAGTTGTAGCTATGTAATACAACCTAGAATGTTCGTGTATCTGACATTTTATAAACTCACAAGCGTAAGACTGAAGCCCGTAATTCATAATTCTAGTTCCAGCTCTGCCAGTGGCAGTGTATGACCTTGGGTAAGTCAGTTAGGATGAAATTTGCAGGAGTGGGTGCTTAAAGTTCACAGCACCCTTAACGTTTGTTAAGTGCCTTCAGGTCTAGTATTATAAAAAGGTTCCTGTAATAAACTGCTTTCTTTTTCTCTTATGGCAACATGAGAGCAACAGGCAAAATAGTAAGACAGGCAAAGAAGGTTTTATGGATAAAGATCTTTTTCTCTGTTTATACACCTATTTCACACTTAATATCTGAAACATGCTGTATACGTAAGTATATTAAATACACTTCCAACTTGCCTGGATGCTGGATTAAATAGGCTTCAACCAAGTTATTCAGTATATGGTTCTTACAGATACGTTCAACTGGACAACGGCAAGTTGGACAGAGAGAAGACCGTTCCATCCACCCTGAGTAACAGGCAGCACAGAAGGTGTGCATGCAGGGCTGTAAGCTGGAAACACAAACATGTTTACATCACAGGGACAATGAGAAATCCCAAGATTCAAAACAGGCCTTTTACATAAGCTTTAAATACAAAAGTATTTTAAAAGCATGGTCCTTTGATATCTGTTTAGATAATCAAGAAATACCATAAAGAACTTTACATAACGATTTGTATGGAAGTCTGTTTTTCCACTAGTTTTTCTACAGTGAAGATCTGTTTCACAAGGGGCCAGTACTACACAGGAGATTTGAATTGGTGACCACATTTCTGTTACCAATCAGCTGACAGATGTTTAGCAGTCTATTGGAAATTAGTGGATAATCTCAGGATTTAGTAGATTGTAGAAAGCTTGTCTACAATATAAAATAACCCACATTCACAATTAGCGTCGTATTATTGTAAGTCTTGTCAGAGACCAAGGATTTAATATAGACTGGAGCTGGAATCACTCTGCTCTCTTCATCCACACTTCCCAGACTGCTGTGCTATTAATCTAGCACCTTTGATTACTGAAGGACACTTCTTCATTTTTTAAATTAACTTTAATAATTGTTCAATTACTTTTAAAACAAGTCCCCTATCATTTTGAGCCTTTTCCAAATACATGCTTGATGCAAAGATGCTCACCTTTCCCATATCGAGATGGGAAAAAATCCATTAAAATCATACACTTCAACTGGCATCTCATGTTCAGTCTGATCTGCTTTTCTGGCTAAGATACCTGATAAACTCCACTTCACTTCAGTCTAGTGGGAGAAAGCTGGATAGTACAGTTTTCCCATCAGAAAATGGTAATGTTGATTAAAGAAGAGTTACAGCCTTGTTTAACCGGCCACTGGCCAAGTGAACTAGAATTCATCATGAGATTTGCTATACCAGATTGACTCAACGGTCCATTAAATCCTGTATCATGCCTCTGACTGTGGTCTCTGCCCAAAGCTTTTTAGGATGTGAACACTCTACCATTTAAGCTTCTTTGAAAGTCCCAGTCTAAAGCAGCTAGCTAGTTGTTCAATACTGTACGGTGGGGGAAGCGTACATGTTGAAACCCTGGTATATACACTGCATAAAAATAGAAAATCTTACCAACTCTCAAGAGAAACTAGTATTTTACAAAAGACAAACAAACCCCCACGACCCCAAACAGTAGTTATTGTGTTCTCTGTATTAAGTCCCATTTAATTACAGAAGGTTCTTTTTAAACTATAGGTACCTGACACAGTCATGCAGCAATTCCTGGCAGATAATGCAAGTGAGTGTTTCTTCCATTTTGTCTGGTTTTACATTTGTTGTTTTTGCGCCTTCAAATCCAGCTTTAATTATACATTGACTTGGAGCTGTCATCTGAAGAGATGGACTAGCATTCTCATCTGCAGAGAAGACATGTCTCAGTGTTATAACAATACATGAAATTGGACCATGGGTGTCAGAGCCTTCCTATTTAATGTTACTCAATTAAGCCAAAAAGCTAAGCATTATGATTCATATCTGCTTCCATCACTAATGTTGTCACAAAGCTGATGTCCTTGCTTTGCAGACTGATCTCTGCACAGTATTACAGTCACAGCCATTACTTTCACTGAGCCAGCAACAGAATAGCAGGAAGCCTGGAGCAGGTCTAAAATCAACAATATTTGATCCCTTTAAATCATACTTTGTTAAAAGTAAACATATTTGCCCTGATGTAATAGAAGCCTGAGGGCATGTGTTTTTAAAAACCATAGTGTTCTGAATAAGGTTTTATATACACACCATTTAAACATATCCTTTAAAGCTCTTCTAGGTTATAGTAGTGCATTTTGGATTCATTTCACTTCAGCAGAGAAAAAAAGTAATAATAGTCTTAAACTTTCATAAGATATAGTTAGAGTCTTGGATTCTAATCTAGACTGAACCACTGAACTGCCTATAGAGCCCTGGTAAGCCATTTCAGATCCCTGTGCTTCACTTAACCCAAACGGAATTCTGTGAAAAATTAACAAACCAGCCATGTACGTAATTGGAAGCTTCTTATTACATTGCAGAGTGTCAGTCTTCTTTCAAATCATTTTAACAAAAGATTAAAATAGAAGGCTACATCGTAGGTCACATAATATGGTAATATACTAGCCTCCTTTTATTTTCTTCTTTGCAGGCTCCAAGTCCTCCTCCTCTTCCCTTTGAGGCTCTGATGTAGAACTTTCATTTCTCTCTTTATCAATGATACTTGAAGTGATAGTGGAAGTTTCACTATTTGCATACAGCTGTCCTTGTTCTTCATGTGATGCTCCAGGACACCTAGGTTCTAGAGTGGGGAAAGCAGGCACAGGAATGAAAATAGAGGACTGTGATCCTGTAAAATGAAAGCACAGATTATTAACAGATATGTACAAAGAGGGAACACTGGAGAAAAACTATGATATTTTCCATGACACATGCCCATCCTAATTCAATCATCATCTCAATGAGAAAAGGCTATGTCAAACAACAAATGTGCTGGCATCGTTTGCACGATTATATGGTATATCATATATCCTAGTTTTCGCAATATACCGAATTATTTGGAGGATCTAAAGAAACTGGTACAGAATCTGTAAATGCTCCGCATCTAAATAGAAGTGCTTATAATTCATTCATAAAAATATGCTCCAGGCCAGTACTTAGTAATAAAGATTCAGTCTTGGAGTGATTTTACTCTCTCTCACACGCACACACACACACCTCTTTCCACATATGCAGCCTACCACAGAAGTGGTTGAAGAATCTGTGGGGAGCACAAATAATATGCAGAGTACATCAAGGCTAAGGCACATTTTGAGCAATACTTTGGAAGGAGCCAGTATGAGCAGGCAGAGCCAGACTTGCGATCGGATGCTGCAGTATTTGAAGCGTTTAGCAATTTAGGGATGGAGTGAGGTCATGAGACAGACTGCAGTATAGGTGCACAGAAGATTGAGGATAAACTGAAGGTCAGGAGGCAGCCTGCAGTGATCATGTAATTTGGTAAATTGGAAAGACAGCATGAGAGTGGATTTTCACTTGGTTAAACTGGGTGGCAGGTGGGTAGACGAACTGGGGATCACTTCTGGGAACATCATTTACATCTTCTAAATAATTGTCTTTTGTTCTATTTGTCAGATTAAATGATCAATGTGGTCGCTTCTAACCTTAAAAATCTCTGAATGGGAAAAAGTGGACTGGTGAATGGCAGCAGCAACAGTGAGGATTAGAATGGTTCCTCAGTGAGCGACTGCATGCGTGCAAATATTCAGTTGTAGTTAGCTTTGTGATGTGATCTGTATAGTTTCAGTAAGTTTACACTCCAGCTTGATGAGGGGAAAAATCCCCAACAGCTGCACCTAAGTTCCAAGATGGCGAGTGCTGCAAAATTAAAACACTTAATGGTTGAAATGCATCTTCTGTGTCCTTGAATTCACACAATTCTCAATTGCCTCTCCGAGCCACTAGGACTAAGCCTATGATTTTCTTATGGAACAAGTTATTAAATTAACTACCGATCAGGTGCTTTGACTTGAACTTTTGCAGGGATTTTGATCATTATCATTCTATCCTCTACAGTAAGAGATTAGTTTCTTAGGATTCAACAGAAGAGTCATAATTTCTGAGGCACCAACCTTACAAACACTGCACACAACACCTTACCAGATGTTGAAGGATTATCCTGCTCAGCAGATGCCCGCTCGATAAGAGAGGTAGAAGAAGCATTAAAGAGGTTAGATGTAGAAGTAGATGGCTGTGGTTCCTCATAGCAAGATTGAGTGGCTGGCAGTGATGAGGTAATTTGGGTTCCATCATCACTTCTTCCTATATGTGAGGTATCTTTGGTCAGATGGCACGTATTTTCTACATTAGCTTCTGTAACAGAAAAGGGAGTGGAAAGAACATCTCTCTGATAGGCAACCTCAAAAGGTCATGGCTTCAACAGAGTCCATTAACAAGATTTGAAGGAATCAAGCTCTCTTAAAACGGCTACAATTAGTCACAACCACTCATCCCCCTTTTAGTCTTGAACTAATAGTTTTACTTACCTACTGGTTCTTGAGTTACATCTTGTTTTGCATTGAAGGATTCATAGAGATAAGCAACATCTGAAAGGAGAGAAAATGGCAGAAATTTTATTTTAAAAGTGTTTTTATTTCTCTCCCTCTTACTCTCACCAACTCCTACCCACAGGTGGCTGCTTCTCATATGTTTCCTAAAATGGAGAGGGCCAACAAGAGATTGCTGTTATAGCCAATGTTAATGCTGCTACTTAGGAGGTAATTAGGAACAGAACAGTTAGATCTATTCTTCTCAGACCAAGCTGAATGGCTTTGTCTGAAATTTAGCTTGTGCCAACCACAGAAATTGAGGCTTAAACACTTCCTAACTGTAAATTCTGCTGTGTGTCAAGATAAGCTGTGACTACTCTTACTAATACAACTGTACTGGATGTTCTCTCCAGAAGGCTGAGAGGTGAGCTCTAACTATTCGTAAGTTCAGTTTTTTATATAATTTTCCTTAGATTTTATTGTAAAAAGTTTAAAGTTAACAATCAAATTCCATATAACATTTTAAGCCACTACCCAAATGCTATTCACCGACTAACCCAAAACCTACTTACAAAGCAAATCAGAGCAAATTCTTTTCTTCTCCAGCCTATGGGAACCCTCCAGCTTCCTAACAGAACCCCAGAGATCCCATTGTGTCCCCTTGCTTTTTATCCTCAACCATTTAGGTCCTTCCAACACCCTCTGAATCTGCACTGTGATCAATCTTACTAGCAAAGGAACTATGCAGGATTCTTTTTACTCTGCTTCAGAATTGCTGAAATAAGACAACTATACATGCCAAAGCTAAGCTCACTCTCAGTCCTTCAAGGCACAGGGGATGAAAAAAATCAGGACTCAGAACTTTAACTGAATGATAGGTACTAAGGCACTAAGCAGCCCTGTTCAAATACATTTTAACTAAAAGAAAATTAATACCTCAAAACATTTGAATCTATCTTGGAACAATGGGGTAAATGAATTCCTCAACTAGTATTGACTACTACAGTGAAATCCCCAAAAGAGGATCAACAAAAGAGATAGTAGATATAGATTTAGAGTGTGTGCGCATGTGTCACTGCTTTCCTGTAAAACCGACATCACAAATTGATAAATCCAGAGTCTAAAAACTGATGGTGAGGTTACAAAAGGGAATTCAGGTTCCAACAGTTATATACATCTAAAATAAACTGTGGACAAACAGCTTATAAATTTTCCTGTCGTGGCATAGTTGCAAACATAAATTCTAAGACATTTATACTTTCTTACACTTTAGACAAGTCTAAGGCACCAAATTCATCTGGGGCTTAAGTTTTATCTGGGGTTTTAATACCACACCCATCACAGTAGCAGCTATCACTTCATAATAATTCCTGAGCATATGACAGCGTAATAACTTGTTACACTCCCAATCTGCCCACTATAAAATTTCATTTCAGGGATTTACATTCCTGTTTTGGACACAGTAGCTAGAATTTAGTATTTAAAATACCTTTACCTTTCATCTATTATAAAGGAAACCTCTGAAAACTGAACGTTTTCTACTAAAGTAACAAATGCTAAATACTTTATAACCAATTTCATGGCACTGGGTTGGACCCAGGAGACCCAGATTCTATTTCTGGCTTTGCCAATGACCTACTGCATGACCTTTGGCTTGTCTCTCCACCTCTCTATGCCTCAATTTCTCCTCCAAGCCTTCATCTATCTTGTCTAATTAGACTAAGTTTTGTAGGGCACGGGCTATTTTCTACTATGTGTTTATAGAGTATCTAGCAAAATGAGGCCGCAATTTCAAACACGGGCTATAGGCTCTACCATAATACAAATAATAGAAGATGATGATGCTGATAACTAGAGAAGGCCCCCAACATCATGAAAAAATGTGGTTTTAATATTAAAAAGTTACTTGCTCTATCATTCACTGAGTAGCTCTATTCTCACCATCTGATATTCCCTTGTATCCCTTATGACTAGCCAATGCCATTAAAAAAAAAAAAAAAAAAAGGTATCCTCTTACTGTTTTCTGGCTCATTCTTCCTGTAAACAACATAGATCACATCGCCAGTCTGCAAAGGGCATGTCTGCTTCTTAACCACTTTCAGTTTATTAATTACTGTTCCATTAGTGCTGCAAAGAGAAAGACAGTTATTTAGCCCAAATGCTTTCATAATTATTGTGGGGGTTGACTGGGAGAGGAAGAAGGTGGGGGGAGAGATATTAGCAGAGAAAATTGCTGGTACTCAAAAAAAAAAAAATGTAGCCAAGATTAAGAGAAGCCAGATAACTGAACGGGAAAAATCTGCCCTGTGGGGCTGTTCTGCAGAGTTGCTGAGGACTTCATTACTAGTTTGCGGCTCCTGGGAAGGAAACATGTGGCTAACAGACAGACAGACAGACAACGATCCCTTACATTTGGAGAATGGCTCAAAATAATTAGAGAATTGCTCCCTACGGAATGAGTTACAGCTAAGATAAACAGAAGACAGAAAGGGACAGAAGTAGTAGAACATCTCAGCCACCTATCTGAAAGTGCTAAATTGTAGTGTTGGGATTAACATTGATAGGAAGGACTCTCTTTTAAACTGTTTATGGGGTGGAAGAACCCATTTTCTGTACAACCAGGGACCGCATGCTGGCCTTTCTTTCCTTCCTCCTCCTCCTCCTCTCAGATGTTGAAAGTTTAAAATGCCAAAGGTTGAAGATTGGAAAATGATTCTGGTTATTAGTGACTCTAGTCAGTTATTTTATTCTTATTTGAGTTAGAAAATGAATTGCTGGAATTATTTTTTTATTTTATTTTTTAAGGTCTATAAGTTTTCAACATCACACTCTTGAGCTACCACCTGTGGATTAATGACAGAAGGAAGAAAAGAAGGAAGCATCTATTTTTCCAATGATGTTTACCTCAACTATTTCGGGTTGCCAACTTTCCAGTCGCACAAAACCAAACACCCTTGCCCTGCCCCTTCTCTGAGGCCCTACTCCGCTCACTCCATCCCCCATCCCTCCATCGCTCGCTCTCCCCCACCCTCACTCACTCATTTTCACCAGGCAGGGGAAGGTCCCTTTTTGACCGGGTGTTCTGGTGGAAACTGGACACCTGGCAACCCTAAGAAAGTTAATAGGGGGAAAGAACATGTACATGCACTTAAATGGAGTTAAAAGCCAAGCTAGATGGAATCATTTTGAAGTGGAAACAACCTTCAAAAAAAATTATCTGAAGACTTAAATTTGGAAACACATCAGTGCACAGTACCACCAGCTACTGACTAAATATCTAATTATATCTATCTTCACTCATTCTTTTTGGGATGTACCACTTCATACAGTTGCTATAAAAGTGTTTTAAAATCAAGTCAAATTACACTGAAATTAGTAATTTCAGCTCTGTTGCAATATTAGCATTTTTTAAAAGCCTCATAGAACTAAAGGAGTTCAGATTTCTGCCATCCAAGAACCTCAGCAACTAATACTATATGTATAAAGATGCCCACAGAACACTGGGGCTTTTTTGTTGTTGTCTATGCCAACCTTCGGTACTATAAATTTTTACTGCCATCTTGTGGATGAACTTAGTTACTCACCCAGACCACAGCCCAGATTTTCCCAAATGTACCATAGTTAGTTTCTATTTCATGGTGGAAAATTATCTAGAAACAAATCCCATCCTTCTCTTCTCATTATTTATCCTTTTAAACAAAAACGGCTCAGAAGAAAGGCCTTCAGTCAGCTATTTACACAAGAAGAGAAAGTAAAGAGATTGTTAAATATCCAGAAAGATTGACAATAGGAAGTCAGAAGCACTGCTAGGAGAAATCACTTTTGAGGTGGCACTAAGTGATTTCTCAGTCAAGAAATATATTGCTTCCCCCTCATCAGACGTACTTTTATATTGTACATGGATAAGTCAACCAACACAGCGCAAACTTCATGAAATGCTGTTTTGAAGGTCCCCTTCAGAGGGGAGGAAAAACGTTGGACTTGTTTCCTTCTTTGCTCCTTCATTAAAAATTTTTTTAAAAAAAAAAAGAGTAGAAAATTTAAATAAATATTTTCTCCTTGTCTTTTTACATTAGAAATACAGCTCCTGCTGAGGCTGGAAGACTCTATGATGACCCGAGAAACAGCAAAGTGCATCACCAAAGTCAAGAGAATGAAAGTTGAGCAATTAGGAGGGGAAGGGAATTTTAGTCAAACTGTGAAAAAGAACATTTTTGATTTGTTATTATTTACCTATGTTAAATGACAAAGAAATATTTTGAATCAAGGAAACCATTGTTAAAAATTAAAAGAACTGACTAAAACTTCTTCAATCTCCTTCAATCAAGTATTATTGCTCACAATGACCACTGAGACCTGCTGGAGGTCTGCCAGCAAAACTCCAGAAAAAAACAAACAAATACAAAAAACCCAAACCATTTGGGCCTTCTTCATAATAGTAAAACAGCAACAACAAAAAAAGGGGGGGGGAATGCCCAATTTTTAAAGAAACCTTTATAAGTCTCCTTTAAGTAATGCAGAAGAATTTTCAGGGATTATTTTATACAATGAAACAATTGCACTAATTTGGATTACAGTTATATCATAGACTGGCTACTCATGCAAAGTATCAAAGGGAACAACTCTGCTTGCAACATTACCCATCTGGACAGGTTTCAACAGAAGGACACAACCACTACTCTAATGAAATAAGAGTCATATCTGAGTGTTTAAGCAGTGGTCTATGTACACGATGATGCAAAAACCACAGACAAAGTCTCAAGTCTTGTTTTGAAGTGTACATAAATATCAGGTGGAGGGAAAAAAAACAGCTCAATCTGATAAAATAAAGAATATCTCTTAGCGATCTTCAGATGGTTTCTGGCCCCAAGATTTATTGCCATAATGAGGGCAAATATATGAACTTTAAAAAATTTCAATACAAAGGGTTTTATAAGTACCTTTAACATAATTATTAAGCAGTTCTGCCAAATCCCAAAATGGGCATAAGGGACTTTAAGGTGTTTTAGCTAAATGCTTATTAGAAAGATGTGCACTCTTGGATATCAGACAGTGAAGTTTGCTACTGGGAGGAAAAAACATGCCAAAACTGCTGCCAAATCAACACCAAAGCTTGAATCCCACACACATTTCCATGCAGGTGAATCTCTGTGTTCCTGCAGACTCCCATTGACTTGAACAAAGCTCTGACTACACCAGTCATTTGGGGAACCACGGCCCAAATCATCATCCTTAACAAAGCCAAATGAGGAAATCAGTAGGGCAGCAGATGAACAATCTTTGGTCAAAGTTTCTCCCCCTCCAGCTGCCCAGAGATTCACTTGTTTAATAGAAAGGGGGGCGGGGGGGAAATCACATCACTCAAAGATAAGCACCCAAGTTTTTGCTAAACACTAAAGAAAACTGAATGTGTTTAAAATTAGATCTTAGCCAATAATACAGGAAATTGTCACATTATTTTGTGCGTCATATCCAGTTTCAGGGCTCTAACCAGAGAAGTCTAACACTTTGCGGAGTGTCTGGCTATCACAAAATGGATTTTTTACATACAAACATCAAAAATGGCTAAATTTATGTATTTATCAGGCACTACAAATCGTTGCACTGCAAGTGAAGAAGAAAGTCTAATGTGTCCCAAGTCCAACAGACATTCCTTGTGATTCAGTACTAAACCAATGCCAACCAGCTGTATTGTTTTGGAGTGAGAGGAGAAGGAAACTCAGCTATCAGATGAAACGTAAATCCAGGTCATAAAAGATCCCACAACACTTTTCTTAAGACTAGAAATATAAATCTCTGTATCCTGACCCAATTCCCATTTGGGTAGGGTACAGCGGTGCAAGTTATCCCATACGATTCTGTCAATGTGCCTCTTGGCTCTGGAAGGGCCAATCCAAAAGTTAAGAGTGTAGTTTGCTTATTTAATGCAGGCACACACACAAAAACTGCCCAATGGAGGACAGGGAAAGGCCCTTCAAAAGTCTACCTCAATCTCATGAGTTGCATTTGAATTTTTGTTTTTAAGAAAGAATTAATTGCTTTTCCCTGGGACAAGCCAACTGTTCCGTGAATGAAACTGATTAAGTAATCTAATACAGTATTGTTTCTTCTAGTAAATGCTAAGGGCTTGTCTACACCAGCAATTTACAGTGCTGCAACTTTCTCGCTCAGGGGTGTGAACCCTTCCCCCCCTGCCGAACGCTGCAAGTTTCAGTGCTGTAAAGCGCTAGTGTAGACAGTGCACCAGCGCTGGGAGCCACGCCCCTTGTGGAGGTGGGTTTTTTAGAGCGCTCTCTTCCAGCGCTGTGCCACGACCACACAAGCCATGCTGAAGCGCTGCCGTGGCAGCACTTTAGTATTGCCAGTGTAGACTAGCCAAGGCACTTTCTGGGTGGAAAAAGCTTAGATATACAACTTCTTACGGCCAGTTTGACTCTGTATAGCTCAGCTGATATTGACAGCAGGCCTTGAATATCAGAGGTCTCAGACAAATTCTGAGAGAGGAGAAGCTTAATCTTCCGCAAGTAGTAAGGCAGTCAGGACTGTCTTCCTATTCCATGTGTGGTTACAGTGCTTTAAGTCAACTCTCACCCATGCACAGACAGAATATATAAAAGGCCTTCTTCCTTTTTGTCAGGTATGTGAAAATATAACATGCCATGTTCTCAGTTGTGGAAGAGAGGCATTACTTCGGGTTGCAGCCTTTCAGTGGGGCTAACAGTGCATCTAGCTCCACCCTTCCACAAACTACACTCTTGCAACGTTGACAGCAAAGTCTTATTTAGCTCAGTAGTTAGCTACTCTCTTCTACTGGCTGCCCCTTTTTGTTAGCTAGCGACCTGAGCTCTCCTACTCCATGAGTGTCTGGAGAACAAGCTGTGTGTGGGTGTGGGTGTGTGGGATCTGACACGTGAGTTGAGGGGTCAGAGGGAATATATTATGGCAGAAGAAGGGTAGGAAGAGAAGACTTAGGCTTTGTCTACACTAGCACTTTTGTCAGCAAAATTTTTGTCAGTCAGGGGTGTGAAAAAACGACCCCTTGAACAACATAAGTTTCACCTACAAAGCACCTCTGTGGGCAGCACTATGTCAGTGGGAGACACTCCCCTGCTGACATAGCTACCACCACTTCTTGGGGGTGACTTAATTATGCCGGTGGGAGAGCTCTCGCCTGTCCGCATAGAGCAGCTACACAGGAGACCTTCCAATGGTGCAGCTATAAGGTCCATAGTGTAGACATAGCCTTAGAAGGCAAAGATAAATGTGGTTGGGGTGGCCCACTTCAAATTCCTGCTTGAGAATTCCATTCCCCTGTTATTAAATTTGACTGTAGCTCCCACATGGTCAGGTCTGTTCATTCATTCATTCGGAACTGTCAGGGTCTATTTTTTGTGTTTTCAACCTTGTCAAGTGTGGGACAGCTGAACTGCTGGATGAAGTCCCTAAGCCCTTTATTAGGCAGACAGATTACAGTTGCTCATGATACTTCGTGCTCTCTACTCTGCAGCTTCTGCTAGTTCAAGACTTTTCCCTACACACAAAGATAAAAGTATTTCCTGCCTTATAAAAAGAAAAAATACGTGGCCTAAATCAATGTCAGAAGTAAGTTTCTGGCCCCGGAAAGAATCCCACTTGCAACATCATATCTACCAACTCTGATCAAGAGAATGAGGAGGGAGTGGATAAGTAAGGGCATGTCTTCACTAGCATGGCAGCGCTTTAACATGGCTGTGTAGTAGCGGCAAAAAACTGTAGCTGTAAAAAAAAACAACACCCCCACGAGGGGAGTAGCTACCAGAGGTGGGAATGTGGCTCCCAGTGCTGGTGCACTGTCTACACTGCCACTTCACAGTGCTGAAACTTGCAGCGCTCAGGGGCACACCCCTGAGCGAGAAAGTTTCAGCACTGTAAAGTGGCAGTGTAGACAAGGCCTTAGTTAAATTTTGCCAAAGGAAACTGTTGACTAGACCCCATACATCCTGCAACAGGCAAGAAAGATTATACATCCCAGCTAACTTGAACAATGTCCCAATAACTCTGAAACCAATAACTATGTGGGTGAAACCAGTAAATCACTTCATTCTACAGTAGTGATTAGAAAATGAAACAAGTCAAAAACATCCTATCACCTGGGGGTGAACACTTTTCACAAAGCGATCACTCTATATCTGACCTATCAGTCCTCCTCAAAGGAAACCTGCACAACAACACTTTCAAAAGACAAGCCTGGGAGCTTAAATGTATTACTCTGCTAGACACTAAAAATCATGGACTGAACAGAGAGACTGGATTTATGGCTCATTACAACAAGCTGTAAAGCACTAACCCCCTCTTTTTGTTCTATGACTATAGAGGTGTCAATGGGCCATTCTACCTTGAACAGTCCCTTACAGTATGTGCTAATTATTTATGCTAAACAATCTGTTCCACCTTGTATTTAACTGTGATGCTGAGAATACCTTTCCCAAACCTGAAGAGCTCTGTGTATCTCAAAACTTGTCTTTCTCACCAACAGAAGTTGGTCCAATTAAAGATATTGCCCCATCCATTTTGCGTCTCTAATATCCTGAGACCGACATGGCTAGAACAACACTGCATAAGCTCTCACCAGCATTCTTGTAACCCAGCAGGAAATAATCTCTCCCAGAAGAGCAAGTTTGTTGGCCCTGATCCCGCAAAATCTTATGTGCTGAACTTTATGCACTATGGTGTAGTTCTATTAACTACTCATGGTGAGCTAAGGGCATGGCTACACTGGAAACTTGAAAGCACTGTCGCGGGAACACTCCCGCATCAGCGCTTTGAAGTGCAAGTGTGGTCACACGCAAGCGCTGGGAGGCTCCTGGTAATCCACCTCCATGAGGGGACGAGCGGCTCCCAGCGCTCGGAGCCAGCCTACTCTAGTGCTTTAAAGCGCTCAGACTTGCTGCGCTCAGGGGGATGATTTTTCACACCCCAGAGCCAGCAAGTTAGACCTCTATAAAATGTAAGTGTAGACAAGCCCTAAATTAAGCACATAAAGGCCCTAATTGTGGAAAGATTCATGTAAGCATTATATCACTACATAATAACTCCCTGAAATACTGATTAGAGGAAAGAACTAAAAAAACAAACAAACAAAAAAACAAACTTCTGATAACAAATGACTAATGGCAACATCAACAGCTACAATGTTGTATTGAGCAATTTCAATTATTTAATTAAGTTTAATGATTTATAATGTTACCTATTAGGCCCCACTCTCTCTCCTCTCCACCTGAAGTGCTTGAGATGACAAAATAATTTCAAAATATAATACAATAGGCATAAGTATTTATACGGTGCTCATTACCATAGATCCAAAAGGGAGCTCAAACTATAAATGAAGCCAAAATCCAGACAACCCTTCAAGCCCCAAAGTTCCTATGAAATACTAGCTACCTTCAGAGATATTTTAAACACCAAAAGGAATAACAAATACGAATCTCTATTCATATCCATTGCACGTTTTTGAGGTTGTCAGTACAAATGTATTCCCCCCCACCCCCGAGAAGCTGGGGATGGTGGTAGGGAAGAGAGATAATATAAGGAATGAGTATGCCATATACTAATTCACCATGAACAGTTTTTAAAAACTCCTAAAGTCACTGATAATTTTTTTCACAATGCTATAATTGCAATCACATAATAAGACACACAGTATACAAAACTACCAGGCCCTCCCCACCATCAGTTTGTTTTTCATCCAGTAAGCTAGGCATTCCATGGGGGGGGGGAGGGAGGATGAGTTTTAGGGATCGTTGGAAGAAACTAACACCTAAAAATAAGAGACTTACCAACTACTCTCTGATATGTACAGCTAGCTCCTTTCATGAGCACTAAACAGAATTTTACTCTAGCAACCAGTAATAAAAGTTTAAAGCAGGGCTAACCTGGTATCTTCCAATGATACTTGTCCAGATTCTTCATCCACTGTAATCTTACAGTGATCTCCAGACACCAGTTTGTTGCCAGGAAAGGACAAGTCACAACCTTAAAAAGAAAATGTTTATGATCAATATGTTTATAAATATCCCATGAGTATTTACATAGGCAGATCCCATCACAGAGACTGATCAGTCCACTTAAAACTCTTCTTTTAAAAATAAGATTTTCTTATGTGTTAGCACCATCTTTAGATTATTAAAGACAAAGAAAATTTAAAATCCAGCGCAGTTCACTGCCATTAGCCAGGAGTATTAAGGGGAAGGTTAGTAATGATTTGAGGGGTGATGGGAACCGTCACCATTTTGACACTACCTTAATCCCTCCTTCCCAGCCATATTCAAGGCTCCACAGATAAGACACCATTCCATCTTGCAACAACACTTCCCTTGTAAGAGAGGCCATAACTAAGGAACATGATTCATATCCTCCCATTCATAGTCTGGCCCTGGATTACTTCCCAGCACATTCAATCCTCCCTAGACAGGGCAGAGAGACATCTGGGTGTAGTAGATCTAGAAATAAATAAGTCACCCACCACACCCCCTGATAATAGTTTACCACTATTTTTCCACAACTGATGTCCATGGGACAATTAACAGCTTCTGAGTACAACTTGTGTCGCACAACTTCATGACCTTGTGATTCTTGCTGAAAGTGATTAGAATGCCGTAGTTTCACTCAGAAGTAGTATCGCACTTTCACACCGGTGTACCCCATCTACTCTTTGTGGCTCTTGGAATATAGTGTAAGGGCCAGGAAGAGGAGAGGAACAGCATGGACTAAATGAATTTTTCCAGAATCCCACATATTTTTCTAATAGGATAATGGTGCCAACAATATTTTGCTGAGGAGTAGATAGCAAATTTTGGTTATGTATTTTTCTAACCGAACACTTTAGTAATCTAACTGTGAAATGATTATGAGAGCAATTCAGCAGGCAAAAGTCAATCTTTATCTGCCATGTAAGCCCACTGAAATTCAACTACAAGATTTCCTAGTGTGGACATCTTGTTGGTTATTAGCCATATTTAGCAATACAGTCATCAAAAAGGGCAACAAACGTATGGTACTGAATTTAACAGACAAAAGATATTTAGATTTTCCCTATAATATGTTCCATGAATTCCATTTCGACTGACCATATAGAGTCTATAAACTATAATATACTTTCATTGATGCTGGGTGCTACAACATGATATGCACTGAGTTGATGGACAGGCAACTAAAGTTAGTGCCAGTTGGCACAGTGCAAGGTTAAGTGGATAATTTGCCTTAAACATGGAATTGCCTTAAAATTGAGTCAAATAGTCATCACTTTTAAACCCAAAAACACTTCCATTTCAAATCAACTCTCACAGAAATGATTTTAATGTTAGCAACCATCATGCAGCCAGAAGAATTAAGGCTTTTTTGGATTGTAGGTGTGTGTTGAAGTGTGAAAATGTAGCAGTGCAGACCCTCCACGCCCCACCCCACTTTTTTTTTTTTTTTAAATCACAAGAGCTAAAGGAGAGAGTAGTGACAAAATGGGTATGACATGACAAAACTTGGTTTGAAATGTAGTGCTTTTTTATTTGCACAGAAACAATCAGGGAAATCAACAAGACAAATTCACGGGATTGGGTGTTTGTGATATCACCAAGAACCCCATTAAAAAAGAAAGCCAAAGACAGGGAGAGAGCACAACTTTTCTCTCATGGAAATGACAGAGTAGGGAACAAGGGATTTTGTGGCAAGCATTGAGGTGGGCCTCTTCTAACCTAACTCCACCTTATCCTCACACCAGATACCAACATACCTGTCATGTCTCAGAGTCCATCTTCATATATTTTTAAGGCCAGCAGGGACCACTATGATCACCTAGTCTGACCTCTAGCAAATCACACGCCATCTTACCTTTCTTCCGCCCAATTGTCCATTCTCTTTTCAGCAGTAAGACATGGGGCTCTGCTTCATCAGCACCTAACCGGATCAGCTTCCCCCAAGGCTGCTGCTGCTGGTTTTGGTCTCCTCCTTCAGAATGCTCCATTTGGATTCACATCTGATCAAATAAATAAATAAATCACAAGACACACAGGGGAAAAGTTTCATTTGGAAACAGTAGGGTTTCTCTCCCCAGTTCTCACAAACATACCCCTCCTACTTCCCCTCCCATCTGTTCTTCCTCTCGCAGCTTTCACAGCTATGATTCTCTCTCTCTTTCCCCAGCCTTCTCTCCCCGCCTATCCTTCTTCCCCTTCTTGTCTGTTCGCTGTCCCAAGCCATCACTTCCCCTCTCATCTCTTTATTTCCAGACCCCGCTCCCCCGCAGCAGCAGCCCCTCAGACACCTGCCCACACACCAGCCCCAGCTCTCCTGCATTGCTCTGGTATGTGGGCTGAAGTCCCTCCACTCTACTCCCCGCTCCTTTCCTCTCTAGGGCAAGCGGGGCCCCCCTCGGAGCCTGGCCCTCCAAGGCCTCTCACAGCCCTGAGGGTGAGACACACAGGAGCCGGGCTGGGGCTGCTGGCAGGGCCCCGTCCTCCCTCCCCCAACGTCCCTCCCGCTTACCGCCCTGCCCCCAGCCCCAGGGGACTTGAGGGGGTTCACAGCGATCCCCTCCCCCACCGCCAGCCTCTTACACCCAGTCCTGCCGCGGAGGCTGCTGCTGTCAACAGACATTGCCAGCCATCAGCTGATCAGACTCTGGGCGGGGCCACGAGCTCCCCCACGCCTCCTATTGGAGACCAGAGCAGGGTCACCATAGAGAACCCAGAGGGCGGGGAGGCAAGGGAAGAAAAGGCTTCCGCTCCCATCACAGAGCTGGCCGCGCTAGAGCGCCGCTTTCCTCCGCGCTAGGCAGCCATCTTGGATTGGGGAAGCCAACCGACTATTGAGGCGGAGGAAGGACGGCGGCGGCCATCTTGGAGGTGGGCACCAGTGGCGAGGGTGCGTCGGGCATTTTGGATGTGGGCACTGTTCCCTTTTGTGGTAATATATTCATCACAGAGCCCGCTGGCGGCCATCTTTGTCATGGGCAAAATGAATGTCCTATAACAATTACCCTAAAAGAGTAATAATGTTTATAATAACAGACATTGACCTCTGTTATTTGTGATACCTTCATTTCTGTTAAATATCGAGTAATTAAGCTACAGTTAATTTGACTATAGCAAAATCAACAGAGTTTAGCTGACACAGAATGAACCAGTACCATGGTCTTCCCAGTGAATTGCTCCAGATATAATTCTGCACGGAAAGGGAAAAACTAAATATTGATTTCGTGCCCAGTCTTTCCAGTTTTAAATACCTGAGAGACACTTAATTAGAGACTCTTAAATACAAACATGGGGTGGGACTTAGAAAGCTCCAAATATTAGAAAAGCATGTATTTCTCCTTCCTCCCTGCTACAGTTGCCAATTTTGGTTGGACGTATTCCTGGAGGTTTCACCACATGACATAATCTATAATTAAAGATTGATCTTTAATTCCTGGAGACTTAAGGAAAATTCTGGAGGGCTGGAAGTAACCCAAATTCCCCCTGGCTTTAAAATATTTTTTAAATATAATAATACATTTGGGGTTCTTTGTGTGCCTTTTGGTATGAGCCTTTAGGGTGCATTTGGGTCATCTTTTCATGGTTTTACCTGCAAACATGAGGGAGAGGGGGAGGGAGAGGATTTCCAACCCTCCAGGATTGTCCTGCAGTCTCCAGAAATTAAAGATTAATCTTTAATTAAAGATTATGTTATGTGATGAAACCTTCAGAATACATCCAACCAAAACTGGCAACCTTAATGAGGGTGGGAACTTGCTTTTTAAAAAAGAAAAGAAAGCTGAGTATCTCATGTACTACTAGAGCTGGGTAGTTGAATTTCAGGGAGGATTTTGATATTTTGAAGTTTGGTTTCATTCAGATTTGGATGAAAAACAAAGAATTTCAACATTCCTCGTGAAAGGGAATGGAGCCATGACTCCGGGGCAGTCCACCTGGCAGGCTGCTATAGAGGACCCCGGAAACCCTGTGGTTCCTGGTTGGGGGCAGCCTCCCTGACAAGTGAGATGGGTGACCACCAGGGCCGGATTAACCCATAGGCTAATAAGGCTCTAGCCTTAGGCCCTCCTATTTTTAGGCCCTGCTGGTCAGGCAGGGGGCACGGCTGGGGCCGGGTGAGGGGGAGTGAGCTTGTTTACGCAGCCCTGCTGGAGCGCTCCTGCCAGCAGGAAAGGCAAGCAGGCCCCTGTGGCTTGGAAGGAGCCCAGCTGGCAGCCAGCTGCTTCCGCTCCCTCCTGTCTGTGTCTCCCCGCACTGCAGGAACACGCTGCCAGGTATCCGGTTAACACTGGTGACCGGACACTAAAAATCTGGTTACCATGGGAACCTGTGCCAGCTGTGGCTGTAGTTTGAGCGGGCATTGTGTCCCCGCCCCCAGTACCCTCCACCCCTGATTTCTCTGGAGCTCTGCTTAGCTGTCAGGGAGGGAAGAAGCTCCCTCTGTCCCTCTCCTGGGCTGAGGCTGGCAGGCAGCTCCAGGATGCTGCCTCCTGGGTCCTAGTGCCCGTCACCGTCATCTTCTATGTGTTCTAGGTCCTGTTTCTGGACAACTGGTGAGTGCCGGGGCAGGGCAACGGGATGGTGGGGGGGGGGGGAGGAAGAGGCAGTACCAGAGCGGTAGAGGGGGAAGCTTGCACAGAACCTGCACACATTCTATCCAGCTCCAGTCAGAACTCTTGCCCCTTTCATGTATAAGTAATGAATTCTCACACATTTGAAGGGAAAACAAAACAAAACATCCCATTCTGGATACCAGTATTTTATCTTTTACAGTACCTTCCATAGAGGGGCTTCAGATTTATGATGCGCTATATTGAACTGTTCTAAAAATCAAAGAAATCCAATTTTTTTCTTTGATGAATTTTTCTGTACTGGGATGCACAGGCAACCAAGTTCTTTCCTTATGCCCAGCCTAGTTCCACAGGCCAACACATCTTTGTACTTTTAAGGGGTTGCAAAAGCAGTGGAGGAAGCTCAGCACACAGTGTATGTTTCTCCCTCCCCTCTCCCTCAAGGATTTTAAATCCATTTCTTAGCAGGTTATGATAGAAAGACTGGCTGAATAAGCTAAATGGAGGTTCTGTCTGTTTGCTGGTTCTCTAGCAGTTCAATCCATCATAAAAGCACCTCACATTTAATTTCTTTTGAGTTTCATTCCAAAAACGTAAAGCTAAATAAACCTGCAGTTAGTCCTCATTTTTCTGCCGCAACTCAAACTAACTTCTTTCCCAAGTGGAAAATGTTGGGTAAACATGGAATGTGTGTGATTTGAGAAAGGAATGAGAACACAGGCCAATTCCTGCTGAGAGTTACACCTGTGTAGTCTTATTGACTTCAGGGAGAACAGATTTTTGCACAAGAATAGATTTTGGTCCCTTCTGCTTTTTCACACCTGCTATAACAGAAACTCATTCACTTTCCTTCCCTAAACTCCGAGCACTTTAAGAAGAAGAAAAAAAAAGCAAGGTCTGCTTGATTTACACATGCAAACAAAACAGAAAGCTCTCCCTTCATTCTACACCAGCCTTAAACAAACACTAGACCTGATGTAACAAGGGTGTCACTACAGCAGCCTTGGTTGGACTGTTCTTTTGAATCCTTAATGGTTCTTTTAAGATGCTGATTTTCAATGAAGTCTTTTTGTTCAGGGGGCAGAGAACACAACAGGGAATAGCTCTGTTTTGTCAACTGCTAGCCATTCAAAAGCTGCAAGCCTTTAGATTAAGTTTGTTTAATATTTGTACAGTGATTTTGAAGAGCTAACATAGTACAGAAGTGCTAAATATTATGTCTGGGGAACCATCTAAAGATCTGTGTCACTTCTAGCTGTTACCTCTTTCTTACAGAAAGCTTAAAACAAACAAATGCAAACCATAGGCAGCTGGTGCACACAGAACTCATGCTTTAAAAACTTCATGTCAGAGCTGCTTATCACACATTCTAGAATAGATAATACTTGGTCCTGCCATGAGTGCAGGGGACCAGACTAGATGACCTCTCAAAGTCCCTTCCATTCTATTTTATGATTCTAATTGTGGAAGAACTTGGTGACAGAATGGCCTCATGTGGTGAATCACTGGAGATTAACTACACAAACTGGGTATCATCCTACAAATAATATGTTGGTTCAATGTGAAAACAGTAATTCATTGTCCTCAGACAGTGCAACACTGGGAGGCAGCTTTCAGAGCAAGACAGCCTAAAATACAAGGCCCTCCAATGTAATTTTCCCACTACTACTTCCTCTACTTCAGTGGATTTTACACCTGAGTGGTTTTCTTTTACATAATAATAGCTGGTTTCAGAGTAGCAGCCGTGTTAGTCTGTATCCGCAAAAAGAAAAGGAGGACTTATGGCACCTTAGAAACTAACAAATTTATTTGAGCATAAGCTTTCGTGAGCTACAGCTCACTTCATCAGAGCTGTAGCTCACGAAAGCTTATGCTCAAATAAATTTGTTAGTCTCTAAGGTGCCACAAGTCCTCCTTTTCTTTTTATAATAAAAGCTGGCTGCCTCCCAGACTGCAGTCAGAGTGAGATAGGGTATGTGGTGTAGCATCCATAGCTTGGGGGAAACACCTGCAGGGCTTGGCTTTGCACTGTGCCATATGGAGAGCCGATGGTAGAAGCACCAGGTGGAAGGAGGTGAGCAGGATGGGGAATGTTGCAGTGTTCATCCTCATACAGATGAGCACATACCTCGGAGGAAGGAGGCCTAAGAGAAGGACAGCGTCGCATCCCTCCTGCTACCTCTTACTCAGAAGTATCTGTTTAAAGAATTGAGTGTAGTGAGAACAGAATAAACTTGTTAATTTTACATAAATAAATATGTAAGTATGTATGTAGATAAATGTTTGATGACTTCATAATTTTTTTGCAATATGTAATTCATACTTAGTCCCTTACCTCCCATTAGCCTTGGGCCCCTCATAACCTTAATCCGGCCCTGGTGACCACACAGGTTTTGAATCTTGCCTGGGTTCTGTCAGAACTTCATCAAAATAGAACAATCCCCGCAGAAGGTTTCTGTTTTGATAAACTGGCAAACATGTTTAGTCAGAATTCTTCCAACTGGATCTAGAATTCACACAATTCACACAAGTTGGCACTTTAAGAGCAATTATTGTGATACTCATGAAAGTTGGCAACGCTAAGACAGCTAGATAGCTGTACCCACAAGAGTCATACTTTGATTTCAACAGGGATCCTCAGGTGAATAAACATTGCAGGACTGGGCCCCAGATTTACAAGCCAGACTATATTCCTGGTCAGGCACATACTGGGCTCTTTTGAAGTCGTTGTACAGGACTCAGTTTTGGAAACCTCCCTCCCATCTGAGCACCCTTGCTCACGTGTTTACAGACTTGGGTTCTTAGAAGGCTCCTGGGACTTTTGGGTGTGAAAGGAGGGCTTTCAGTCTATCATGTTTGAGGGCCTGAACCTGTGAGGTGCTCAGCCTCTATCAAAGTGTACATAGTATCCACAGCAGCATCACTCCTGGCACAACGCATTGAAGGATTGAGCCCTAATACACCACACGCACGCAAAATTCTCACTGGCACCTTCCCCCTCCCGCTGGCTATAAGGATGAAAGAGAATTTCAGAGGGACTACACACATGGGCAAAGTTATTCAGGTGCATAAATAAGGGTTTTCAGGACCAAGACCATAATCAGCATTTAGAGTACAATGTCTTTATTGACACACATTTACCATGTAGCCTTAGTATTTCTGAGCCTTGAGTCATGAAAGTCAGCTTGCATCACTCAGACAGAATTTGCTTATAAACTTCAGGCTTACTTTGGACTTAGTCCTTACTGTGGGCTGATGCCTTTAACACTTGTTATCTTGGAGTAACAGAAGAAAATGCCAGCATATGCGGTACATGTTAACTACCTGAGGGGATACAGCTGGAAGCACTATACCCAAATCTTTTTGTAAACAATAGCATTAGTAGAGGGAGAAACTTGTTTCTTTGTATTGTGACTTTGAGAAAACACATTTTCCAAATGTTCCTGCAGGGAGATCCCCTACTATCACACCAAGGAATTACTGCACCATGGTGATAGCACAGAGCAAGTGGTTGGTTCAGCTCCTACAGCACCTATGCAGAAAGATGGCAAGTGAAATGTACAGCTAGCTTAGTGAGTCATGTGTTTATGGGAGATTCAATTCAAATTAAATTATACAACAAATTAGGTTTTAAATGCTATGCTGCCTAGCCAGACAGATAAATAATAATTAGAGATGTACTGATTCAGCACTACGTGCATTTGAACAGTACACTACCATTATTGCTTTTCATGTATGTTGACTCTACTTCCACACACTCACGCACACCATGAGGAGTTCCTTATGGAACCCCAAATGTCTTGCTTATCCCTCCCCATATCTATAACACTTCCCATATCTAGCCATCATCTTCTGGTCATGGTGGAATGGATAGAACTCCTTCTAGAGCGCATCCACCAAACTATTCACTCTTGAGGAATTTGTGTCACTCTCTTGCTCTTTCCTGTGGCAGGAAGTGAAGATATTATTGAATTTCAATCTCTAAATCTTTTGTTGGTTGCATGTGCATATAAAATTCTGAAGTCAAGGAAGCTGAAGATTAGTTCTTTGCTTTTCTCTTCCCCTTCTCTTTTTGCTATTGATCAATACACAGCTCAGACAAACTGGAAAGGACTTTGAAGGCAGTAGCTCACACCCCAATGCACATATCAGATATTTATTATTTATATTGCAGTAGCACCTGGAGGCTTTTGAGAGTTCTATCCTGAGATCATGAGTGAGGCTTAATTTTACTTAGAAATTGCATCTCTCGCGATAAATTCATGAGAGTTGGCATGTCTGGGAAAGGAACTGTGCTGTTGGGGCAAAAAGGGGAGGCAACAATGTGGAGCAACTGCCATGCCGCACACAGAATTTGCCCATAGTCCCTCCGTGCGACCTCCAAACTCTTCCATCCCCCTATCTTCTCCGTGTTGCGGCAAACTACTTCTGCCTTGCCATGTTTCAGCACGTTTTCCCCTCCCGTAATTCTTTTCTATGGGTTTGGGGGATGATGTAATCTTAAAAGTCAATTTCGTAACCATAATACAGAAATAAGAGTTTATGTATATATTTTTAAAAACTGACAAGACACAGGTCTATGCCCAAATATCAATCATACATAAGCCAAAGATAATTCAATTACTGCTCACACTTCACAGCTCAGAGTGATTGTACACATCACTGAAGTGTGCAGTACCCACTTGACAAACCTTTATAAGTGTAATCGGGCATTTCAAGCCTGCCACTGCATAATGACCTTTTAAAACCACCAGCTGCACGTTTGCCGTCATGTTGCCCATTATGGTCTCATCCGCCATGCCAGGATGTTAGGGAGGAAACCCTCTGGCGAGAGGAATGGGTATCTGTTATAATCCCCAACCAGTCCCCCGTTGCCGACCCCACGATTTGCCTGCCTGGTTTTGACCTATCCTGTCGTCAATGGTCCGTGTTGAACAGGTTCTGGACCAGGCAAGGTCTCTGTGCAGCTAACCAGTATCACTGGACTTTCGTGACAGCCCTTTGTGCAGCTGTGGCGCAACACAGACGGTGACACACATTGTCGAGGAATGCCTGCTGACTAGGTTCAGCGGTGGCCTAGAAGAACTGCATCACGCCACTGAAGATGCCATCGCTTGGCTAGACGACTATGCACACGCTAAATAAATAAAATTTCTTAGAGGGATGCTATCAATTTTAAAAACATTTTTACAAAAACATTAGTTCCTTCCTGAAGTTACTATCACCAACTTTATTGTGTTATATTCAAACTGGATTTTTAAAAAATGTTTATAATTTTTTCATTGTTTATGCCCTTTATTTATGTTTCTTTCTACTTGGAAATGAAAATAAGTGAAGTCAGTTTTGCTTTTCTTTAGAGTCACTTTCAAGATCTCAATGCTGCAGTCTTTGGGTTGCAAACACTGTGTGAGAATGCTTGTCTAAAAAAAAAAAAAGTTTCCATTGGGATTACAAAGTAATAATGAAAACACTTCTATTGGTCTTAGGTTTGTTTGTTTGTTTTCCCCCCAGAGGCCATTCCTAACTCACATTAGCTGTCTTCCTCACAAAGTAAATTTTAATCATGTGAACAAGGGTTGTGGATTGATCCTTACATCTTGGGACAAATTTGAGTTTCACCAGCTCTCTTTAAAGATACTTCTTTTGATTTACATGT
This sequence comes from Natator depressus, assembly GCF_965152275.1. Taxonomy (NCBI): domain Eukaryota; kingdom Metazoa; phylum Chordata; order Testudines; family Cheloniidae; genus Natator; species Natator depressus. The sequence continues at coordinate 17,416,364 of NC_134248.1, forward strand.
GATTTACCATATTTTCCTTATATGAAATGACATTACATAAATTCCCCAGAACTTCTCTAGTCACATTCTTAGATTTATATCTTTTGTCTGGAGGAGGAAAACTAGCATTTATTATTTGAAGACACATAGAAAGATTACATTAATATTTCTACAAACCTTCACCTCCATTGAGAAGTGGGAGATTTATCATTTGGTTTAAGAACTGTTAGCACTTGCGGGGGGGGGGAATTGCTTTTCTTTAAATGTTTTTGAATATAGTTCTTATGAAAGGTGCCAAATTGATAGCACTGGAGTGTAAAATTCCGTATTTATCCACATAACAGGCATGGCCACTGTCCATATTATACTGTCAACCTACTTCCCCACCAACGCGTCCCTCAAATCTGAGTTAAAGGGATTGATACTAGAATTCAGAGGATAATTTACAGCCCATTCAGTCCTTTTCCTCTTTTGAGGCTGCAAAAGGAGTGCCAATTTGTACCACTGCTAATTTTAGATACTTCCCCTGCTGGGTTAAGTTAGGTTGTGTTGCCTCACTTGGAAAGTAGCTTAAGGATGGCAGTGTAGAAGACAAGAGTTCATCCTGGATTTTCGGAGAAAAGGACTTTGTTTGTGGGAAGAGGCTGAAATTGTAGTGAAATTGGCTAAATAGGCTCCTAAATTCACTCTTGCTTATGAATAATGGTAACAGTTTAAATGCAAAAACAAACAAACAAAAAAATACATTGGATTCATAGCTCTTCTAGAGAAACTCAGGGCGGCCAATAATACCACATTTTCCCATAGGTCTAAGAGGTGTGTGTGGACTGACAGTACATGCAGCCCAAAGTAAGCATGCTGGTTATACAAGTCACTTCAGTGCAGTGAAGGGATTCATCTACCCCAGGGAAAAGAGCCCTATTGACTAGAATAAGATCCTGCTTCAAACAATGAATGTTTTTCTCCAAATCTCTCAACTCTTTCTGCTCAGTAAGGCAAGCCATTTAAAAAATGATAAAATGCCGTTTATAGCGGCTTGCAGATTAAGGAGCAGGAGAAAGATTTAAGAAGATTGTTGGGGAAAACATATAATATATTACATTGCTCATATCTTACTTTTATCTGCACACAAATTAACATAATTTCTCAGTCCAAACAGCCTGGATTCTTTATCCATCACCATTTAAAAGTACTCCTGAAAGAGTAGTTAGTTATCTTCTTGCACTTGAAATTAATATCTCTCTGCTGGAAAATTATTTAAGTGGAAAACGTCTAGCAGACTCCTATAGTAAAAAAACAACAACATATACTTATCTCATCTTTCTCACGTTCAAACGACAGTGCTTATCTCACTCAGAGAGATTAGCACTGAAAACCAACATAATTAGACCATAACAAAGGATCTGATTCTGCCATTGAGGTCACAGAGATCATGGATTCCATGACTTTAATGGACCTCCATGACTTCTTCAGCTTCAGCCTCTTGCAGCAGCAGAGCTGGAGCAGCTGTCACCCCTATCCTCAGGAGCAGCAGAGGGACTAGAGCAGTGGCCAGCAGTCAGCCCCCAGAGCGGCGGCTGGTTAGTCCCCACTGCAGAAGCAGTGGCTGAGGCCGGAGCAGCCCGCGGGGCAAGAGCAGCAGGGTACTCTAACTGTTAGCCCCCCCACTCAGGATATTTTTAGTAAAAGTCAGACAGGTCATGGGCTTCTGTTAATTTTTTGTTTTCTGCCCACAACTTGTCCGTGATTTTACTAAAAATACTGGTGACAAAATCTTAACCTTCACCATAACATAATGTGAACTGTGAAGGTAACTGAAGAGACTGTCAGAATTAAGAGAGACCTGCAGAGGTTTAATTAAGAAAATCTTGGACCAGGTGGAGTCAGAGTACCCTGCACCGTAACTTAGGAGATATGGCCACAATCTAACAATTGCACTACTGGATGCTCATTTTATGTGAATTGGTGGACTTCCATTGAAGTCAGTGAAGTCACGCCAATTTTCGCCAGCTGAGAATGTTGCCTCTTGTCTCTTGCTGTCTGGACTAGCAAGAATTGGAAGTACTGTAAAGGCAGAAGCATATGATCGTACCAATTGAAGCCTTGCAACACTAACCGTGAACCCTCTGGCCAATTTAGGAGCTGTGCCAATGCACTCCATGGGGGTCCTATACAGCTCTTCCAGTGGTACAAATGATGAGAATAGGGTTTCCACCTGTCCAGGGTTTCCCAGTATTGTCCCTTTTTTGAGGTAGCAGTCAGGAAATCTGGAAGTGTGCTCAATACATGATGCCAGATGTCCAGTTTTGTGGTCTCAGGATCATTCCGGATGTCCTAGTTTTTTACACCTCAGAGGTGGCAAACGTAGCTGATAGTGATCTTAAATTTTTCTTCCCAGGATTTTGTTTCCCCCACATAGGAGTGAGACGGGAAGCTGTCTTTTCATTCAGGAACCAATCCCAGCACAGATGCCAGTGGCAAGTGTTACAAGACTTTGTAATGTGTTGTGCTATTAATAGAGTGATTAAAATGTCGTGTGCCTTTCATAAAGAAGAGGGAGTTTCCCTTTTACTGGAGGCAGAGTAAGAAGGCTGGAAGAAAAGACCTATTCAGGATCAGGATCTATTTTAACTGTATCCTGTCCGTACTGTGTGAAACATGGAACCACGCTGCTCAGACTGGGCAAAGCTGGAGGCTTTCCACACAAAATGCCAACGCCGTATACTGGGCATAAAGTGGAATTACTTCATTTGTAATGCAGATGTTTATGGTTACTCCAGTCTACATACTACTGGGGCCATTGTCCACAGATGTCATCTTATGCTTTTCGGACATATCGCGAGAATGCCACAAGATGTTCCAGCAAATGCCATTTTCCAGGTGGCTTGTAACATCTGGGATAAAATTCTACCAACTGAGGGGTGAAGGCGGCCCAGAGGCAGACCCCCTATCACACGGATTCATCAAATCTTTCCGATGTTGGACTCCCGGGCTGTCAAGCCCGTGTGGCCGCACAGGAATGGACCAAATGGTGAATGATCGTTACGGCCAACTGTTCGGCTAAGCATTGAAGAAGAAGAAGAGACTGCTAGAGAAACAGGGCAAGATGGACTGATTTAGTGCTACTAAATAAAAGCAGTGCCTTTTTCCAAGTTGCAGGTATAGATCCATGAGCACCCATGGGCTGGAGCAGCTGGCCTAGTGGAAATACAATGAAGATGTTCGTCTTCCATTAGTGTTTGAGTTAATCTATAGTGATCTAACAAATTATTGTCATGGACACCGATCTAGGGGCCTGAGTGGATAATGGAGTGGAATACCACCATAAGAACGGCCATACTGGGTCAGACCACAGTCCATCTAGCCCAGTATCCTGTCTTCCGACAGTGGCCAATGCCAGGTGCCCCAGAGGGAATGAACAGAACAGGTAATCATCAAGTGATCCATCTCCTATTGCCCATTCCCAGCTTCTGGCAAACAGAGGTGAGGGACACCATCCCGGCTAATAGTCATTGATGGACCTATCCTCCATGAACTTATCTAGTTCTTTTTTGAACCTTGTTATAGTCTTGGCCTTCACAACATCCTCTGGCAAGGAGTTCCACAGGTTGACTGTGCATTGTGTGAAAAAATACTTACATTTGTTTGTTTTAAACCTGCTGCCTGTTAATTTCATTCGGTGACCCCTAGTTCTTGTGTTACGAGAAAGAGTAAACACTTCCTTATTTACTTTCTCCACACCAGTCATGATTTTATAGACCTCAATCATATCTCCCCTTATTCATCTCTTTTCCAAGCTGAAAAGTCCCAGTCTTATTAATCTCTCCTCATATGGCAGCCATTCCATACCCCTCATAATTTTTGTTTCTCTTTTCTGAACCTTTTCCAATTCCAATATATCTTTTTTGAGATGGGGCAACCACATCTGCAGGCAGCATTCAAGATGTGGGCATACCATGGATTTATATAGAGGCAATATGATATTTTCTGTCTTATAACCTCTCTCTTTCTTAATGATTCCTAACATTCTCTTTGCTTTTTTGACTGGCTGGATGTTGGCCACTCCTTTGTTGCTACTGAAGAGCTCGTCTGTGGGCGTTTCCCAGACTCACGGCACACAACATGTTTCAGTAACAAACATAAAAGAAAATCTCAGCTTCATGTACAATTATGATACATACATTTTGACAGAACAATGATGCTCAACAGATTATAATTTTCCAAGGCATACTTTGTACAAAACATGTGAATCATATAACAGTAGTGAATATGGGGGATTTGGAATGCTATTTTGAGGTACAGTGCATCACAGGGTGAGGTGGGGAATCAAAGCACTGACTTTGAGGACAGTCTCATGGTTTAAAAATATTAGGTTAGTGGGAGCTCCTGAGACAGTGGAAGGAGGAGAAGCTGTGATACAGCTTGAGTGCCCTATTTATTTGGGTTCTGTATGGTGTTTACCACAAGGAAATCTGTCAGAAACGCTACATAGTTATGGTGAGTATGTGACTCTCAGTATGTTGTCCTGCATCTGTGAAGCATAATCTTACCAATGTCACTCACATAAATAACAACTAGGGCTAGAAGTGCCATGGAACTCAGCTGATAGTGGGGGGTAGGATTGCTCTACATTTCTCACCAACACTTCCTCTGACATTAAAGAGAGCTGTTGATGAGCTTTAAAGGAGTCCCAATCACTCTTCCTTGCCCAGAAGAATTATGGTGACAGCACAGGGTTGTGGGAGTGTAAAGTGACACAGGGAGGGAGTAGATGGGGCATCTACATGGCTCTAAAAAGGAAGCAGAGGATCTTTAAGAAAATAAAAAGGATTTAGATAGGAGGAATCAGGGAATGAGGTTTTTAAACTGGCCTTTGTCTGCGGGAAATATATTGGTGATATTGGTGACACTGACTTGGAGTAAGATTATTATAAAGCCACAGAAAATGTATCACTATATCACTTTAAATAGCTTACAGAGATTTATCCTGCCAATGAATTTGCTGAAATTCTACCAAATTCCAAATTTGGTACTAATAGCTACCAAAGCAGCTTAGGTAATAGTAAAGCGCCTGAGGCTAACTCAACATCTTCATGTGTTACTTGTACATGTCTGTTGAATGTAGGTAATCTGAAATGTGATGAGGCCAGAAGTATGAAGCATTGAAGATTATGATATTGTATCAATATGTTTAACAGACAGCTTTGTTGGTCATCTCATGGCATTATCATCCATTATGGCAATATGTGCTGAGGTGTAATAATAGACTTAACCTTGACCTTTCTACAGTGGTCAATAGCTATAGCATGAGAACTCCTTGTGTGTTGAAGTAACATGATACCCAAGAAGCAAAACTGCTGCAGTTTCTGAAAGATGAGAATGGAAGGAAACGCAGGAAACACATCATTGTTTAGCCTATACATTTTTGTATTTGGATTAGGGTTAAAGCCATAGGTGCTGACTCCGTGGGTGCTCCAGGACTGGAGACCCACAGGGAAAAATTAGCGGATGCTCTGGACCTACCGGCAGCCAAGCTCCCCTCCCTCCCTGCCCCGTCCCGCCTCACCTCCTCCTCTGCCTCCTCCCCTCAGCGTGCCGCATTCCCGCTCCTCTGCCTACCTCCCAGCACTTCATGCCACCAAACAGCTGTTTCACGGTGTGCTGGGAGCGAGGAAGGGGGGAGGAGCGGGGACGTGGTGCACTCAGGGGAGGAGGTGGGAAAGAGGCGGGGCTGGGGTGGGGATTTGGGGAAGGAGTCAGAATAGGGGCAGGGAGGGGGCAGATTTGGGGCGGGGACTTTGGGGAAGGGGTTGGAATGGGGGTGGGGCAGGGGTGGAGTCGGGGTGGGGCCAGGGGAAGAGAGGGGTTGAGCACGCACCGGCAGAAGCAGAAGTCAGCACCTATGGTTAAAGTATTCTCAGCGAATACAAATTAAAGGGGTCAAGGAATGACCCATCTCAATGCTAACTAAAGTAATCCTGGCTAGGAGTCACTGTGTGCAACAGGTTTACAGATAGATGTGGTCCTGGAACAGACTGGTCATTTCAGGCTCTGAATCCTTACTAAGCTTAAAAATCAGATCAGGATGATTAAACAAAAAGGCAGTTATTTTAAGAGATTGGCTGGAAATAAACTTGTGTGTCTGTGCTAATTTTTCTTTTGGCAGAACCAATTCATTCTTGGCCTTCACAAGATAGTCTTTTATGTTTGATTTAAAATTGGATTTGGGCCTCTGGGGATATCTTATGTCAGCCTCTCTAATATAGTATCTGCAGAAAGACAGACATAAAAAGTCACTTTCACTTAAAGGCAGAGTATCTTTTCTCCAGAACTTAATCTGGATTTTCACATTCTCATTCCCTCTTGTACTTTAGATCACTGTATCTACTTTTCTTAAGTCACATGAGACAGGGCAAGATCATGTTAAGCGACCCTTCTTTGTTTACAGTTATGGTCAGTGACACAGCTGGGGTGGGGGGGAAAGACAACCTCATACTTGACAGTAACTGCTCTTAAAATGATCAAGGGTGCCAGGTAAATTTTAGGCCTGCATGTGAAGAGCAGGAACTCTGACGGTCAGTGTAGAATATGCCAGTGTTCCAATTTAGCAGGGACTTATGACAGGAATATTCTTTCACACCTAGAGAAATGGTAAAAGTAGGATACACAGAGAGATCCATTGAGATTCACTTTGCTATAAGAAAAGGAGTACTTGTGGCACCTTGGAGTCTAACCAATTTATTTGAGCATAAGCTTTTGTGAGCTAAATATTTTCCACTGAATGCATCCGATGAAGTGAGCTTTAGCTCACGAAAGCTTATGCTCAAATAATTTGGTTAGTCTCTAAGGTGCCACAAGTACTCCTTTTCTTTTTGCGAATACAGACTAACACGGCTGCTACTCTGAAACCTGTCACTTTGCTATAAGCGACCAACTACTAGCATTTAGAAACCTGCTCAGCAAATACAGAATGCATCTCCCTGTTTCCTGAGTAGGCCAGGAAAATTTATTACACCTGTGCTCTGTGCTGGCTGCCCATTACTACCTACAAAACCATACAGGACCTAATGTATGTGTCTGTCTCTCTCTTTCTGACCCATCACATTCGATGCTCATTTGGAACATATGTGCTCATCAACTCAAATGCAAGGCTCAGGGGGGAGCTAGGGCATTAGCATATAACAGGCCCCTGGCATGGAAAAAAACAGTATGTGATAGACTATCTTAATGTATGCACACAAGGGGGCTGAATCAAAGTTGCCTGGGCAACCTTAATTCCGGATGTTCCTCACCTGAACCCCTGACTTTGCAACATTAATGTCCTTTTAACAGTTTTTTTTAAATGAAGTATATGTATATTCTGTTATTTTAGTACAGCTGAGGTTACTTATACTTCCTACCAGGACAAACATAAGTGGCTTCTCTCCCCATTTAAGCAAAATGGCTTTTGTATAACCTTACTCAAGCATTACTTGGAAAAGCTGGTGACAGCAAGTGCGCTTGGTTGGAAAAGTTCAGACTTTATTTCTGTAAAGTATACAGAGTAGATTAATAATATAGACCATGGTTTTAAGTGGGGGATGCAGGCTTTCCAATCCACACAGTTATTTAGCACTTCTTCCTGCTTCAAACATGAGTACTAGCAGCTAGACTAGACTAGTTCTACAGCCCAAGATGCCTCCTCTTCATGCATCATCACAGAACCGATCAAAATGGCTGCTAAACTGGACTGCATTTCCCAGCCCACATTGCTCTCAGAGAGGGGCTGGGTAGGCACAAATTCTAACTCAGTTTCACAGCAACTTACACAGTAGTTCAGGAAACACCAGCAAAACTTTAGGGAACTGCGCATCCCTCATTCATTTAGCACCTAACATCATGACCTGTATATCAGCAGCATAAAGCACATTTTGTCCCATATCTCAGTAATAATCATGCAAACACAGAATTTTGTGCCAGGAACAAAACACTATAGATGGTGTAAGCCATTCTCCTGTACTTTTCATGCAGCAATCTTTCATCTCCCTGAAACCGTAAAGAGAATCCTCCTTTACAGGCAAGCTATGCTACAACCTAAGGTGGCAAAAGCATAAAAAACCCTTTCCCTGAGGCAGTTTTCTCCTCTGCTTACATCAAGGTCCAGCCTAGCATATATATACATTCATGTTTTCATTTTCTCTTTACTTTCTGAGCAGACACTGCCCAATATCACATCCCTCCCTGCAGCAGCTTCCTACCACCAACTGAGTCCCTGGTAAATAGCTGATTGGACTAAGCTGGTTCTGCCGAGGCTGCAGCTAGATCAAGCAGAGCCAGCTGAATGCAATTTCAGTGTACCCAGAGTGGAGACCAAATCAATTCTTCTTCAGAAAAGGAAATGGAATAGGAGATATGGATTCAAGTACTTTCTCTGAATCAGGTATTGAGAACCTTTGAAAATCCAGAAAGGGAAAAAAGAAATCTTCCTTTTCCATAGTGGTCACCTTTGAGTGCATATCTGGAGGGAACAAATGAGGTTGAGTGGGCATGTATGGGGGATGGGTCAAGGGAATGGAGGTACATGCCCTAGGGGAAACATTGGAAAGAAAGTCTGAACAATTGCATAAGTGTGTAGGGGTAGAGAGCGTGAATGGTGTGAGAAAAATAGAGAGGAAGAAAAGAAAGGGGAGGAGGGAAAGATTTGGATTTTAAAAATATCCCAGTGAGGAAAAAGAAAAGGAAAGGGCCGGAAAGATGGAAGAGTGATACAAGAAAATAACCAAGTGGTAGAAAAAGAAGGCAGATGAGATACTCCTACATGTGCAGTCACCAGAAAGAACAAAGGAACCACATGCTATGGAGACATAGTAAGTTTTTTAAACTGTTAATAGAAAGTTTACTGATGATGTATTAAATTAACCCTGTAGAAAGTACAGTACACCATGGAATGGGTTATAAAAGATGGAAGGGGAGGACAGGACAGGGGCTCAGATACATTCAGGTGGATAAAATGCCTCTGATAGGCTTTCTGTGGAATATGAATGATCAGTTTAGAGATGCTCTTACTGCAGAAAATTCTCATTGCCTTAGGCTCTGCTTTCTGTGTAGTTGCAGAAATATCCCATAGTAGTTTAGGTGCTGAGATTTTCTATGGGGCAAATGCTGAAGAGACTGGTAACTAGAGAACAGATGTTCACTGGCTTGTGTGCTTGGCTGAATGTTACTATGTTCTGCACAGCACTAGTCAATAAGCCTTCTGCATTCACCACAAGAATCATGAATTTAATGGGCCAAATTCATCCCCAGTGTAAATCTATGGGGTTACATGGGGAAGAATTTGACCCATGATGTGGAGCATAGTGTCTGGGCTTAAACTCTTGTAGGTAAGTTGAAATCTTTTATACAAGATGTGAAAGTAATGCTAAAACTAAAACCTGTCTCTTTCCAAAAATTAGGTGCAGCTCCTGTTATGTCACAGCAGGTCTACACCAAATAGATTTCACAGAGATATGGATATATGTGAATACAGTTGCTCTAATGACTAAGATAATGTCCTGGCCCCTGTCTTAGTAAAAGGATGTTGCTTATTACAGGGAATCTAATTCAATGGACTCCATCCTGCCAGGCAGCAGGATTTAAGGACTGAACTGCAGCTAAGATATTCTTTCAGCTCCAATTATAGATGTCTGAATCATCTTCTTGATGTACATGTAAACTCCCCTTGTTTAGTACATTACAGTCAGAATCTGACCTTTAGAATCTGTTTATTTCAGGTTTTTGGGTGACTGAGGGTTCAGGGGAGAGCCTTCTGATTATGATTGGTGGATATTTCTTGTTTGAGTTTGTCTGATATCTATAGATTGCAGATTGGGATTTGCTGCCAGCAATTTATTTTATTTTAAATGTAAATATACCTAGAGACTTGGGAAATGGGTGTTTTTTCTTTATAAATATGAATAAACTGATTACTATGGTGTTTGTGTAAAGGACCACTGTGAAAGATGGCGAAGATCTGCACTTCATATGGTACAAGCTAAATACCATGCTGCATTTTCATTCTGCTCAGTATAGTTTTATGAAGTATTAACACTTCCAGGCAAGTGCATCTATTATCAGTTTCTTTACCAAGTGGTGTTGCATCCTTCCTCAGTTACAGCTGTGAGAAAGTGGTTTTGTTCAAATGGAAAACAAATGAATAGATCCTCCTATCTCTCATCTTTCTTTTGCAAGCAGACACTCCAGTGATACAAGGGGTTTATCAATGGGCTTGTGTAGCTATGAAGGGAACACTTTTCTGGGAGCCCTTTTGTTAAAATGTTAGCAGCATATAGTTAATCCAATGAGTACTGACAAGAAGTATTGTAAATGGAGTAGCCTTGACTTTCTGCTAGTAGATAGGGTGGGAGTCAGGAGAGCTGAACTGCTGAGAGACCTTGGGCAAATCACTTCACCTGCCTATGCCTCCGTTTCCCCTCCCACACTTGGTCTTTCGCTAATTAGATTGTAAACTCTTTGAAACAAGGATTGTCTCTTGATAAGTATATGTACAGTGCCAAGCACAATGGGGTTCCTGATCTCACTTGACGCTTCTAGGTGCTACTTTAATACAAATAATAGTACTCAGTACACTTTGTACTGGTAGGAAGTCCTTTGAAAGGACTTGAAAAGCATTTGTTAGTATCGGTCTTTCTATATAGTTACAGTATCTATTATGTCAAAAGCCTTTACATATACAATCTATACATCTGGATCATGTCATCACTAGTGTAATGTTGTCACATCTGGGGAGGAAGGTAACAACTGTTCAAGACTGCCCAGCGATATAACTAGGCTTGGCAGAATCCAGTTTTTATATCATTGTGATAGATAAATCAATATTAGTTAAGATTAAATTTTCACAGTTGTGCAAAATTATGGGTTTTAAGCATTTTTTAGATTATCAGTTTAAATTTTTACAGTTGAGGAAATTATGGAGGGGTTAGAATTATTTAATGAGTAGATACTGAGATTCAAAAAGTTAGTTTTATAACAAACACAGACTGTCATATGTCAATTTTAGCTTTAAATCAAACTCTAAGTTCTCAAGCAGCATTTTTCTTACTTTGCCAATTTGTAAATTTCTGTTATCAATGGAACTATTTTTTATTGGTTGATGTGAATTGATGAATGTTGATTTTCACCACAATTACTGATAACTAAAAATCTAATCTTTCCAAGTCTAAATATAATACAATATTCTCAGGAACAGAATATCAGAAATCTATATTTAGTTGGGAATTACAAAGGAAACTTAGTCAGGTAGGCAGAAAGCAATTAACTCAGCTTTGCAAAATTCCATTTGCCCTCTTCCCTCAGGCAAATTATATTTAGCCAGGCTGAATTAACTGATCTGGAATCTGACCAGCATAGTAAGCTTAACACCCTGATTCTTACTGAGAATGTCAAGGGATTACCCAGAAGTTATAGGACAGGCCCAACAAAGAAAATAACAGAACGCCACTAGCCATCACCTTCAGCCCCCAACTAAAACCTCTCCAACGCATCATCAAGGATCTACAAGCTATCCTGAAGGATGACCCATCACTCTCACAGATCTTGGGAGACAGGCCAGTCCTTGCTTACAGACAGCCCCGCAACCTGAAGCAAATACTCACCAGCAACCACACACCACACAACAGAACCACTAACCCAGGAACCTATCCTTGCAACAAAGCCCGTTGCCAACTGTGTCCACATATCTATTCAGGGGACACCATCATAGGGCCTAATCACATCAGCCACACTATCAGAGGCTCGTTCACCTGCACATCTACCAATATGATATATGCCATCATGTGCCAGCAATGCCCCTCTGCTATGTACATTGGCCAAACTGGACAGTCTCTACGTAAAAGAATAAATGGACACAAATCAGAAGTCAAGAATTATAACATTCAAAAACCAGTTGGAGAACACTTCAATCTCTTTGGTCACTCGATTACAGACCTAAAAGTGGCAATTCTTCAACAAAAAAACTTCAAAAACAGACTCCAGCGAGAGACTGCTGAATTGGAATTAATTTGCAAACTGGATACAATTAACTTAGGCTTGAATAAAGACTGGGAGTGGATGGGTCATTACACAAAGTAAAACTATTTACCCATGTTTATTTCCCCCCCCCCCGCCATCCCCCCCACACACACTGTTCCTCAGACGTTCTTGTCAACTGCTGGAAATGACCCACCTTGATTATCACTACAAAAGGTTCCCCCCTCCCCCTCCTGCCCCTGCTCTCCTGCTGGTAATAGCTCACCTTATCTGATCACTCTGGTTACAGTGTGTATGGTAACACCCCCATTGTTTCATGTTCTCTGTATATATAAATCTTCCCACTGTATTTTCCGCTGTATGCATCCGATGAAGTGAGCTGTAGCTCACGAAAGCTTATGCTCAAATAAATTGGTTAATCTCTAAGGTGCCACAAGTACTCCTTTTCTTTTTAGGGGATTATCAAAAACTCTTGCTGCACGTAGATATTCCTTAAGTCTCTTGCCCAATTATTCACCTTGCTTAGTATATCGGACGTAACAGCACATAGGCTGCCAGCCTTGTAGGTACAGATGGTAGTTCATAAAGCTCTAAGGCACTATATAAATATTAGGTCCTTTTTAATAATTAATTGGGGAACAGTAACAGCAGGTTAGACCTTTTTTGGAGCTGGTCATTAGTAATTCTTTTAAAAGCTCATACAAAGCAAATTACCTGAGGGCCTAGTGTCCCTGGAGTTTGTGATAGATTCTTCCAGAAGGGACTCTGGGGTATGTCCTGTTTCAGTCAGTGTTGCTGTGGTTTGTACAAATCAGGGCAAGATTTGCTTCTTCCTCTGGTACTGTTGTGGTAGAAGGAACTTGTGAATTTCGAAGTCAGAGGAAATTCTTAAGTTGTGAGATCCAAAAAGTTGCTTATATTGCATGTACCTAAGGTACAATTTATACCTAAATTAGGGGGACCAAGCTACTGCATGGTTGTTGACTGACCCAGGTAAGCTACTGTAGTGTAAATGGGTACCTAGCCATGTTCCTCATAACTGCGTTAAAACCTTGGCTTTAGCCCAGAGATTAGGTTCCTCTCTACACTATGGGATTTGAGCTGTTTCTTCTGTCTCATTTTCATTTGGATGTTTGAACAGAGCTTAGTTCAGAGGCCAGATGTTGACATAGTTGTGAAGTAAAGACCATGGAGCTGTTCTCAGGCTGGAAGAGCTGGTTGCATGGCATGATTGATCAAGGCTTCGGTTTGCTCCTTTGGCACTAGATGGCACTGTTGCTCTTTAGCAGCACTTGAAAATGACAATTCTCTCTCAGAAAGGTTGGCACAAGCAGATAGCTTGGAGATTTCAGTTAGTGGTTTGTGCATTTGCTGCTGTTATCTTTAAGCTTAGCCCCCCACCTCCCAATCCAACTCCCTCCACCCGCACTCTTGTAAACTCTTTGTAAGCCCTCTGGCTGTTTTCTAGATAAAATGTGAAAAGAAAAACCACAGCGATCTCTCCAGTGGCTTTCATTATCACACCTCTCTAACAACTGCAGAACTCGCCTTTCTTTTCAAATTGGATTTCACTGATCTTTGGAAAATAAAGCGGCAGCCTCTAGCCTGACAACTGGACTGATGTGTCTTAACAATGAGTTATAACACACATTCCAGTAAATGAAGAACGTAAGAAGAGTGGCATATCTGCTTGCAATGGAAACCTGCAGCAGGCAGTGGAGATGGTGCAGGCCAGGAAAACTCATTTGTGTACAATGAAACTTGTTTACATTGTGCTAGTGTCCAAACTGTGCTAGGTGTTGTGCAGGCAGGTGAGTTTTGCTCATAGCATAGTTATGGAGGCAACAGTCAGGAATTCAATCACTTTGTGTGAAGAACAGGTCATCTGTTCTCCAGAATTACAGCACTGGGATGATTTAGTTGGGGTTGATCCTGCTTTGAACAGGGGTTGGACTCGATGACCTCCTGAGGGCTCTTCCAACCCTGAGATTATATGATTCACTGACTCTTTGAGTGTGGAAAAAACATTGAGAATTTATAAGTCAATCTGTTAGTTAGCTTTGGTTAAAATTAATTTTAAAAATGGGCCCTTTAGGGTGCTAGATTTCTTACATCTTTTATCTTGGTGCAGGCATTTGTCTGTCTGTCCCAAAAATTGGCAGACAGGTAAGTCTTGGGTAGATAGTGTGACCAGATTTTGAAAAGCCTTCTAGGATTAATGATAAAACTAGACCTATGCCATCTAATCCATTGGCCCTTTCCAATGCAGGATTGTTAATGTCATTACATAATTCTAATTTTAGTTCAGTTTTAAAACTCCTAAACACTGGGACTCACTACTGCTGTTGAAAAAATGTTCTAGAGCTTATAGCGAGGCAATGTACCTGCCATTCAAATTGAAGTTTCCTTTTTTTAATTGCATCTAGTTTATGCTAATTAAAGTAATCTATAGCACCCAAAATAATGCCTCTCACTTGGAGCTGTGTTAAACTTTTTTAGATATTTACAGGCCTATCTTCCCCTTCCTTTAGTTTTCACTTAGCCAAATTGTACACACTATGCTTTGCTGTCTTCCTCTTTCCCCAATGAGCTAATCTTTGCAGCCCCATAATAATTTTGTTTCACTTCTTAGAACTCCCTCCAGTTTATCTATATCATCCTGGTAAGAAAGTGCCCAGAACTAGCTATAGTTTACTAGTGAGAGCTCATACCAAAGCTGTATAGAAAAGGAACATGCAGCCCAACACTGTGTACTTGTCCTTCCAGCAGCCCTATTACATTGAGGACTCATGTATCATTTGCTGTCCACTCATGCCCTGATCTCCTTTAGTTACTGCCTTCCAGATTTCTCCCTCTAGTTGAACATCTGTGTTTTGGATAATTTTCCTCGAGATGCACTAGCTTGCAGTTTTTCCATGCTGAAGCTCATTGTTGTTTTGTGCCCATAATTCTCAGCTCTCATGGTTGCTTTGTAGTATTCCTCTGATGTATTCAAAGGGTCCCAGTTCAGTATTATCTGCAAATTTCATCACTATCGTGGTTTACCCCTTGTGGTAGAACATACATGAAAACTAGGAGTAAGCCAAATGCTGATCCTCAGGATACATTGTTGGACACCTACTCGCCTTTTAACACGTCCTTTGTTTATATGACATTCTTCTATGTGGATTATGAGCGCATATCCAAGCAAATTGAATTAATGTTGTTCTTAAGTGCTGTAAAAACCCATATGGTTTTTATCAATTGTGGTTATGTGATAAAAGATTTTTCTCTCTCATTTTACAAGAGAAAGGAGTTAAGCTTATGGTAACTCCCACAGTCACACTTTCCTGTTTGAAGAGCTGTACCATATTTACTTTTCTTCCATTTTTTTTTTTTGTTTCCTTTCTCCTCCCTAGTTCTCCAGGATTCAACTGCATGGTAAGGAGAATATTTGTTAAATTTTGTGCTGTTAAATCCATGCCCCTAGCACTGTGAATATACCCGTGAAAGGGCAAGTAGATTTGATTTTGAAGCATAACTTTGCAAAAACTTCTGTGACTTACAATTACACATTGAAAATTGGATTAAATGAGCTTTAAGTGAATTTAGCTTTGTATCCTGGAGCTTATCTGTACATGAAACCTGTGGGGATAGGAATGGGTGTTTGAAGATGCACAAAAAGGGGTTCCCATGACATCCTCTTGCATTTTACACAAAATCCCTTCAACCCTAGCTTCCTAGTGGTTAGTAGCGCACAACACCTCTTGAGAAAGTGGTGGGGCTGAAGTCTAGGGCTACGTCTACACTGTACACCTTAAGGTGTGCTGTGTGGCCGCTCTTTGTCCCAGAAACAAAATAAAACCAACCCGAATGAGGGGGTAGTAGCTTCATTGCTGGGAAAGCATCTCCCGCCAATGAAGCGCTGTCCACACCAGTGCTTTTTGTCGTTAAATTTTTTGTCATTCGGGGGGTGGGGGTGTATTTTTTTTCACACACAGTGCTGGGGGAGGAGGGAGAGGACTGGAAGCTCAACGGGACAAGATCTCATAGTAATAAGACTGCTGCTAGGTGATCTGTAGTGGCTTGATCCACTGCCCATTAAAGCCACCCATTGATTCAATGGGTTTAGATCAGTCTAGAAGTGAGAGATACACCAAAGATGGGAATGCATAGCTAAGCATCGTATTGGCATGATGTTCTTGTTTGAGCCCAAGTTGCCTTGGGATATTTCTATTCTCTGGACCTCACAAATTCCCCCTCTATTTTTACCCAGCAGGAATGTAAGACACTTGGAATTCATTAATAGTCATTGCAGATGACCATGTCTAATTAGTACCTTTTTTTTTTTTTGCACCCACCCACGAATACTGCGCTGGAGCATAACCCCCTTGTGCACTCGATTGCATGCTGCACAAGAATTTGTAAGATATGGGCTTGAAAATCTCCTTCAAAGTCACAGTTTAGCATTCCTGGTAGACAGACAGACAGAGAGGAGAGCGTTTCCATCAAAGGTCCCCACTCTCACAGCTCCCCTTCCATGCTACCCCAACTGCGTGGATTAAACTGTGCTACAGCTTAGTGTGTTTTGGCATCCTCCCCATTCATTACTGCATTGATAACTGATAGAGACAGTATTAGTTAAAGAACCCACTGCTGCAGTACCAAAATAAACAGGAGATGAAAGATAAGGCAGTCTCTCCTCGGTGCATACTCACCTTAAATGAAGGTCTGTTTGATAATGCTGCTGTTTTGATGTGTTAAATAGGTCTGTCTTAATGCCCCAGCGGATAATAAATCAAACATACATCCCAATAATGTCATGCCAAGATTATCGAGATTGGCAGCTGGCAAAGGGGGGAGGATACCTCACAAAAGTTGCGCATGGAGAATGTTCTCAAGTCATCTGTTGTGGCAGGCAGCAAGCCTATCTTCACAGCCTGTTCCTCTGTCAACATGCATTTAAAATCTCATCTAGTGATGCTTCCAGGCAGGCTGACGGTTCTTTCAAAGTCACCTTCCCCTTATTGTGTATGATGTTTCTCTGGGCTGTTTGTATGGAGATGGAGGCCTTTCAGGTGCAGGGTTTGCAGCTCTCCACATGGCAGAGCCCACTCCCCATTCCTTCCTGTTCTAGGGGAGCTCTCTTCAAAGATAGCCTTGAAGCCACAGAGGGAAAGGAGCTGCAGACGTTGTTCAGACGGTATTACTACGTAGGTGCATGCATTAGCCAAGCTGTATTTGTTGACCACGTTCTCTCTTTTAAATTGTCCTTCAGGAAGCTCCTCATGACCTAATTATGCCTGCAGTTGTATCACTTAACTTGTCCCGCACTACAAGTGGCATGTGGAAGCAGGAAGCTCTGAGCACACACGCTCGCAGAAATTAACTAATAGAGAATGACAGCGGGTGGTGAGGGGTTTTTGTTTTAGAATAAGAAGTCTCCTGGAGTGTTACTGATCCCCTAGAGGTGCCATTAGCTCATGATAACCAAACCTTTGAAATGGCTTTATTGTCTTAATAATATAGTGGTGAAAGAAAATAGGGAATATGCCACATTTATTATTTATGCAGCTAAAATATGAACATTGGCAATTAGAATCTTTAAACCATGGGTTCAGCAGAACCTCATTGCTCATTTATTCGTGTTTGGAACATCCATCATGGCATCTGAATGCCCCTAGAGTCCATGTCTGACCACACAAACTTGCTAAAACAGTAAGCTTATCCTATAAAATACTGCAAAGCAGCAGGCCATCAGAATTAATGTTGCAGGATGGAGACATAGTTTAAACGCGGGGATGGATAGGCTTTCCCTAGTGTGGGTGATGTTGGAAATGGAATGGTGCTTTATGCTATCTGAGCTAATCTTACCGTAGGAAAAAGTTCTGCCTTGGTTAAGAGCACACAGCATCTCTGTGTTGCATAGTCATGCTGTGGCATCTGCTGTGTGCATCTGATCTGAACATGCTGCTTCCCTGCACACTTAATTGGTGAAATTGCCACCTATTGTTTATAAAAAACATAGAACAAACAATTCTGGTCTCTGAGACTGTAGCAGCAGTCTCAGTCTCTCTCTCTCTCTCTCTCTCTCCCCTGCAGTGTGGATGGGAATCATGCTCTGCCAACACAAGGCAGCATGGTGGAGATGCATGTTGAAACATATGCATCATGACATCTACATCTGGATGGAGTATTCCACACTGAAATTTAAGGAGAACATGCAGCTAGTGAGAGAGGAAGCACTGTATTTTACAAGTCCTTTCCACACCTCTACATTCTACCCCAGAGTGTACTTTTCTTTTATTCTTGGTGCCCAGAGAGCGGCAGGGGGTGGAGGGGAAGAGGCTTTCACAACAGAGGAAAATGGAAGGTGAAAAGGGGAAAGTTAAGGCTTGCATAAAATAAATTTGCCAAGCCATAATATGGCCACGCTGCTTTCTCGCCAATGGAAGCTATTTCAATAATCTGCCTGACAGCCCACTTACTCATTCTGTGCGATCTATCCATTAGGTTGCAAACTTGTTGGATCACTTCATTTTATGAAGTGGGCAATAAGAGGAGGGGTAGCTGGATGCTGTATCTGCAGTAACTGTCGACAGAGACTGGAGGGGAGAGTGAGAACAAGTGCATTTGAATTAATCTATTAATAAAATCAAATTTTAATTGGAATTGCAGAGCAGATGAAGTGCCAAGGTTTGAGGGTCACACGCAGAACATGCAAGGGTGTCCTATACTAAGTATGCTCCTTGTCTTAAGTTGTGATAATTGATACTTGTGCCCTTTGACTAGTCAGGGCAGTTCTGCTTGAGTTATCAGAGAAGCTACCCCAATCGATCCCCTTCTGCATGATATTCAAATACAAAATGTTACATTATCAAACTCACTTATCGCTCAATAGTGTGTATGATGCTAGTGCCTCTTGCATCCCTATATGCCCCACCTGGGGTTTACCTCAAGTAGCTATGTGGAGATAAAAAGTATCTGCATCTCGTCTCAGTAGGATTTTACATTAAGATAGCTAATGATGTAAAACACACTTAGCCATTCTGGGCTGTGAGGGAGACAAGTCAGTGGATGAACACACGCAGTGTTACGTATAAGGCTAGTGTGTCTGAAGTCTTTCTCCAGCATGAAAGATCCCCCTTTAAAAGGCCAGAATGCAAAATAAAAGGGGCTGTTGTGCTGTGATTCATATTATGCTGGGGGTTAAGGGTGCAATTTATTCTAGGGAAGAGGGCCAGCTCACGGGCCTCTACATAACTTAAACCCTTAACATGGAGCGTGAATGGAGACATAGGTGTTGCAGAGACCATTGCATCGGCCCACTGCACTGGAGTAAGTTTCCCGACAACTTCAGCATAATTAATACTAATGTGTTAGGCTGGGCTGTTGGTTTCCTGACCACTGTTGGGCAATAACAAACCCACCCCAAAGTGTGGAAGCACACTCCAACAGACTATGGGAAATGTATAAATCCCTGTGATTTTGCACAGAGGAGTTGTGCTGGGTTGTAGCTGTTGGGCATATGAACTGCCTCAGAACAGAAGGGAAATGTAGCACATGCTGTCACTCATGATATTTCTGCAAAAGCTCTGTTTAAGTCTGAGTTTCTTTTAAAATCTAAACCCAGTAAGACTTGCCGAGATCATTAGCTCGCAGCCTGAGGCAGCTAAGAGTTTATGGTTGCTTAAAAAATGAATTCCCCTCATTGGTTCTAGTTGAATCCAAACCCTTGAAATATCTAGTGTGCCCCTGACACACACACTCTCATATAATTTTATACATGTTGGCATGTCTTTCATTTGGATCCATGTGCTCCTACTGGAGACTTGATTCAAACTGTTTATTAATTCACAATAATGCACAGAAGGTGTTCACAATGCATTCTGGATCTCCACATTAACAACCTTTCCCCAGGTATCCATATTACACAGGAAAAAGGAAAAAGTCATTCTTCTTCCCAGTGCTGATATTCTCTCCGTGAATGAATAAACCAAGTCAGTTTCTTTTGAGTGAGTTTAAGGCCTCTTGGTCCTGTACATCCCTCCTTGGTGAAAGTATAAGTGACCCCTGTTGGGGTGTCAGTAGGATTTGAACTTGGTACCTTCAGCATGAGACTCTACCACTGTATTAAAGAATTAAGAACTGTAGCTAGCATCTGTAGGAGATTTATTAATCTCCTATGTGAGCTAGCCACTGGAGCAACCATGAATTTTTAGCTGCCTCCAGACTGCCAGCTATGTTCTCAGCAAGTGTTACTGGGTTTAGAGGGGGACAAAGACTACATTTAGTGCAGGCTACACAAGTGTGACTAGAGTCTACCTGACGGGTGCAAGCAAAGTTAAGTGCTGAGCAGCAGTAAATCTCATACATCCTTACTTTGCATTCTTGAAAGCAAGAGAGTTGGGGGCATAGGCAGAGAATGGATTTAAGTGCAATCCTCAGCATGCAAAACAAGCCACTTAAGTATGTTTCCCATTTAAGCATTGCCTACTAGTTAATGCAGGTCTGGGGTCCCTGCTAATCCTTATCTTGATTATCACTTTCTGCCTTGTATATACACGTGCAACATTCTGTGCCTGCATTGCTCAGGATCAAGCCCTAGAATCTCACAAGCATGGAACAACAAGAGTGTGTGGAGGGAGATGGATAATCCCTCTACATAAAACACTCATACAAGCTGCCTCTGCAGCATCCACAGTTCCCCACAGTCCTGAATTCTGCAGGACCCTCTACATCGGGGCTGCTCCAAATGAAATAAATAGGAAAAGGCCCCAGCAAGATTAGACCTATTAACTAAAGGCCAAATTTTGGTGGCTGAGGGTGCAGAAGAGTGCAGGGAGTCTCTCCTGACCAATGTCCTTGTGCAGGATGTGTCTGTAGTGTGGCTGTGTTTTCTCTTTGGGCACAAAGCAGAATGGGAGGGTTGCCTGTTGGTGATGCAGCCAGGGCTAATAGGCCAAAGATGATATGTTAGTGTTGGCTGGAGTTATGTTTGGGGCCCTGCCCTACCCACCAGCTAAAGACAGTCAGGCAGTGCTAGAGGAGTTCATGCCATATGTTTTGTAGTAAATGCCTTTTCCTGAGTGCACACCACCCTCCTGCCCGAGGTGCTCCTGGAGGAGTTATGCCTTAGGCAGGCTGAATGCCTTCCCTCTACCATTGCTTGTTTGCCACAGCTGCTTACAGCTCAGTGACTGAGCCATAATTCATCCCTGAGCATCTTTATGAGCCTGATATACTTAGCATGTCCCTGCTCATAAATTATAGGCAGGATGGGCCTCTGTCGGCCCTGTCACCCTCTGACTTTTTTTTCCTCTGAGGGCAGGTCTGCCTCTGACTGCTGCAGTTTTGTTCAGACTGTCAGATAACCAGTGGTGATCCCCCAAAACCTAGGCACCTTGCCCATCTGCTCTTGTCTGGACACCCCAGAACACGATTCCACTGTGTTAGGGGAAATGCTTCTGACTCCTCTCTCACATGTATCTGGGGGAGAAGGAAAGTGTAGTTTAGATCAGAGAACTGCAGCTTTATCAGTGTAGGTATTCTGCTCCATGTGGCATAACAGCCTCAAGTCCTTTTAAACCTTGACATAAATATGTAGTGATAAGATAAGCCTGGTTATCCTGTACCAGTTACTCCAGATAAGATAAAGCCTTTTATGTAAAACAAGACTCAAAGTTTCTGCCTTTTTTGGGGGGGGGGAACCTCCAGAAATGGTTCTGTTTACAAGAGGAGTGGTCGCGTGGGAGCAACAGGGATTATAAACATGGCTTTCAAAACCTACCCAAAACAGACAAAGCCTCTTGTTCTCAGACCAAACAGAATTAATCTGGTGGATGGTACATTTCAATCTCAAAGAGCTGTTGGGCTAGTAAGAGGCAAAGTTATTGCAATGCATGGGTTTGCCTACTGTTAGTTTGCTAAAACTGTGTCCACACTATAGTATTTCAGTGATTACAGAGGCCAGTTCTAGGATAGCTAACATGAAATACCATATTATGGAGACACTGGTTGAGACTCCATAATTAAGGCTGAGTTTCATTTTGCACTTAAAGGAAGGATTCACCCTCTTTGTTCTGTATGAAAAATACAGTGTATCCTCACCAAATGTAAACATTTACCCTTTGAGTACAGAATGCATTTTCTGAGAACGTACAGGAAGTCCATCGGAGTTCATTTTAACTAGGTCCTTTACAAAATTTAGCATGTTAATTTTTGTCCCAAATTATCTTAAACAGAATAACGCAGACTTCAAATTTTCCATATAGTTCAAATAAATTAATCTTGTGCCTAGGCTATATTTGAAGAAATTAAGTAAGTTTATTAATGGTGGTTGTATCTAACTGCTGTGATTATATACAGCTAGACAGGCTCAAGTAACTTACATTTGGCCATTCTGACATCAGAGAACTCAACCAATTGCCCTCCTTCTATAGCTAATTTGCATGCACGGTTGTGTTAGCTGTAAAAAGTCAGTGGTACAACTGCGAGATATCTCAGTGATAGATTACTTGGTCCAGCTGTCCCTGCTCTTGAAGAAATATTCCAGGCCTGCATACTAGCTTGAGCATCAGTGTGTGAAAGGCTCCCCATGGCACTGTTGGAGGAAATGAGACACTAATTCAAAGGAAACTCTTAAAGCACAGAGACATTTGGACTCTGGGACTAGGTTCTCCCTGCCTCCCCTTTACATAGGCAGACTGGTATTGACACAGCCTTCTAAACCAGGAAGTTAATTGCAAAATAAATTCCAGATCCACCACTACACTTTCTGCCTGCTTTGCACCTGTAACTCACTAGTGAGTGTGTGTTACCAATCCTCTCTGTGCCCAATCTGTAGAGGATGGGAATCTGTAACTGCCCCAAATAGAGCACCTTGGCTCTTTAGCTTGAGCTGAAGAGGATCATGGTTTTAGTTCTGAAGGTCCCTTTTCCGTTGACCAAGCTGATAGCTGTCACACTCGGTGTTCCAGTGAGGCAAAGTGGCTATAAATCCAATTTAAGTGGCTAGTGTGCTCTGGCTGCTTTGGGCTGCAATGGTATACCACGGAAGCTGCTGTACAGTAATGCCACAAACGGGATTGGGACGCAGGGGTGTCTTTAAAAATCAGTTTAATCTAAAATCTAGGATCACAAATGTTAAATGCTTTAGTCACAATTCTATGGTTACTGCATGATGCTATCACAGGGTAGCATTATGATGGTTCCGGGTGCCTTAGCTGTTCATTTCTTATCTGAATATGTCTGGGTTTTGGTCTTTAATGCTTGGTTTTAGGATAACTACAGCATCCCTGTAACTACTTTCACTCTTTAGTTACTGATATGTACTCTCAAGCTTAACCCCCTCTGAATGTAGGGTTCTTGTTTGTGTGGAGTTATTTGGTCTGGGAATAGGACTATAGTATTGATATTACTGTAACTGAGCGTGGGTGAATCCTTTGTCTTGGTCTGCAACTGATTCCTGTGTGAGAGAGAGAATCAACAGGGAACGTGGCACTGCGTAGTGTCCTGCAGTATGTTTGGCAACTGCGCACTCTAGCATGGAGCTAAGACCTTTCATTGCACACATGAGCAAGTGGTCTTCTTGCCAACTGCAAACATTTTGGTGCCCTTCTCACAGGTGAGCAGAGGCTGGCAGTAACAGCTATGCTGGGGACAGTGTGGTACATGGCACACAAGTAGGCAGCTAAAGCTTAAAATACCACAGTCAAGTACGTTACAGTTCTTAACTGCCACAAATATGTTTGAAATGCACTGAATAGAGTTAGAAATGATCTTGTTGATCACTCTAAGTGATGCATTTTATGTTTTGTAGCAAAATGTAACCTTTCGCTTTTCCTGTTACTTATAAGGAGTATTGTGGACAGAGCAGGTAACTTCTTGGTTGTATTTTTTCCAAATCTGTCACTGATTTAGGTGCTGGCTCCACTGTGACCAGTCCACTGGAGTTGCATCATAGACTACCGATCTGGGGATCACATATAGGTGTCCGGAAGTCGTGACCATCCTACCCTTCTCATATTGCTAGATAGAAAAGGTTGAGAGCTACTGAATTACAGTAAAATAGTGCCAGGTGCAGTTCAAACAATGTCTGGTCTCTCCAGTATAGATGGGACCAAAATGGGTCTTAATGGTCTTACTAAATAGCACGATGGCCCTGCAGAGTCCAAGTTTGCCACACAACTCAGGAATATTGTTAGTGCTGAATCCCACCTGAGCAGAGGATGCTTAGTCCCATACAATATAATTCTTTTGTAACCGAATCCTCCAGTGAGATGGATTCCCATAATATAGATGAGACATGGCATGTCATTTAGGCAAAAGTTTTCAAACTTAAGTGCCTGTAGAAGAGGACTCAGCACAGGTGTGCCCTCTCATTGCTGAGTGTGGCTTAGCAGCTTTCCTCTCTAGCATCCCCTGCTGATGTTAACTCTGGTGCTGGGTGGTCTGCCTTTCCCCACAGCTTGACCCTCCAGCCCAGTCATGTCAAAGTCTCTCCCCTTCCAGGGAACTCCAAGTCCACATAAAACAATATCCAAAGTTCCAGTCTCTTCTGCCCCCTTTTCTGGGTGTTACTAAGACCCATGGGTCCTCACCCCAGACCTCAGTGTATACCATTCAAAGAAATCCTTACTCAAGTACCTGTTGCCCAGTATTTTACTGAACCCGGTCTTGGGTTCCTCACCGTGAGAACCCCTCCTCTCCCAACCTCTTGGCAGGTCTCAGTTCTGTATTGAGCCCCCTAGAAGGCCTGTTGCAGCGAGAATCACCATCTCCTGTAGCCTTTGCCTTTTAACTGTCTGTACCCAGGATTTTCCTGCCTCTAGCAGCCTTCACTGACACCCTCAGCTTCCTAAGCTTCCTCTCCAGATCCCTTTCCTCCTCTTCATCAGAGCTTCAAGCACCTGCTTGGAATGCTGGTGCCTGGAGCTGGCCCTGCACCCAATGACCTAATTGGGCTCAGGCTCCTGTTAATCCCTGGTTAATCACTATGCAGGGTTTATACATGCCATTCCAGTGCCTCATGTTAGGCAGCTATATGCTCACCTATCTGATGAGATAGCACCCGCAGCTCTCGTTAACTCTGAAAATCAGGCCACTCTTATTTAGGATGCTAAATGTGGCCTTAGCCTGGATGCATCCAGATTGCAACAGATTGGCTTTAGCTTCTCTGTGGCTCAGTTAACGTCCTTATAAAATAAAGATATCTTCCTTGCAGGGATGCTAAATGATCTAATGTTGGGAGGTCATGTTATCCTAAAATTAAAATGCAGTGTACAGTCAAAGTACTAATATTACTGTAAGATATTATAGAGTGTTTATAATCTCTGAATCCCATTAAAGGATTTATATCCCCGTTTATCAGTGACCCTCTTTCCCACAGTTGTGGAAGTCTGGCTGGCCATCTTCCATGTTGTTCCAACCACTCAGACTATGTTGACAATTGAGGACTTAAGGGAAATCTCCCACCATCCAGTGTAGGTCTAGACAACCCCATGGTAAAAATGCAGGCCATCACTGTGGGCTAGCACTAGTGGAACTGCAATGTTACAATAGTGCAGGAGGCTCAGACTGCCTTAAAATCCTTCAAGGCTATGATATCCTGGGGTGGGGGGCAGAAATATTATTGGAAATTCCCATTGTAAACTTTTGATAAAAGTTCTTTATGCCCCTAAAGCTAATGGTCATAAGAAGCACTCCTTTTTGTTGTTGTATTTGAAGGAAATTTGGCCAAAAGGTAAAAGTTACATTTCAGTGTAATTAAATAGAGAGTCTATTTGGCTACAAAGAGTAATCCGCTGAGCAGCCAATGGAAAAATATCTTAAATGGAGGATGATCAGAGAGAGCAGGTTCAAACGTGGAAAACAATGCCATGATTCCAGACCTATTTAGTGAGCGGTTAAAAATGTGTGTCAGAGAGAGAATCTGAGGTGAGTTCAGTAGGACAGAGCGAGATCATCTCATCCACTGGAAACTTGAGGGACGTGCCATGTATTCCCATTTGGCGGAGTTCAGGCCAGCACATATACACAAGACCCCATCAGTAACCTTCTTTGGCTTGCACAATTAGTGTTCTCCAGTTTTCATCCATCATTGTTTTGTTTAAAGAACTCCAGTCATGCAAACTAAGAAGTAAAATGTTGAAGAATGATTGGAAGAGTTTTGCTGAACTTCTCCAAATGTGTGTTTTGTTTAGGATGAAAATGGCAATCGGGCTCCAACCCTATGCCACTGAAGGCAGGGTCAGGCTTTTAGAAGCCATCAGTGACAGTGTTCAGAAATTCCAAGTTTAACATTTATGCCTGAACTTGGTTAAAACAATTGTGGCTGACCCTACTTTCCATAGGGCTTTGCTGGTCAGCAGGCTGGGGTCGACTCATTACTAGATTTTGATTTTAAAATCAGCTTCAGTCCAGGTAGCAATCCAGACTACAGCACTTAAGCACAACTAACCCTGGCCAATCAATCAATCTGTGCTACAACCTGGTTTAGCCACGATTGTGCCGGAAACATGCTCCAGCTCCATGGTTTAGTCATTTCTATGGTGCAGAGAAAGCATGGGATCATGCACGTTTTAATGATTGCTGCACTGGGAGGGCCTTACCAATACAGTAGAAGTGGCTACAGCAGCCAGTTTGAGTAGCACAATCTAGATAACAAGATTCCAGGATAGTTACTCTAAAGCCTAGAATGTCTATAGAGTCAGGGTGTGTCTACACTTACCGAGGATTCATGCTGTGGCAACCGATCCACTGGGGGTTGATTTTAACAAGTCTAGTGAAGACCCGCTAATTCGACCGCTGACCTACCAACCAACCAACTCCGGTACTCCACTGGAATGAGAAGCATAAGGTAAGTCGACAGGAGAGTTTCTCCCATCGACTCAGCACAATGTAGACACTGCAATAAGTTGACCTAAGCTACGTTGACTCCAGATACGTTATTCACGTAGCTGCAGTTGCTTAACTTATGTCGACTTAACCCCGTAGTGTAGACCTGCCCTCAGTGTGAAGTGATGGAAACAGCCACAAGCATGGTTGAGACAGAGCTTTTTTGATTCAGAATATTACCAGGCTGAATAATCACTGGGTTTCACAATCTGTTACCATCCAATTTAAGTTCTCAGCCATTTTGACTTCACAAATTAAACCTATGAGGCGTACAGTGAGTCATGTATCTATGCCATGCCAATAGTTTTAGACCAGTAGTGGTGCTACCTCTGATTTCACAATCATCACTACTACTCTACAGAGAATTTGCATGCAACAAGTATAATCAGTTATACTTATAATAAATAAGTATACTTTGAATGCAACAAGTATAAAAGAGAGACTGCACAGAGGGTGGATTACTTGGCTCAACTGCCCCAGTTCTTCAAAGCCACCCACACAAAGCAACACAAACCTCCCGGCCCCCCCCTCAAACAGGAGAAATGCCCTATGGAAAGGAAGGTAGGGCCCCTCTGACTGTTCAGCCTATCAGTGCTCTGGCTGCTGCTGGTGCATGTGGGGTGGACCCCTGCAGAACAATGCTCTATGCTGTTACATATGTCTAAAACCACCAGTGATGGGTCACGGATTAGCTAGGAGGGGTATACACACTACTGGCTGTTCAACAGCTCACAGCCATTTTAGAATGGGAAGTAAAGAAAAAACACTGAGTTTGCAGGGATGGGACTCAGTATGGCCAAGGGTAATTAAAAATTGAAGTTAAACTCAGTGCCCTGGCTCAACACACCCCTACAGAAAGATTAAGTGGGAAGGGTGGGAGGAGACTGGCAACAGCCTCCAGCAGGTACACATGCAGCCCTGCGAGTAATTTTTGTTTTTACCGCTGCCTTGTGCCATGCCATGTTACGATGCGCTTGCTCCTGAACCCCAAGCCCTTCCTGAAGGGGCTGACGGGGAAGCCGGTGATGGTGAAGCTGAAGTTGAAGTGGGGGATGGACTACAAGGGCTACCTGGTGTCTGACTGCTACATGAACATGAAGCTTGCAAACACAGAAGAATACATAGATGGTGTATTGTCAGGACGCCTTGATGAGGTTTTGATAAGATGTAACAATGTCCTGTACGTCAGAGGAGTAGAAGAAGAAGATGGAGAAATGAGAGAAGTTTGTATATTTCTGGAAAATAAAGATCAGTTTTTCACACTAATCCCCCTCCCCCCCCAAAAAAAAAAACAAAAAAACCACACAACCCCCAACAACCTTGTAGCTTCATTGCCTGTTGGCCTACACGATGATAAATTGGGCGTGAGAGGTGTGCCAGTGTTTAATCTGCGAGTGAGTCCTGCATATTCACACATGATGCCAGAAGGGGACTGCATGAGGCAAATTCACAGACTGCAACAGCAGCGAACAAATTGAACCAGTTTTAGAAGAACCCAACTCAGCCAAGCACCTTTACTGATGGGGATCAGCTGCCCTGCAGCTGCAAGAGCAAATATGAAAGGAATGGCGGAGGTTAGGAGGGGGAGGAAAAAGAGGCAGAAGGTATTTCTGGGACTCTGCAGGACATTTAAAGAGAAATCTTCGGGATTCAGGTGCATGGAGGAAGGAGGTTACCTTCCATTTGTTCCTAATTACAAAAGTAGTTAGAACATTTTTAATTAACTTTAACTGCAAATGATTTGATGCGAGTTGGAGGAAACATTTTTGGAATTCACTTTGCTGTAACCAAGTTAAGAAGCTTGATTGTGTCTAGAAAGCACAAACTTAAATCAACAGCATAAGACATTTAAAAGAGCTCCTTTCAAGTCTGGATCCCTTAAGTATCCCTGCCAGTTATTCAGATTTTTATACCCATTTTAATGGTTGATAACTAGCTACATTTTAAAAGCATCCATTTTATCAAGCACTTTAATGACTGTGCTAATTATTTTCAGGTGGATTTTTTTTAAAAAACATTTAAAATGTACTTTAAGAACTTCTGCCTTTTAATATTTGGGCTCCCTCTAATGTTCCACACTCCCCAACCAAACACTCCCTAACCCAAGAGAATAACTTAGAACCACAGCCCCTGCTCCTGCCAGAAAATGATGATACTATTAGCCAAATGCCTGACCTTTAGAGCAAATGACTGAATCCAGATATTGTTTTATAATTTGCAAGGGGAAGAGGGTGGTGGTGGTGGTGGGAAGAACACAGCAAAACAACCCCATTGAGGTGGTTGCACACCACTTTAAAACTTTAGGTCCATGGAGTAATAGACATGGAAGACATTAAAATGAGAAAATATCCTTAAAATTTCACTCATGTCCTATAACTTACAGGATTCCATATATACAGAGACAGCTTATCCAGCATCCATATTGTATCTTATAAACAATTTTAGGACTAGCAGTCTGACCTACATTTGCTTTTGATCACATCTCTGCAAAACAGTGCTAGAGAGCAGGACCTCTGCTTACTTTCATTTTTTCTTACTGTTGAACACAAATTCTGCTGTTAGAGGAAAACACCTAACCATCCCATGAACTGGATCGAAGGGAGTCTATTCCCTGTAAGATGTGCTCACGTAATGCCTATTAACCTATGAAGGGGAAGGTAGTCTACTTGATCCTGACTTGTTATTTACCAACTTTAAAGGACATACCTGAAAGGGAGCAGATGCCTGGCTAGTGTCCCATTGTAAAATGTTATGGCCATTATTTGCAGGCCTTTGTAGCCAATACCAGCCATCATGGTAGAATAAGAGTGGCTGGGGCCTCCTTATCTGTCTAACTATTTTTATATGGTGCCTATCACCTTAGGATTCAAGTAGCATAAATACAGAGAGGGGCCTGTGATCCTACAAACTGTTCTAGATGGGGCCTGTGTGTACCTGGAGCCTCACCCCGCTTGGGCACAGGGTTTTTCCCATGCAGAGCAGTATGCACAATCGGGACTTAAAGACAGACAAGCTTCAGGTTGATATTGGTCCACAGGACTGGATAAAGGTACCAACATGTTCACAAGGGAGCTCTAACCTCACAGCTGCTCCTCCCTTTGTTAGGGCATGTTCAATTTAACAGAGCCCTGGAAATGCGCACGTTCGGGGAAATAAGGGCTCTTAGTCTCCTTTGTCTTATGGCCTGTAAAATGGCAGGACGCTTTCGACGCAACACCAAATTCTGATTAGTTCTTAAATTTTATTTTTTAAAGAAATAGTTTGTGTAAATCCAGCCCTTTTCACCTTAACTTTCCATCACACCACATAAAACTCTTGTATATTTTGGCACTCAACAACAACATTTTTCCTCCTTTTCTTCTTCAAACACAAACCAGGATCTCGCTCTCTCAGCTTTGGAATGTAGTTCTGCACAAACACAGAATGTGCAAATAATGGAGCAAGAAAACAGCATTTGATTTTGTAGACAATCACATTTATTCTATGCACAGCAGCTAGTTTCTATTCCCCTTCAGCAGAAGTAAAGTTTTACTAGTGTTCTGGGAAGGACTAAAGACTCAAGCACCTCTCTACAACATCCAGCACAAACGGCTTGGAAATGGCCCTGTGCTACATCACCTTCTGAAAAGGTCTATTTCACTCCTACATGATGGTGTAGCCAAACTGATAGATTCGTTTGGGAGCTTACCTTGAGAATTCAATGTAAGGGTTCTGGATTTTTGTGATCACAGGGGTGGGTGCACGCATGAGCGCGTGGCCAGGAAGGTGTGCCTCTGTTCTTATGAATCATCTAATCAAAGGCCTTGTCTGCATTAAGGAATTGTTACCTAACAACAATCAATGTAATTAAATTCCATAATGTAGGCAGGGCCTGAGGCATTTCTTAAGATCCCATATATTGGCATCAGGTAAGCAGGTTACATCAACTAAAGTCTTGTTTGTAGTCCCATTGATGTAGTATTTGATAGGAATGGAATGGAGGGACACTGTGACATGGACATCTCACGCAGGCGTGTGGCTGCAATAAACCATGTGTTTGGGTTGATTGGTGATGAGTTGTCTCCCTGCTGAGAGCTGGGATTTTAGTCTGACTTTAAAAGAAGATTGTTCTTTTAAAATATCTCACAAACAAAGATCAGATTCCTTTTTAAGGCAGGTTAATTTTGGGGTGTATCAGCCTTGATAGTGTTTTCTGCAGTCCTAAGAACAATAGTAAGAAGCTCTTGCAAAGTAGCATGTAGAATTGTGATGTGTATATGGACCATTTCAGCAGGGAAAACATGTTTCTTCTTTCCTGCAGCAAAGTCTGGTTCAGAGCCTACAATGCTTTGGCATCCCCAAGGGAAGAAAGGAAACACTCACACACACACACACACACACGAACTTAAGAGCAAGGGGAACCTACCTGCAAAGGGAATGGGTATGACTGAAAATAAGGAAGTGAGGATTTATTTAAAAAAAAAAAATCCATCCACACCTTCTTAAGGTATGTGCACACACACTGTCCCTATTGGGCTTGCCTGCCCATCTTCAGCCTCCTCTGTTAGGCCCTTGCACCCTGCTAATATATTGTATGTAATGTTTCAAGTAAAGTGAATATTGCTGTTCCATTAAGGCACAACGTTTACATCCCAAGGAAGCTTCCTGGAACCTAACCTTCTTATTCTCCCTTCCTCTTAGCCTCCCTCCCTCAAAGATTGTTGCCTCCAGCAAGGAGGGTTTGATTCAGCTCCCTTTGGAGCTCATTAGCACTGTTGTTTCAGCCAGGCAATAGGACTAATAGAGAGAAATGTGCAGCATTTGCTCCCCACCCAGGGCTCAGCATGCTGCCCAAACTCAGATGCCCTGCATGGCCACACGCTAGGCAGCCAGCCCTAAACACAACTCTTACATGCAGGAGATGACATACAGTGCCTACTACTGATATTTATGGATGCCTAAATGTCCCAGTATGTAGGCAGGATACCAAACTTAATGGAACAGTGGTAGCCAGGATGGCAAATCCTGTGTTAGCTTTGCATTTATATAATGCTTGCAAACACTAATTAAGCTCCACAATATCCCCGTGAGGTAGGTGGTATTATCCCCATTTTACAGATGAGGAAATTGAGGCACAAAGTAATTAGTTTTCTCATAGTCACCATTGCAGCCGGGAACCAGAATCCAGGTATCCTGACTTCTAGTCCCCTCTAACACCTAAAATCACTCTTGTCCTCTTTTTACATCTTACTAGCTGGGCTGGAGTTTCCACCTCAGGGTTGGTGGTTGGTCTAGTACAAGCCACAAACTCTTAGTTGTGGTCGTGGCCCCACCCTTGTGGGCCTGCTTACTTTACTTTGGGGGAAGGGAGGGAGGGAAAACAAAAGTTCAGGGCAACACAAACCAAGTCCTTCCTGGGGTAGATAACCTGGCCAAACAAAAAAATGCCTGAGGCACCACCTTGTTTCGGGTGTGCCTTGCTGGAGTTTTTGGGTTGCTGCATCAGCCCCTCCCTACCTTACCCTGGGATTGCGGAACTCCTCCTAGAGCTGGCAGGCTTCTAGCAGGAAGGATCCTCCTGCTGTTCCAGGACCTACGCTAGTTGCTCCCTTCTCAGTGTTTCCTGTCTTGAGTACCGCAGCTTCCTCCTTGTAAAACCTGCCTTCCTAGCGTGCCTGACAGACAGGTCAGGTGGGTGGGGTACACACAGCCTCCCAACCTGTTAGGGCTGCATTTTCTCACCGCGTCACAGCTCTTAGGTTCCAAGACATACTGAAATGATTGTCACAGGACTTGGGTAAGGTAGGCAACTGAAGAAGTTTTTTTCCAGCTGTTTAACTCCTTAAGCAAATACATTCTAACTTCTGCATCTCTTGTTCAGGAAGCAAGTAAGGATATTTTTCTATTTAAAATGACAAAGAGAAAACATCACCAGATTTGTTTCTTCTTGCAGCAAGTGGTATCCACTGATGGGTCCTTACTATGTGATAGCTGAATTCATACCTGCAGCCCAATCCTGTGTCCATTTGTCTCTAAAAGACTCTAGATAGAATGCCAAAACTCCCACAGACTTCAGTGAGGATAGGACTGGGTTCTTCGGCATTAATTGCACCAGCTCAGTGTTTAACCAGACACATCCCAAAGCCTGTTATTAACCATAGATCCAATTCTGATGTATAGGGTATATGAACTAGGCTCTCAACTGCACTCTTGAAGGTGCAAATGAGAATTAGCGCCATATAGGAATGGCTAAGTAAAATCTGTTGTGTCCTGTTACATAGAATAAAAATTGGAATCTCTGAGCATGAGGATTGTTCAGAACCATAAAAGAAAGACTTAAAACTGTCACTCTCAGGTGTAAATGGCTCATTAAAGCCTTTCTTTGGAGTGCAATGATGAGGGGGAATTGCTCTTCTCTGATGAGAGATTGTGTTTTCTTCTCTAGGAGAATGCTGCTCTCTTCCTCTCCCCAATTTAATAATGCACTAAATTGGTGGGCCGGTTAACAAGTGATTCAAGACAACTTCAGTATCTATTTGCAAGCACATGTGCTTGGAGAAGCCCACTTATGCCTCTATTTGAGAGAGCAGAGGAAAGTTAGAAGAGATGAATGTATTACCGCACCCTATTAGCACTCTAGAAAAACCCATTGAAATGAATCCCTGATGGCTGAATGTACAAGATTTATATAATGAAATACCATTGAAGAAAAAAGTCAGGGCTCTCAGTCAAGCAGAGTTGCTCAGGCTAAGTGTACAATCTGTACTCCACCCTCAACTTGCCCTAAATTACTCTCTTAGCAACTGTGGGTAGGGATGGGGAACATATCCAGGGACAGGAAGGTGGAAGAGAGATAGGGCAATAGCAGATTGTGGTTTCCTCAAGTGAAAAGGAGGAAGAAGGAACCCTTGGTTGTGCCCCAGACACAGCAAAGCTCAAAGATAAGACAGCCACATTCCCCACGATTTGACATTTTCTGCCAAGGGTTCAGTAATTTGTGCTTCCAACTTGAAGTTCTGGAGCTGATGCAACGATCACCATGCATTGTCTCCCCCCACCCCCAAAAAAAAAAAAAAAAAAGTAACTGCACGGTCTGAACTGGCCTTGGGAAGATGGTCACCAGACGCTGAGCGCACCTTGTTTTTATTTATTCTGTCTAGCACCTGAAATTTACAGAAAGGCAATAATTACTCAAAACATTGCACATGAGACCTAGCCTATTCTCTTTAATAGCAGCTAGGTAGAGGGGAAAGTGTGACCACAACAGTTTGGAAAGTGTGACAAACCTCTGTCCTTGCCTCCATGGGTCCCACGTTTCCTGGCAGATTTCACTAGCCTCAGAGGCTCACTGTGACCCTCCACGTAACCCTTCTCTCTCTCTAGAGACAAGGGTCACAGTCTAATGAGCCATTTTCATCATAAGCCAGCAAGGGAGATGAGGAGAAGTTATCCTTCCTTGCACAGTCTCTGTTGTCTCTCAGTCTCAGTGATTAATCAGGGGCCAAAGGTCGGGGGGGAAAGGGAGCCCGGGCCCACCCTCTACTCCGGGCTCCAGCCTAGGGACCCTAATAGTATCAGCTATGGTAGCTGACCTTTTAGAAACATGACATGTACAATTCCCTGGGCTACTTCCCCCACAGCAGCCCTCACTTCCTCAAGCTCCACTTCACCCTTACCTCAGGGCTTCCTTCCTTGTACCCAATATGGTGTGTACTACTCAGTCTCTCTAACAGCACAACTTCCTCCCACAGCTCCTGACATGCACCCCCACCTGACTAACTGGGAGGCTTTTAACTAGTTTCAGCCAGCCCCTGATTGGCTTCAGGTGTCCCAATCAACCTAGCCTTCTGGAAAGTTCTTAATTGGCCCCAGGTGTCTTAATTGATCTTGAGCAGCTGCCATTTCACTTATCCTGGTACCAGGGATTTGTTTAGCCTGGAGCTAATAGATCTATCTCCCACTACTTTTCTATAGCCATCTGGCCTTGCCCCGTCACTAAAGGTAAGGGCAAGTGGCCTGTTGTCCCTTCTTGTGCTACAATCCCAAGTAATTTCATAAGTAAGTCGTGTGGGTCTGTTTCAGTATTTGCACAGGCGATCTGCAAGAACCGTTACCGCTGTGCTGTAGAAAGTGGTGGTGGTGACTCAGCAGATTGCACTCGTCCCTCTGATTTGCTGTTGAACCAGTGATCCAGCATGGAGTTTGAGGGCTCTGTGCTGCTGGGTGCACACTCTCTCTCTGAAGGCCTGGCCATTAGTGTGTAGCGCTCTTTATCAGGTGGTGGAGCTTGTCCCTGGGGACCTGGCCAAATTACTTCTTGGGATAATGTCCTTCTGCTTAGCTAAAATACACCCAGACGTTTCAACTGGATACAATGGGTTCTCCCCCCCCCCTTCACTTCCTGTTTCAAAACTGTTGTGTGGAGTAAAGATCAATTCAACAACTGCTGCATCTCAGGGTGTGCTGAAATGCGCTCTCCGTATCCCTTCTCTTTCTCACAGGGTGTTGTGAGACTCTTAAAATTAAATCATGGATGGAAAGCCTTATAGAAGTGGGAAGTATTAATAAATGTCTATGAAGTAGGCAACAAGTGTCATGCAGTTCTGTGTTGTCAGGAGGCAGAGGGCCTAATTTAATGTGTGCTGCACTTTGGCTAGTCTACTGCTAAAGTAGATGCAGAAGCAGACTAAGGGCTCCATTCAAATCAAAATGAGTTTTTGGTCACTGTATTTTCCACTGAATACATCCGATGAAGTGAGCTGTAGCTCACGAAAGCTTATGCTCAGATAAATTGGTTAGTCTCTAAGGTGCCACAAGTACTCCTTTTCTTTTATAGTATTCGCTGGCACTTCCTGCTCAGGAGCCAAAGCTTGCAGGGTACTGTTCCGACAGAGACAAGGTCTTTAGCAAAACTTCTTGACTGGGGCAGAGTAAGAAGTCAAAGTCAGTCTCTCTCTCTCTCTCTCTCTCACACGTGATGTAAGAGAATGCAACTGAGCATATTCAGAGAAGAAGTCAATATTTATACATGGGGGAGAATCCTCAGAAGCAGATTGGTGGTTAAATTGGTGCTGGATTAACCTCTTTTAAAAAAAATTATGACTGGCTACTACAGTGCTCATCCTTTGGCTGTCCGGAATTGGACAATGTGTATAAAGAGGAGGGAGGGGAAAAAATTATGCTGTTCATCTTTGTGTAAGATTGGACCAGCCACACCACTAACTAGTCCAGTCCTCCGACCCTAAATGTGTGGTGCAGCCAAATCATTTTCAGGTTGCATTAGGAGAACGCCATTTATAGACTCATAGACTTTAAGGTCAGAAGAGACCATCATGCTCATCTAGTCTGACCTCCTGCACATTGCAAACCACAGAACCTCACCCACCCACTCTTGTAATAGGCCCATACCCTCTGGCTGAGTTACTGAAATCCTCAAATAATGGTTTAAAGATTTCAAGTTACAGAGAATTCACCATTTACACTAGTTTAAACCTGCAAGTGACCTGTGCTCCATGCTGCAGAGGAAGGTTAAAAAAAATAACCCAGAGTCTCTGCCAATCTGACCCGGGGGGAAATTCCTTCCCAACCCCAAAATATGACAATCAGTTAGACCCTGAGCATGTGGGCAAGACCCACCTGGCAGATACCTGGGAAAGAATTCTCTGTAGTAACTCAGAGCCCTCCCCAACCTTTGTCCCGTCTCCAGCCTTTGGGGATTTTTGCTACTGGTAGTTGCTGATGGGCCACATGCCATTGTAGGCAGTCCCATCATACCATCCCCTCTATAAACTCATCAAGCTCAGTCTTGAAGCCAGTTAGATTTTTTGCCCCCACTGCTCCCCTTGGAAGACTGTTCCAGAACGTCACTCCTCTGATGGTTAGAAATCTTCATCTAATTTTGAGCCTAAACTTGTTGATGGCTAGTTTATATGAATTTTTTCTTGTGTCTGCATTGGCGCTTAGCTTAAATAACTCCTCTCCCTCCCTGGTATTTATCCCTCTGATGTATTTCTAGAGAGCAATCAGCCTTCTTTTGCTCTTTGGCTGTCATAAGGTAGGTTTTCCATTCCTCGAATCATTCTAGTAGCCCTTCTCTGCACCTTCCAGTTTGAATTCATCTTTCTTAAACACTGGACACCAGAGTTGCACACAGTATTCCAGATGAGGTCTCATCAGTGCCTTGGATAATGGTACTAATACTTCCCTGTCTCTACTGGAAATACCTCTCCTGATGCATCCTAGGACTCCGTTAGTCTTTTTCATGGCCACATCACATTGACGGCTCAGTCATCCTGCAACCAATAGACCCAGGTCTTTCTCCTCCTCTGCCACTTCCAATCAATAAGTCCCTAGATTATAGCAAAAATTCTTGTTGTTAGTTCCTAAATGCATGACCTTGCACTTTGCACTATTAAATTTCACCCCATTTCTATTCCTCCAGTTTCAAGCTCATCCAGATCTTCTTGATGATATTCTGGTCCTCCTCTGTATTGGCAATACCTCCTAACTTTTTGTCACCAGCACATTTTATTAGCCCAATCCCACTTTTTGTGCCAAGGTCAATAATAAAACTGTTAAATAAGATTGCTCCCAAGACGGATCCCTGAGGAACTCCACTAGTAACCTCCCTCAGGCCTGACAGTTCACCTTTCAGCATGAACTGTTGTAGTCTTCCCTTTAACCAGTTCCTTATCCACCTTTCAGGTCTCCTATTAATCCCCAGTTTCACTAATAATTTCCCATGTGGAACTGTATCAAATGCCTTGCTGACATCCAGGCAGATTACATCTACTGCATTTCCTTTGTCCATTTCTGCACCACTTAATAATTTTTGTGCCTAGAATCCTAAAGCCCTGATTCTCTAGAGCTTCAGGACAGCTCCATATTTTTGTGCCCTCATGCTTGTGCCTTTCAGTAATTCTTGGTGCATTTTATAGCCCTTGGACATCTATCTGATCTACAGACAGAATCAGGGTATTTAAACATTCTCTGGGCTGTAAAATTCCTGCAGTTATTTGTGGATATAAGAATTGGAGGCCTTCTGGAAAATAGGTTTGGATTTTTTAAAATACTCCTCCTTTTCTTTTAAATGGAAAATCCCCCCTGCGGGAACACTTCCCCATATTCACATGGTCTAAAGGAGGCCAAACGCTTGTTAAGAGACCTGCAACATGGGTAAAATGGCTGTGCATAAAACTTTTGCCAGAGGGAAATGTGTTCCTTGGAGTGAGTAACTGGTTTCTCAGACAGTACAATGGCTTCCCCCTTCCACAAATACACAGCATTCACTAAGGTGGGTGGCTGCCTTTTTTTTTTTTTTTTTTAATATGGAAAAGTCTGTCCAAGTCCAGTAACGTTAGAGGTCTCACTTGTAGAGACTGGCTTGTACAGTAGCAACGTGAGGGAAATGCTAGTTATTTGACAGGGCTTCTCAAGGCTAAGATGCGTAAAACACAGCAGATTGCAGCTGCCTTTGTCACCTTTAATATGCAGATCCCAGCATGCATTTCTCCACTCTGCTCTACACAAAAGTTGCTCAGTTCAAGATAGGGGCTTGTTATGTCCATGGTAACATGTGTCTTTATTAAAGATGAGGGTCACAAGTGACCACCTGACTTGAGACAGCATTGTCTGATGCGACCTGTAGTCTCAGAGAGCCACACCTAAATTCTAAACGTGTGAGTACCTTGTAGAACTCCGCATGCAAACAAGCCTCATGCTGGACAACTTGTTTTTGTAATGGCAGTTTCTGCGCAGAGCTATAGTCTTTGTTTGCCTCTTCTCTCGTAAATTCCTAATCTCCCCTAGTGCTGTTCTCCTCCAGTATATTCCGTCAAGTGTTTCTAATATCTAATTGCATATGACTGATGATCCCGAACTACATGACAGTGTTGCCAAGAACCACTTTTTAGAGCCTGCTCAGCCAGTCATAATACACTGCATGACTGTTAAGAGTTTATAGTTTGTGTACATAACACCCTCTGAGTACTGGAGCGTGGTTTATCCAAACAGAAAAGAATGGAGATGAATGAATGTAGGAATGACTTTTGGCCAGGAAATACTTTAATTTTAATTAGGGGAAAGGGGGTGAGAGGGGCATGTGGAGTCTTTCTTCTCTCACAAAAGACAAGACTAATGAGTTTACAGCTGTGGGCTCGACCTCAGAGCATCCCACATAATGCTAGCTCTGAAATGTTTTGATTTGTTAGAAGTGTGATGTTAGACCTGATAACCTTACATTAAAAACAGTGAAATAAAGGGAAACATCTGACTAGAGAGGGATCCATTTTTTTCTTTGTTTATTTTCTCCCCCCCCCCCCTTCTCTTTCCCTTTCAGCTGCCTTCATAGAGAAACAAGTTCAGACAGCTGCTGAGCCCATTCACACAGGCCCCATCTCTTTGCAGAAAGATTGGCCTATTACTGTAGCTTTCTCTCACCTCTCCACTGAGTGCCCATTTTAGGAAATAAGCGATGGAGCCAATTGATCACCACCACCACTATTAAAACGGGGGACTCCCAGTCCTGAGAGTCACAGTAAGGGACCCGTATCCCACTGTGAATGAGGACTTGTCAGATCTAGGCATTTTGTTCAATAGCCTGTTTGTGCAAGAGCACTCCCATCGCCATTAAGAAAGTGATAATCATTGTTTAGAAATGATGATTTCTCCCTCCGCAGGGCAACAAAATGTTAAATCTTCATTGCCATCTGTGTTATTCCTGATCAGTCTCAGTAAATTGGGTCTGTTTTGAGAAAGACTGAAGCAAAATAGTCATTAAACACCCCAGCCTTCTTGATGTCACTGGTTCTTTCCTGCTAAGTAGTGAACATACACATTCCTTCATCTTTCTCTTATTAGGAATGTATTTATAGAACCTCTTCTTATTGCCTATTGTCTTGTACTTCTGCTTAGCAATTTGTCCATGTTTCCACTTTTTATAGTATTCCTTTTTGATTTTCAGGTAATTAAAGAGCTCCTCTTACTGTTCTTCCTATCTTTTATTGGCATTGGGATCGTTTAAAGTTGTACCTTTTAATATTGTCTCTTTGAGAAAGTTCTAGATCTTCTGAACTCCTTTTTCCCTTGGGTTTTCTTCCCATGGGACCTTACCTACCTGTTCTCTGAGTTGGTTAAACTCTGCTTTTATGAAGTCCATAGTCCTTATTCCACTGCTCTCACTCTTTTCGTTCCTTAGAATAATGAAGTGTATCATTTCATGATCACTTTCCCAAGTGGCATTCTATCTTCTCATTCACAACTAATTCCTCCTTGTTAGTCTGAATCAAATCTAAAATGGTTGCCTCCCCCCAAATTACTTCCTTCTCCTTCCACTACAAGAATTTGTCCCCAGTGCATTCCAAGAACTTATTGAACATTTTGTGTTTTGCTGTATTACTTTTCCAGCAGAGGTCTGGGTAGTTAAGTCCCCCATTACTATCAGGTCTTGTGTTTGGGATATTTGTTGTTTGTTCTGTAAATGCCTCATCCAACTCCTCTTCCTGATTTGGTGGTCCATAGTAGACCCCTATGAGAACATTGCCCCTGTTTTCACCACCCCCTTTTATTTTTACCCAGTGACTTTCAACTGGTCTCCTTCTCACCTCCTTCTGGACCTCAAATGTATAAATACTTGGTGTTTGATGCAACACCTCCTCCCTTTTGAACCTCTCCTTCCTGAACAAGCTATACCCTTCAATATCAATATTCCAGACATGGGATTTATCCCACCAAGTCTCTGTGATGCCAATAACAACATCATTTTGTATGTGTACTAAAATATCCAGTTCTTCCCGCTTATTCCCCACACTCCTTGCATTTCTTTATCAACACCTAATATGTTGAATAGATTCCCCCACTGTTTTCCCTTGTTCCTCCTATGCCATTATTGTAATTTTCCATTTCCTGCCCCCCTCCCCCCGGCAACTTCCTGACTTCCGTGTAGGTCACCTTTTTTTATACTTACCTGTGGGGTTTTGTCACCTGACCTAATTTAAAGTCCTCCTCTCTAGGTTG
Organism: Natator depressus; assembly: GCF_965152275.1. Lineage (NCBI taxonomy): Eukaryota > Metazoa > Chordata > Testudines > Cheloniidae > Natator > Natator depressus. The sequence continues at coordinate 17,457,218 of NC_134248.1, forward strand.
GAGAGTCAGTGTCCTAAGATGCTCTTCCCCTTCTTTAGCAGGTGGACTGCCATCTCTTTCCACCAGTCCTCCTCCACAGAACAGTATCCGTGTTCCGCCATTCAGATTTTGAAGCTCTCCTTTTACAGTGTGAAGTTGTTCTGAGACATTGTGGCTGTCAAGCCAGTCTCCCACTCTGGTGATCACCACCACCAGGCCTGCTGAGTTGACAGCCAGCCAGACTGAATCAACAGAGCAAGTTAATGGAGCAAAATAACCATCAGTGTTTCCCATTAAAAGTAATTTTTTATTATATACTATAGAGTGGCTGTAATTTTCTCCCAGCTCACTCAAACACCTCACTGAATAAACAGTTTCTGTATTATCCCCTTGTAAATGAGACCACAGGATCATAAACTTTAATTTGTTGCTTTTGGCTGCTCTCAGGTTTGGCAGACAATTAAACCAATTCATTAGTGAGTTCAGAGGCACATTTTTGGCCATGCCTTGCTTGAAGGGCTCTGTGAGGTAATCCAATGAACTCATCCACTGCAGGGAGCAAAAAATGTCCAGTATCTTTGTCACATGATGCCTCAATACTGTATAATTGCCTAGGTGAGTTCTGGGTGGGGTTTTTTTTGCCCTTCACATTGGTTTGCAACATCAAGGAGATGCGTCACTGTTGAAGGCTGGGTAGCCCACTGTCCTGATGTGTAGGACAAAGCCTATGTTGATCAGTAGGCTGAATATCACTTGTGATAGATAGGGCTTAAGGTTTAAATTTAGAAAGTGGGTCAATAAACTGTCCCAGAACAGTTCACACCTGAGTTTTGGGGAATTCTGATTTGTATATGAGCTTTAGAGCTCTCCCCACAAGATGTAAATAATTCATGGACAATTCCTTGGATGTCCAAACAGTTTCAGAAACCCCAATTCCAGCTGGAAAATCAAGGCTAGACTGTCAATCCAGCTAAATTGTCTCTCTGATTTTAAACTTTTGTTGCTATCAGTTTAATATATAATGAGGATAGAGGTTGCTTTTAAAACAAAAGACTTAATATTATTCATATTAAGGCAATAGGGCCCGGATATGACTACTCTTAAAACTGCAATCTGTTGGGGATGCGCTCTGGATATTTTTTTCAGAATAGCAGCCGTGTTAGTCTGTATCTGCAAAAAGAAAAGGAGTACTTGTGGCACCTTAGACACTCACAAATTTATTTGAGCATAAGCTTTCGTGAGCTACAGTTCACTTCATTGGAGCTGTATCTCACAAAAGCTTATGCTCAAATAAATTTGTTAGTCTCTAGGGTGCCACAAGTCTTCCTTTTCTTTTTTCTGGATATTTTGAATTTCTCAGAAACTTTTTTAAATAGCTCCTAGTTTTGTAACCCCTACAAACTCCCCATGGTTTTGTTCTTCTCCCTCCTGACTGTACCTGCATATTACTTTTCTCAGAGCAATGATGTCCATCAGCATTCTCATTAGTTTAAGAAGGCAGATGATCTCTTTAGTGGTCTCTGGGGTAAGTATGAACATTTATGAGGGGAGAAACCTCTTTGATTGTGTCTCTCTCATATTTCTTTGCTGACACAGAGAGATGACCGCACGGTTTCCTGTATCTGACTGGATTAATACATTTGGGTCAAGTGCATGCTTAATTTGTCCCAGGGCTTGCCAGGGGTGAGCCCCGGCACCTCTAGGGGCTTGGCAGTTCATAGCCCCGGCACCTCTGGGCTTGCTGCCTCAGTTATGAAAGTAAAAAATGTTGCTTGAGTCCCAGCACCTGATTGTTTGAGCCCTGGCACTTCTTTCATTAGAAATTACGCACTGGTCAAGTGCTCGCTGTGGTAGCCTTTACACAAGATGTTGGGTACATTCTTAGATGCAGGCGTGGCATTAATAGCAGATGGTAAATACTGGGGGAGGAGAGAAATAATCTTACTTTCAGGAAGGGGCCTGAAATGCTTTAGGTCAGTTTTCCATCTACAAACCAGATGCTCTTAAACATCATCTTCCTCCCCCTCCAAGAAGCATAATGCCCCCCTGCCTGGTTCTCTAACCCAACAAACCACCAAGAAAGGTTTTGTGGTCCACAGACCCCAGGCTGAGATCCACTCTAGAAGAAAGTATCTTACTTGATGTGTGTTAGGCGTGAGAAAGGAGGAGTTGACCCCATGCTACAACGGAAAAAAAGTTACAGGATCTCAACTCCCATCTAGTCATAAAGAGAGGGGGTCATGCCGCCCTGAGACCTGGTCACAATTCACCCAGCTCCCAGAACTTATGGCTCCTTTGCTGAGACCATTTAAGCCCATTTCCCTCCCAAAGCAAGATTTTTGTGTTTGTGCAAAGCCTTCTCTGAGGATAGCTCTTAAGAAAAGAGTTTCTGAGGCAAAATAAAATTGCACCCAATATAAACACTATGAACGAAATGTTTTGAGCAATGAAACCAAACAACATCTCAAACTCCATTTTTCTGATTGGCGTCTTGAGGTTGTAGTGGCTTAGCATACAAAATATTTTCCTTTAATTTTTACTTTAAGTGAGCCTGCTGTCAAGAGCAAAGCTGGGAAACGTCCCTCAGCAGTTGGCGCTCCAGCTGTCTCTCCCCTACCTTGTAATCCTTGTGACATTTGTCAGGAGGCTGCTCACCACCACAGTAACATGGATCCCACGGGGCAGAGGAGGGAGGTCCAAGCCCTTCTCTGTCATCTACTTGAAACTGCTGACAAAGCAAAAGTTTCAAGTAGCAAAACAAAACCCAAAAAGCCTCGTTTGTAGAGAGCAAGCCCCCTCAGTTTTGAGCACAACGAATGCAATCAAAAACGTGTCCCGCCATTCTCATTAAGAAGCAAAGTAAACAGACATGGCAGGTATGGGTGAAGATCCTCTCTTTCATTGGTTATGTAAACACTGAAATACAGCCTGGGCTATTCTCACATGAACACCTCAGGTAGCTCACAATTGAGAAGAGAGGACTAAGTGTTTTCCTGACCTGTTGTGTGTGGCAGGGGATGTGTAAATAGACAAAGTACCTTTCTCATTTTAGGAAAAGAATGAGGGTTTTGTGGATAAAATACACACCTATGCCTGAGGAAATCTGGGGTCAGTTTCCTGCACTGCCACTACCTTCCTGTATGACCTTGGGCAAGTCACCTAGCTCCAAATTTTCCAACTAGGGTACCTGATTGTGAACAAATAGAAGTGGCCTTGTTTCTGAACTGATTTCAGTGGGCATTCAACACCTGAAAATCTGGCAACCTACGAGGTGCCCATATTTGTTTTTCCCAGCTGCAAAATGGGGATGATGATATTTACTTCATAAAGTGCTTAGAGATCCAGGAAATAAAAATGCTGCATAAGAGCTAGCTATTGACATAGGGGTAACTTTACTTTATTTGTTTATCGTTAGAGGCCCCAGTTTGAAAATGTTCTTGAGCTCAGTGTGTACCACTGTTCTGGTATTTGTAAAAGGCAGAGGAGATAACCAGGCTTCCGTTTCCAGATGGAAAAACCTAATGAAGGGAGAGGGGTTGAGAGGAAGGAAAAGTGTGCTTTTCTTGCAATTATTCTGTTGGGGCAGGTGAAGAGAGTAGAGGGGAGGCCACCTTCTCCCATCCTGAAACCCTCCAGGTGCTCTTTGCCACCTCATCAGCTGTGGACCTCCCTAGCCTCAATGCAGTTCCATTATCTCTGCTGGAGGAAGGCTGCTTTCTTTCAAAGTTTCATGGCCTTGGCCTGGCTTTTGTAAAGTTCTCTTGCAGAGTAGTCACTTGGAGGAACTCATGAAAACAATGATAGGGTGGCAAAGTGCATGTGTGAATAGAGGACCTCTTATCTCTGGACCAGTCACATGTTGACACCCAACCCTCTTCAAAACTCTTAGTAAGCACCCCTTACTTCCACCCCAGCCCTTGAACCAGCTGTTCCCCGCATGTACATATGGATCCACAGGTGGATAGCCGGTGTGGGGAACGACATTGATGGAGAAGAGTGGGGCATCCATTTTTCTCATCTTACCTACCTGTGCACCCTTTCATGATGTTTACCAAAGCCAGACGATATCCATCTGTGCCAGGTGACTGGTTACCTGTTGTCTGAATGGTTAAGTTCTGTAAATCATGCAAGCTAGCTTCAAGAGTAAAAATGAGCACACTTCCCCTGCTGAAAGAGGCTGCATCTCGGGACTTGTTTCTTAGTGGCCATTTAGTGGGACAATCCTGCATATCACTATTTTGACATGTCCTAGTTAAATAAGGAAGAAAACAGAGGGTGGTTGATGATAAATACTGTAATTAGGGATGATTAATGGAGTAGAAGGGCCTTGCAAGAAGACAAATAAATTGCCTTGCCAACACCTACAAAGAGGTGTCTTAGCCACTTCTGCGCAGATTGCTCTTTCAACGGCAGGGATCAGAGGCAATGAAGGATAACCCCTTTTCTTCTGCTGCAGGTTACCTTGAAAGGCTTGGGGGGGGGGGGGAGAATTTTGTGGATTATGCTCAGACCACTGTTTGGTTTTTCATTATGTTCAGCAATGGAAGTCTGTAAATTAGGCTTGTAAATCTGTAATTTATAGAGTCCCCCGGTCCCCAGGCTTTTATTTCTTCTATTTCATGTCACACAGTGTTACCAGAGATGGCATCTTCCAGATGAAATATTGATTTCTGTGATTTGAAAGAATTGTGAACTCAGTAGGGGGATGACACTTCAGTGCTCAGATATCTTTCAGGAGGGACGGGGCAGGAAGGAGCTAACTTGATATGGAGTGTTACCTTGGCCTTCAATAACTCTGTTAAAAGCGGAATCCATCACCCACCATATTGTTCCTTAGGAGAGAGATAGATGTTGATGCTATCTGAGAGCTAATGTCAGGGCTAACAGCTCCAGAAAATGTGTGTGTATCTCGTAAATCCACTTGCCAAAATCTGACTTACCTTTATTTTCCAGGTTAAACGCCTCCCGACCCACAAAAAGAAACCTGCCTTTAAAAACCCAAACAAGTGAGGTGATAGTGTAAGGGGATAATCAATTTCACCTAAGAAATTTGGATACTTGACCTTGATTCATGGGTGGGCCTGCATCAAGCACTATAGAGATCCCATGGACAATAATAAGGAATAACAATATAGCAATCAAAAATCCTCATTCCCTGTGCTCCATGCATTCTGCTGAGAATTCAAAGCAAGTGTCCTGTCAGCAGCTCTTCTGTGAAGCATTGAAAAGGATATTACATCTGTCACATAGCAAGAGGTTGCTTTCCAAATCAGGGGCTGGAATTAGCAGCGTGAATTTATTGAAGATCATGGGAATGTCAAGCATTTCCTTTTGTATTAAGCTTCACTCTTGCAAGGAAAAGGATCACTCTACTTCCAGCAGGTAAGGCTTGGGGGGAGGCTCACGTAGCTATTTCTGGCTCAAGAGAATATACAATTTGTCCCTCTCTTTGAAGGCAATCGAGAGTAAAAAGGGATTGCTTCCTTCAATGAGTGGCTGCAAAGCCTCTCAAAATTAATACAAAAGGTAGATTCTACATGGTTGCCTCTCCTCCCTCAAAGTTACATGTATTTTATAAGTTTTATACTGAATCAGCCCATGCATAAATAACAGTATTAAAAAAATTAAGTGACAATGTGCTCAGTCCTGTATGAGAGAAAATTTAAGGAGCTGCCAATCTAGAGGGCACATACAGCAAGATAGATAAGAGAAGCTGCACTTGGAGACCCAGAAGGTGGTGTTTGTTAACTTAGGTCTTCTTTAATCTTGTTCTGTTGGCACAGAGGCATCGGATTGATATGGGCTCATGTGTGTGTGCCTTGTGAAAGATGAGAGGTTCGGAGGGATTTAAATGAGGACAGGGTCTGGGCCTGGAGGTGGCAGCATGCACAGGGGACAACAAGGAAGAAGGCACCTAGAAGGGATGGGAGAAGGAAACAAGGGTGGCAGCAAACATTGTGATGGTGGCAGAGTGAAGAGGGAGCTTAAGAAATAAGATGCAAGGCTGGAAATAAGATGCAAGGCAGGTTCTTTGATGGCACTGATGGGCAGTGTGGATTTGAGATGGGGGCACGGCGTGAGGAGTCATTGAGGGATTAAAGTTGTGGGCAGGGGCTGGATGATAGGTCCCTCAATGACTACTAGTCAGGATGGGCAGGGATGGTGTCCCTTACCTCTGTTTGTCAGAAGCTGGGAATTGGTGACGGGATGAATCACTTGATTACCTGTTGTGTTCGTTCCCTCTAAAGCACCTGGCATTGACTACAGTCGGACGACAGGATACTGGGCTAGATGGACCATTCGTCTGACCCAGGATGGCCGTTCTTAAGTACCAACTGCCAGATGAGCAAGGGAGATAGCTTTAGTGTTCTGGCTGGAAGGCAAGTGTGTATGAAGGAAGCTGCGGGAATCAAGACAGGGGATAACTAGAGCATGGACCAGTGCTTTTTTAAAATTTTATTTTATTATTTCGGCAGTTGGCACAAAGGAAGAGCCAGATTTTTAAAATATGAAAGAAGTGGTGACAAGCTTTGGAGAGAGTCTGGCTGCGTGGGGTGAAGAGAGAAATACAAAGCATGATCCCAAGTGTAGGAGCCTAAGTTATGGTTATGGGAATAAAATGGTGGTGCGTGCCGCTATGTAGAGAGGAAGAATTAAGGCGCTTGTGTGAGGGCATGTTTATATTCAGTCGGCCATCCAGGATGACCTCGCAGAGAGAGAGCTGGATGTGTGGTATTGCATAGAGACAGAGTTAAGACATCTGAGCCATCAGCAGAAAGTTGATAGTTGGATCCATGTGAATGGAGATAGTTCCTTAGGAATAAGGGGTGAAGGAAGAAAGAACACATCCCTTTCACAAATGCATTAATTGCTATAGGAAATAGTGTATGTGAGAGTCTATGTATTTGCTGGCTACACCTAAATGCATTAGAAACCTCAAGGCCAGCACAACAGACTATATAATTAGTCTATTTTGGGTTTAGCTAAAGGCTCCCCCTGAGTGCCAGCTACTTCTCAGGAAAGCTATCACAACTAACTGACTTTATCGGAGACTTTTAAGCTTCCCTACCCTTCGCTCAATAGAATTCTACAGGCCCAGTCTGCTACGGAGATTAGCGTCTGAGTTCTCAGGGGAAATAATGTGGTCTGATTGAGGCACATGACCTAGATTGGGAGGTCTGAATTCACATGCTGGCTAGTTGCGGAATAGGGGTGGGTTCATACAGTATTGTCACATCTATATTCTTGTGGCTTTGGCAAGATGAACTTTTCTAAAGGAGCTATCAGAGTTCATTTTTTTTTTTTTGTTCAGTGTAAGTTGATGACAATGTGCTCTTGATTTTCCTTTGTCCCTTTTTTCCCTAGAACAGGCATCCGCTTTTGTCTAACTCAAGGAGTCTGACTCATAATTTGTTCATTTTCCCCCGGCTGGTTCAGACGTGAGGTTGACCTAGGAGATGGATGTAAGACTCTCTGATCAAAAGCCTGACATGATTCTTGAGTGCTGGGGTCTGCCTTTCCTTCCTAAACTGTTGGGATATTCCATTTCTGCTTATTTTGGCTTCTCTAATTTCTTTCCTTTGCTCCTTCTGTAAACTAAATAATAATGAGATGCATATTCAAAATCTGAGAATTCCTGCTGTGACAGCCTGGACAACTGAGGATTCCTAGAGGGAACAAACTTTTTGTTTTACTCTTTTAAGTTAACGTGGATGCTCCCCAGATGTTTGTTCTTTAGGTAAGGGAGCAGCAGATCTGCCTTATTGTCAAATTCTTTAATGCTTATTTTTTTGCCACGTAACTTTGGGGATTCCTACAATCCCCTATTGTTTTAGGAATTAGCTTTAGCCTATAATCCACTGTCTCCACCCAGCCCGTCAGATGGATAGTCAGTACAGTTTTTCATTATTTGACTGTTCAATTAAAAAAACAGGTACCAGTTGCAGTAACTGTTTATGAAGAGAAGCTAGTACATTCATAATTATAAACCTCATGTCAGGAAACCAACTGTATTCCAGTTGGTACCTAAATGCTCCTGATGTCTCAGATAAAAGTAGAGTTAATGTAGACAAGAGCCTATTTCCCTCTCCTTATTCTTTCTGTAGCTTCTTCGTGAAAATAGACCTTCAAGTGAAAGCAATGAGATTGCTGAATTCCACGCACTTCCTTCAGCAGCTGTCAATACCACTGCTGTTTTTCCACTAAGTCCCACCTCTACCAGCGAGTGGGGAAAGATCTCCCAGATGATGGCTGAAAATGGAAGAATCAAAAGTGGGGGTGGGAAACTGAAAGAGCATAAATGAAGCAGAAATTGCGAACAAGCAGAAAGATCTGTGTAGTACTCCCCTCTTAGTAAGAGCACGTTCAACTGGGGTAGCTAAAGGAGTAAAGCTGAGTTAGTTTGTTTCTCTGTTTAGTGTAATAAGATGATTAATCATGATGAACCGTTTTGCTACGGAAGTTGAACAGTACTGTATAATTCCATAGGAATTCCACGGTGGTGCAGCGTTAATGAACCATTGCTGTTACACTTTCACATAATGCTTCACAATACAGTAAACGGCAAATCACGGACTTCCTTTGCTGTTGTGACAGATTGAATACCATTCATGATGAATTCTTCAGGAATTCTATTGTAGCTGGCCACTAAATTAATGCCCACTTATTAGGCATTACGTGGACTATTACTGTACAGTAGGCTTTTAACTGGATTGCATACACACTCCATTCTTGTTGACAGTTCTGAGCATTCAAAAGATATAGCTATACGATCTTTTTAATGGACACTAAGGTTGTAACATGCTGAGTTTGCCTCGGGCTCTACTGTAAAAGTGTTGTCAAACAAGATGGCCCATTGCACAATGGGGGTGGAAGAGAATATCAATGCCAACATTATCCATGAGCCAAGATTACTAATAGCTCTTTGTGCTGAGGCCAAGACACTTTTCACTTCCACCATGTGTTATACGTTTCTCCAATTTCTGGTGGGGTAGCAGGTGCTGATTTTTAATGCCTATTTTATTTTGTCTCCTTTCACATCAGCCTAAAGACCACTTTTTTTTTTTTTTTTTAAACACTGGGTAATTTAGTCACACACAAACTTAAAAACAGAAGCTGTAACATGCTGTTAAAACAGCCTTGCCCACTGTTAAATCAGCTAGTTATTGATAGGAAGGAGGACAGGGGAATTCAGAGTGCCCCCGCTTCCTGCAGATGTCTTCTATCAGCCTAAGGGGGAAATACATGAAAATGCATGTGGCGAACTGAGCTTCGGGGCTGTAACCTTCCCATTCTCCCCAGAGCTATGCCAGCAGCATTGTTCTTTAAGCAAGCTGTTGCCCATGAAACAACTGCATTTCTATTCCCCCCCCCCCCAACCCCAAAAGGTGGCAAAAACCTGTATGTGCTACAGAGACATCGAGAACTTGTAATTACGGCTTGTGTATGAGGAAGTGCCACTCTCTGCAACAGAGTACAATTTGAGCTGTTTCACACACCACAGCTATTCCAGCAGCTGTCCAAGTTCTTCATTCTGATACCTTTGATATTGTGTCTGAAGTGCTAAGAGCTAAATCCTTGGCCAGTGTGCAAGGTTCTTAGGGTAAGGGGATGCTAATCAGGGAAGGATTTTAAACAAACCCCTCAACCTCTTCATCACACGGTGGCTGGGCCATCAAAGCACCTGAAGCACGACTGGTATTAAAGGGCTCAGCAAATCTGTCGATAAACCATTAGCCTCAAAGTCAAGAGGACTGGCTATGACACACAAACACTCAACTACCTTTTTTCATCCAAAATCAATGTTGTATTTATCTTCATTGATCTACAAGGAAACTGAATGTTTAAAATTACAGGGGTGCAGGGGGGAGGTTGGGAGGGGGAGGGAGGGAAACGAGATACAGAGTCAAGGAAAGAAAATAGTAGCAGATGGCTGAATTAACTAGAGAGTAAAAGCCCAGGATATATAAAACATGGATACTGAAAAATAAAATAAAGGAGGGGGAAATGGTACAGCAAGTAAAACATGGCAAAATTTACATATGAATGAAAAGTAAAATTTGAAATAAAAAATAAAAATCATTCCAAAAAGCCAGTTCAAGGCAGAACCACACTGCAACAAACATTTGCTTATGGTCTTCATGTACTATAGATAATACATCAGAATTTCTTTTTTTTAAATCAACCATTAGACTTTTTTTTTTTTTGCACTCCTAAAATTCTACTTTGTCTTGTATACAGATTCCAATAAGAACACTGCACAATTAGCACAAGGGGTCCACGGAAAATTGTCCTTGCTTGCCAGCGAGCCTGCCCACAACACGCACACGCGCGCGCACACACACACACACACACACACACACAAAAAAAAAGGAAAAAAGAAAAAAAAAAGGAAAAAAGAAAAAAAATTAAAGAAAGGGTCTGCCGCATGGGTACTGTGCCAGTTCCATCTGTCTTTGCCATCTTGAAAAGTAGGAAACCATAATCTCCTCCCAGGAGCGTCTCTCTCCTTGGTGAACTGTCCCTTGTGTTTGTACAAAAAAAATGCAGTCTCTCTCGCTCTCTCTTTTTTTTTTTTTGTTAAACACAAGCATCCTTCTTTCTGTTCACATGCCATTTCCATTCTGTCTCCAGAGTTGCAAGTTGTTTTGTTTTTTTGGGTTTTTTTTTTTAAAATCTTCCTCCCCCCAACATCCACTAAGACCTGCCTCCAAGTTCTTGCATAGTTGAAGTATATATGCTGCACTTAGCTTTCTGAGTGTGTATTTCTGACTGTGACAAGAATGAGTTGTAACCATGTTAACAAATAACCAGAGTGGTTCTAGAAACCTTTTTTTTTTTTATAAAGTCTACCTATGTTAAGAATTTAATATTGGTGTACATTTATATTAACAGAATATTTACAGTTTGTTTTCTTTGTTTGTTTTGTTTAAAACAAGAAGTCAAAAAAAATTCCTCTTAAATTTCTGCATAATATTATAAGGCAAAAAACAAACAGTTTTGTACATTATTATTATTAATAATAATATTTTAATATATATCTGTAACTTCGGTTCCAAAGTACCAAGATAAGTGATCGATTGGCCTCAGTTAGGGAACCTCACAGTGGACTGTAAGAAACTACAGTATTTCCATAAATAATACTTTAAGAAACCCTGGGTAATTTTCTTAAGGATCTGAGGCATTTTAAATGCAAATTTAACTAAAAGCAAAATTTCTCTTTTTTTAAGTGAATAAAGAGCACAAAATTAAAAAAAATACAAATCCATTAAAAATGTTTCTCACATTTGGGAAAAAATGTACAAACTTGATATTTTTAATAACTAATTTTAGCACAGAAACAAAAATAAAATAAAAAAAATCAATACCTATATATATTAAATTCCCATTCTTAGCAACCTTCTTGTTGGAAAGTTTGAAACCCCTGACCCCCATTATTTATGGAACTGTGCTTAACTTCTATAAATTTTACATTTAAAAAAAAAAAAGGGTTACAGCAGTGCATTTTGTAAAAGATTTTTGTTGTTCTATATACAGCCAAGTTTAAAATTCACCCTGTTGGGGACTATCGTGCCTCTACTTCTTTGGGGTTCCTAGAGGGGGAATAGTCCCTGGACTCTGAGTTTGTGAGTGGGGTAGTCCTGCGTGGGGAGGCAGGTCTAGTACTGCTTGCTGGTACCAAAGGGGGCGGGGCACTCAACGCTGCGGTTGGTGGGTTCCTATTTAAGATTCCATTGTGCATGGCAGTGGATGGACTGAGTCTGGGATAATGCATCCCGCTTAAGTGAGGCATGAACGATGGCATGTGTGCCAGATGACTTTCGATAGGGGACGAGTGCAGGTGGTGCATTCTGGCGCGCTCAAGTTCTTCCCGTAAGTGCAAGCGCTCCCTCTCCTCCACTTGCCGCAACCTCTCCTGCTCTCGGCGGGCTTCAAGAAGGTTTTCATGGTTATAGTCGTGCGGTTCTCTGTCTCTGTAAGAACGTTCATGGTCATAAAATCCAGAGGTGGTAGGAAATCTGTGGATGGGATCTGTCCGGAGCTGGAAGTCCATTCGACGATGCAAATCTAAGCTCCGGTAGGCATCTCGCAATGGGTCCCTCACTGGGTCCCAAGAAAATCCAGGATGTGGCAGTCTCTCCCTTCCTGACAAAGGATTCATGCCCATGAGAGGGGTCATCATTCTGCTGCGGTCTAGAACATTCATGTTGTTCATCTGGTGAACGCTACTCATGGAGAGAGGCATCGTGGTGGCCATAGAATGGGGCAATGGTAATCCATGCAAAGAAGGTGGTGGCGGATGTTCCACTGTTCTGGAATGCTGTGAAGGTTCAGATCCCACCACCAGCACATCACTGTCCTCCTTGCGCTCCTCTTTGACCTTGATGTCATTCTTAATCTTCTGGAGGTCACTTGGAAGCTCTGGCTTTCTCTCTATATCTTTGTTCATTAAATTGCTAAGTTTCAAGCTCTCGCTTAGTGCGGGTTTGCTGTAGGGAGATACAGACTGAATTACTGGCTTTGTGTTGTCCTCGGAGGGTCTCTTATCATGGCTTGGAGTTTCCTTCACGGGAGAACGGCTCTCTTTTATCTTGTGTTCTGTTATGGGCAGCTCTCTCAGTCGGTCAGGGTGCTCTCTCTCTGGTTCTTTGGCCCTTTCCCTTTCACCAATGCTAACTTGCCTGATGGGATCGCTGGAGGTCTGACTGTTGCTGCGGATGAGGTTGCTGATCTGATGGGTCACAGGAGCTGATGCCGGTGAGGATCTATTTGAATGTCTGTTTTTATCCATGAGATCCCTGTTTAAAGAGAAAATACCTTATTGTTGGTGTGTGCTCGTTTACACCAAATACCTATGCCAACGATGGACAGAAGTATATGTTACTATTAAAATTGTGGGCCAACACAGACCTTCTGAAAATGAGGGACTAACAGCTTTGGCTAGCAGCAGGCATAGCAGTGTTAAATGCTGAGCACTATCTTGCAGCCGGCTATTCCAGCTATGGGCTGCTCATGAGCAAAGAATGTTAAATGTGCACTTGTTTGGTGACTTGCAAAATGGGACATGAATATGAACACCAAAGTCACCTTTAACAGGTGACCTTATCTCCATTTAAACTTTAGTCTCCTTAAGAGACAGGCTAGTGGAGGGCCAAAAGGGTCAGTAGATTATTTAAAAAATATTTTTCTAGACTGTGCCAACCAAGGAATTAATCATTATGCTATCAATCAATAAATATAATTTATTACCTAGCCATTAATTTTCTAAGATCTGCTTGAGTTACCTCGATGGCTGCACTGATGCCATGTGACATGCCTTTAAGACAAAGACACTGAACCTTTTGGCAACTTAGTCTCAAGTTCTACGCACATTTACACTAAATTCTTCATAAAACAAATCCATCTTAAACTCTCCTATATTGGGGCCTGAGCAGCCTGAACATGAGGTAACATTTGTTTTCCTAGGGAGATCTCCTCTTTAGTTCAGTTCAACTGAGCTCAGTGCTGCAATTTCAGCAGTTATTTAAGATGTCTAAGAAAAAAATCCCAAGCACTGGAGATATATGCACATAAACTGATTGATCAGACTGCCTTTCAAAAAGGGCTGCTTTGAGGCACAGACACTTTAATGCACTGGTGCTGACTAAATGAGCACCCTTGCACACAAGCAGGGATGATATCCAGCGTTTTGAGTGGGAATGGGAAGCATGAGAGTGGGGTTGTATTCCCAGTTGTGCCACTGATGTGTTGTTTGACCTTGAGCAAATCAATTAACCTCACTGTGCCTCAGTTGCTCCTATCCCTAAAAGGGGAGACGAGTAAGTAATGCTCACCCTTTATCCAAGTGTGATCTTTGGATAAAAGGTGCGCTAAACGCAAAGTACGAGATAACTGAGAAACTTAATGATGCTCAAGCTTTTTGTTGGGTTACTGTCATGAGCTGAATGACTCTCATGGTGAAAACTAGCAGGTGCTGTTGGAGTTCTGTGAGTATTTCTCTCCATTTGCTTATTTTTCAGGGCACTGAATTTTGGCAAACCTTTGGTATTGGTTCAGCAAAAGGTATTAGATGCTGTGGTAGACACACCTGGTGATGTTTTTAGGTCAGTTAAGCTGATTTACTAATAGCCTGCCTACATTACGGACCCTATGGCATACTCCCATAGTGTAGACATAGCCTACGCTGACAGAAAGGGCTTTTCAATTGGAGTAGGAACACCGCCTCCCCAAATGATGGTAACTACATTGACACAAAGACTGTTGCGCAACATAGCCGCCTCTGCACTGGAGATTAGGTTGGTTTAGCTGTGTCAATCATGTGTTTCTTTCATACCTCTGACCAACATAGTTGTTGGCCTAATTTTAAAGTTTAAGCAATTTAAACCCCTTTCTGGATGGTCTCACGCTGAAGTAAAGTGATCTTTGTTCGCTTTAGTGAAGTGAATTAAGCTAACGTGACCTAATGCCACTTTACTTTGAAATGAATGTCCAGATAGGGGTTTAATGCCCTTTAACTAATGCACTTTGAAATTCAAACCTTTAGTTAATTTGTCTTAATTTCTTCCCATGCAGATTTCAGAGTAGCAGCCGTGTTAGTCTGTACTGGCAAAAAGAAAAGGAGTACTCGTGGCACCTTAGAGACTAACAAATATATTTGAGCAAAAGCTTTCGTGAGCTACAGCTCACTTCATCGGATGCATGCAGTAGAAAATACAGTGCGGAGATTTATATACACAGAGAACATGAAACTATGGGTGTTACCATACACACTGTAACAAGAGTGATTAGGTAATGTGAACTATTACCAGCAGGAGAGCGGGGGGGCGGGGGGGAAGACCTTTTGTAGTCATAATCAAGGTGGGCCATTTCCAGCAGTTGACAAGAATGTGTGAGGAACAGTGTGTGTGTGTGTGGTGTGGGGGGGGGGGGGGGGATAAACATGGGGAAATAGTTTTACTTTGTGTAATGACACATCCACTCCCAGTCTTTATTCAAGCCTAAGAAAACAACAGAACGTCACTAGCCATCACCTTCAGCCCCCAACTAAAACCTCTCCAATGCATCATCAAGGATCTACAACCTATCCTGAAGGACGACCCATCACTCTCACAGATCTTGGGAGACAGCCCCCCAACCTGAAGCAAATACTCACCAGCAACCACACAACAAAACCACTAACCCAAAAACCTATCCTTGCAATAAAGCCCATTGCCAACTGTGCCCACATATCTATTCAGGGGACACCATCATAGGGCCTAATCACATCAGCCACACTATCAGAGGCTCGTTCACCTGCACATCTACCAATATGATATATGCCATCATGTGCCAGCAATGCCCCTCTGCCATGTACATTGGCCAAACTGGACAGTCTCTACGTAAAAGAATAAATGGACACAAATCAGAAGTCAAGAATTATAACATTCAAAAACCAGTTGGAGAACACTTCAATCTCTTTGGTCACTCGATTACAGACCTAAAAGTGGCAATTCTTCCACAAAAAAACTTGAAAAACAGACTCCAACAAGAGACTGCTGAATTGGAATAAATTTGCAAACTGGATACAATTAACTTAGGCTTGAATAAAGACTGGGAGTGGATGGGTCATTACACAAAGTAAAACTATTTCCCCATGTTTATTCCCCACACACACACACACACTGTTCCTCAGACATTCTTGTCAACTGCTGGAAACGGCCCACCTTGATTATTACTACAGAAGGTTTTTCCCGCCCGCTCTCCTTACCTGATCACTCTTGTTACAGTGTGTATGGTAACACCCGTTGTTTCATGTTCTCTGTGTATATAAATATCCCCACTGTATGCATCCGATGAAGTGAGCTGTAGCTCATGAAAGCTTATGCTCAAATAAATGTTAGTCTCTAAGGTGCCACAGGTACTCCTATTCTTTTTCCCATGCAGACAAGCTCTAAATTTATATGCAAAGGAGTTCTTCTTCCCCTTTCAAAAATGTGTGTCTGTAAATTGTACCAGAGACTATAGCTCTATGCTATTTAGGATTCTGGGACAATTACTCCTATACAATCTTTCTGACTTTAGTGCATGGGAGTAAGAGAGGTCAGAATTTAACCTCGCCTCTGTTCATAATACTAGAGAGATGGACTGCATAAATCATTACTAATGCCCTGGGCCAGATTTTCATCTCCAAACTCACCAGGTCAAATCCCGTCCAGATGACAACTCTTTGTCATTACCACCCTGAAGTACCAGCAATACCCTCCCAGCTCAAAAATGTTCCAAGTAAACAGAAAGGCCTTGCAGTTTGCCCTGAAGGTCTGACTGTGTGTGGAACAAGTGAAGGTGGAAAAGCCATTTCCAGAGTGGAGGGCGTTCTGTAGAATGTGCTGGTATCAGGCATACAAATCTAGGAACAGTTGGTTCGTATCAACTGCCAAGGTAAAACACACATACAGAGTTAGCCGCTCAGCTAACCTGGCCTAAGTCACGAAGGGCGTGTTAGATCAAAATCATACACCTAGAAGACAAAGCACTACGTGGAGCACAGGTGAAATATTCCAATCACCACTTAAAACCTACAGTAGAGCTGTTTTTAAACTCAAATTAATGGATTGCCCATCAACATGAGTTCCCTAATATTTTTGCACATGCTCCACAGACATTTGCATTTACCGTTAGTACTATGGGACAAACGTTTGTGAAGTATCCAGACTAGCATGTGCAACTGTTAGTGGGCACTGCTAGCTGACATTCTTTACAAGCATCCATCTCACAAAACTACCAGCTCATTTTTTGAGCAGTTGGTATGCTTGGGCTCTCTGGGAGACTGCTAACAGGATCCGAATGGGCCATGGAGTCTGAGCTCCACACCCTGGTCGCTTCAAGTCAGGGAAGGAAGCACAGAGGAGGGTGTGGAGAACCTTCCAGGCTATAAGGTACCTGTTCTGTGGGTAAATAGAGTGTATTGGTCTGCAGATCGGTCACTCTAGCATTTTTCATAAGCATTACATTCACAATGAAGCGAAAGATAGTAGGTTCTCTTGATTCTACAATTGACAATTTCCCTTGCAAGCCTCACGAGAGAGATATTGGTCTGGTTTAGTTTTTTTAAGTTTCTTTTTCATGGGGCCATTTTTTCACAGGAGCTTGAAATCTGCCTGCTTCACAGATTATTTTCATCTCTGGACATGTTCCTAATAGAACTAAAATTAATGACTTATTGTTCACCTCTTGGTTTATGCATTAGCATCATGTTAGCACTAGACCGGCAACAGCTAAAGAGGAATCCCATGTAGGCTTTTTCTTTTCTGGATCCTGCCAAACCAGTCTACTTTGGTTTCTCAACAGAACTGTTTGGGTTTTATCTGAGATACCTGGCTAAGGCATTGCCCTTAGCTCAGTGTATGGGAATGAGAAAGATCATATCACAGTATCACAATGCAGTTTGCAAACCTTTGCTTACCTGAGATGTTTTGAAAGACAGAAAACGCTGCAGCCCACAGCAGCTCTCATTCTCCATGCCTGTGTATTACAGCTGTCTAATGAGAGGCACTTCGGGGATAGAGTCTACCTGACAAATGGCCTAGTGGCAGGACAGGATGGACTTGTTCACCATGTTGCCACAGACAGTGACATTTGAGGACGGTCTGTTTGTTTCGGTCTTGCCAAAAACATGCCTATGGAAGTGCTGAGTGGAGGAGAAGGCCTGTTGATGGCTTCAGAGAGAATTTGCTCACATCACTCAGCAGCAGATTTACAATTATACCGAAATCAAGGCCACTGGAGGGGGAGTTGAAGATTAAGGGGTACAAGAAAGTGCCCAAAGCCACATACCTCTCTTTCTCTCTGTCATCTTTATTCAGTGAAAGATCCCTCTTCTCTGACTCCCGCTCCCGGTCTCTGTCGTGATTGGTTACTGAGGAGCTTCGTTCGGAATCCCCTGGCTTAGGCCACTGTGGAGGTGTCGGGAAGGAAGGTGGGGTTCGATGGAGTCTATTCCATGGCTCGTGGGGATTATTAAAGCTCTGTAGGTTTGGACCGTCTTTGTGAGCAAAAATGCTGTTGTGAGCTAGAATAGTGGGGGGCAAAAGGGAACAGATTTTTTTCTTTCTTTTGAACAAGAGTTGAGAAATAATTCACACCAAATTATCCCAAATAAATTCTGTAAAGTGCCAATTATAACCATAACTATCCTTTCAAGGCTTCTCATTCTGGGCTCAGGGAAAGCTCTTAGCAGGAAGTTCTGATCACTTCTGATAACTGGTGAAAGACACAGCTGCTCTTAAGGCTGTTTGCGGGGGTAGCTTTAACTACAGATCTGAGTAACTCCTGCAAGGTAATGAGACCATTAACGCCATGAGAGATGATTCAGAATCGCCCAGCTTCTCCTTCTCTCCCCGCCACCATGGGATCCATCACAACCAGTGCTCACTAGCTCCCGTCACGGACGTAAACTAAAAGGCTGCAGGTAATTACAGAAGATCAGCTACCTGCACTGGGGACTCGGGGCCCTGTTAGTTAAGGAAAGCACAGGTGATGGGTAGTTGTATTTTTTGTTTTTTAAACAGAGCTTGGCCGTGGTCCACACTCTCCTTTTAGCATGATCAGTCACTTGATTTTTGTCCACCAATCCAGAATTCGTCCCCTGCTCTGCCTGAGATGCACATGCATGCTCCCCTATGTGCGTCTGCCAAGCTTGCCTCGCCTGCCAGTAATGTGCTTTTAAAAGAAAATCATTCTGTGTGTGGAACTTCATGGGCGTTGGCGGGAGGGGGCACGTCTGCCCAGTGATTTAGGAGAGATATCAATGGCTGTTCTACTGCAAGTCTTCGCTGTTGAAGGGTGTCACTTTACACGCCAGTAGGGTAGCAGAGCTTGGCAGAGTTTCACGGCTCTGGCACCTCTAAGAGCACACAAGGCAACAGTCTTGAGCGGTGAAGAGATGCAGAAGCACGGCTACTGATTCACGCGACATGCAGAAAAGCTCCCACCGCAGAGACCTGGAAATCTTAGGTGCAGTTGTTTTCAGATAGGATAATGGAGGTTAGGAAATAACTTTTTTAAAAACTACCACCAGCTGCTGTAAATATTAGCATGTGGCTTTTTTGGAAGGGATGTTTGTCTGCAGTAACCCAGCCAGTACTTACTCAGAGCATGACTGCCTAATCCTCCAAAGGCATTGCTGCCTAAGTTCCCAAGGCCGCTGAAGGTGCTTGACCTGCTAAATGGATCTGGAAAGGCAAACAGGGATTTAGCAGGCATTTAGCCAAGAATGTTGGAGAATGAAACGCACCCCTCCCCTTTTGAATGCTCTGAATCCAAGTAGGATTAGGTCAGACTTTAAGCTGATCCTCCTTATTGCAAGGTTCTTTGCACAGAAAATTCCCAGCATGTTAAAAAATGGAGAAGGGATTCAGTGCTTACTACACAAACAGATGCAGTCAACTTTTGTATGCCAGTCAGAGGGGAGCTAGAAGTTAAGTTCTAATAGTTGAAATTGGGGTGGCAGCTCCTAAGCTACATGTGGCAATGAAGAGCTGTAAACTGGCATGAGTGGGCCCTGCAACAACCTTTTCAGGACATAAGATGACTTGGATATACTGATTTGCTCTCCAGCCCCTTTCCGAGCCTGCTCTGGGTTCTGCACCATGTTACAGTGTAGACATCAATTTAAAATAAAGCTCTGACAAAATCCAGAAGCCTTGGTATAGGATAACAAAAGGCTCCTGCATTAGTAACCCTACACCTGAGAAAGGGCGAGGCCAGACACAAACACCACACTGCTGCTAGCTGATATTTGGGCAGCATTAGACAGTTAGTGGAGGAACTAAACACAAAACCATTCTAGCAAGCAGGGGGCTGACGGCTTATTAGGACAATGCTTTTTGATACAGATGAACTTTCTTTGCTCACTACTTATTATATTTCAGTTACCTTGAAATGGGAACTACAGGCACTTTGGTAAGTGGCCTGAGAGGTCATCTTGTTTCACTATCGCTTTTGTATGCACCGCTGTATTGTCTACTGCGTAACCTTTTCACAGACATAATCCTAAGTGAATCACTACAGACATCCATCCCTATAGCAACTATACACCTGGGCCTTTAGCACTACAAGTCCTTGTACAGAGCCACTAGCCGTAGTGACACTGGGAGCGCGAGTGTAGACTGGGGCTATTGTCTGTCAGCCACCTGGTTTTTTAGCCCTGCTCTGAGTCCGGTTAGATGAGCAGTTGGCTAAAATGCCGGAGAAGGGTCTGCACTAGTGCTACAACTAGGGAAAAAAGGCTGGTGTAGAGTCAGCCTCAGAGGACTGTTTATCCTCGCTCACTAGCAAGGAAGTAGACCACAGTCGTAAGGCCTTGCTAAGCCAGGGCACTAAGTTCCCTCACTACACTGCTACCATTAAATTCTGACCAGACCTAAAACATCTTAAATAACAGACAAGAGCTGGGTGAACACTACAAAGTTTTCCACAAATACACCAATTAGAATTTTTACACTAATTGGCTCTGTGTTTGCACCCTACTCTTTACTGAATATTAGAGTGACTCATTTGCAGAAACAGTAAATTTTAATTGAGTGTTGGAAAAAATTCAAAGAAAACAAGTTACCATGGGGTTTTTGCCTTGGAAATTGAATTTGAACAGGTCATCATAGGGCATATTCTGTTCACTGACTGGATGAGAGTAAGGGCTTGACAACACATGAAAATTAGTACAGAATAAGGTAGGGTGTGAATTTAAAGTGGAATGGCCATTCCTGAATAACACTGATTCTGGAATACAAATGTGTTGTTTTTTCCAAATGATCTTAATCCACTTTGGAAGTGGATTATGCAAAAAACCAGAAAGACATACTTATTCCTGAATAACTCCATGAGTAGAAAAACCCGTATTATCAAAACTACCCAACACAGCTTGAACTTTGAGTGATATTATGAACTGCTCATGAGCACTATATCGAAAAAGGGAAACTGATTTTGTGCATAATTTAGAATGAAGAAATTTTAGAAAATCAGGGTCTGCTTCCAGCCAATTTGGGGAACAGAAAAGCAAGCAAAATATATTGGGTAATTGTTCCTCCAGCTCTAATAAAAAACCCAGCCAAGAACTTAATAGGTGGGAAGGGATGTGGGAGAAACACATTTTAACTTATGCTTTGTTTGAGGCATACTTTGCCAATGATTGGAAGTGCTAAATTATCCTTTTTCTTTTGATCACCTTTTGATAAGCTTCCTAATTTCTAATTATTTATCCATCTAATGGCACAAATCCTTATTGTTTCTTTGAGCCCATTACACACACATTTAATTGTACAGAATGGAATAAACCTTTACATCAAGATGTAAGTGAGCACCCACAATGGCTTATCATTCATGGAGTTCCATCTTTCTGAGACTCTCCATCCATTGGCAGTGGACGGATCTACTATGGCTGCTGACCTTAGGAAGTAATTTGGAAGTGGAAAAACAAAGGGTGTGATGGAGGAACAGATTCCTACATAGTTTCTGTTTCCTGTGGGGGGTTAAACCCCACCCCTCAGTGCTATGGTATCTCAGACACGGCTGATCCATGGAATGAATTACATAGAACAATAAATGTGAAAGCAGGGTGTACTTACACTTACCTGCCAAATGGCTGGTAGGCAGGAAGCTGCTGTGATGAGGTGAGGGTCCAAAAGGGGTGGTGGCTGGATGTGCAGCACCTGTGGCAACAAGGGAGTGATATGTTTTTAGTCCAGTGATGGGTAAGTGTTTAATATGAAAAGCCGAAGCTCCTGTCCATCGAGTCCATTAGGTAGATACAAAGGCATGGGACATACTTAAGCACCACAGAGGTGGCATCTGAAATCTAGCAACACGAAGAATTTCTTTCCCTGTTCCCTAAATCAGGGCAAGACAAAGGGTGAACCAGAGATCTTGCATAAAATTTACTAATTCTCTGAAAAACTCTGATCTTGATGCCTTTTTATAAAAGATTCATGTAGCATGGTCGTTTATTTCACGGCATGTAAACTGGGCTGGGTCACCCAAGGTCACAGAGCAAGACCGAGACCATTCTGAACTGGGACAGCTGCTGGCGTGGATGCATGTGAAGCAGCACTTTGTGATGGGCACACTGGGAGCACAACACCCATCATCCCTATCCCGGGTATCTGTCTTGAGGTTCCCTGAATGCACTGAAAATGTTAAAGATACTAACTGGACAGCAACCGGATATCGGCCTTGAGGTTCCCTGAATGCATCGTGTGTTGCATTTTGAGACCAGCATTAAATCACATGAGGTCCCCTTGCCCATTTGTTGTTAAGTTTGGTGACACTGTCCACTGCCAGCTGGGGAGCATCACGCCAGACTTTGCTGAGTTGCTGGGATTCAAGGCTTCTGGGGCCTTGTCTATGGTAGAAAATCTTTCCTAAAATTTCCCATCATGGCTAACGGTTAATTCAGCTCAACTGGTGGTCTCAGTGGTGGGAGACCTAGCTTATATAAAGGCCCGGGTGGCTGCCAGCATTTTAAACACTAGGTTGGGTAGACCAGCTCCATGCAGGGTTAGATGACATGCTGTTTAAAATGCTGGTGACCAGCTGAAGCCCTGCCTGTGCTAATATTCCCATTATTGCAGCTGAAATGCTGGGAAATTCTTTAGACAATGGTTTAATGTAAATATACCCTCCTGCCTTGCTCAAAGGAAACAAAAACATGTCTACCTCTAAAAACAAGCTCCCCCATCTCCACGTTTTGTTATGAACTAACAGGACTCCATCAGGCAACGACAGAACCGGCATTTTCTTGAGACCAGCCTTAGCTGTACCCAGAATTGACCAAGAACTTAGTACAGCCTTCAGGTGCAGTGCTTTATTGCTAGCTTTTCTCAAGTTGCATTGTAAATGTTGTCAATCAAAAGTTAACTTTCCCCCTCCATTAAGATTGGAATGAGAAGTAGAGTCTGTCTGCAGCACCTGGTACCAACATGGCCCCACAGGGATGTGGCACTACGAAGAGTCACATGGGTAGTAACTAAACTTCAGAGCAGAAACTGCTACCCAAACATGGCCAATCTCCACCTCCCAAACCAGGACATGGATGTACCTATCCATTATCTGTGGCAGGAACTGATGCACAGAAGATCAGTGTTAAACACTGTCCTGAACATGAGCAGACTTTAAAGCCCCAGAGACACGCGAGTCCCACACCAACTTGGGCACGACAAACCTAAGCAGCCAGAAAATGAATTAAGGAAACTTAAGAGAGACCACAGCAACGAAACCTGAGGTTATCTATAAACATTCCAACTGCTCCACTGATTCAAGATGGATGGAGACTGTCATCTATCTAATCCTTTAAGATTTCAGAAGATGTATAACGGATGGTAGATTTCTTCAAAGGAGATGGCTTACAAACTCAACTACACGGGCTGATAATAAAAAATCCTCTGGAGAAAGCCAGGAGCAGCACTATGGGCTGTCAGGTAGTTATTAAATATAACGTCTGCCAGGCAGCTGAACATCCGTCCTGAAGACAGGTGGCCCTAAGATAACTTATGTCTCCCACAGTAACAAGGCAATGCAGCAGAACCAATGATTCACATCAACTACGCACTTGTTCAATCAGGTGAAAAGAATGCCTCAGATATTGTAGAGTAAAAGATTTATTTATCCATATATTACTGCTGCAATGTTTGTTCACTCTGCTGTTCTCTGATAGCACACTTTACCTAGATTTACGGTGTGATGGCTGTTGTGATTAATATACTCACAGACTAGTTGCTCTAAGGTTATTTATCTCCAGTTGAAGTAAAGGATTCTATTAATTTGCCTTCTCTAAACAAATCTATTCCATGCTACTTCACTTCTTGCTTTTGTTAAGAAATAAGCTTGTCGTTATTAAATCATTAGCGATATAGATATTTCTCAGGCATGCTTGCTTCCTTTAAAGAAATGTTAAAGATAGTAACTGGACAGCACTTTTGCTGCATTTCTGTTTATGACTGCAAACTGTACTATAATACAGACCTCTGTGGCAAAACCAGAGATCATGCGGACATCTTTAAAAACAACAAGGGTTTGATTTGAAGATAGTGGAAGGAAAAGCAGCTCCCATAGTTAAAGTAATCAGTATGTATATACATACACACATAAAGACATCACCATAGCATCTGGGCACCTGTTTAGAGACCTACATATGCAGGGTGGCATCATACAGCATAAAAATTGTATGACGGGCACATTGCTTATGTGTGGTGAAGCCACCAGTCACTCGCCCTTTGTAATTCACTTCCACAAATCATTGCAGACAGACAAACAGGACCCAGTTATGCAGCCTTCAACAAAGCTGGTATTTGAATCTCAACCTGATGCTGGGTTAGTTTTCTTTTTAGGATTTGGGAAAAAATTCATGCTACTTCTAATCATATGAATTTTAATGGAGTTACACTGGGGATGAATTTGATTAAACTGGTCACAAATATACACAAGTGACACTGCAACCCTATGCTCTTGGGGGGAATTCTGTTCCAAAAAAAATAAAAATTCTGCACACAATATTTTAAAATTCTGCAAAATTCTACATATTTTATTTGTCAAAATAAAACAATATAAATCACACCAGTTTCAATTATTTTGGTAATTTATTTCAAAATACCTGTCAACAAGTATGTCTGCAACAATACAGACAACAAAAAAGATTCCTCCAGAAGTAGAATTAAAGACACCCCTACGACAACCCAGTTCCTGTTTCTCTGTTATGCTTTTGTTGGGTGCCTCAGTCTGAGTGTGTCACACTTGCCAGCTGGGCATATCTTGGGAGAAAACTACCCCCCAGCACCAGGCAGCCCAGATACTTGTACCCCCGAGAGCCCAGAGATCCAGAGAGAGATTCTGGGTCCTCGGCTTGTATGGAGTTTCCTGCGCACCACCACCTCCTTCCTTCAGTACATGCTGGGAACCTCCAGCTCCCGGTCCCTCCTCCCACCGCCCCCATCAGTGTCCTGTATTTGCGAGCTAGAGAGGCAGGCTCTGCTGGGTCCAGCAGCCCCTAGTGGCAGCCAGCAGCTCTGCAGCACCAATTCTTCAGGGAAAAATGAAATTCTGCATAGAACATTAATTCTGCACAAATTCTGCATTGTACAGTGGCACAGGATTCCCCAGGAGTAATCCTAAAAACAGAGTAAGGTGAGGAAATAAAAACACCATGTAAATTACCCACTAGTTAATTATATAAACTAAAATCATATTCTGTCATCCTATCCAAGTGCACAGCTTTCACTGACTGCAGCTAGAAACTGCACGCCTCGCTCTGGGGGCAGACTTAGGTATCTAACATAAGGAAATAGTCAGAAGTGGGTTGGGGGAAAGAAGGACCGTAGGGGGAGAAGAGAGAGCGTATTCTGCAGCTGGAAATCTTCCTGAATATAAAACAATAACCATACACAGTAGAACATCAGAGTTGCAGACTGTTTCAATGACAGCTACTGGGAAGAATTCAATGTGGATTATATGGTATTTTGGTATAGGGGAAAAAAAAGATTTTAATGAAAAATTGTCAGCATTGAATTTTTATGTTTTCTGTGATTTTTTTAAATCAATTGTTACTGAAACTTTCTGTTCTCAGAAAACCACGTTTTCGGCAGACAAAAACCAAAAATTTGGGGGAGTATACAGCATGGACAATTTTAAAAAAACAACAGAAGATGGATCAATTTCAAACCCTCTGCAATGGAAACAACTTTGAATTTTTTTGCAAAATCATTTTTTGACCAGCTTCATATAGCATGTTAATCCGGCATGTGGAAAACTAAACTAAAAGCCAGCTGGAGAGACCCAAATTCAAGAAGCAATTCCTATCAGAGTTTACTGTAATTTGTCATCGTCTCTTGCCTTGTGGGGTAACATGTAGTTCCATTTGGACTGAAACAGGAAGACCCAGCAGAACAGACGGATCTGTTCTAAAAGAACAGTTTACCAATATTCTCTAATATTTTCAAACCATTATGCAGACTAACATATTGTACTGCTACAATTGTTGATACATAATAGTAAAAGGAGAAAACACATGAAATCCATTGAGTGCGTGACATTTCTGCAAAAATGACTATTCTCTCTTACCTGTCGTGGAAAACAGAGGCCTGGCAAGATCTTGTGGGTAATGGAATCCTGGAAAAATTCCAGGGGCAGGAGGTCTGCTGAACAGGTCAAGTTTACCGCCTATGTCTAGCTTGTGGGGATCCAGCTGCATTTGCTGTCAAATGATACAAGAACAATCTCATTATACATTTCCTTTCTTTATGGGGAGAAAAGAGAGAGTTCAGGCTCACTGCTGCTTAGTACTGCCAGGGAGAGTTAGTGAGTATGACGGCAGTGTCTCTGGTCACATACCGTAGTCATGGTCTGACAACATCTATAAGGCCATTTCACTCCACAGCTTCTCAGCTGCCTGCCTCATTCACATGAATAAGGTCTGAAGTGAGCTCTTAGCCCCACAGCATACACAGCGGAGCATGCAACATGATACACTAAGTGCACTGCACCCTAGGATCAGTCTGCAGTCTTGACCTGACAAAAAACATTCCACAGGCTGAAAGCTACAGACAGAACCAGAAGCCTTAAGAGTTGACGACAGAGTTCTGTGCTTTGTTGCTCCAGTTCAGAGAGAGCGAGAGAGACTTTCGCAGACTATTCCTTTTCTACATCTAGTAAACACCAAATGAAAGGAGTAGGGGGAGAGAAGAGATGTGGAGGAATGAAGAAAACTGCCTCTGAGACTCTGGATGAGATTTTTAACCTTCTCCTAGAGTATGCCAGGCTACTAGCAAAGAGCCAGACTGATACATTGACAGACTTCACCTATGCTGAGAAAATAAGTCTTTTTCTAAATGTACAGCTGAAATGATATTTTCACTTACTAAAATTTACATTGGCCATTTTAATGGCATTAATTAAAAAGCTCCAAGGGAAAGCAGTAAATATTCATTATTAACTGGACAAAAACTACAGTGGGAGCCATGAAAAAAAATCACGATAGAGATTGTTTTACTGTGGTATCTGCTATTCTAAGTGTAGGCACCTGACATGGGGAATGTTGAGTTTGTAATGGCACCCAATGTACCTAATCTTGTTACCTCTTCAGTTTTTAAGTTCCCCCCCATCCCCCCACAGAATCAAAGAAGAAAACCCATCCACCTCTGACACAGTAACTATCATTCTACTCGCCTGCTCTATGTTTTGTAAAATGTCCTTCACCGTATCGGTCATTTCATTCTGAATAGGATAATACTCCATATTCCACAGGAGGTACTAGTGCAGAAGGGAAATGATATTAAACATGTATGCTTCGTAAAAAGCTGGATCTTGGGCAAAATTACCCTCCCCCTCCCCTCGCTTCATACTTAATATCTGCTGTGTGTTTTTGCTACCATTCAACCCAATTTCCTTGCCCTCAGACAAACGTAACAGTTTCTGCCAGAGATGTTAAAAGTTTGAAAGCCTTAGTTAATCTATACATCACAAGCTGAAGCGTCATCACTAGTATTCTGCTTCCTGCTCATTAGTCACTAGAATTTAGCCTATAATAAGCCAGAAGACTTGGCTTCATTGACTAAACTGGCTCTGTTACCTTTATCTTCTGCTGGTGATGGTAGATCTGCCAGGCAATCTGTACGTGAACTGCACACCACTTCCCAGGCTTCTGCAATCAAAAGGATAAGAATGCAGCTTACTTTAGCGCTTATGGTCTACAAACATCTGATATAACCACTTACTTCCCTTTCTTTAAAACTGTTAAAAGTGAGAGAGACTAATTGCTAAGTTGGCAGAGGGAGGTGATCAACATTTTTTGGTGTCTTGAAATTGTTTAAATGTAATTTTTTTTTTTAAATAAAGGGGGCTTGAGAAGCAAGGCGTGATATTTTTCTAGTTTCACTACCAGCTCCGATTGGGAGTGGCGGACATCAACATTCAGAATTGACACCTTGGGCTCCAAGAGCCATGCTTTGTTCTTTCTGACTTATGTATCACCACCCTAAAAAGCCACAATAAATGGCATGAAGAATATTATTACATCTATTAACTATAAGTTTCATTTTATTACAGTTCCATGCAAAACAAGACTGAGTTTTACCCTGAATGATATTCCTCAGCTGCAGCTGAGAGCCAACTATTACATGTTTCTTCAAGTAAAGGATGAACATAAGACTTAAGTTTCAAAAGCATGTGGACTGTACTTAATAAAAATGTACAACCTCCCCATAACCCTTACTTACTCTTACTGGCGGTCTATAGGGGTCAGACACCTATGAAGAAAGCAGAAATAAAAATTAGAGATTTTTCTGAAATTGGCCAATATATGGAAGGGTAGGGAACTTCCTTCCTCTGAACAAATGAAAACATACAGGAAGGCACTGTTCTAGAGAAGTCCCTTGTGGCGTAGGAAACCCCAAAAGGCTTAAGAGAGGAGTTTTATTAAAACTTGTCTCTTTCATTTCTTGCACCAAACACAACAGGATTTTATGACAGATAAAGCAGTTGCATGCCAGCAACCAAACAGTGCCAAGGTTTTTCAGAACCAAGTAATCCTCCTACAATGGAGTGCATTAAAAACTGCTGCTCTCTAAACAAGGCTAAGAGGAAAGAGCTTAAAAGGGTTTCCCACTCCACTTCCGGTGGACTTTGTTTAAATGAGTCCGTAAATCCCCCTGCATTCATGAACTGTTGGAGGTTATTGCCATAACAGCACATTCAATCTGCCAAGGCTAGTTCTTTCTTGAATGGTATTCTCTTTATTATAAACAATCAAACTGTTTACTGGAATTAAAGGAAGCGTAAAAGAGAAGTTTCAAATTGTTGCTTTACCCCTGGAGTCTTCTGCAGAAGAGTGTGGTGGACTGTGCCAGGTCTACCTGCTACATCAATCGGATTTGAAGTCTAAAAGAAAAGAAAATAGCATGAGTGACACTGTACTGCAGCACAATTAATATCTGTAGCTATAGTAAATGGCATTAATTAGTCAGTGTTTGTACTGTGCTTTGACATGCAGATTGCTATATTAGTACTAAATGTTCTCTCACATTGGCTCCCAACTATGTTTAATGTCATCTATTAGTATTCAGCAGTGGTCGCACCTGCAGACCCCACTGAGATCACAGCTCTATTGTGCTGGGTGCTGTACAACACGGTAACAGAGCCCTGCCCCAAAGAGCGTACAGTCTAACTAGACGAAAGGTGGAAGAGGAAACAGAGGCATGGAGAGATGAAGTGACATGCCCAAGGTCACACACCGCTTGTCAATGTCATAGCCAGGAACGAAACCCATGTTTCCTGAGTCCTTGTCTAGTGTTCTGTCCACTGGGTCAGCCTGCCTTTCTGAGCCACTAGAAGACACAATGGCTAAAATGCCGACAGCCCACTTATAGTAGCATTGCCGTGGGTAGAAGTGCGCAATTTTATGAAAAAGAGCCTAGGGCAGTCATAGCTTTAGAGGTAGGCATGGTAAACCCTAGAGTGAGCTTAGTAGGTACTTTATAACAATACTTTCCCAACTTCTTTTCATTTGATTTATTCTATTGTTTCCTCAAGGAGGATTAAACACTTGGCCCTGGTCTACACTGGGGTGGGGTGGGGGTGGAGGGTTTCCGACCTAAAATATGCAACTTCAGCTACGCAAATAGCGTAGCTGAAGTTGGCGTATCTTAGGTCGACTTACCTGGCCGTGAGGATAGCGGTGAGTCGACCGCTGCCACTCCCCCATCGACTCCGCTTCCGCCTCTCGTGAGCTGGAGTTCCAGAGTCGATTGGGAGCGCGTTTGGGGATCAATTTATCGCGTCTAGACGAGACACGATAAATCGATCCCCAATAGATCCATCGCTACCCGCCGATTTGGCGGGTAGTGAAGACCTGCCCTTAGAGTGTAGAATCCCAGTTACTACTCCTCTGTGTTGCCATTTGGATTTTCTCAGTTCTAAACTAGCTCACAGAGCCCTCCCTTGGAAGAGAGCCCCAAGAACTGGAATTATATGTAAACAATCAGTCTCTGACTCCCCAAACAACTTCACCTGTTGCTCCCAAAAAGCTGAGCGCAGAGAGAGCTTAGGGCTAATACCCTGCTTGGCTGTTTTACTCAGAATTTAGGTCATGTGACTGTAGATTCCAAACAGCCAGGTTTTAGGAGCAATCAATGAACGTAGGTTTTTTTTTGCTTAGTTTAATTTTCTCAGGTCAAGTTGTTAAAACTGTCATTTATTTTAAAGACGATTCTGAACTGTCTAAGTGAAGAAGCACACTCCCCTGACAGACCTGCATTCAAAGGGCTCCTAAGGTCTCAGTCAGCTGAGGTTTAGGGAGGAAACAAAAGTCACAGCTATGATACAGTCAAGAGTCTTGAGATCACAATGCATTAATGATGGTGTGTCATTCTGTCTTCCTTTCCCCTGAGGACAGATGTGAATGCTTCCTCCAGCAAAGGAAATTGAATACTTTTGACCTTTTCAAGTTCTTAGCTTGTGAGAATGGCTTTTGGGAAACTCGCTGAGAAGTTTATAGTCAGTCTGCATTTATGTGAGTGGCTTTATACACCAGGCCTAAGGCAAGTGACATGGTAGGCATGGGGAGACAAAAGCAAACCCTTTGCTTTGTAGGACAGGGAGTGCTGAATTCATTTTGCCAGAATCAAGCCACTGGTCTGTCCTAATTATCTAGAATTTAATCCAATAGCTTGGGAGGAAGATGGGGGGGGGGGGGGGGGCGAAAGAGGCGACAGTAACTTGTGTGGCTTCACCCAGAGGCTCAGCTCCATCTCCTCTACGGAACTGGAAAAGAATGTGACAAGTTGCAGATCAATTTTTCATCTCGTTCATGTCCCTCCAGATGTTAGCTTCCATGTAAATACAGCACTGCCCAGTGCCCATACCATGTTCCTGATTAACCACTGCAGCAGACTGTGATCTTGTGCAGTTTAACCTTGAACTAGTGAGTGTTCTATGTATTTATCTCTAAAATAAATTAAAACCTAGTTACATAGTACTTCGAACTGCTGAGAAACATGAAAGATCTGTGCTCACTCCTTCCTTTTTACTGCAGAACAGTTTCTCTGTGAGTCTCACAGTATTTTACAGCAAGATGGTATTATAAAGTTTGGTAAAGAAGATGGAAACCAGAAGAGCACACTATCAGTGTATCAGAGGTTGTCTCATTATAGGCAGTCTTGTAGCAAAACTGTACTATCTTTTGATGTCAGAGGTATTTTACAACAGTGTTAGTTCCATAGGGTTTGTGCATCTCTTTTAGATGAGATGTAAAACTGAGGTCCTTACCACTTGTGGTCATTAGAGATCCTTTGGAGTTCTTCACAAGAATAGGAACATTAATCGTGGTGTTCTGGCCAAATTCCAAGCTAAGTAATTACATACTTCA
Source organism: Natator depressus (assembly GCF_965152275.1). NCBI lineage: Eukaryota > Metazoa > Chordata > Testudines > Cheloniidae > Natator > Natator depressus. Next base: position 17,488,578 of record NC_134248.1, read on the forward strand.
TTCCTAAATTCCACCCCCTGCCAACCCTTCCACCTGGATTTAATTGGAGAACTTATTCTTTCATTCCTGTACTTAATTTGTGTAATGTTCTAGTTGAGATAGGTCATTTATTATGGATTCTACACTATTTACAAAAAAAGGCTCACAGAGGCTTGATAAACCTCTGAAAAGTTCCTTTAGCTTCCATTAAAATATCTTGTGAAGTCCTTAATCATAGTGGTAAGTAGTTATTCATTCCCAACGACTTCATGTGAGTGACTGCTTACCAGTGCAAGTAAATGCACACCCTGACCCTAAGTTTCTTGCTGGTCTGTTGCAAAACCGATCTTCCAAATGCAAACAGTGCATAACACACACAGTGCTGGTTCCTGAAGCCCTTTAATAAACAGCGATTCCGCAGATCATTTCTTATCTCTCTGCAGAGATGTGTTTAGAAATGACAGGAGATCTATAAAACCAAGTCACTTAGGAAGGTATAAACACGTTTTATCACAAGACTGAGCGTCACTTTTATAAGAATGTCATCAATAATCTCTGTGTACTATGGATTTTTTCTCTTGGAATGGATGTAAACATTTTCAGTACATTTTCTAAATTTAAAAAAAGAACATTAAGTTTGAAAAAAGTATGTGCCACAGAATGTTTTTTTTTTTTTTTTTAAAGTTAAAGTGGTGAAATTTGCAAATTTTGCCAGTCTGCCCTAGTTATAATAATGCTTTGCAGCTGTACTCTGTCTTTCATCCAAGCATCTGAAAGCACTTTACAGACATTAAATAAACCTCACAAAACCACTGCATGGTAAGTATGTAATTATCATCATTTTATAGATGAAGAAGCTGAAGTGCAGAGGGGTAAGTGACTTGCTGGAGGTCAGAAAGCGAATCAGTGGCAGAACTGGGAACTGAATGCCTCACTCCTGCTCTAACCACTAAAAAGCATTCCACTCTATTGTTCCTGTGCTTTGATAGTCAGTTTCATCCCCACAGCTGGCTGCTATCTAGCTGGGGGAATGACCCCTGTGCATGAGTCTGTTTAATTTGCAAAGTGCTTTGGGATTCATTGGTCTGTATTAGAACTAATTAATTTATTTGACCCTGAGTTTCTGCTTAGCTCGCTTTGACTTAGGGCATGTCTACACTACAAAATTACGTTGACCTACGTTACGTTGGCATACAGCCGCTGGCATACAGTAATTAAATCGCTTTTGTGTGTCCACACTATGCTCCTTGTGTCAGCAGTGTGCGTCCTCACCAGCAGCGCTCGTACAGACTGTACTGTCAGCATTGGGCACTGGGGGATGGCTTCTGAAAGCGAGTAACAGTCGATGTAAGCAATGCATCACTACATTGACACTGACTATGTCACTCACAGAGTTGGAGTTACTAAACTGGCGTAGTGGGGCAGTTATGTCAGCAGGAGCGAAATTTTAGTGTAGACACTTATATAATTAGGTCAACGTAAGCTACCGTGCATCGATCTAACTCTGTACTGTAGACCAGGCCTTAGACTTCCATATGAACAACTGCACTCCTCTCTAAAGAACAACCCCTGAGCCCCAAAAGCAGCTGAGCTAGTCAAAAAGGTCATTCAGATAATCACCATAAGTACAATTCTGATCACAGTCTCCCATCGAAGAACAAAGTCTGTGCTAATGCAACAATAATAAATTTGTACCTTCGGTTGAAATGCTCCCTGAAGTGACCCAAAAGGTCCTGAATGTGGAAGCATCGGTGGCATTCCAGGCATTGCCGGAGGATAGGTTGGAAAGAACTACAAAACAAGAAGACAAAATGAAAAACAGCTGAGGCAGGAGCTAACCCTGTCAAACACTGTTACAAAATTTTTAAAAGCCAAAATAAAACGTGAAAATTTGCAGATCTGATGCATTTTATTGTTAATTTCAAACACGGTGGACTATATAGAATTTGCTGTATTTTTGAAACAGATAAAGGATCAACCTCCACTTCATTCTCTAGAAATGGAAAAATATTGTTTTGCTTGACTATTTTGGAATAGAAATAGTAAATCTATAACTAATCAATCCTTTTTTAGAAATGAAATCGCTTCATTTTACAAAGCAAATATCAGCCCTGGATATATAGTCTGCTATTACAGAGTAACTGTACAACATATACATAGCCTGGTGAAAGTACTGTATTAAGATTTGCTTGGGCCTCTCCTGAATGCAGACTGTAACAAGTACCAAAAATGTGGAGAAATGGGAAGCAGGATGAGGCCACTAGTCCCACTTTGGATATGTCTACATTGCAATAAAAAACTCACAGTACCAAGTCTCAGAACCTGGGTCAATTGACTCGGGTTCATGGGGCTTGGGCTCCTGGACTAAAAATTTGCAGTGTAGACATTTGGGTCAAAGCTGGACTGACACCCATCCTCCCTGCAGGATCCTAGAGCACAGGCTCCAACGTGAGCCTGAACATCTACGCTGCAATTTTTAGCTCTGCAGCCTGAGCCCCATGAGCCTGAGTCAGCTGACTTGGGTCAGCCACTGCTGTGCCAGGGGTCTTTCAATGCCATGTAGATGTACCCTTTGTCTTGTGAGAACACCGTGTGTTCTGTGGCACTGCATTGTGTGAAGCTCTGATTGCACCGGGGCTGCAGTAATCCACACTATGAGAAATCTCTGTGTACTCCCCACCTTCACAGGCACGGCAATTTAAAACTAAAGCAAAGAAAATGCAGAAGACAAAGTTGAAAAGGACAAGATGTTACATTTACAAAAAATTCAAACACAAATAGGAAAACTAGATGGATGGACGAATGAATCGAAACCGCCATCTGTATCGATTAAAGACATTCGAGCAACGCAGTAGCAAGCGGAAGCATAAACAGTGGAACATCAGCACTCACGTTGGAATGTCGAAAGTAAGGGTTGTCTAATTTGGGAGCGTACTTGTCAAACTGGAAGTAAAAGAGAAAAGAAAAGTTGAGTTTGCGTTCCACAACACACAATGAAACCAGATTTCTACATGCATAAGTGAATCATGGCCCCTTCGTACAGCATTTAACAGAACATGGGAGACTGACTATTCCACACTCATTCAGGAGGGAGTGACCAGTTCTCCCAAAGCTGTTGAGTAGTAGCGGTAAAGTTATAGCACCTGGTTGTGTACCAGCCCCCGAAGTGCCTCTCTGAGTAACAAACTTTGCACAAATTGGTCCCCTCCTTATTATCAAGAGAGACCTCTGAATTGGAACACTCACTCCATCAAAAAATGTAGGGAAGTTATTCCCAGATCCAAATCTGGCATCTCTCTCGAATGAGCTGAAGTGCAGCACTAAGTTAGAATGCTGGGGAAGTTTGGATTCTAATCCACATCTTAATTCTGCAACTTTGGCCCAGCTCTAATTGTCAAATTAATATAAAAACAAAATACAAAATATCTAGAGCAGCCAGCAATTTCCCCCTCCCTGTTGTATGGGCAATGCCAATATGGTTAAAATAGCTTTTTGGAAAGGGCCCCAGGCATAGAGATCATTATATTAATCCCCCCCCACTCCTAAAAAAGTAGAGGTTCAGTGCTCACTGGAGAAAGCCTGACTCTGAATGCCCCCAGCCTCCCAGCATGGGGCTTTAACACCTCCACACATGTGACCTGGGTCCCATATTTATTTTCACCAGCATTGGTCCTGAACATCTTTTGAAGAAAATAATGCATATGTTTAATCTTTGAACAATAAGTATTATGTTGGGGACCAGAGAGGGCGAGCGACAGTGAGCAAGGACAACCCCCCCCCCCCAATGCTGTTCATTCGGCAAGTCAGCTGCTGTTACACGCTATCCTACGTGCAGGAGAGCAGATATGTAATTTCATTAATTACAGTTATTACTGGAGCCATGTACCCGCCAGTGTAAATACCATAAATTACTAAACACATGCAGCTGGAGATTTCAACACTCCTCTCTGGCATTAGGGTTAATAAACCTGATTTAGTGAAATATAAGAAGATGTGAGTAAAATACAACAAAAGAGCCTTGCAAGCTGTTTTCACTAGAAAGTCTGACATCAACAGGGCGCGGGTGGGCGGGGAGGGAGCTGTCAGCGGGATTAGATATTAGGGTTCTCAAATAACACACCAGGTTTCAAGGAATGTTTAGAGGGTTGTTTTACACAGCAGAAGAAAAGAGAAGAAGGTATTTGCACATGGCTACGCTGTGCAAGCACCTGGGGCTCAATTTGGGGCGGGAGATATTACTTTCATTGTTCTGTCGCTAAGCGGATTATCACTGAACAATGTCGTCATGCAACTCACACCAGGAAAGAGAAGTGAGAAATATTATTTCCCATGAATCCTTGGTAGTTTTCTCCAAATGTTGCCTTTAATGGTTATTGCTCAATTTTGCCAGTCCTTGTAGAAGAGGACTCTGTATGTTTTAGATGTGGCATGCAATGGAGGAAGAACAAGTTGAATTCTGCTTTTTCAACCTAACAAAATAATAATTGCCAGGGACATACGGAGAGTGTGGTTACAAGAACTGACAAAGCTGGTTTATGCCAGATACTCTAAGATTTTGTTAACAGCAGCAGAAAATCCCCATTGTGTTACAAGCACTGTCAGTGAAGAAATGACAAAGCTCATTCAATGGCCAGAAGGTTTTGTTTCAGAAGAAGAGTCAGCCACATATAAATTAGTGTTTGCTGACCAAATCAAATAATAAATACCCAAACTGTCTACTGGACACAGTGTGGGGAAGTAGAAAATAAAATGAACAGGACAACACTGAACTCAAACAGTACAAGTACTGAGTTACAGTAAGAATGGCAAGCAGACCTGCATTATAGCTCCAGGATAGAGTCAAATATATTGTTCCACAAAACCTTTCTTGACATTTTATTTTATATTAGAAACCTCTATTCTTCTGACATCTCTGTGCATGTGTGTGCGTGTGCGTGTGCAGGAGCTGAGCCAGCTGATGCAGCTCCAAGGATGGGTTGTTAATCTAAACAAAAGTACAGAGCTGACAGTTTACCATGAAGGAGAGATAAAGGGGGCTGAGAACCACACACAACAGTGTATCTGTTTATTGGTAGGAGCACAAGGGAACTGTGATGATAGATGTTCTTGGTTCTGAATGGGAAGAAGAACATCCTTCAAGAATGGAGGGGCTCAAGTCAGGAGCAGGGCTTCTTGGGGGACAGGGGAAGCCGGTCTGAAATAAAGAGGACTGATTTTGGTACGGTGGGTTAGGCTTTTGCCCCAAGATTCTTTACTTATCCTCACATTTTGGGCTGGGGTATGCACCATGGGAGGTGCAGAGGGTGGCATGAGCGGCGTCTGGGGTAAGCTGGATGGAAAAGGAGTGAATGTGTGTTGGTGGGTGTGTTGGTGCTGGTGGGTGTGTTGGTGCTGGTGAAACTCCGCTCTCAGCAATGGCACCGGGCCAAGAGAGGCACCGGCCCGGTCCGAACTCTGAACCAGAAACCGGTTGTTCAGCTCTTGCCTGAGCAGCTCATGATCTAGAGGAGAGAGAGAAAAAAAAAAAGACACAAAGGCCCATCGGCCTGTGAGTTCCACAAAGACATAGAAGAAAGAGAGTCAGATATTCACCTGGCATTCCCTGTTTCTGCAGGTCATGCTGTGGTGGTTTTCTACGTGAGGACTCATTGGTGGAGGTAAGAGAGATGCCTGTGACAAAGTACCAATCAGAATCCCCGAATGAGGCTGGCAATACATGATTGGTTGGTTGAATGATATCAACAGGCTGGTATCTAAAGACAAGAGAGAACACCATGAGTCATCACAGCAGAAAACACAGTGGGGCTTCATAAAGCATAAACAAGCTTGCCCCTCCCCGCTCCCCCAACCCAGTCACAAATACTGAGGTTAGGACACTTTAAAAGGGACACTACCAAGTTAAAAAACACAACTGGAATGACTCCCTTTCCTCCCAACCCACAACAGATTCCCCTTCCCTAGGCTACAACCCCACTTTACATTATCAACACTGGAAGAATTCTAAACATCTCCCCTTTTTCTGTTTTTGGTGCATTAGCCTCAGCTGTGACAGTGCAAATAAACTAGTCAGACTCAAATCCAGCTTTTTCCCGCACTAGGAAAAGGCTGCAACGTTTGTGTTGGGAGCACTGCAGAGGAGTATTGGTTGGTTTTAAAATAAGCAAGACAAACCTGTTCCCACTGAAATAAAAAAAAAACCTTGGGGAACATTTGCATTGGTCTTAAGTTGGTTAAATTCTCTTTTTTGGCCACATTTAACCTGTCGGTGTCCCTTTGAAAAAAGTACTTTAAAAACCACAGCAAAGGTAATGGGATGGAGAAATGAGAGCATATAAACGTCACCATCCCTCCAACGAAAACAAGGGTCAATCCACAGAGATATACAAACAGTCTGACATGACTGGCTTCACTGGGTTCTCTGTGTGTATGTGAAGCAGCCAGGTTAGTGCCTGATCACAGGATAGCATTTTTAAGTGGCTCTTTTTGCCAGGAGGCAACTCCACAGGCCTCACTTCAGCTGGCAGGATCTGATCCACAGTACAGTGAGCCTCAAACTCTGGGCTGTGGCTGAGCTTCCTGCCTTCATTTTACTCCCTGGTCTGGAAGGTGAAAAACAAAGCTCAGGAATCAAGCTGGGGTATACCAGGTGACGAATGGTAACCATTAACCAACCAGGATGGGCTGAAAATACCACGAAATTAACACACTTCATTGGTTGATTTGCATTTAAGCACATGGGCCTGTGAGTTCAGGCTGATGTTCCACAGTAGCGCCCACAGGCTTGGACATGCTCTCCTCCTTTTGATATAACCAGTGCGGGGAGCATGCATTGTGCACCCGAGAACACTTGTGCTGAGGACTCTGAAGCTTCAGGTACCTGTTCCAAATAATGTACCAATTCTGGGAGAGTTCAACATCTTTAATACTACATTTCTAAACATTCCATCTCTTTTGTCAGATAGTAATTGACATTTCTCTCTCCTCTGCCTCCAGTTTATTCTCCCATGCAAAAACTGGGGGAGAGCAGAGGGGGAGAAGGAGGAGGAGAGACATTTCATTTCACTGGGTCAAGATCTGAAGAAGGCTGCAGCTGCTACAAAAAGAAAAATGTTGTATCATATGATACAGGGTCTCCCTTCAGTATCAATATGTGAGGGTAACTAGCCCTTGGTCCCCAGATGGGGACAGATTTTCCAACAGCGCTAAGCACTCTATGTGCTGAGCTCTTCTGAAAATCAGGCCCTTAGCCCAGCATGACAGTTTTTTTTGTTCAGTGTAATAGGTGTCTCCCCCTTTCTTAGCTAACACCACTTTTGCAAAGAGACCCTGACATAGTGATTGATCCTGTGAGGCTCAGGGTACCTTCCACTCCAATTCATTCCAACACAAGGAGCCCAGGGCAATCTGCATTTTGCAGGATCAGGCCCATAATAAGGAAAACAACATTACTTTCAACAAGGCCCTCTCCTGGAATGGAATAAATGTTTCTAGCTTTTAAATTGCATTGAAAACCTAGTTTCTTGATAGGGCACTTGTAAGTGACCCCATAGCTAGGTGTCTGATGTTTCTTAGTTGTAATTACGTTGGGCCATGCAGAGGTCATGAGCTAGATTTTTTGTTGAGGCACTATGGGTGAAACTCACAAGGTCTATCGAGTGCTTATGTCCCCTAAAATCTTCAACGCCGGATTAACATGGCCCTCTGCAAAGGAATTAATTTCACCCACTATGAAAATTTCAGTAGTTTACCCTGATATATTTGAGGTGGTCTGGATATGGGTGGGAGGTGATACGGAGTGGAATCAGTTTTAGCAGACTTGTCTCTTCATTTCCTATGAAATTATTTTATGCATTGGACACACTTCCTTTTCCATGATATGTGTGTGATATTAGCATTATCCCAAATGTTTAACTTCTGCATCTGAAAAGTCTATGAAGTGGTTTCCATGGAGCAAATGTCTTTAGATGAACCAGGTTCAACAATACTCAATTTGTAATGAATAACTCAGTTAAACCTTCAGCTTTTTTTTTTGGAAGGGGGAATGAACAGGATTCATCTCAAATTTTAAATCCGATTCACCATTAATCCAGGAGATTCCTGATTATTTTTTATTTAAATGTTGTCAAGAACGGTAGAGAGCAGGTGGGAAATAATACCTTTTACTGGACCAACATCTTTTTGGTGAAAGAGACAAACTTTTGAGCTGACACAGAGCTCTTCTTCGGGTCTGTTAGAATTATGGAAGATACTGAAATGTTATAAATCATCTGCAGTAAATAGAATAATGAGAGCAAGTATCCTCTTCATCTGCTATGTGCTACGGTAAGTATGTCTGACAGGCATATTATAATTATTCATTATTTACATTGCAGTAGCACCTGAGAGCCCCAGTTCTGGATCCATCGTGCTAAGTGCTGTACACACACACGGAACAGCTGCTGTCCTTGTATCAAGTATGCTGATAACACACACACACACACACATGCTGCTGAAGAGACTTGTGTCCTGATGTTTCACTGATTTCAAGAAAACATCCCATTTAAGTTGCAGCAGAATCATAGAGAGGGGAAAATGAATCTTTTGACATTCTAGTTCACCTGTAAGGGTAAAACATTCAAAAGTACCCATAAGTGACTTAGGTTCCGACATCACTTTTGAAAATGGAACTTGAGAACTAAGCCTCATTGAAAGTCAATGGGAATTAGGCTGTTAAATGCTTAAATAACTTTTGAAAATAGGACTTAGAAGCCTACGTCATTGTAGGATACTTTAAAAAAATGTACCCTAAGAGTCTAGGAGCCAGTGCAATATCTTTGTAAAGCATCATTTACATGCTACAAGATTATTAAATGATAATAATAGATTAACACACGGGCAGAAATGGAGAGACACAAAACTACTTGTAATATTCAAGTTTTTGGTACTCGAATGTAAAGAGCCTACAGTGAGATTTTCTTTGGATGAGCACTAAAATATACTGCAAATAGCTATAATTAAAATCTAGTCTCTTTAAAGACAGTGTAGTTTGTTGAAAATAAAATAAATATATTTATTTTTTTAATCTGGGCATGACTCAAAGAAACTGGATCTCTCTGTTAGCATCAAGATAATCCACTTCATGTTTTTTTTTGGAAGGAGGGATAAAAGAGAGCTGGCAGCTGTAAGTGCCTCAATATCCAATTTCTTTAAGAGACTTGAAGCCAGTCTGGTGGATCTGTGGCTGGCTCCAGACTTTAGCCCCACACCACAACTTTGCCTTTGTCAGTAAAAGAATAGACACTGAAGAGTCTGGAGGAGGAGCAGGTTGGCACGCATTAAGAAGCTTTGTAAAAGAGACTATGACGCAGTGGGGAAAGGAGTCGTGTCCCAGTTGCAAATTGGGCTTTAGTGAGTGGGATCAGGACTAGCTATTTGTGCCTATCAGTGATGCCTGTTACAATAGGTTTGGACACACAATAACACAGCTAGCTATGCAGTCACTTGCATTACCACTAAGTCCCTAGCACCCAATAATTTGTGTTTCCTGTGTGAGAGTACACTTACGGCCGGGATCGGGAAGAGAAGAACACTAATGGCTGCCATTTTGTTTTGCTAAGGTTGTTAGTACCCCCTAAAACTCAAAAGGGAGGACAGAAAGCTTTGGCTAGCATACATCAGGGTCAGCCAGGGAGCTCCTGACAAGCAACCCATGTGGGGGTCACTAGTAAATTACCTACTCAAGCTTTGGGTTTCCAGAGAAAAAGCTGCTAGTCGAAGCATATCATTTCCTTGTTACACTGATATGCACAGAACTAACTTATTAGCATCACTGACATGCAAATACTGGAAGCCAACGTGAACTCTGCCTCTCTGCCTAGGAACCTGAGCAGAAGTGCCGAAGGGGAGCGGTTACTTTAAATTTAAAGGGACAGAAGCAAGCAGGGTTTTTTCCTAGAAGGGGAAAAGAAAGAAAAACCCAAAGGGCCCATGTTCCCTCTGAGTGTCTCTTCTAACCTGGTGCTTTTATTGAGTGAACACGTACTACCAAGCAACTTGACACCATACTAAGGACAACATAGCTGGTAGGAGTTTGAACCTAGCACTCCAGAGGTGATTGGCAAACCCACTGCATCACTTATTTGTTAGTAGCAGAGCTCTTGTCTTTTACTGACATGCGAGCAGGCTACTTCATCTTGCTCTTACTGAAGTCAATAGTGAAAACGCCACTTGAGTTCAGGGGTGGATGCAGGACTGGCCTGTCAGTGACAACGTTCTCATTTCCTCCTCTCATGATCTGTCTGCACTACGGCCAAGATGTCTATCATTGGGATTCTAAGTCTCTTTGCCTTAAGCAGGGGAAGAAGAATAAATCCCCACTGTGATGCCCAACGTGTCCCCAGCCATGTGGCTGAAATTCTAGACAGGGCCAGATCTTTGAAAGCAGACATCTTACTAGGGCAGCCCTGGTTGGGATCCAGAATATTTTAGTCTAATGTTGTTTTGAGAGTTTGTTTGAGGGCAATTTTTGTTCCCACCCCTTTAAAAGAGTAATTCTAAATAATGGGATATTGAGCCCCGAAAATGAAAGCAGGATGCCAAGTCATCAGAGTTTTTGGCAGCAGATCTTCCCTCTCTCTAACTGCCTTTATAGGAAACAGAAGGGTACATTTTTGTCAGTCCTTGTCCTCATTAATCCCTGCTGAGTTAGTTATAGAGTCAAATGCCAGATCAAAAGGAGGCCCAGCAAGTCAGAGTTTCAAGGAAGTCTCCAGCTGCCAGGCTCTCCCACAGGAACAGCTACAGGCTAATGGAGGAACTATCAACGGGGCACTTAGGGTGGAAGTGACAATAGGGACGGAACAAAGGAAACTTCTCAAAAAGGCTGCAAAAATAACAATAAAAAGTCTAACGGCAGAGCTCGGTGACTTTAACACGGGGGGAGGGGGGAGATATATATCTCACTTTCCAATCTATTTTATTATTCTGCCCGCTCACCAGGAACAGTTTCTTCAAATAAGGTCTAAACTGCAGCTTCTCCCAATGCAGGGGTTGAGTACCAATTTTATTTATTAAATGCATGACAGACAGAAAAAGAAAGAAAGAAAGAAAGAAAGGCAGGCACAGCTCAGCATATCTGGCAAAACCTGAGTGATGGTGGAAATGTACCACTGGACAATCTGCCCCCTCTAGAAAGTAACTAATTTTTAGCAAACCATACTAAAGCTTATTACAAAGAGCACATGCTCCCCCCTCCCCATGCTGGGTAACAAAGGCAACAGCAAACACACAGACTGCAACGTGTTTAAATGAGAACATGAATTTAGGCTGGGAGTTTCAAGAGTGCCTAAGGGATTGTGGTGCCCAAATCCAGTTGGGAGCCCAACTCCCTTAAACTCTATGGAAAATCCCAGCTTTAATAATAGTTTATACTCAGATTCACTTCCTCTCCCCCTCTTCCGTTAGAGAATGAGGAATATACAGCAACTGTCCTGGAGGTTAAACTAGGCCTCGGCATGTAGGGCCAATTCAATGTCTCTCACCTGTTACAATACTACTCGACTATTTCAGGAGTCTCTGCCAAAGGGGATGTTTGCATTGGTTTTTTTGCTTGCGTACCCCCTAACCCCTCTGTAAATACTGTGCATGCACAGGAGACCAGCCCTGGTGAAAAGAGGAGGACCTACCTGCAGGGTGTCCTGGTATCACAAGGCTGTTGGTGGGTAACGCTGGTGGTGGTGGAAGCGTGGGTGGGGTGGCGAACATGGCCGGATGGTGCTGGTGTTGGGTCTGCGATCTGAGAGGGAAGTGCGAGGTAGCAAGATTAGAGATGGAGAGGGGCAGGGCTGGGCCAGAAGAGTGGTGAGGAGGGATCTGGGGGGAGAGAGGAAGGTGTTTGGGGAGGCTGATGCTTGTTGCGCTGCTGGCACTGCTGCTCCTGCTGTGGGGAGAGAAAGGTGGAGAAGAGAGAAAAGAAGTGTGTTACAATACAAGAAAGTCACAATGGCAGAGTGTCAGAGACAGCCAGGCTCTATAACAATGACCTCACCCAGCACAGAGGCATGAAACCACGGCCCTTTCTGCCCATTTCGGGGAGCTGTCCAGGTGGGAGTTAAAGATCTCTATGACCTTTCCCAACAGGGCAGGGTATGGCTCGGGTTCTTCTGGGTGACACTCCCTTTCATTACTGAACAGGTGGTAGCTCTCAGAGCTGTGTGTGAGCTGACTGAGGTACTGTAATGGCAGCTGTATTTGCACCTTTATTTAGCCTGTGATGACCTTCCAATGGCAACGCGTTCCCTTGCGATCACAAGGCTCGGTGACTGTTACTCTGTATGTTCAGAGTGCCATGGGGTATGAGCTGTGGCAATCATATGCCTGCCCTGCATTCTGTACAGTGGTATTACACATACTCAATATGATATAGCAGTATATATTGTATTATTGTAATTATATTGTTTTTAAAAGATTATTATTCTGTTGCACAGCACCTTAAAAGCTTTGTTGGGGGTGGTGGAAGGGCAATATCAATGCAATTATTATTGTTTACCATAATCTCCCACAATACCAATGTCTCGCGATTATCTAAGCACTCTGAGATACTTGAGTGTTTGTTTGAATAGTGCCGATGTGATGTTGTTATTAATATTTATATTGCGGTAGCACTTAAAGGCCACAACCAGGAAGGGGCCCCACTGTGTGAGTTGCTAGACAAACTGGTCGTAAATGACAGTCCCATATCTTGAACTTTATGCAACTAAAAAGTTATGGAATGATGCACACATTGTTCACTGAATTAATCTAACTCAATAGGCTGATTTGGGGAGAATGGTGTGTTTTCTGCACCAACAAAGGGACTGTCCAGGTCCCTGTTTATTCCTGTACATTGACTCCTCTCTCGCCAAGCTCACCCCCATTTTATTTCTACTCAAGAAATATGAATCTTTGCATCTTACCTACTGGATGAAAATTATCTGAAGGAGAAACTGAGCCTTGTGCTAGCCCTAGAGCTACGGTGAACATGTTACTTTGCAGTATCTTTTTTGCTCTATATGGAGAGTCATACTCTGAGGCTGCTGTTAGCTGATGCACCCTCAGTTTGAACTGTGCTCCCTGCAAAAACGTCCAAATGGGGTGTGGAATTTGTTTTTTTCCCAATAGTTCTGGTGAACCAGTTAAACTACACCGATGTCCTATGAATACACGTGACCACGCCAAATCCGAAGACTGCCTATGGGTTTGCAATTGGAGTCTACCGGGGGAAAAAAATGGTTTTGTGAAAACCCAAACTGTTTCCCAATTACACCGCTACCCCGATAGAACACGAATTTGGCTAGAACGCGGTGCAGCAGCACTCTGGGGGGCGGATCAGCGTGCTCCGGCAGATCAGCACGTCAGCGTGTCTGTCTCCGACATGCTGCTCTGTGTTAAGGGTGCCAGGCCGGGGCCGAGGGGTTGGATAAGGGGCAGAGGGTCTCAGGGGACAGTCAGGGGATGGGGGATTGGATGGTTCGGAGGTTCTGGGGGCCGGGTGGTCAGGGGATGGGGGCGTTGGATAGGGCGTGGGAGTCCCGGGGGGCCTGTCAGGGGTCGGAGGTGTGGATAAGAGTTGGGGCAGTCAGGGGACAGGGAGCAGGGGGTTTGGGTAGGGGGTGGGGTCCTGGGGGTGATTAGGGATGGTGGGGTTTCTGGAGGAGGCGGCCAGGGGACAAGGAGCAGGGGGACTTAGATGGGGGTGGGGTCTTGGGAGGGATAGTTAGGGGCGGGAAGTCTCTGGAGGGGGCAGTCAGGGGACAAGGAGTGGGGGGGGTTGGATGGGTCGGGGATTCTGAGGGGTCAGTCAGGGGGCGGGAAGTGACTATTAACAACGGAAATGCTCAAGGCCAAAGCAAGTTCGATATAACATGGTTTCACCTCTAACGCAGTAAGATTTTTTGGCTCCCGAGGACCGCATTGTATCAGGGTAGAGGTGTACAAAGTCCTCTGCTGACTGGTTCTGATGGAAAAAATTGCAGATGCACTGGAAGCCGGACCTAGAAAGTTTTGCCCCTAGAAAGTTTTGCCCCACAGCTATACAACCCCTGTTCATTAGGGAAGCTCTAGTCACAATCTCTTTTATGCAGCTACCCAATACAGCTGGAAATACATGGCTATGTGGTGTTGGCCTAGAGGAACACAATGCCTCTCACAAGTAGAGCACCTTTCCCAGGAAATGAGAAAGCCTATGGCCTATTCTACAGAGATTTTAATACCTTTTCAATTAATTGTAACCTGGAAGCAGGGTTTGAATGCTTCACAAAGGAGCAATGCACGCACCCTTTCCCCTACCTGATATTGAGTCCGTTGTGGGCCACCTGGTGATGCACTTGGTAGTTGAGAGGGGGAGGGATGTGATTCTGAGGCTGGGTCCGAAGCTCAGGTATGAGCTGAGGCTGAGATTGTGGTCGTGGCTGAGGTTGTGACTGGGGTCGAGGCTGCGGCTGGGGTGTGAGCCTTGGCGGCGCTGGTGCTGAGATCACTGGCTCCTTCTTCAACAGCGGGCTTGCCCTGGCGCTTGACGTGGGCGCAGAAGAAGTGGAAGTCACAACAGCAGCAACTGGCTGGGGGCTGGGAATAGGCAGCACGAAGGGCACGTCAGTGCTCAGTTCCCGGCTGCGCTCTAGTCCTGACACCTTGGGGATGGTCGCTGCTTTCGCTTCAGGTCTGTCAGTCAAGGTTGGACCTTACAGAAAAAGAAGAAGAAAAGTGACATATTGAAGCATCCCTGTTTATTTTCCAATTTTGCAGAATATTTGCCCGGTAAGAACAAAGTCATATTTAGCTTGTGGTAGTATCATCACAACACGATGGTATGTTTGTCTGTCAGTCTGTCCAGTACACGGCACTTGTTCAAGTGTGTGTAAAAGATCAAAGTATTGTCTAGGGGGTGCTTGACGCAAAGCACATATAACCTTACTACGACTGTAGAACACTAAATACAGCAGGAATGCTTCTCAAGTTACTGCTAATGCATCTCCCACCAAATTTAATTTCCTGGAATAGATGATAAATCCCACAACCGTAAATCTGATCACAAGAGTTTCGGTTTATTTATTTTCTCAATGGTCTTTCAAGGTAACCTGCCTGGTATATCTTGCCATTCATAGCTATGGGGATGGTAACTAATCACTGACAAGAGCATGCTTTAACACCCCTCAGCATGCTTTCTGAGATGAATACCAAGGCCCTTTATGAGAGAGAGGATGGCACAATGATTGTTCATTGGATGCACATTCACATATGAAGATGGAACATAAGAAGTCTAGGAAAACCTACAATGAGCACAATAGGGCAGTCCTGTTCACCCTAAATGTTCTGTGGATATCAAAGAACATACTAACTGCTGTAACATATGCCAAAATCATAAGTAATACGGTAATGAATAGCTGATAGGTACCAATCAAAATGAGTTTCTTTAATGGGTTAAATTCCTCACAGATTTTTTCCAAGTAAAATGCTGTGTCTTCATTTTTCCAATGAAGTTTGAAGCTCAAGCCAGTAGACGGGATTAAACAGCAGCAACAACAAAAAAAAATCAGACCAAGGAATAAAAAAAAAAGACCTAAAATAAGAAGAGAAACCACATGCAACATGCTGAATACTCAATTTCCAAAGATAACTCCCTTTTAACATTATGTACATATCCCTGAAGTGCAGGGATGCTCCATAATTCATCTCAAGAGGAGCCTTCCATTGACTAAGTCTGCCATTCATTTGCTTCTCCAACACATGCACCCCACTAGATCTATAAGTGTTAAGTTTACTGTACATGTTTTTATTATATCAAAATAATTTTAGGGTTTTATTTATTATAATCTTCAGCCCACCCAAGATGTCGGAGAGAACAGGACAGAGAAACACGTGAGAAAGGGACACGGACACCCACCCACGCATGCTCCCAGCACTAACATGGACAAATTCCACTTCTGAAATTACCTTAACTCTTAACTTTTAAAAGGGCCGGGTAGCACTGAAATATATTCATGATGTACGAAGTGTGGGAACAGATGCACACAACATGCAGCGATTTCTGCATTACGTATTCTACTTTGTGTCTGATTCACCACTGTCTGCCTTCAGTGACTTCACTGGAGTTATACTGGCATGAAACCAGAGGGAGGCAGTATTGAATCAAGCTCTCTGCTTCCCTGTAATATGCCAAATCATTTTGTATTTATAAAATATACATCCAATGACAGGGTGATGTCAGATTATTTTCCTCCTCCTTTTGGCAAAAGCCAATTACACACACACACACACACACACACACACACACACACACACACACACACACACACACACACACACACACACACACACACACACACACACACACACACTCTCCAGAATACAGTGGGACAAAGGCACTGAAATAAACAAGCTATTCTCATGAGCTCGGGAAGCGTTGTGACTGCATAACTCACGAGTGGCAGAAATGAGTGGGAATTCCAAAGAAATTCCAGTGCTTTAGGTGGATCAAATGGTAGTTCAAACCCCTGTCAGCTGATCCCCATTTTGAGACAATCTAGTGATGTCCCAAATCAATTACTATATAAAGTATTACACATAGTCAGTGTCACTGTATTTTTCAGATGTGATTTGGTTTATGGACTTAAAGATAATGGTAAATAGATTTTATTATAGTTAATACTTAAAGTGACTGTACTTATTTCTAAAAATTAAATTTTCATTAATCTAACAGTTCATCGATTTTTATTAATGCATCTAAATCCAATGGGTGACATCCTGGCTAAATTTAAGTCAATGGGAGTTTTACCTCTGATTTCAACAGGGCCAGAATGCCACCCAATATGCTTTTCAAAGGACGCATATTCACAATTATAGATCCCATGGTTATCTAGAGGCATCCCATTAAAAACACTCAGGTTCCATTCCTGACCAAAGGTTCTATGAAATCCTATTAGCTCATTCCATCCAATAGGCCCATTCAGAGTTAAACTTTAGACAGTGTAATTACAGGCAATATAGACTAATGAACACACCGGCGCCATAAAAGTTAAAGAAGCTGAGTTAAAAAATAAATCAACTGGATCCAAAACACATCAATGAGTTGTTCCATTAAAAGCAGCTGTCCGACCAGTTTTATACACAACTATTGATTCCCTGTGGTTCCAGCGTTAGAGCTCGTTTGCAAGTTTCTCAAAGCAAAAGCCTATAGTTCCCTGCTGACTGAAATGACCAATCAGCTGTAGAATATTGTGGTCACGTGTCTAATTCTTACTGGCAA
The DNA here is from genome assembly GCF_965152275.1 of Natator depressus. Classification (NCBI taxonomy): domain Eukaryota; kingdom Metazoa; phylum Chordata; order Testudines; family Cheloniidae; genus Natator; species Natator depressus. Next base: position 17,505,820 of record NC_134248.1, read on the forward strand.
CTCACATCTCTCAAATTGCAACACTGAAATGCTTCTCTGTGTTTAGTTTTTGTCTGAGAACAATTTGAGACCTAATGAAAACACTAGGATACATATTTGTTTTGCAGCAGAAAAGCATCAGGCATGAGAGAGGAGACTCTCCTTCCCCTCACCCCATGTCAAGTACAAACATATAAGTATTTAGAAAGGAAAGATCTGGTGCGAGTTACAGGGAGAAATCCACATACACCAGATTCCATGGTAATGAGGGTCATATATGGATGGATGGGTCTAACTATCATTGGTTATCACCGTTCCCATTTTTTAATAACTGTAGTACAGCGTGCTGAAATAAAACCTCTTCATGTATTTGATTTACTAGGGGGCGGGCAGGTAGGTGCACATAAGTAAAACTGAAAGCATAGAGAGAGGTGGTTAGAAGAGAGCAGAGACTGGTCCAAGCATGGGTAGCAAGTAGTGTAGGCAGGGGAAGGCTGTGCCTTCCCAAACAGCTTTCCGTAGCCCCACCCATGTTTTGCCCCAAAGCCCCCTCCTGCCTGCTTCTAGTTCCCTTCCTTCTCTCCTGTGGCACAGAGGCTGGGAAAGGCAAGCTGGGGCTGGTGTACAAAAGCCTGGGGTTGGGGGTGCTTTGGCCAAACTGCCTGCCCAGTGCTCCGGGGCTGGGAGAAGGTAGAAGGGTTCAAAAAAGAACTAGATAAATTCGTGGATGATAGGTGCATCAATGGCTATTAGCCAGGATGGGCAGGGAGGGTGTCCCTAGCCTGTGTTTGCCAGAAGCTGGGAATGGGCGATGGGATGGATCACTTGATGATTACTTGTTCTGTTCATTCCCCCTGGGGCACCTGGCATTGGCCACTGTCAGAAGACACGATACTGGGCTAGATGGACCTTTGGTCTGACACAGTATGGCCGTTCTTATATTCTTCTTATGAGAGGCCTTGGGCAGAGAGGGAAGGGCCGGGAGCTGGCCTTCCCCAATGGCATGTTCACCCGCCGCCTATGTGTCCAAGCCCAAATATTCAGATATGGGGTGTGTTTGGGTCCGTGCTTTTGTTTCAGTTTGTTACTGAGATGCAGGCAAAGTGTGAAATTTGGATCCAGACCCCAGCTTGGAAGTTGGATTCCATACCTGCTGAAAGACCAGGGTTGCTCAGATCCAGGGATTTAGTCTCTGGCAGGGAGGACAGAGTCAGGCGAACATAGGACACTTTTACCCAAATGGAGACACATCTCAGTTTTAGTCATGTGTCTTTGTTAGACGTACAACACACATGTATTTCCACTAGAAAGGTGTACTTGGAGAACCCTTCTCACCAGAGGTGTATATAGGGCTACTAGCAACCATTAGCACTGCAGAATAATTTCCCTTGGGTATGCCCCGAACACTGGTTTTACAGGATACACACTATGCTTAGAGTGAACAGATGTCCCACTTTTCTAGCAATCTCTTTGTTTTCCTGGGGCATCCAGGCCAATATTAACCAAAACAGCGTTTTTTTCTCTCTGCTTCGTGCCCCAAACCAATACCCACTTATCACCCGCTAAAACCTTCCTGCATCCCCCCCAGCTACGTACACATAACTCTCCCCACATTTATAGTAAGAGGTCCCAGTCACTACCTGGGACATCTTACTAAAATCATACGAACCCTCCAAAATGCTTTACTTTGTTTTTTAGACTTATTGATTATTAAGAAAATTCCTGGCCAAAACTCCCCCTTCTGTTCTTGATATACATGTGTGTTCATGTACATTCAGGTGGCACAGGAGAACTAAATCAGCTTTGTTCCAACTTCACTGAGCTCCACTAGAAAACTGGGTTTTTATTCTTTCAAGTGATTTCATTGTCCATCCAGAACAATATCCAGAACTTCAGACCTTTCCTCTGCAAAACACCAAAGAGACCTTCCACTTCACACTCTCTTTCTAAGAGAATTTTTTACCTCTTCTGCACAAGTTGCCTTCACTTGATCAGAGATGACTGCTATTCACATGTGGAATTGTTCCTTGGGCCTCTTATATCTTCTTTCAGACTTTCTGCTCTGGGGTCACATACCTCAGTCCCCTCTGATCATACAGACCTACCTGACCAAGCCCGGCCTCCCATAACAAGCCCTGGATTCACCATAGCACACTGAAACATTCTAGCATCAAAAATGTGTTTATTTTTACCAAGTCCTAGAGTAGTTAATTTTCATGCTTAATGATAACAGGCTGAGCCAATTTGCCTAAGACTTGACAGTCAGCTCCAATAACTCAAGCTTAATTAAAGCTGAACGCATGTCAGTTCAGCTCTTCCTTTCACAGGAAATCTGACATTTACAATGATTCATGTTTCAGCCATGGTATGTAAAGGCTGGAAAGCATCTGCCATTCCCCACCATGCACAATGTTACCCCTTTTCAGTATGCCAACTTTGTTTATTTTCTAACCACGCTCATGGGACTTCTTCCACCAAGAGAGTTTTCTTCTGTTAATAAGACAATTAAACACACCTTGCTTCTTGTGGGGGGAGTGGAGAAAAAGAGAGGAGGACATGATTGAAACTGGCTTAACAAAGGAAATAAAAATGATCTCATTTCGGTAACTCTTGTCTGCCTGATCACCTGCAACTGGTACTTGCAATGTTGCAAAATATCAGCAGTGTGCTACTGCACTATTCAGATTTGACTTGGCTAAGAAGAAAATGTCTGTATTTTTAAACAGTAGTGAGGGCTTATGCTATTGCTTTCAGGAAATCTGTGAGCATATATAGTATTATCGATTGAAGATTCTAAAGTCCTAGAGGGACAGTCGACCAACACACACAACTGACTGTGCAGTCGAAAGTAAATTCCTGAAGGGTTTATCTGAGCCCAAATGAACCTGCTGCACATACTTGATGTAAAATCTGATTGGATTTAAAATCCGTTATGAGAATAAATTAAAAAAAAATTGCCTCTCCACCCAACCCCACTGGCATCCAAGATGTAGGTATACACCATCACAAACAAAATACAATACAAAAACTCCCAAACACAAATTAAACCTGTTCTATTACAAGAATTTGCTTTCAAGCTGATTAAGTGTTGCTCAAGTGCAGGGGATTAAATCTGCAAAGTCTGCTTTGAGGACTCCAACAGGTGGCTGCTGTTATACAAACAGTACTTAGGGCAACAGCATTTCCAGACCGGCTGCCCTGCCTCTTGCTCTTTGTGGCTGCAGGTTGTTATGGAAAGGAACTTGTCAGCTCCTATAGGATATGATTGGAAATTATCTCATCTCGTTTGCGCATCTTTCCTTTGTTTCTTGAAATAAGAAAGTGGTGTCATTTGGATGCGCTCTCTAGCCCTCCGCACTTTCTTTCTGTGAGATCAAAACTTAAGGATGGTGGGATAACATGAGAGAGAAAAGTCTCTAACTCTCTCCATTCCAGGGCATCTTATAAAAAACTCCAACAGCAACCTATTTTAATCTAACCGCACACCCATCACTTCACTCCCATCATTCCTGTAGAGCACAGACCTAACCCATGATAGCTATTACTACTCCTCAACCATACAAACACCATGGTTACTGTAACTGAAGCAAGCAATGTGTGGAAGCATAGTAACAAGAGTTAATGGGACATATATATTGAAATGAGTTCATGAGCCACAGAGGTGAGCTTTTGAACTCATTGCATTAGGAATCAGTCAAGTAAAAACAAGATTTTCAGCAACTGGAATGAACAAAGAAAATATCCAAAGGAAGAGCTGAATCAATCAAGCTACACCACAATTTTTAAATAGTGCTTTGTATGTGTACAGCATTACGTATGGTGGATATGTAACATCATCAGCACAAATATATAGTTATAAGTGTGTGGTGGTGCAACACATTTTGCTTTGGCATTGGGACACAATACAGTAGCTGATGTTTGTAAAGTGGGTAGAAGGTAAGAAGAGCTATGTAAGTGACAGCTCCAGATAATGAAGTGACTTTTGCTCTTGTTTCTACATTTTTGCCCCAAGGCTACTATCTGAAGATAGCACTAATTAAAATATCAGACATACCATGGATTATCCTGCTTGGTCTGTATATTTCAGGCTATCAGAGCAAAAGTGTAGAAGTTGCCCAACATAAATGGCCCTTCAAATATATCTAATAACTGCAACTCACTGTTAAGAAAATAAAGATTGGCAACTTATATCTAAAAATACAGATTTTTTTCTTAATGGTATCACATATGTAAAATGTATTTAATATAGAAACATAGGCAAGGATTATGAGCCAATAACAGAGAAGTGACTGTAGGAGGGTAAAACTGCACACTACTACCCAGGGACTAAGTCTATGCAGTAACATAACCTATATGCCCTCGCACCTTGAGATAACATCTCATCTTTTTCATATCATCACTGAGTTTAACTGAGGAAAGGTGTCCTCATGGTTACAGCACGAAGCTATGAGTCAAGAGATCTGGGTGCAGTATGATTAACTTTGTGACTAACTCATTGTGTTACTGTGAGCAGCCTCTTTATGCCTCAGGCTCTCCAGCTGTAAAAATGGGGTGATCTTGTTTTACCTCAATGGGGCCATGCAGATTAATTCATTAATGTTGATCCTTGGATGGGAGGTGCCATAGAATGTGAACTGTTACTATCATGATGCAAAGACTAAATCTCCCTGGTGACTCTAATGATCTGCTCCACAGGCTAGTTGGTGTTATCCCACGCCAATGCCATTATGCTAAGAGCATTCTTCCAAGGTGCATGCTCTTCAGAACACACCAGGCACCTAGTGAACTTTCAACAGATAATAATATGAAAGTCTCTTCTCATAGGGGAAAATGGGCCAAATATAAGCACAAATCCCCATGCCTTGCTTTGAGCTTGCATCACTGGAACAAAGGAGAGAGGGAAGTTTTTTTGTTGTTGCCACTGATTCCCAAAGTTCGTCTCTGGTGAATGAGTTTTGCTGCTGTCTTTCAACAGGAAGTTCCTTTTGCAATCAAGTTGGATTCAGCCCCTATCACTCAGTTCATTTGTACAGAGCTGTCTGTCAAGTCAAATCGTCTTGCCACAATCTAAAACACCCTTAGAACAGCTGCCACTATCAATTACTCTTGCAGACAGCCTTGACTATCAGGAAAAGAACTGGAGCGAGCACTTGCCAGTTTTAATAAACTGTGTTGCCCAAGTCATTTAACCTGCTGGATTGCTGTATGTTGGGGCTGTAACAAGCCTTCAGCTTCTCAAACTGGAAGAAAGCAACAGTGGCAAAAAGCAGTCAGCTCAGTCCTCAGAATTAACTTTCAAGCGTACCGTTTTTTCTGAAGCACCCAAGTTTAAAAGCAAGATCATTTAAAGTCATTTGCAGTGTAGTATGATAAGGAAAGCATCTCAAAGTCTTAACACAGAGCTGATGACCCACAAGTGTGAGAGTAGCAATTCTCCAACATTTTAATTCAAAACTGGATAGACCACCTCCCTCAGGAGCATAATGACAGTTTTCCTTGCCGACATAGTCACTGCATTACCAGCACAGAAGTACTAACTCAGAAAAGTGGTTTAGGAAATAGTGAATATCATATGCCCTATATACACTGCAATCTAGGCTAATTTCCTAATAGGGTTTACCTTTTTAACAGTGAACAATTAAATGCCTGTGCATGCTGAATTTATCCCATTAGCATTATCAGATTGCTATGTGAAAGATTTCCTTGAGAAACATTTATATAAAATCAAACCATGTTCTGCTAAACATTTTTGCTTCCTAACCAGCTGTGTGGATTTTGGGAAAAACTTCCAGAACAAAGGAGATTTTTCTTTTTCTTTTCAGAAATGCTTCCTAACAGCATTCAGATCTATGGACTTGATGCTGATTTGCTGCTTTATGGCTCTTTAATGGGGTGTTTTATTCCTGGAGATTTCAAGCTTGCAGTGCTATATCCAGGCGTGTTCATTGCAAGCATGCATGACGACACTCTGAAGCTGGAAAAGCCGACTGGAAATGGGCACCAAACGTAAGGATTGGGGCCAGGGCATAAAGAACAAGGGAAACCATTCAAATCCTCAGAAAAATGAGTCACGCTGCATTTTCACAGTAAAGTTGCTTTTGGCACAGATTCAATGCAAAACTGAAGCTGGATTTGCAGCCCAGGTACCTACTGCGAATGCTGGGGTTGTAATGAGATTGGAAGCTTCATACTGTCTTTTAATCCAGGACTATAACACTGGATCAAACACTGCAATGTTAAATCCCTTCAGTCCTGCTCCTAAGCGGATGCCAGCTAGCTGAAAAGCAATGACGTAAGGGGCATTCTACTGCCCTGACCACAAAACAGTACAAACATCTTGTGTTTACTAGGTAAAGGTTCTTTTGCAGCGTGTACCGTATTCTAGGCACAATCTTACTTTGAAGTGGTAGATATGAAGCAGGATATATAGGTTATTAAGGAGCTGACCAGAAATCCCAAACAAACACAAATATGTACCGCAAACCCAAGTATTCAACTCAATAAGTTGAAGCTTTTAAAAAGATAAAAACCCTGCTGTATATCAAGGAATCTTGTGATTTTAATTAGTCTAGCAAGTGTAAATAACAAACTATCAGCTGCTACACTATATGGGAAAACGTACTACTTTTGCTGTTTGAAATCCATATTGATTCCCATCTGGCCCTGTGAGTGAGTTATTAATCACTCCAATTAAATCACGAA